>NC_045429.1:235008662-235637329 GCF_902635505.1 Sarcophilus harrisii | reverse complement strand
CAAGGCAAGTTGTGAAGCAGCATTTAAAGATTCAGCATGGATAGAAAAGATGTGTGTGTATGTGGGGTATGTGGATGTGTAAATGTGTGTATGTATGGATTGGGGGTGGTGGTAAGGATGAAAAAAGAATAAAGTAAGTAAGACACACAGCAGACAACCAAAGAACAATTTACAAGGAAGTAAAGAGAAAATGGAAATTCATGAATATAATTTCTTCTACTAAAATATATACTTTCTTGCTGTGGTAATTTGTTGTTACATATTTTGAATCCTTCTTGATGTTCTGCTGGGGCACATGACAATGTTCTCTTTTGCTTTGCTTTATTTTGCCTTTATTCCTTTTCTGTTTTTCTTTTTTCTTGCTCTTTTTTCAAATAAAATAATTTTTTAAAAAACAAAATTACTCTGGTGACAAGAGAGATCAAAACAGATGCTCAGAAGAAGATAACAGTCAAAATTCCCACAACCAGATTCCAAGAAACATAAGAATTGGTCTCAGGCCATAGAAGAGTTCAAAAGGGACTTTGAAAATCAAATAATAGAAATAGAGGAAAAATTAGGAAGAGAATTGAGAGTGGTCAAAAGAAATTCAAAAAGCTAATGAGGAGAAGACTTCATTAAAAAGCAAAATTAGTCAAATGGAAAAAGAGGTACAAAAGCTCCCTGAGGAAAAAAATTCCTTGAAATTTAGAATTGAGCAAATGGAAGCTGATGATTATGAAAAATCAAGAAACAATAAAACAAAACAAAAAGAATGAAAAAAATGGAAAAGAGTAATGAAATATCTCATTGAAAAAGAAACCCAACTGACCTGGAAAATAAATCTAGGGGAAATAATTTAAAAATTATTGGTCTACCTGAAAAGTATGGTCAATAAAAGAGCTCAGAATCATCTTCTATCAAGGAAAACTGTTTTGATATTCTAGAACTAGAGAAGTAAAATAGCAATGGAAAGAATTCATTGATAACCTCCTGAAAGAGATTCAAGTATAATGAAGCCTCAGTTAGTATAACACAAGATTTAACAACTTCTATATTAAAGGACTGGAGGGCTTGGAATATGCAATTTCACAGAATAATGGAACTAGGATTACAATCAAGAATCACCTACCTAACAAAACTGAATATATTCCTTCAGGGAAAATGGTGAATATTCAGTGCAGTAGAAGACTTTCAAGCATTCATGATGAAAAGACCAGAGTTGAATAGAAAATTTTATTTTTTTAAAATTATAGCTTTTTATTTACAAGATATATGCATGGGTGATTTTTCAGCATTGACAATTGCAAAACCTTTTATTCCAAGTTTTCCGCTCCTTACCCCATCCCATCACCCAGATGGCAGGTAGACCAATACATGTTAAATGCAATATATGTATGCATATCCATACAATTATTTTGCTGCACAAGAAGAATCGGACTTTGAAATAATGTACAATTAGCCTGTGAAGGAAATAAAAAATGCAAGTGGACAAAAACAGAGGAATTGGAAATGCTAAGTAGTGGTTCACACTCATTTCCCAGAATTCTTTCTCTGGGTGTAGCTGGTTCTATTCATTATTGAACAAATGGAACTGCTTTGGTTCATCTCATTGTTGAAGAGAGCCAAGTCCATCAGAATTGATCATCATATAGTATTGTTGTTGAAGTATATAATGATCTCTTGGTCCTGCTCATTTCACTCAGCATCAGTTCATGTAAGTCTCTCCAGGCCTTTCTGTAATCATCCTGCTAGTCATTTCTTACAGAACAATAATATTCCATAACATTCATACACCACAATTTATTCAGCCATTCTCCAGTTGTTGGGCATCCACTCAGTTTCCAGTTTCTGGCCACTACAAAGAGGGCTACCACAAACATTTTTGCACATACAGGTCCCTTTCTCTTCTTTAAGATCTCTTTGGGATATAAGCCCAGTAATAACACTCCTGGATCAAAGGGTATGCACAGTTTGATAATTTTTTGAGCATAGTTCCAAATTGCTCTCCAGAATGGCTGGATGTATTCACAATTCCACCAACAATGTATCAGTGTCCCAGTTTTCCCACATCCCCTCCAACATTCAGCATTATTGAAAATTTGATTTTTAAATACAGGACTCAGGAAGAGCATAAAGAGTAATCAGAAAAGAGATATCATAAGGGACTTAATGAGGTTTGTCTGTTTATATTCCTACATGAGAGAATCATACTTGTAACTCATTAGAACTCATTATTATAGCAGTTAGAGGAATATGTATATTTATGTACAGGTACAGATATGAAATGAATATAAAGGGATAAAATATATAAAAATAAAATTAAGGGATGAGAAAGGAATGTACTAGGTGAATTGGAAAGAGAGAAATGGAATAACATAAATTATCTGCCACAAAAAGATAAGAAAACCCTTTTACAGTGAAGGGAAAGAGGAGGAGGGGAGAGGAGTGAGAGAACCTTACTCTCAATAGCATTGACTCAAAGAGTTAAAGAGAAGGGAGGGAGGATAACAGAAAAGAGGGCATATTGGGAGAAAGATGGTAAGTGCAAAACAGTTTTAAAGAAAGTTAGGGTGAAAAGAGACAGAGAATAAAATAAATGCAGGGAAATACAGTTAACAATAGTAATTGGGAAGAGAATTTTGAAGCAAGTTTCTCTGATGAAGGCCTCATTTCTCAAATGTATAAGGAGCTGAATCAAATTTATTAAAAAATAAAAAAAAATACCCCTCCCCAAATGATTAATGATCAAAAGATGTGAACTATGACCTAAGGACTATAAAATCATGCACAGCCTTTGACCTAACAACAACCTTTTTTTAAAGGTAAAGGACATACTTGTACAAAATATTTTTAGTAACTATCTTCTCAGAGTAAAGACTTGGAAATTGAGGGGGATGCTGATCAATTGAGGAATGACTGAATAAATTGTGGTATGTGATTATGATGGAATATTATTGTTCTGTGGGAAATGATGAGCAGGATACTTTCAGAAAAACCTGAAAAGTCCTTCATGAACTCAAGCAAAGTGAAATGTACTATTTACAAACTAATAACAATATTGTGGGATGATCAGTTGTGAATGACTTTGCTATTCCCAGCAATACAATGATCCACAATTACTTTGAAGGACTTATGATAAAAAGTGCTATCCATACCCAGAACAAGAATTGATTTTATCTGAATACAGATTGAAACATACTAATTTAAAAATTTTTTTACTTTTCTTGAGGTTTTTTTTTGGGGAGGGGAATCTATGTTGTCTTTCCCAACATGATTTTTATGGAGATGTTTTACATAACTTCACATGTGCCTTCTTAAAGGGGGCTGGGAGTAGAGATGAAGAGAGAGAGAGAATCTGGAGTTCAAAGTTTTAAAAACAAATCTAAAATTTGTTTTATATGTAACTGGGGAAAATAAAAATATTAAATTAAAAAAAAGCTTCTCTGATAAAACCTTCATTTTTCTAATGTATAGGGAATTGAGTCAAATTTACACTAAAAATAGGAATATATGCCACAAAAAGAAAACATTGATGTGAGCATGGAAAAATATTTGATAATATTAAATATTCTCTTTTTCTCGATCTCTTTTATTGTGTTTCTCTTTGTGTCATGTCTTTCTTGTTTTTTTTTTCTGTCTCTCTTTATGCCAATCCATCTCTCTGTTCCTCCTCTATCTCTTTTGTTTCTTTGTTTCTCTGCCACTGTGTCCCTCTATCTTTTTTTTCTAAGTGTCTTTATCTCTGTCTTTGTGTCTCTTTATTTGTTTCTGTGTTTCATATGGGCACAATTGTAGGATAGATAGTAAGGTTCAGTATTCCTCCATTTTATTGGAAGAACTGAAGTTGGTGCCTTAGTTCTCATTGAAATGGTGTAAGCAATGTATGCCTAGCACCAAGCCAGGTGGTAAGAAGAGTCTGATCTGGTTTGTCCTATTCACCATAGATTTTAGGCAGTATTAGACTGAAATAGGAGGAAAGATTTCCTGAAAGTTTGGGATACTTCAGTGGAAGCATTAAAATAGAACTGGGGACAGCAACAGTAGAGAGGACTATGGCATTGGCTAGAATTAATCAGTCACTTAGGAACATTTTTTTAAATATGTTCTATATATCATGCCCTGGGCAGGGGCAGCAATAGTGGCAAGATGAAGAGATTGGTGCCTGCTGTGGTCAATAGGGAGATTGGAACTGTCTCATTAAATGAAAGGAGGAACCACCCCCAACCAGATCCCCTATGAGGAGGATACTTTGAGTCAAAGGTACTGTGAAGGTCCCTGGATCAGGAGGATGGGATCACTTACTATTTTCAAAGTCCAATATATATTGATCTTTGGATTTCAGAAATAAGAAATAGGAATTTTTGAGTAACATGGATTACTCCATGTTATATGGCTAATTTTAAAAATCATGTTCTATATTTTTATAACATGTTTATAACTGTTTTAAAATAATAATGAGTGGATAATCAATCTATAACATTTTTTTGATTCTCTATTTCAAGTTGGTTGTCTTTCTTTTCATAATTCTCTTGATTTGGGTTTCTTGCTCTTATTTTTTCTTGTATTTTTCCTCATTCTCTAATTTAAATTTTAAAGTCCTTTTTGAGTTCTTTCAAGAATGCTTTTTGTGCTGTGAACCATTTGATGATTCTCATTGAAACAGGAGTAGATTTTTTTTTTGTTCTTTTATATTTCTCTGAATATGAACCCAAATCTTCTTTATTCCCATAATTTTACTCTACATTTTTTCTTCTTTTCTTACTCATATTTATTTATTTATTTTTGTATATTTTTGTTGTAGTGCTGAGATATGGGTAATGACGTCCCAACTCCCAGGTCCTTTTTTCCATAATTTTCTGATATCTCTCTTGGAGTCCCAAACTTGGGCTTTTTTCTCTACTCCTTGGCTCTGGATAGGGCCTCCACCCACATTGTCATGAAAATGATCTTGTTTCTTGTGGCCCTTTGGGTGCTGAACCCTGACATTGGAAGGACCTTCAGTTTTTTTTTTCCTACTCAGTCATCAGACGCTAATACTGTCTTCAAAATGAAGCTGAGTCTAAAGCTTTTTTTTTTTTTTGTCTCTTAGCCCAGCTTACTCTAGGGTTTGTTAATTCTGCAGAGTTGCCATGTTGTTTTTTGCAGTTCATTCAGGCTAAATCTCTGCTCCTGGAAGTTAGATCTTTTCTGGGATCGTCTCAAATTGTTTTAGGAGAACAACTGCTTTGCCCTGTGTTTATTTTTTTCTGCTCTGAGGTGATGTTCTGTCTTATTTTTGTGAAGGAAATTTGGAGATCCTAATGTTTTTATACTCTTGCTGTTTTCCCAGAATCATCTCCCTTTATTTTTAAAAAATACTTTCAACATTCTTTATGTTCTTTACTCATTATTATAGATATCTAAAAATTTGTTCAACAAATAAGAAATATTAAGTTTAGTATTATTTACAAAGAACTATAGCCTGTAATAAAGATTCCAACACTGGAAAATGTCAGCAAACATTATTGCATGTTTTTTGAGTCATATAACATTCACATCTCCTTGCAAGATTAGCATCTCTGTATGGAATCATGGATTGAAAGTATCAATTTAAGGACTTATTTTGCTTCCAAATCTTATTATGTCTTGGAGCACAACTCATGGGACTTGCATAAAGTAGACTATGCATATAAATTTTTAAATATTTATTTTGCTTGTAAGAATTACTCACTGTTTGCAACAGACAGAATCATGAATATACACTTATATTACATGGCAGCAGACCTGCTGATTAGATTGCGACCACATTTCTCCTTTTGTTCCTGTCCTGGTTTCTGGAAATGTCAATCTTAACCTCTGACTTTGCATTGAATTTCTTGATCTTGCTTTTGATTAAAAAATTATTTATTTAGTATTTCATACTCCCAAACTTACACGTAAAATAATTTTATCATTATTTAAAAAATTGAATTCCAAATTCTCTTCTTTCTTTCCTACTCCTTCATTGAAAAGATAAGCAGTTTGCTATTTACATATATGCAACCATTCTTGCTTTTGATTTAACCTTAGTGAATTCCTTTAAACCAGAACTGATGGTTAATCTTTAATTTTCATAGGAGAATCCATCATACTCTTTCTCCCTTTTCTGATGATTTTTTCCCCATCAGGTCAAGAATTCTTGGATTCAGGATTCAGAAAAAACAAACAAACAAACAAACAAAAAACCCCAACATACATTTCCTGAGAAATACCATGAAGGAATTCCCACACAGAAACACTAGGGGGCATTCATGATTCTCTATGAACTTTGATGGGAGTCTCTCTCTCTCTCTCTCTCTCTCTCTCTCTCTCTCTCTCTCTCTCCCTCTCCCCCCTCCCTCTCCCTCCCTCTCTCTCTCTCTCTCCCTCTCTCCCTCTCCCTCCCTCTTTCTCTCTCTCTCTCTCTTTCTCTCCCCTCTCCCCTCTCTCTCTCCCCTCTCCCCCCTCTCTCTCCCTCTTCCCTCCTCCTCTCTTTCTCTCTCTCTCTCTCTCTCTCTCTCTCTCTCTCTCTCTCTCTCTCTCTCTCTCTCTCTCTCTCCCTCTCCCCCCCTCTCTCCTCCTCTCCCCCTTTCCCCCCTTCTCTCTCTCCCCTTCTCCCCCCACCCTCTCTCTCCCCCTCCACCCCTCCTCTCTCTCCCTCTCTCCCCTTTCTCTCCCTCTTCCCCCCTCTCTCTGTCTCTGTCTCTCTCTCTCTCTGTTTCTCTGTCTCTCTCTGTCTCTCTGTCTCTGTCTCTCTCTCTGTCTCTCTTTCTCTCTCTTTCTCCCTCCTCTCTCTCCTTCCCTACTTTCCTTCTTCTTTCTTTTCCTCCCTCCCTCCTTCCCCCCTTCTCTTTTTCTGTATAAGTAGAACTTATTCTGTCTTTCATGTCTTATGAGTCTACTATTAATAAGAGTCTTTACAATCCCATATTTAACCTCAGTGAGAGAGGTAAATAAAGTAGAGAAGGATAACGATTCTTAAGGGATCATTAGGATCTTTGAGTCAAGAGAGAGGCTCTAACTCAAGAATTACATGCTAGCATTATTTTAGCACTATATCATTTTTAATAGCTCATGAAACAGTTAGTCTTAGAAACAGGAAGAATGTGCTAGAAGTCCTGCACTGGTTGTGTGTCACTGAACAAGTCACTTAATTGGTATCTCAGGAAACTCTCTAATACTATAAGGTGCAGGGAAGATTCTGAAGAAGGATTTCCTACATTTATGAAATCCTAGGTTTAATTAAAAAAGTAAAAAGTCATTTCAAGTAAAAAAGACATACTTATACAATTTGAGAATGACATTGTAATGTGAGAGAAACTAAGGCAAGATAGAGGTTAGAGAGTTATAATAATTTAATTTATTGGAGAGCAAATCAATTGATTAGATCGGACTCCTGTCTCCAACTATCGAATGTGGGGTATAAAGATTCTTTATAGGGTGACAGAAACAATGACATAATGAGGAGTGAATGGGGAAGTACTGGAAATGGGAAAATTATCTGATATTCTAATGGGGTAAAGTATCTGATATTCTAATAGATTGGGATGGGGAGTAGCATCTGATATTCTAAAATATAAGATCTTTTATTTTTTATCAATTATTCTGATGATCAAGAGGGAAGGGTGGTATGATAGCCTGAGGTTTGAGGCAGAATAACTGAGGTGGGGCAGTTCAAGGAGACTGTGACATTACAGCATAAAGCTGTGAGAAATAATATAACAAGTGATAGAATCATGATTCTAAATAATATTGACAATATGGACTGAAACCAACTTATTAAAATTGAAGAGGGATGAATATAAAGTTTTGCATTTGGTTTCCCTTCCTCCTTTCTCCTCCCTTCCAACTTTCCTTTCCTTCCTTGTTTTCTTCCTTTTTTCCTCTTCTTTCCCTCTTTTCCTACCTTCTTTTGTTTCTCCCACCCTCTCCCTTTCAAAGTAACAGGACAGAAACTAAACAATGAGATATACTAGATATCAAAAGGCCTTGAGGAGAATGTGAAACAAGCCAAAAGAACCAAAAGATGAATTAAGTCTAATTTGCAACCTTAGTAAAACTATTACCTGGTAGCAAAGATTCTCCATTCCTGCTTTCCATTCCTATTGTCCACTTTCCTTTCTACTCCACACTGGAATTTGGACTGAGTATATTCAGGGCCATAATGAAGCATGCCAGTGATTTTGTTCAGAAAGCAAATGACCATAGAGGTGGGCCATCAGGAATTGAGACTTGGATGACACTCATGGGAAGGATTGAGAAAGGAAGAATGCTTGTGAGCATAATGAGAGTAGAGGGATGTAGCTTAGTGAATATTGTTTTATGCTCAGGGCAATTAAAGAACTCAGACTATGTACTAGTATAGCTTTAAAATGGGGTTTTGATGGCTCAATGAAGTATGGAGATAAGTCTGGGTTTCCTCCATATTACTCCTAAACCATTTGAGGTTTAGAGGAAAGGCTAGGGAGCAACAGCATCTAGATAGCTAGTAACCACATAAAAGAATAATGTGTTCCTTAAGTCATAAAGATCCATGTCATTTCATTAATGTCCTTTTGCAGCTATTGCATCTCTAGCTTTGGAAGCTGTCTTCTTTTGGAAGCCAAGTTTTTGCCTAGCTTCAGTTGTTTATTTGAAACAAGTTATTCTCATTGACTGATATTAATACAAATAATCTTTTTGTTGATGTTATTAAAAAAATACTGTTACTTCCTAATGGACATGGTAATGATGCTTTCTAAGTTTCCAGGAGTTACAATGAAAATACAATCTGTTATATATAATATTTGATGTCAAAATATCTCTCTCCCCTTTTCTATTAGATTATTATTATAATATTAAATATATTATATATTATAATTATTACATTAATAATAATATTATTATTAGAGTCATAGTGTCATAAAACTTATGTCAAACACTATTTGTGTAATAGATAGGCATTATGCCATGAAGATAATATACTAGAATATTTGTGAATTGAGGTCAATACATGCTCTTAACTTTTATGTGGAGGTAGTATGTTATTCTCATTTTAAATAGATATTTTATTGTTACATTTAAAGAAAATAATGTACCATAAGGCAAAATGAATGAACATACTGGTTATGTGTAACTATGGTTTGGCCTCTCTCTACCAAGAATCATAAAACATGTAGGTAATTTAAAGTTAAAACTGGTCACTGCATTGATCATATTTAGAGATAAAGGCAAACTGATACAAAATTCTCTCTTTTTATAGATAATGAAATGGTCATTTAGGTAGCACAATGGATATCCTCATTCTACTGAGTTCAAATTGGGCTTCAGATACTTAATAGCTGTGTGACCTTGGACAAATCTGTTTGCTTCAGTTTCTTCATCTGTAAAATGAGCTGGAGAAGGAAATTGCAAATTACTCCTATATCATTACCAAGAAAACTCCAAATAGGGCCATATAGAATTGGATGCCTCTGGAAAAGTGACAACACCAACAATAACAATAATCAATAAGGAAACTGAGGCACAGAGAAGTTAAATAACTTGCCTGCAGTCACTCAGCTAGTAAGTATCTATAGTAGATTTAATTCAGATATCCTGAACTTCCTGAACTAATACAAATTCTGATGCCTTTCTATGTTGTTTCTTTTTAGTTATTGTTATTATCATTTAGATTTTCCCTGAGGCTCTGTTTACTTTGTTCATTCTGAGAAAAATAATTATTTTGTTAATATGTTAATAATTAATTATTAATTTGGAATCCAGGCTTTTCTGCTTTATTTCCTCTCCTTTATTTAAGGTCCAGCACCTGTAAAAAAAAAAGTCAGTTTTTGAAGGACACTGAATGATCGTTAATATTGTCATAGCTCTTGAATTACATACTCTTCAGTCTTGAGTGGGACTCTACTCAACTAGGAGACCTAACTTCTATTTAAAGGATAAACAGAAACCAATCTGGGTGAAAGGACTCCCTTCATTAGAGTTTAGAGTGACCTAGTTCATAAAGGAAAAAAAAAAAAAACAACCGACGTGGTCTGGATGGAGATGGAATCCCCTCATTAAATATCCATCAGTCAAAGCTGATTTTTCAGTTGTCAAGAGAATTCCCTTTCAAGGATGATTTAAAGTTTTTAGGCTTTCCTTATCTTTTGTTTTTGGTTATTGAAATCACTGACCATTAATTTATTGATTGCCAAGTGTCTAATTAAGAAATTGATTATTAATTATCCAGAAACTCTCTGGGTTTTTATTCACCACAATTCATTGAATAAATACTTCTTAAATACTGTATAAAAAGCCTCAGGATAAGGGCTGGGAATATCAAGTTGAAAAATATTGTCCTTCTCTTTATTTAGCATAAGTTTTACTTTTCTTGGAATCAGCTCACACATGTTTTTTCAAGTCTCTCTGAAATCTTTATACACAATTTTTATTTAGAGAAATCATTTTAGGATGGTCATACACATGGAACAGAACAAAGTACTCTCTAGCCTTTTTGTCCAAACTGAATCAAGCCTCTCAATTCATTTCACAATACTGGCCCTACTCTGGCTTAGGTTGTTCCTAGAGTGATAATGAACTATAACTCCAATTATAACTTATGTAATTAAGGCTTCTTCAGTGGCCTTTAGTGTCACTTCATCTTTAGTCCAAGTGTGCAGTGCTAGTGACAGAGGAGGTTCAAAGGGGCCCCCAGATTTTTGGTTGTTTCTCCACAGCAAACTTAGAAATCATCTGAAGTTGATCCCATCACAAGGAAATATGTGTTTGCAATTTAAACAGCTCCTTATCCCAATCTGCTTAAATAAGCCCCAGATGCCACTTTCTTAGGCTTCATGGAATGCCAAGCCAAGTTTCATCAAAGGGCCTTTCAAATTTGCGTTTCTCATCAGGCACTTGTAAACAAGTTTAAATGCTCTCCTTTGAGTCTGCTATTTGCATTGCTGTTTTTGACTACTCCTGGGATAAATCATACAAACCAACTTTGCCCCTTTTCATTTTTTCCTTGACCAAATGTGCTCAATATTTCTGCATTATACTATATATATATAAACAATTTATTGCTACATCTATTTCTTATTACAATATCTTCACGTATTTATTTGAAACATAATGTCAAATGTGCTTGGATTTTGAGGTTTCACTTATAATTCTGTGGAATTCAGACTTGACATAAAGAGTAGTGGTGATCAAACTCAATTAGAATTGAGGAGCACTAATCTGTATATAAATATCCCTGCCAACTGCATATCAACAGTTCAAAAATGTAATGCTCTCTATATTTCGGTATAAGTTTATATATTTTGTTAACTATTTTTCACTGTTAGTTTAATTTGGAGCTGCCTCACTTGATAGTGTTGTGGCTTCAAACAGCCCACACACTGTTTTGATACCTCTATCCCAGAAGATTGTTTCAGATGAATCTTAGTTTTTATGTCATTGTTTCATCTATCCATACACCCAACCAACCATCTAATAAGTCTTTACTATGATCCATTATGTACCAGGCACTGTACAAAGTGCTTGGGGTATGCAAAGAAAAATGAAAATATTGTCTGCCTTCAAGGAGATTTTTAATATTCTCCCAAGAAGCTTATATATTTTAAGCTATTCTCTCATTCAAATATAGTGACTTACTATTACTTCAAATAGATGAATGAATGAAAAAAAACATTTATTAAGTACTTATTATGTGACAAATAATGTATTAAACATTGGAGATAGAAAACCAAAATTTAAGACAGTTCCCACCTTTAAGTTATTTTCATTTGTATAAAGGATACTAGACACAGAGAAGTGAGCTAGGGAGATGATTGGGGATGATGCTATCTATCTTTATATGATGTAAAGATCATAGCCCCCTAGACTTCTAGACTAAATGAACACAAGTTAAGATGGGACCTCTTGTAAATATGAATCTGAACTCAGAAAAAGCAAATGAGAGTAAGAAAGGGAGGGGAAGAGAGAAAAGAAGAGGAAGAAGATGAAGAAGTAGAAGGAGGAGAGAAAGGAGAAGAAATTTTAGAAATGTATCAGCTAAATTTGATGTTTAAAATGACGGATAACAAAGTTGCTATTGAACATAACTGTTAAAAGGAAAAGAGTGGAATCAGAGAATGAGAGAAACAATTTAGTAGATCAATTAGTTTGCCTGAGGCATCATGACTAGTGTAGGTTTTAGTTAAGCACGATATGGATCAATTCAGCTTAGCAATTTAGCATCTGTTCAACAGAGAAGCTATATTTAGTGAGGAACTTTTTATAAACAGTTTCTGAGACTGAAAGAGAACATCAAGATTTACAGTTTCAGAGTTATCTTACCATAAGCATATGCATTTTCCTCACTCAGATATGTTCTTGGTAGGTAAGTGTATGTCTATTCTCTTTCCCAGATACTAAATATGTTAGAGAGATAATTTGTCATGTGTGTTTATGTTTTCAAACGTCCAATAATTTAGAGTTTACAATCCAGATTTCTGATTTATCCTAAGTACATGTGTTTTCTTTTTTCATAAACCTCCTTACTATGTAAAGGCGTACCCAATCTTCATCATTGTTACTGAATGCATTGATGAGAGAGAGTGATCTAGGGGTATATTTATCTGTCTATCTATCTCATATGTGTGTATGTGTATATATGTAAATATATGTACATATGCATACAGATTAATGAATTTGATTTAATATATTAGTATCTACAATATTTCTTTTGACTTATTAAGTAAATGATTATGTTTAAGATCTAGAAGTGTCATTGTGAGTGGTTGGTTATATAAATAATAATGTATTGATGGGGACTCAAGTTTGAGTAGTAAATAGAGAGAGAATATTTTCTTTGCTAGGATTATCCCTTAGATGCTGAGAGCCTATATGGGAACCTAGACTTGCCAATATGCAGTAAAGTTAGATTTACCTTGACAGATCAAAAAGCAAAGGAAGGAAGAAAAAGAAAGGCATTATTCTGAATACACTCTCATCTGAGAAGTGTGAGGAACCACCCTTCTCCTCAATATATAAGGAAACTACTTTTCAACTATGGTGAAGAATTTAACTTCTCAGATGGTCATGGCCCAGGTTTATAGGAAGAGTCGAATATAGTAGAAAAGTATTTCCAAGAAATTTGATAAAGTAACAAACAACATTGCAGTCAATACAGGAATTTTCCTTTATTTTGGATCCTACTTGCTGACATAAACTGACTGATCCAAATACTTTGGGAATATTCTAGTCAAACTTGAAAGTTTTCTTTTTTTTTTTTTATTTGTAAACTCAAACTCTCATATGCAACTTGAATGAATGTTGTTATTCTATATCCAAATTCCAGTGCATTGTCCCAAGTTTTATGAAATTGTTACTATGGCATGAAATATAAAATTTTGATATGGCCCTTAACATAAGGTAAAAGAAGAAATATCTGAGTAATAATACAAAGCATAGAAATGCCTTTCTGTGACTTATGAAGCATCAGTAAAACTTTGATGTGAGATTTAATTTAGATCTACAAATAGTTTCTGTGAAAGTGTATTAGTTTTTTATTCATCTGAAGTCTATCTTCCTTTTAGAATTGTCTTAAATCTTCTATCCTAGAAACTGTTTCCTCCTTTTTTTGGGTTTCTAATTTAAATTGCTACAAGGTAACTTTGCCCCCAAACAAATAAATACAAAATAGTCCTAGCAAAATAAAAGTGTGGGTGAGAAATTCTTTAGAACAAGGCATAGTGACACACACCTATAAACTTTACAATTGGGAGGCTAAGGTTTTGAGTTCTTAGATGCAGTAATACAAAAGCCAAAATACAAAATACAAAAAGTAGTAGGCCACCAGTCTGCTTAAGGAAGGGAGAATCAGACCATGTTGGAAAAGGAACAGGTCAAAGCTTTTATGCTGATCAGCAGTGGGAATCAAGTTCATAAGTGACTGTTGCCCTATATAATTGGCCAAGATATGGAGAACCACTCTCAAAAGAAGAAAGAAAAAAAAAGGAAGGAAGGAAGGAAAAGAAGAGAGAAAGAAGAAAGGAAGAAAGAGAAAGCAGAGAAAGAAGAAAAAAATGGAAGCAAGAAGAAAGGGAAAAAGAAAGGGGGAAAGAGAAATGAAGAAGGGAATGAAAAAACTAAGAAAAGAAGGGAGAGAGAAAAAAGAAAAGCAAAGGAAGGAAGAAAAAGAAAGACATTATTCTCAATATGTTTTTCATTAGTTTCTAATGTGTCAGTTGAGTGAGACTCTAAATGCCACTGATAGCTTTATAAAGAGGCAATTATGTGTTCCATAAGTTGTTTAAAAAGATCCCTCAATGATTGTGAACTAAAAAAAAGATGATTTTAGCAGAGAAGAATTAGGACATAGTTGGTAGAGTGCTAGACCCTGTAGTTAGAGAGATTTGACTTCAAAATCTATTACTGTAATTTACTACTTGGGTAACCATGGACAAGTTATTCAATGCTTCTGAGACCCAGGAAATTCTTTAAGACAACAATTTATATACCATTGTTGAATTCCCACACTGACAAAATTCACAGGTCCTTAAGATAAGGACATATTGATGAATTTAATAAAATGTCCTTTTAAAAAAGAAAATAGTAATAAACCCATCATTTATGGAGGATCTACCAAGCAGTGTAATGGAAGGAATGTTCTTTCAGCAATCAGAAGATCTATATTATAATTCTAATTTAATTTGACTTTGGGCCAGTCTTTTGAACTTAATTCCCTGACTTGTAAAATGAGAGATTTGAGCAAAATGATATCTAATATTTTCATTTCAGTTCTAATACTTTACTATCACATGATTCTAGTTTGAAATTAAAGGTGATGGTGGGTTTTTTTGAGAGATAGAAAGGGAGATTGTTTAAAAGTAAAAATTAAATTCTTAATATGTCCTAAACTCAATTCTCTCCTTTGTGCTAAGATAGAAGCTTCTTACATATATGTTTATATATATTTGCTCCTAATACCCTCTAGCTTTCAGTAAAACCGTCCCATATTTCCATTTAGTACAAAAGAAAATAAATTATAGAGTTTATTTTGTATTCAGGATGAGACAAAAACAAAACAGATTAACCTTTAATAAGAACCTTTCATAAAGAAAATTAGTTTTTATATAGATTTTTATATAGAGAAAGCTGTCCCTCACATATAACATGGAGGTTTGTGTATGGTTCATAGGAAGGCCAGAACAGCTTCATTTTTAGTATCTCCTTCCAAGATTTTTCTCCAAGGGAGAGGAAGCAGGAGACTGGGGCCAGGAGCTTGGCCACTCTGCTTTCTCAAGAAAAAGAAGGAATTGGGCTAATTTATACCTATTTGTTCTCTTAAATATTGTAGTCTAGAGATGTAGCTTTGAAGTTCAAGCCAAACATTAATATTCATTAATGGAGAAAGGAGGATTTATATCTACAACTTAATATAATTTCCACTAAATACCTTAATGTACATAGTAGAGAGCAAAGAGACTTCATTTCTCCAAGTTCATTGCAAAGTAGAAATCAGGGACAGTATTTATAGGAGATATATCTGAAAACAGAGTAAAGGAGTACTCCTATTGGAAATAAGATAAATCAGATGAATCAGGAAAGAGAATCTCAGTTCTCATTCAAGTCCTTTGAAGTCTCTAAAGTGAAAGCTGGGAATAGAGACGGGATGGAGACTGCCAGCTCTTCTCATGTCTGCATCTTCCCAGTTTTATTCTTCCTTCAGCAACCTTGTTTGTTGTTGTTCATCCTTTGCTTTTGAAGAGGATCAATGATATCAGGAGGGTGATGTCTTGACTTGGAAGTAAGTTGGATTTATGTGAGGCTGAGCTGTACAAAATCAGTCTCTCTTCTTCAGAATCACTGGAGTCCATTGTCAAGATATAGGTCAAGACAACAATAGGCAAAAATTCTCATCCAACAGCCTGAAATAAAAATGGCATCATTCCTTGTCTCTCTTGATGCTGGAAAGCACAAGAGGCCCCAAGTGGCTACAGGACCCAAATAGACCCAAGAGACCCAAAGAAATGATCAGGATCTCTTTTCTCTCCTTTTGTCAATTCTATCCCACTTCTCATGCAGGCAGGCATAGGGATCTTAGCCAGTGAAGGAAGAGTTACACACAACTAGCCCTTTGAGGCTTGGGTTATGTTCAACATCATAGGTTATTAAATGCTTATTATTTTAGCTAATCTATTTTTCACAGACACTGCTATTTTAATAGCAACCTTTGTAAACTTATCTTGGCAAAAATACATCTTTTCAACTGGATTTTGGTTTTCTCAACTTTGCACTTTGACAAAAAAAGCCTATGGTTATGGAGTTTAAGAACTAGTGATCGTAGGTCTCCTTTTAAAATGTAAACTTTTTAGCTAATATTCTTATATTCCCTCTACAAGCTTGTCACATCTCCACATTAAGAACTTCTGTACTAAATCCCTGGTCTATAGAGGAAGAAAACATTTTCTACTCTATTACTATTGTCTTTTTGCTACAGTGAGGAGGGGAGGGAAAAGATTGACTATCCTGGATTCCTGTTTTCCTATCTGTACCACTCAGCAAGCTGAAGATTTTTCTCCTAAATTAAATATGTCCAATTAAATAGTAAGAAGAATATAAGAGTAAAAGCTGGAAGTAGTGGGATTATTTGATGGCTCCCAGTCTAATCCTCTTAAATTTTTCCTGCTTTGGGCTTGGTGTCTCAGGGGCTATGTATAGGAAGGATTTATAAGTAGGCATCTGTTGGAATCTTTACAAACTGTTAAGCCATTATAGTTGATAGAGACAATAATTATCTAATTTAGCATGGTTCAATATGATTGATTTGATTTTAGAAGGAGATATTTTGGGCCAGAACTTGAAACAAGGTACTAAGTACAACTAATAGAAATGATGCTTGTGTTCATACCTTTAGAGAGCTCATAGAAACAAGAAATATTTAAGTGCTCATTGGAGTTCACATGTTTGGGAGATTTCAGGGTTTAGAAAGAGATATCTGAATTCATAACTCCCTTAATCCCTGCCTCCAGAAGGTGGAGTCAGCCTTTTACACTCAGCATAAATACAGCTCCAGTGAGCCACTCGAGAGACTTATTTTGGAACATTGACTGGGGTCAGAGAGGAGCACTCTGGGAGGAAGCCCACAAGCCCTCTCTCCGAGACAAGAGAGATTCATTGCATCTTCCACCTTGGTGCTGGCTGGAGGCTGAAGAAAGCAGAGGCAGAAGCAAAGGACAAAGCTGCAAGAGCTCTTGGAACCAAGCAGAAAGATAAGCCTCTGAGCTAACCGGGCTATATTGAAGGACACAATAAAAAGATCTGAACTTTTATCAGCTGGCTGTGATTTTGGGTGATTATAACTGAAGCTAAAGCTGCCTCCAGAAAACCTCCCCAAGAAACCTGCTTTCTTTCAGAGTGCTCCTCTCCGTCCCCAGTCAATGTTCTGGAGAAATTCTTCTAAGCTCTAAGAGCTTCCTCCATATATACAATCTCCCAAAGGTTAACTCCTCCTTCTGGAAGCAGGGCTTAAGGGAGGTGTAAATTCGGATATCTCATACTAAACCGTGTGAACTCCAATGTACTGAAATATTTCTTGCTTCTATGAGCTCTCTAAAGGTGTGAACACAAGCATCGTTTCTATCAGTTGTACTTAGTACCTTGTTTCAAGTTCTGGCCCAAAATATCTCCTTCTAAGATCAAATCAATCATATTGAACCATGCTAAATTAGATAATTATTGTCTCTATCAACTCTAATGGCTTAACAATTTGTAACGATTCCAACAGGCATCTTTACTTTTTTGGGGGGAGAAGGATTCTTAATCACACCATTCATTTCCAAAATAGTTGGTCTCACTAAAATGTTGAAGTAAGGAATGACAAAGAAACATGGTTACTTACCAAATAGTTAATGTACAATGCCTGTGATCAATCATTTTTCCACACTGGGTTAATCTATACAGGATGTGGTCATGACAGTTATTTTAAATATCTAGTCTGCAGTCTTGTTGGAAGTATTGAAGTAGCTTATAATGCTTCTTTTATTAAGATACTATTCCAGGAGTCCTCAAACTTTTTAAATAAGGGGCCAGTTCACTGTCCCTCAGACTGTTGGAGGGCCGGACTATAGTAAAAACAAAAACTATGAACAAATTCCTATGCACGCTGCATATATCTTATTTTGAAGTGAAGAAACAAAACGGGAACAAATACAATATTTAAAATGAAGTAAAGTTAAATCAACAAACTTACCAGTATTTCAATGGGAACTATGGGCCTGCTTTTGGCTAATGAAATGGTCAATCTCTGGTTCCATATTTGTCACTGCTAGTCATAACAAATGATGCACGTGTGCATCCGTTAGTCTTGATCTGGTTGGAGATTTCAAATGTTTCATTCTAGAAAAAGTCTGTTCACAAACAAGTGCTGCCAAAGATGATTGCCATTTTGAGTGCATGGTTCCTGAGATGAGGATATGTCTCAGAGGGTAGAGATGCATAGAAATTATGAAGGCTGCTTGACTTGAATGCATCTTTTGGAGA
Source organism: Sarcophilus harrisii (assembly GCF_902635505.1). Classification (NCBI taxonomy): domain Eukaryota; kingdom Metazoa; phylum Chordata; class Mammalia; order Dasyuromorphia; family Dasyuridae; genus Sarcophilus; species Sarcophilus harrisii. Next base: position 235,618,861 of record NC_045429.1, on the reverse strand, counting down.
GTCACAATTTTGTAGTTCAGCCAGTTCCATTTAGTAAATTGTACCCACATTTTCAATGTCAATAGAAAATGGGTTACGGAAAAGCTGTATGTCCTGTTCATGGAGATGAAGCTCTTTAAATCTAAATTGGAACTCCTTTTGCAATTTTTCCAGTGATTCCACACATGTTTTGTTTGGGAATACAATCAGCATTTTTTCCGCAAACAGATTTTGAGTTGTGGGGAGATGGCAGAAGTTTTCCTCCTTCACTTGTTTGATGAGGAGGCTTAATTTTACTTCAAATGCTTTGACATGTGATTGCATATCACAGATGAGCTTCCCCTTTCCTTGAAGTTGTATGTTGAAATTGTTGAGTAGCTCTGTTACCTCTGTCAGAAAAGCAAGGTGCCATTTCCATTATGCATCATTGAGCTCTGGTACTTCTGTTTTTGAAAGCAGGAAAGTTATAATCTGTGGAAGTAAGTCATAGAAATGTTTCAAAACTCTCCCTCGATTCAGCCAATGGACTTCTGTGTGATATAGAACATCTTCATACTCAATATTTAGCTCAGATAGAAATTCCTGAAATTGTCTGTGATTTAGTGCATTAGCTCTAATGAAGTTAACACAAGATACCACAATTTTCATAACAGAGTCCCACTTCAGTGATTAACTACACAGTGCTTGTTGGTGGATGAGGCAGTGTATGGCTATTGGATGAGAATGGTTATGTTTGTCCATCTCTTAGTTAATGCGAGCAATTACTCCTTTCTTAGACCCCACCATGCTAGGAGCACCATCAGTTGTCATGCTGGCTAGTTTAGCCCAATCCAGCTCCAAACCATTCATAGTTTGGCAAACCTTTTCATAGATATCCTCTTCTGTAGTTGTTCCTTTGATGCTTTGCAGTGCAGCAAGCTCTTCTATGACTTCAAAATAATCATTCGTTCCATAAATAAAAATTAGAAGTTGTGCAGAATCATGAATGTTATTGCTGTCATCGAGTGCCAAGGAAACATATGAAATTTTTTCTTATGGAGTTTGGCAAATGCTGATGCAGATTGTCTCCCATCAATCCTCTGTGTAATTGTAGGTCCTGAAAGACTCACTGTACTAAATAAATCAACCTTCTCTGGACACATCTCTTTGGCAACAGAAAGAAGGCATTCTTTAACAAATTCTCCCTCCACGAATTGTCTGCCAATGCGTGTTATTAGTTTGGCAACTTGAAAACTTGCTCACAGTGATGAAATATTTAATGGTTTCTGCTTCACAAAAATATTTTGCTGAGTTGTCAATGTATTTTTCAGTTTTAATATTTTATCTTTTCTCACTTCTCCAACCAAACAATCATATTTATCTTTATGTTGAGTTTCATAGTGTCCATGCAAATTATATTCTTTGAACACAGACACTATATTCTGGCATATCAGACATACAGCTCTTTCCTTATACTGCATGAAAAAGTAATCATAAGTCCACTGTTCTTTGAATATCCTACACTTTTCTTGACATCATTATTTCCTAGGGATTCTAAATTGCTATTAGTAAAATACCAATATATATACACACACATATATATATATATATATGTGTGTGTGTGTGTGTGTGTGTGTGTATAGTGCTACAAAAAAACAATATACGAGCAATAACTTTGCCCATACAGAGACATACAGACTGCAATGCCTAACTTCCTCCAAGCTGCCTCTGCTGTGATGCCTCCGTTTCCCACACTCTCTCACCTGCTCTTTGTGCTCCCGCTTCTGACCTTCACTGCTGCAGTGAATTCCCACTGCAGTGGCTGTGACATGCGCAGCATGCACTGTACATCCCCCACTCCTGTCTGTTGTGGTGGCCGCTGTTACTGTTACTGTACAAGGCCATGGGCCATCAGTTCTCTGTTTTCTGCATCTCTCTCTCTTTCCCACACCACACACCCCGGCCTGGGAACTTACCTCACCTCAGTATTGTCTCACACTCTTTCTCTGCCGCCTCAGCCCAGTGCCAGAAGTGTGCGTTGCTAATGCGAGTTTAGGTCAAACGTCACTTCCAGTCTGATTTTGCCATCACCCGGCGGCCGGCATAAATGTCCTCACAAGCCTCATCTAGCCCACTGGCTGTAGTTTGAGGACCCCTGTAGTATTCCATGAAAAAAGAGCTTTCTTCCTCAAAGATTAATTTTACCAAAACTTTGGGACTAAAAAATCAGAACCTATCATTTAAAGCATACCAACAGCACTTTGTATCTCACAAATGCCACAGGAGGTGGCCAGGGTCTTTAGGTTTCCTAAGAATGGGAATGAGTCAGAAGTTTAGGTCACAATAAAATTTCCATTTCAGTGGTTAGTATCAATTGGAAAAGTTGTACTTGACACCTTCTATCTCTAGACATCTGGAGCTCTGGTTTATCTTTTCCATACATTATATAATCCAGTTGCACATGGGTCTACTAGCACTTCCTAGAACATGAAAACTTCTGTTTCTGTGCCTTTTTCCTAACTGTTAATCTGTCCCTCAGCTTCACAACTTCCTTAGTTTTCTTTAAGACTCAGTTCAAATACCAACTTCTGCAGGAGTCCCAAGCTGCTAATATTTCCCCGCTTCAGATGACTTTAATTTATCCTGTATAAATCTTGAATGTACCCAATTATTGACATGTTGACTTCTCCATTAGAATAGGAGCTTCTTGGGGACAAGTCCACATTTTTTTTTGTGCATGTATGTATAAACTCTCTTTTAGAAGGGATAACAATGACTTGGGATCAATTTAGTTTTCTGGAATTTGGAAAGTTGTTTTTTGATTATTTTTCTCATATTCTGAGGCAAGGGCATGTTAAATGATTTCCGAATGGAAGAGACTAAGAGGAAGATTGCAGGAAAAAAAAGAGGATAGATGAGGAGGGGGCTGGGGAAAGTGGGGCAGTGTTAGCCCAGGTACATAAGGCAGCAACTTATAATTGAGGGGTGTTGAAATTAGTATTTCCCTTCTTACAACCCACACCAAAGATAGGCTGGAAACATGGAAACAAAAGGGGAAAACAGCAAAGTATAAAATTTTAAAAGTCCTGAGCATTGGATTAAGTGGCTTCAATACTTAGAAAATAATAAAACAGATAAGGATGGAGTATGTTGAAGAACAGGATGTTCTTATCCTCTTTCCTGCCTTACTTCAACTGCATGTGACTAACACTCATTTCTAAATATGTTCTTTTATTCTATTAAAGATCACATATGATTGATCCAGTTTCACAGCAACACCTATATTTCACCCTGAAAAAAAGTTACAGGAGGGGAACTGACTGTGTCACCATCTTTACTGCTATTTCTGCTGTTCCATGTGCATGAGAGAAAATCTCTTTTTCCTTAAGCTCTCCTTTGAGCTAATAACAGATTAATTTACAGCAGCTCCTCTAGTTCCAAGTAATATGATGTTTCCTTGCCTCAGGAGACAAGCAAAAAACTACCATCTTGAGAAGTAGCCTACATAGAGATGCTACCTGGTCCTGCTCCTATAGGTAATAGTCATAGCTACTAAAGATCCATAAAAGAAAAATTTTGCCACCAAGTCCTTGGCACTGTCAAATGATTCAACATCAGAAATGAATTTCATTTTATTAATGCAAATAACTTTAAAAAGAAACATAACCATTTCTTTTACCATTGTGTTCTAAGGATAATGTAACCTTTTCATCTGATCTGAAAAGTTTCAGCTGAAACTTTTGATGTATTGTCTTTCCTATTAGAATGTGAGTTTCTGGATAGCTCAGATTATCTTACTTTTTTATTTCTATATTTACATATTACATATCTAGTTTTAACAGCAGAGTACTTTGTAAAACACAATAAATGCTATTCATTCATTCATTCACTGATTCATTCAAGTCCCAGAAGTCAATGCACATCCAAACCATTCTTACTTATCTCTAGAGAAGGTATTTCATTCAGATTTTCCAGTTCAGAATTGTGACTGTCATATAATAAATGCTATTGATTCAGTCTCCCAGTTACTTTGGGTTATGCATTATTGCAACCAGTCTTGCCCAGGACAGACTACTGTGTCTTTCCTTCTTTCTTGAAATTCATCTTCCATGTCTTCCGCAAAGATGTCAAAATAAGTTCATTAAGATTTATGTCTTTTTATGTCATTTTCTTACTGAAAAAATTTTATTTGCTCTCTTTTGTCTCCAGGATAAAATGTAGACTCTGGAGCACCAAGATTTAGTTCCAACTTACTTTTCACAAACTTTATTTTTCATTATTCCCCTTTATGATCTCTTTGTTCTGAGCAAATACATTCATCAATTCATCTGCTATTCCTTTTGGAAGTTAAAATGCCTTAATTCAATAAAATTAAAGGTAAATGGGAGAGTGTTTTGGTGTATTTGGAATATTCTAAAAACAATCTATAGATAGCTGTTTGATTTTCTTTTGAATTTATCTGGTTCTAACCATTGTTGTTTCCAATGGCTGAAATTTGGTGGAATGAATTTGCTGAAAGTTTCTTCCTTTCTTCCTAATCATTAAAGAGATGCTGGAAATTCATAAACTTCCAGGAGGAACCTTATCCTGCTTCCATCAGCTTTTCAATACTTTAGTCATTTGCCCCAGTGATCTGAAGGCCTATTACAGCTTGCCCTTAATCTTCTTCCTCCCCACAGTTAAAAAAAAGTTTTATTGATTTCTTATTGTACAATAATATTAAAATACATTCACAAACCAATTTTTAAAAATTTATTTTATAAACAATGGATATATATACATATAAAACACATACATGTATATTTGTTAACAAATATGAATAGGAATAACAAATATTCATATTCATAGATCCATATACAAATGCATACATATATATATCTGTCATTTGAAAAATAACTTGTAAAAGTTAGCATATGAATGTATTATATGTGGTATGATATGTGTATATGTTTGTATATAGGTATCTATACATATATATATAGTATACTATGGTACAGCATTAGTATATAGGGTATGTATGTATGTGCATATCAAAAATCCATATATCTGTCAAAAGTCTACTATCCAAGATATATAAGAATATTTCAAATATGTAACACCAAGAACAATTTAGTGCAAACTTCTTCATATAAAAACATGTTCCAAATTGGTAATATTCTAATCACTAACTTCAATACTAGGCATATACCCTATGGAAGTCAAAGACTGAACAAAAATCTATAAGAGTTTTTATCCTTGCATTTCATAAATTACTTAAAAGCTTCTGGCTTGAGAGACAGGATGGTACAATGGAAAGAACATTAGATTTGGAGTCATGCACAAAGTAATATTAGCTCATTTGATTAGACTAGATGGCCACTGAGATTTCTTCCAGTTCTACAATTATCCAGGATTTTAGCTAATAACTATTGGAATTCTTAATAATTATCACTTCCCCAAAATGGAAAGGCTTCCTTGATCTTTCATTGTACCCTAGACTGAAGACTTGAAAAGAATTTAGAGGTCATTTGCTCTTCCAGTTCAAAGATTACCTAAACCTGAAGCAGTATTAAGCTCTCCAGTTGATTTGTTTTTTGGTGAATGTTTGAGGGTGTGAGAGAGAGCCACAAGTCTGAGTACTATGACTCTAAAGTCATAGTACATTGGAAATATTGGAGAGAGGGACCAAAGGCTCTGCTATTGAAATTTAATAGAAGCAAATATGTCACTATAGACATAGCAATATAGTTGAATGTTTGAAGATATGACATATTTGTTATTTCAACTAAGTAAAGAACTTTAAGGATAATAAATTAGTTCACTAATACACATCACTTAATAGGTAAGGACTAAGGAATTTCCTGAAGCAAACAGAGTTAAATGATTTCCCTCCTGTTTTAAGAGTCATAAATGGGATTTGAAACTAGGTGTTTTTGACTTTATTCACTATGCCATGCTGTCCCTAGATATCTGAATGTTTAGAAGAATGCATATTTATATTTAGATGGAATAGCAAATTGTATGTAATAGATTTGTAATTTCATGTGCTATTTTTTATTGTACTATGTTATGGAAATGCTGCTTTTGCTACACATATTAAAAATAAAAATATAACTGTGAGAAAATATACATAATTTTAAATCTTTAGTCATTCTGAACTCTCTTAAACTACCTCAAAATTTTATAGTGATTGAAATGTGAATTAGTAGACTTGGCTTTAAATTCCAACTCCAACCCTTATTAATTGATGACACATAATCTCACTGGATCTCAGTTTCCTCATTTATAAAATAAGGATAATACTTGTGCTATCCACATGGGATATTATGAAGAAATTGCTTTGTCAATCCATATTTAATGTCAAGTCAACCAACTTTAATTATCTATTTATTCACACGTGACAGTTCTTGACAATGTCTATCTGAATCTTAGAACACTGAAAGTAATAGTCTCCAACTACTCCAGTTGTGTAACTCAAAATAGCTAAACTACTTTTCTAAAAATTTCCAAAACATTATTTTCTGGTCAGAAACCAGATAAGAAACACTAGCCCAAAAACAATTATTTTTTTCTCTAGAACATTTTGCAAGCTTCATGGTTATATTCATTATACTAAAGTCATAATGAGAATGTGACCCATGGTGGACAGTGTATGCTATTTATTTATGATATAATCAAATTTCATTGAGGCCATAAAGTAGCTTAAGGGATAGGCAACAGATTTCAACTACAATGGCTTGACTCTCCTGCAGATATTACCATTCTGAATGTTTTTTTTTTTTGTTTGTTTTCTCAAGTGCATTATGGTAACAATTTGCTACTGTTATCTAAGGGATATGCTCTAGTGGAAAGAACAGTGGACTTGCAGTCAAGATGGAAATTTGTGTCCCCATTCAACTCTTATTATCTAGGTCATCATGAGAAAGCCAAGTCATTTTTCTTAGTCTTATCTCTGTTTCTTCCTTTGTAGAAATGGGAATATTAACACCTTCACTACTGGTTTGTTATGATCAAAAAGTAACAAATATAAAATGCTTTATAACAAAAGCACAAAGTAAATTTCAAATTTAACATTATTATCTACAACTCATAAATAGACATAATTGTTGGGTTAGAAATTTGATTAGTGGTTTTCTGTTCTACTTGAAGTTTAAAGAAGGGAATCTTGTCTTGAGTTTTACAGACATTTCTTCTCACTCCACAAATGTTACAGATGAAGTAAGATTAAGAAGATAAATATTAAACAAACTGAAGAAATAAAGATACTCTGGGTTCAGAATTTCTAATCACAAAGTATAAATAGGGAACCAGAAAATGTGACATTGTGAAGCAGTTACTCTGTTTTTTGATAATAGGGCACAGATAGGTTTAGAGATAGAATTTTACATGGAGAATATTAAACTAAGAGTCTAAGAAGAGTCTCTTATTACCTTTTTAAGTGAACTATTACAAATGATAACAAATATTTAATAATTTTTATATTATAATAGCTATTTAATTGGGCTCTCTGACTTTAGTCTCTTTCCTCAGCAAACTATTCTTCTCACAATTGTCAAAAAAGCCTATTTTTCTTGGGTAGATCTAACATGTAAACCAATGTCTTGTTTTAAAAAAAACTTTTAGAGGTTCTTTCCTGCTTTTTATCTGGCACATAAGGAAAATCCTCCATATTCTCCTCCTGACACATCTCTAATTTTATCTCATATTATTCACATCACATTCTTAAGTTCCAGCCAAACTGAACAACTAGCTATTCTTTGAACTTGATTTTCAACCCCCATCTCTAAGCATTTGTTCAGACTATCCCTCAAGCCTGAAATGTATTCCTTTCTCCTCTTTACTTTTGAGCATTCTTTTTTTCTTTCAAGGTTCAGTTGTAACATCAACTTCTCTGTGAAGTTCTTCCTTATATCCCCTGTTGAGAATACTGTCACTTCAATTCATCTTTAAAAACTTTGTATCTCTCATCACACTCCACTACACTCCACACTTTTTCCATATCCATGAATCCATATATCTCATCTAAAAATAACATTAGTTTATCAACATTAGCTCATCAATCTCTGAGATCTCTTACTGATCTGCACTTATCCATGATTGTGCTTTATGAGCTTCAGGGTTTTGTGAATTGTTATTTAATTTGTAACACAAATAACAATAGTAAAATATAAGAAAACAAATAAGAGAAGGCTTTTTTTTATACCTAAAAGTGCTGGTTTAACAAAATTTAGTAGTAAGCAAGCCCTAAAATCCTGCTAATTGTATTAAAAAACTTGATTCATAATGCATCTTAAATTTTGTAAAGCACTTTGTTTACTATCATCTTTATTGAGTTAAGTAGTCTTGCCATTTATAGAGTAAATTCCATGAAATTCTGAAGTGGTGTGTGTATGTGTGTGTGTGTGTGTGTGTGTGTGTGTGTGTATGTATGTGTGTGTAGGGACAAAGCAGTCTTGGAGATGGAGGTCAATAATAACATTGTCTTAAAAAGCTCTAAAAAGGGTGCTGCAGAATTTTCCTTTCCTAAGCAGACCTCTTATATCTCTAGATATCTTGGTCCTCAAAGGTTTTTTTTTTTTTCAAATCAAAAATCATGTCACAGAAAATGACATGAAAGAGATTCATATATATTACCCCTGACTTGTTATAAAGGTCAATCATGGGCTACAATATATTTCATCTCTTCTTTTGGAATATCATTTCTTAGAAGTCTGACCTGAGAGACAAGGTGAAAAAATGATTTTGAGTCAGATTGGGTTTAAATTTCACTTCTTACTTCCTTTATGATTTTGATCACTTAATAGTCCTAGAATTCTGTTTCCTTGTCTATAAAATGAGGAAATAATCTTGAAGGTCCCTTACCAATCTATGATTCTGGGAATTTAATAAAATCTTCAAACCTCAAGAAGTAATTTTTTTGGTGGGTCAGCATTGTCTGGCATTTATTATTAATTTTTAAACAGTGTTTTATTTTTCAAATACATGCAAAGATAATTTTCAACATTCACCTTTGCAAAACCTTGTATACCAAATTTTTCTCCTTTTGCTCACCTTCCTCCTCCTCAACCAAGCAATCTGATATAGGTTAACTTTCAAATATGCAATTCCTTTTTATATTTTTCAAACATATTTTTTAATTGACAAAAAAATGTATTTATTCTTTATCATCATTCCTTCTTCCAGTGGAAAAAAAAAACTAAAAACAAAAGCTTTGTACAAAATATGCATAGTCAGGCAAAATAACTTCCTACTTTGATCATATTCAAAAAGATATATCTCATTCTGGATCTTTAGTCCTTTAACTCTCTGTTAAAAGGTGTGCAGTATGATTCAGCATGAATATGATGGGTCATTGCATTGGGCAGTGTTCTTAAGTTTTTTAAAGCTGTCAAAAGAATGTTTCCATTCAGGATATAAAAATTAAATCATTTTAGATCTGAAAAGAATCTTAAAGATTATTAATTGACTTCCTCAATTCCTTCCTCCCTGAATCATTTTAGGTACTAACTCATTTAAAATCATATAGCGAGGTTACAGAAGAGCTCAGGTCTATTTCCCAGACATGCTACTGTGTCCTATTTTCTTTTTCTTTTTTAAATTTTATTTTATCTTCAATTACATATCAAGGCAATTTCTAGCATTCATTTTTACAAGATTTTGAGTTCCAAATTTGTTTTTCCTCTCTCCCCTCCCCTCTTCCTAAAATGGTAGGCAATTGAAATAGGTTATAGATATGCTATCATATAGAACTTATTTCTATATTGGTCATAGTTGTAAAAGAAGAAACAGATCAAAAGGGAAAAAAATGAAAAAGAGTAAAGTAAGTGAAAAAAGTATGTTTCATTACATGACATTTTCCTTTGTGAGTCTTTTGTAAATGTCTTGGATCATTGTGCTGTGAGAAGAGCTGAGTCATTCATAGTTGATTATTGTTGCTAATATTGTGTTCAATATTTTCCTGGTTCTGCTTATCTAACTTTGCAACAATTTATATAAGTCTTTCCAGTTTTTTCTTAAATCTTTTTGTTCATCATTTCTTATTGCACAATAGTATTTAATTACATTCACATACCAATTTATTCAACCATTCCCCAATTAATGGACATTCCTTCAATTTCCAAAATTTTGCTATCACTAAAAGGGCAGGTGTAAATATTTTTGCACATAAATGTTGTTCCTTCCTTTTTATAATATCTTTGATATACAGATTAGTAATGTTTTGCTGGATGAAAATATATTTTATACAGTTTGGTTGCATTTTGAGCATAGTTCCAAATTGCTCTTCAGAATGGTTGAATCAGTTCACAACTCCACCAATAATACATTAATGTCCCGATTTTATCATGTTTTCTCCAACATTTATCATTTCCCTTTTTCATCATATTAACCAATCTGAAAGATGTGAGGTGATATCTCAGAGTTGTTTTAATTTGCATTTCTCTTTGCCTATAGATAGCATTGATTTCTTCATCTGAAAATTGTGGGTTCATAGCCTTTGACAATTTATCATTTAAAAATGGATTATATTCTTATAAATTTGGCTCAGTTCTTTATATATTTGGGAAATGAGGCTTTTATCAGAGATACTTGCTGTAAAAATTACTTCCCAGATTTCTGATTTCCTTCTAATCTTGGTTACATTGATTTTGTTTGGGCAAAAGCTTTTTAATTTAATGTAACCAAAATGATCTATTTTAGATTTCATAATGCTCTCCATCTCTTGTTTGGTCATGAATCTATAATTTAGTTTTTCCTTTATGAATTTAGATGCTAGTGACGCAGTGGATAGAACACCAGCCCTGAAGTCAAAAGGACCTGAGTTCAAATCTGCCCTCAGACACTCAACACTTCTTAGCTATGTGACCCTGGGCAAGTCACTTAACCCCAGTTGTCTCAGCAAAAAGAAAATAATTTGGATACTGTACCACTTGGCATGTATAGATTTAGTATTGATACTACCTCATTGTCTATGATATCTTTAAGCAGGATATAATTTCCTTCCCTATCTCTTAATTAGGCCCACTTTTGCTTTTGCTTTGACTAAGAGCAGGATTGCTACCATTGTTATTTTTACTTCAGCCAAAGCTTAACACATTCGGTTCTAGCCTCTGGTTGTCTCCCTATTTCAAGTGTGTTTCTTGTAAATGACATATTGTAAGATTGTGTTTTTTGATTCATTCTGCTATCTGCTTCCATTTTATGGGAGAGTTCATCCCATTCATATTCACATTATGATTACTATATATTATTGTCCAACCTATTTTTCCTCCTGTTTGTCCTCTTTTCCCTCTTATTTTTATTTTGGGATCTCTTTCCTGAAGTGATTGGTGGATTCTTTCAATGGTCATTTTGCCCTCCAGTTCCAATATATCTGGGCAATTTTCCTTGATAATTTCTTGAAAGATGCTGTTCAGAGCCTCCTTTTCAGTATGTATTTCTAGTAGTCCAATGATTCTGACATTGTCTTTTCTGGGTCTATTTTCTAAGTCAGTTATTTTTTTCCAATGAGATATTTATTTTACATTTTCTTTTATTTTTTCCCATTCTTTTAAATTTATTTGCTTGGTTCTTGAAGTCTCATAGAATCATAAACCTTCCTTTGTCCAATTCTAACTTTTAAATACTTATTTTCTTTAGTGGATTTTTGAATCTCCTTTTCCATTTGGCTAATTGTACTTTTAAAGCAATTTTTTCTTTTCCCAAGCTGTTGACTATTTTCCCACTATAATTCTCTTGCATCATTCTTATTTTCCTCCAATTTTTCCTTTACTTCTCTTTTATGATTTTGAAACACCCTTTTGAGTTCTTCTATGAGTTCTTTCTGGAACTGAGACCTCTTCCCATTCTTCTCTGAGGTTTTGACCATAGGTATTTTGATACTGTTGATCTCTTCTGAGTTTGTGTCTTGTTACTGTTTGGAACAAACAAAAGGAATACCTTAATTGGAATTGGAACTGTTACTATGATAGTTTTGTATGGTCATATTCTTGTTGTGTTGTTTTTTGTTCATTTTTCTGGTTTTTTTTCCTTTTTTTTTTTTTTAATTTTGAGCTCTGTTTTTGGGTAGAAGGGACACTATCTCAGTGTGCCAAAGGCTGCTGTTCTTGGCTGTTTACCTGTTGGTGTGCTGATATTGCCTATGGGGGAACTGCATGTTGATATTGCATTGAGGGAGTAAGGTGGAGGGTGGTTGGCAGTATTGGAGGCTGTAGGGTTCTGGTAGCTTACCTGGTGCTGAGCCAGGATCTTAGTGGTGGTATGTGATCTGTGCTGAGGCTGATGGGATACTTCTGTGTTTCCTTGGAGTTACAGTGAAGCACATGGTGGTCTGGCTGCTGGAAATTTCCTGTTTGTCCAGAGCTGTACTGAAGCATGGAGAGGTTCTTGGAGCTGGAGTCTACCCAGTTCTCTGGTGAGACTGAGGCACATGGGAGGTCCTGGTGTTGGCTTTTGCCTGCTTCATTGTAATGGGGCTCAGGACCTTTTTTTTGCTAGTTTACTAAGGTGGGGCTTGCTAAAGACTTGCTGGGACACTTCCTGTCCTGGACTCATCACATTTTTTTATAAATTACATATTTTGAGAAAAATAAGAAATATTTTTGATTTTGGACATTTAATTGTTAATAGTTAAAATTCTTTCAGTCAAGAAAACATCCCTCTAGTTCTTAATATTTGTGTAGTATCTTCCTTTGGGAAAATCTAATGGTCTTTTAATGACACCAAACTTTTCCCAGAAATGAAAGACCATCTTTTAAATACAATATTCTTCTGGTTTTGTATGGCTATGAGTCATGGAACACAATCATCTCTGGATAATTGAAACAGAGGTTCATGGAAAGGGCACCGAAGAGGTATAGAGTGGGTGTGAGCAGACTGCAAGGAATTGTGAAGGAGAAGCAGAATGTATGTATAATTCTCAAAAAAAAGGAGCAAAAAAGAAGGGATTAGATGGTTGTGTGGAGTCCAGTGGATGGCTCATTTATTTTTACTGATCTTTACTATATCAAGGGAAAATTGAGAAAGGTTCCAATCAGCAGATTGTGTAGGGATGGATTTAGGGAAATATATGGATATGAATCACATAAGTTCTGTATTATATTCAGAAACTTAAAACATTCTACACATTAAAAATATCACAGATCCATTTGAGGGTATTCAAGAATATGCATAATAAAAGTTCTTTAAAATATAAACATCAAAGATATTACTCCTTTACCTTTTCTGTTACCTTAAAAATCTCAGGAAATGTTGACACTTTTTGGGAATGAAAACCACACATATTGTTGATGGAAGGAAAGGGTTACCATCCAGATTTAGCTTTGTCCTGTCAGTAAGAAGGCAATTTAGAAACAGATGGGGATCATTGATGGAAGTGGTGGAGAGGGTGGAGAGTGAAAGAAGAGAAAAAAGCCATCCAAATGAATGATGTTGGAACATCTGAAGCAAACCTGAATTTCATTAGGTTCCAGTTTCTGTCCTGAAATTTAAAAATATTAGTGCTCTACAGTTCCCTGGGGGAGGGGGGTTAATACTTGGCTTTTTTGCAGACTGGGGAGAGAATGGCAAGCAGCCCCATTCCATTGTCAATCCCAATGAGCTCCTGCAACACAAGCCTGTGAAATGTGTGTGCCTGCCAAAAAGCTGATAACTCCAAGAAACTGATCTCATCAAGACACTTGGGAAATAGTGTCTGTCCCAGGTCTGGGAAAATTTTTGTCATCTAATTGTTCAGAAATAGCTTAGTTTAGGTGAATAGTGACATTATTTTCGTATATGTTCCTGCAAATTCTAATCTTCTTGTCTAAATCATAAAAATAATGATGGGTTCTAATACCTGGAAGGAAGTCAATTGTTTGTTCTAATTTCCTTATTTTACAGAGAAATATAGACACAGGAGAAATGAAATTAAATACCTTAAAGTTAAGATCACAAAATTATGTAGTGGTAAAATTAGGATTAAGATGGTGAAACAGTAGATAGAATATCTGGTCTGGAGTCAGGGAGACATGAGTTCAAATCTGAATTAAGCCCTAGCTGTATAACCCTGGGAAAATAACTTAATCCTGTTTGCCTTAGTTTCCCTATATGTAAAATGATCCAGAGAAGGAAATGGCAAACCATTCAAGTATCTTTTCCAAGAAAACCCCAAAATGGGATTATGAAGAGTCAGACGTGCTGAAATGACTAAGTGAAAATATTTTGATTTATGTCCATGAGCTTGTAATGATACCATAGAGTGAGAAGAAAAGTGGCTCTGGGATCAGACAAACCTTGGTCAAATTCTCCTTCTGACATTTACCATCTATGTGACTTGGACAAATCACTTCTCTGTGGGCCTCATTCCTTATCTGTAAAAGACATCCTGGGTAAGTGGGCCATGTACATCTTTAGATAAAAGTTATGTGATATCAATTCAACAAATTTTTGCTGGAAATATGGCTAAGATGTTCCTTGCTTTGGGAATTGAAATTTTATAAGGTGTCACCTTTTATAAGGTGAAGATGTTCTTATTAATTGTCCTAATGAGAACTTTATAATTGAGAAAATATAGAGCTCATCAACTGGATCATCTCTTTTTACTTTTAATCCCATACTCCTCTGAGTATTCTTCCCAATCAATGATGAATCATCCTCATTCTCCACAAACATTGATTAAACACAGCTATTTACTCTAAGGCAGCATAGCACAGTAGGTAGTACTGACCTTAGGAATGAAGACCTGGGTTCATAATCTATCTTAGACACATTCTGGTTATATAAACCATTGAACATTTTAATGTTTTAGGCCAATTGGATCAAACTTAAATAGGAACACATTTTTTTTGATTATAAGGCTGCATTTTGACTTAGAAAATCAAAAATTAACATCATTTATGTTATTATATTTTTATTTATTTTATTATACACTTCCCAATTATATTTTAATCTGGTTTAGCTATAGAGAATTTGACATCTCTGCTCTAGACAACTTTAGAAGACTAAAGTTGTAGAAAAGGAGTCAGTCTGAACTGGTGGAGACAATTTCCTCTCTCCTAAGAATTATTTATAAAATGAAACCACAGATTCAAGAAATATCCCTACCTCTATGTCTTTCTTATGTGTAAGGTATTATGCTAGGTTAAAGCTGTTCAAAGATAGTGTGGCATTGTGGGAAAAGCACTGGGCAGGGAGTTAAGAAATAGGACTTTTTGTTCTTCATTTGAAACTGACTACCTCTCTCCAATATGGTATTGTAAAGTTTATAAAGTACTTTATATCCATTATATCATTTGATCATCACCAAAACCAGATGAGATAAGTGTTACAGATTTAATTATTTATTCCCTTTTTTACAGATAAAGAGCTTGAATCTAGAAGAGGTTAAATGACTAGTCCAACCAAGTGTGTGACCTTAAGTTCAAATTACTACCCTCTACCATGCTGGGTAGTTCCTGCTCACTTAACATTTTATAATTGTTGCAAAGAGACATTGCCCTTCTGGGAAAAGAGATATTTTGTTATCTTCCAACAAATTGGAATTCTATTTTATTTTCCCAGCTCTTGAGTATTAACTTTAACCTTTCAGATTTGGCTATATTGTATTCTTTATTTTGTACACTTGTGAAGTGATACTTGTTCCTTCTAAGTTATATTTTTTATCTGGAATCTTTAAGAGAATTTTATAAACACATTATAATTTTTTTCTTCAAAAGAGGCTTTTGTGTACAATGCCAAATCAGTTCAAGATGGGTGTTTTATTATGATTTGGCTCACCTAGATGTAGATTTGACTTTGGAAATAGATTTTTTTTTTGTTGCAAATTTCCAGATCCTCATAGAAGTATCAGAGATGTGGTCTGTATTTGTATTGAACAACTGGACTCTGCCTTTCTTTTCTTTGATATAGGTGATTTTGAAAAGTGTAGTACCTGAGCTCCCATGGACCTTCAGAGAACTGCATTAGAGTTTGGATACTTTGTGTGTCACAATTCTCTCTAAACCATATCTCAAAAAAAAACTTACCCATTTATTTATTTTAACTAGTCTGTCAGAAAATACAATTAATGAAAAAAATATTAATAAATGCAACAAAAGAAGATTTCCCCATAAAGTCACTTATTCTCTTTTTTTTTTCTTGGATTTTCTCTCTTTTTAAAAATTTTTATTTAATAGCCTTTTATTTACAGGTTATATGTATGGGTAACTTTACAGCATTAACAATTGCCAAACCTCTTGTTCTAATTTTTCACCTTTTGCCCCCTCACCTCCTCCCCCAGATGGCAGGATGACCAGTAGATGTTAAATATATTAAAATATAAATTAGATACAGAATAAGTATACATGACCAAACTGTTATTTTACTGTACAAAAAGAATCAGACTCTGAAATATTGTACAATTAGCTTGTGAAGGAAATCAAAAATGCAGGTGGGCATAAATATAGGGATTGGGAATTCAACGTAATGGTTTTTAATCATCTCCCAGAGTTCTTTCTCTGGGCGTAGCTGGTTCAGTTCATTACTGCTCCATTGGAAATGATTTGGTTGATCTCATTGCTGAGGATGGCCAGGTCCATCAGAACTGGTCATCATATAGTATTGTTGTTGAAGTATATAATGATCTCCTGGTCCTACTCATTTCACTCAGCATCAGTTCATGTAAGTCTCTCCAGGCCTTTCTGAAATCATCCTGTTGGTCATTTCTTACAGAATAATAATATTCCATAATATTCACATACCACAATTTATTCAGCCATTCTCCAACTGATGGGTATCCACTCAGTTTCCAGTTTCTAGCCACTACAAAGAGGGCTGCCACAAACATTCGTGCACATACAGGTTCCTTTCCCTTCTTTATGATCTCTTTGGGATATAAGCCCAGTAGTAACACTGTTGGATCAAAGGGTATGCACAGTTTGATAACTTTTTGAGCATAGTTCCAACTACTCTCCAGAATGGTTGGATTCGTTCACAATTCCACCAACAATGCATCAATGTCCCAGTTTTCCCGCATCCCCTCCAACAATCATCATTATTTTTTCCTGTCATCTTAGCCAATGGGACATGTGTGTAGTGGTATCTTAGAGTTGTCTTAATTTGCATTTTTCTGATTAATAATGAAAGTCACTTATTCTCTGAAAATATTCACACACTCAGTGGGAAAAATGAACACATGCAGGTCAATCAATAGAGAACAAATGTTCTGTGGTAATGTGTGGCCAGGGTACAAATGTGGAGGGATGGACATGCATGGAGGGGCATATACACCTTTAATGATGCAGAATTGTCAATATTTTCTGGTAATGTCTTCAAACTCCTTTTTGCCAGGCTTGTCCCATGATAAATATTATAGTATCTTTGTGGCTCCTTATTGAACATCCACTTCAAGGGCTTTCCAGGTTTTTCTGAACTCACCCCTTTGATAATTTTTGTAGAATGATAGTATTCTACCACATTCTTAGAACTTAATCAGTACTTCTCCAAGTAATAGGCATCCCCTCAGATTCCAATTCTTTGCTCCTATAAAAGACCTAATTGTTTTTCCACATATAAATTGTTTTTCAATCTATTTGAGCTCTTTGGGATACAGACTTAGGAAGTGTATAGCTGGGTCAAAAGGTATGCACAGTTTAATAAGTTTTTGGATATAGTTCCAAATTTCTTTCCAGAATGGTTGGACCAATCAACAATTTCATTATCAGTGCATTAAAGTACACATTTTCTCAAAATCCCTCTAATATTTCTTATTTTTCTTTTTTAGTAAATCTTGTTGATCTTATGGTATCTCAGAATTGTTCTAATTTTCATTTATCTAATTATTAATGATGTAGAGCATTTACAAATATGGTTTGTGATAGTTTAGATTTCTTCTTCTGAAAAGTTCCTATTTATATTTTTTGACTATTTATCAATTGGGGAATGGCTCTTATTTTGTAAATTTGACTTAGTTCTCTATATATCTTAGAAATAAGGCATTTATCCAGGAAATTTTCTATAAAGATTCTACTTCCATTTCCCTCCTATAGCTTTCTTCATTTTAGATGCATTGGTATAGTTTATGCAAAACTTTAACATTTTAAAATAAAATAATTCTCCATTTTGCTTCCTGCATATTTCTCTCTCTTTTGTTGGTCATAAACACTTTCCCGAGCCATAGTTCTAACAGGTAGTTTCATTCTCACTTTTATAATTTGCTTATGATGTCACCCTTTATGCTAAATCATGTACTCATTTGAAGCTTATCTTGGTAGTTTTTGCCAGAAAACTTCTTTCAGATTTTCCCAACAGTTTTTGTTGAATAGTGAGTTCTTTCCCCAATAGCTCAGCTCTTTGTTCTATCAAATATTAGGTTCCTGTGTTTATTTCCATATGTTAGATGCCTCATTTGTTCCACAGACAAACTTCTTTATTTCTTATCTAATACTGAATTGTATAGCTTTGTATAGTACAGCTTTATAGTATAGTTTGAAATCTGATACTATTAAAACCCCTTCTTTCCCTTTTTTTATCCTTTCCCATGATTTTCTTTTTTCTTCTATATGAATTTTGCTATTGTTCCTCAGCTTTATCAAGTAATCCTTTAGTAATTTGATTGGTACAGCACTGATTTGATTGATTGATTGATTTGGTGTATCTATAAGTCATTAAGATTTTTTAATTATTTAGATTTTTTTGTGAGTGAAGTATTTAATAATTGTGTAGACTCTAAAGTATTTTATAATCTTCTCATAGTTATTTTATTTTATTTTATTTTTGAGGCACTTGGAAAAACTGCCCATGGTCACACAGCTAGGCAGTGTTAATTTTATGGGGCCAGCTTTGAACTCAGGTCCTTCCTCCTTATTTCCTGAATTCAGGAATGGTACTCTATCCATTGTGCTATCTAGCTGTCCCTCTTCATAGTCATTTTAAATATGATTTTTCTTTCTATTTCTGCTGTCTAGACTTTGTTGATAATATTTAGAAATTCTGATGATTTGCATGGGTTTATTATATATATTTATTATATATTACATTTAACTATATCTGTATCTATCTCTCTGTCTATATCTATGGTTCACTATGTAAAACTATGATATCACCTTTACAAATAATAGTTTTGTTTTCTTTTTGCCTTTATTCTTTAAATTTTATTTTCTTGTCTTATTGTTATAGCCGACATTTCTAGTACAGTATTGAATATTAATGGTTATAAAAGACATTCTTATTTTACTTCTGATCTTCTTGGAAAGGTTTCTAACTTATCCCCATTAAATATAATGCTGGCTCTTGGCTTAGATAAATACTACTTAATATTTTTTTTTAAAAGCTCCATTTATTTCTAGTTTTTTTTTTAAACATTGAGTAAGTGATATATTTTGCCAAAAGCTTTGTCTATATCTATTTAAATTATCATTTTTTGGCTATCAATGTGGTCAATTATGTTTCTAGTTTTCCCAATATTGAACCAGCTCTGTACTGCTGGTATAAAACTAGCTTCATCATATTGTCTGATCTTTGTGATATATTCCTGCAATCTCCTAGATAAAATTGATAAAATTATATTTGCATTAATATTCATTAAGGAAATTGGTCCACAGTTTTCTTTCTTTTGATTCTTTGTGGTTTAGATTTCAAGACCCTATTTCTGTCATAGAAGAAATTTGGTAGAGTTTATTTACTTATTTTTTTCCCCAAATAGCTGATGCAATATTGAACTTAGTTGTTCTTTATATGCCTGGTAGTTTTTGCTTGTAAATTCACCTAGTCTCAGGATTTTTCCTCTGAAAATTCATTTATGATTTCTTCAAATTTTTTTCTCAAGTTATTTGACTTATTTTATGTTTTGTTAATTGAAACAATTTATATTTCTTTAAATATTCATCTGTTTCATATAGATTGTCAGTTTTATTGGCAAATAGTTGGGTAAAAAAAATCCTACAAAAATTGCTTTTTAATTTAATTGCTTTTTATTTTTTCTTAATTGTCTGTGAATTCGCCTTTTATTTTTGATACTAGAAGATTGGTTATTTTTGATACTAGCAGATTGGTTTTCTTTCCTTTAAAAATAAAATTAATGTTTTATCTATTTTATTGTTATTTTTTTCTATAAAAACAACAACAAAAACTAAAAAAAAATTACCCTGGCTCCTAATTTTTTTGTTCAATAGATTTTTAAAAAATCTTTTGATTTTGTTAATCTCTCCTTTAATCTTTAGGATTTTTACTTTCTTATTTAATTAGGGGCTTATGATTTGATTTGCTTTTTTGGCTTTTTTTAATTTTATGTCCAAATCATTATTTTGTTTTTTTTTTCCTCTTGTTTATTAAGGAAAGAGTTCAGAGACAGAAATTTTTGCTTAAGTACTTATTTGGTTTTATCCCACAATTGTTTGCATATAGTTTCATTGATGCCATCACTTTATTTTTAAAAATTGTTTAATTTTTTCGAGTTATACACACACGTAAAAATTTTAAAATATATATTTCTTTATGAATCATGTTGGGAGAGAAAAATCAGAACAAAAGGGAAAAATCACTAGATATGTATATTAAAAAAACCCCAGAAAACAAAAAGGAAAGAATGAACACAGCTTGTGTTGATTTACATTCAACTTCCATAGCTCTCTTTCCGGTTGTAGATGGCATTTTCTATCCAAAGTTTATTGAGATTACCTTGGATCACTGAACCATGGAGAAGAATCAAATCTTTCATAGTTGATCAATATACAATCTTGCTGTTACTGTATTCAGCATATTCCTGGTTCTGCTTATTTTGCTCAGCATCAGTTTATGTAAATCTTTCCAATTCTTTCTAAAATCAGTGTGCTCATCATTTCTTTCAGAATAATAATGTAATGGGATACATCCATATAGCACAACTTATTCAACCATTCTCCAACTGAGGGGCATCCACTCAATTTCCAGTTCCTTGCCACTACAAAAAAGTGCTGCTACAAACATTTTTGCACATTTGGGCCCTTTCCTCTTCTTTATGATTTCCTTGGGGGTACCCAATAATGGTACTGTTGGATCAAAGAATATGCAGTTTTATAATCCTTTGAGCATAGTTCCAAATTGCTCTCCAGAATAGTTGCATCATTTCACAACTCCACCAACAATTGCATTAGTGTTCCAGTTTTCTCACACTCCCTCCAACATTTATCATTATCTTTTCCTGTAGATCTAAGCCAAGTTTCTGACATATTGTTTTCCAGTTTTCCCAGAAAATTTTGTGAAATAGTGAGTTCTTATCCCAGAAGCTGAAGTTTGGGGGTTTATCAAACACTAGATTATTTTAGTCATTGATTATTGTGTCACATGTATCTAATCTATTCCAATGAGCCAACACTCTATTTCTTAGCCAGTGCCAAAAGTTTTTTTTTTTTGACTGCTAGTTTATAATACAGTTTTTGGTGTTGTACAGCAAGGTCACCATCACACACACACACACACACACACACACACACACACACACATTACATTAATTCCGTTGATATTGTTGCTCTTTTGTTCTTTTAGATGAATTTTGTTATTTTTTTCCAGCTCTATAAAATAATATTTTTGGCTGTTTAATTGGTATGACATTGAAAAAATAGACCAAGTTAGGTAAAATTGTCATTTTTATTATATTAACTTGGCCCACCCATCCATGAGCAACTGATATTTTTCCAATGTTGCCATCACTTTAAATTAAATTATTGTTTCTATAATTTTAAGAGATTAAATAATTTAGTTTCTAATTAGTTTTCAATCTCAGTATAAAAAGCTCTTTCCTGAATATAGTTTTAATGTATTGTGATTAGTAAAATATATATCTAATATTTCTGTTTTTCTACATTTCTTTATGGGGTTTTTTAATACCCCAAGATATGATCAATTTTTGTAAAGGTACCATGAAAAGCTAAAAAGTAGGTAAACTCTTTTCTATTCCTATTTAATATTCTTTAGAGGTCTATAATATTTAAGCTTTCTAAAATTCTATTTAAGTCTTTTACTTTTTTCTAGTTTATTTTTTGTTCATATTTATCTAGATCTGAAAGGGGTAAATTTAAATATCGCATTAGTATAATTTTACTGTCAAAATAGGTAGTATAATTCATTTAACTTTTGCCTTAAAAACTTAAATGCCATGCCATTTGGTGCATACGTATGTGTATTTATATGTATTTAGTATTTTTATTACATTATTGTTTATATATAATAGTATTATAATGCTATATCATTGCTGTAATATTATAGTATACACTATTAATATGTAATTAGTATTGATATTAATTAATTGTTTAGGTTACTTTCTAGAAAACTAGTTTCTCTGTCTCTTAATTAGATATATATTTTTAAACTTTGTATGAGATCATAGTTACTAACCCTACCTTTTTTTTTTCTGTCAGCTAAAGCACAATATATTCTGGCTAAGTCCTTGTTTTGATTCCCTGTGTATAATTCTTGTTTCAAGTGTTTTTTGTCTAAAACATATTGTTGGATTTTGAATTCTGATCCATTTTGATATCCTATCACTTGGAAATATGTGAATTCATTCTTTTCATAGTCACAATTATTAATGTTAACTATGTGTTTCTTTCTATCCTATTCTTTTATACTTCTCTCTCTCTTTCTCTCTCTCTCTCTCTCTGAGTGTTTTTTCCCTAATGTTTCTGTTAATATACCTCTTTTATTCTTCTCTTATGTATTCAATGCTTATGTCACTGAATACTATAAAAGAGGCTCAGATATGTGGGGCATGCATTGGTATAGTTATTTAGTATATTCTTCATTTTGAATGAATAAACTGTAGTAAAATACATCTCTGACTCATGCTGGCTTATTGACAATGACTAATTGATAAATTCACCTAACAATTATAGTAACCATAAAAAGAATGACTAACTCAGAACTTCTAAGATCCCAGTTTCTAAAAAATTTCCAGTGTGCACTTGGTGAATTAACAAATTCAGAGACTTTTAAAGAAGGTGAAGTGGGAAGGCTGACAATGTGGCAGTTGAACACCTTTGTTCTCTAAATGGAGAGGTATACAGACAAAAGTTTTGCATTTTGTGTATTTTTGTTCTATATTGTCTGTCATTCATAATTATTATATATATATATATATATATATATATATATATATATATATATTTTTTTTTTTGGTTACCTTTCCTGCTTAAATTCCTGATAGTGTTGTAAATCTGACATCAGTTTTAGTCCATCCCTAAGAAGTCAGTGATCAACTTTCATTAGGGACATAAAGCTAAAATAAGTCTCAAATAGTCAATGGTCAACCTTTATTACTTAGGTATAAAAGCAGACAAAATCTCAACTCATATCTGAGTCACTGGTGATCATTATGGGATCTTATTGAACAAAAATCCCAAGAAGGGCTGGTCTATATGTAGTTTCTGTCAATCTAAATGGACAATCCATGCCTTTTCTATTAAAGGGAGGATCAATTCTTTAAAAAACTAAAGTATTGGCTAATTTGGGCAAATCCAATTTGTCAGCAAACAAACAACAAATAAATTGGTAAAATCCAATTGATCTCAGGAAAAATCATAAGCTTATCAGCAAAAGGAAAAAAGAATGAAAAGAATGAGAACTTTTCTGCCAAATTTCAAAGCTTTCAAAAGATATAATCTCTTCTCTATCTTCCAAGTTTTGGCTTGGAGATTCAGAGAAAGATTCAGAGATTCAGGAGAGAAATACATAAGAAGGAAGAAATCCTTTCCCTATTGGGAAAACATAGCATTGTTTACTAATTAGAAACTAAAATTCTAACTAAAATATAATTTTTTCAAATTGTAATAAATTATATATATTATGATATCATAATAAAATATGATTTATTTAAAAAAATAAATCCAAAATACCCTAGTCAGTTTTGGGAGTTGAAGTTCCCTTAGATTTTTAAAAGTATAAATTTTGTAAATTTTTCATATAAATAGCACATCTTATATCACTTTCTCTACCTTGGAGTGTAAAAGTTTTTTTAGTGTAGAAGGAGAAGGTAATTTCATTCAGTCCTTATGCTCAGTTCTTAAATTGAACTGAAAATAGTTCTGTTTAAGCAAACATGGAGAAAAAAAAAGCAAGCAGATTTACAGTCTGAAATTTTGAAGTCTTATGGGTGGTTTAAAAACTGCTTAAGGCAAGTAAGTTTGTTTTTTCTCCAGTTTAAAAAACAGAAAGCTTGTCTACATTAAAAAGCAAAAGATTTGTAAATAAGAAAAAATTTATTTTAGGAGAATTTTTCACTTCCTCACTATGTTCTTCTATAAATAATTTAGTAGACCTTCTCACTTTGACAAATTAGAAACAAAATCACTTAAAAGGAATTGAAAAAGTATGCATTTGAAAGTCATTAGGAAATCAAAGTGGGTAAGCTCTATTGACAAAATGAGAAACTTATCTGTAAACTTTGAAGTTTTGTAACCAATGGGCATTGCATGAGAAAACTTGTACAATTTACAAAGGTGTGATTTCAGTGGAATAGAGAAAAATTAGTTCTATGGATGGATTGAAATATGATTGTAAATAAAGATGTAAATGATTGGGAAAATAATGGAGCAAAGTAAAGGAAATAGAGTATGAAACAAGAGGCACAATTCTGAAGTTTGTAGGGCCTTAACCAGTCTCTACAGGAAAAAGGAGAAAGAAAGATTAAGGAAGTTTTACATTTCCTTGAAACATGAAGAATACAGGAAGATGTTCATGTTTGTAAAATTGTGAACTTTATTTGGAAAAATATTAGTTTCTTTTTTAGAAAATTAAAGAAAGGTGGAGACCTTTTTTACTGACACAGAGTGAGGTGAAGCTCAGTTAGAAAGAAGTCTAAGGTAAAACTGGTTTTCTTGAGGACAGGAATATGGAATTGGTGAATTTTTTTAATGCCAAAATGCACATATGATTGATATCATATATGTAAGATAATTCAGAAATGTTCTTATCTGAGTTGATAAAAGTTAATGGGTAATGAATATTTTTTCATGATACTGTTAATTTGAAAAATGATACCCAAAGTATAATGCATTTATAATTAAAATATCTCTTCTTCTGATCTGAATGTCATAAAATTATGAATTTGAGCTATCATTTATAAGGAATTTTTACTATTATATTTTTTATAAAAAAACTTAAGTAGGCAGTTATGTTTTTCTTTAAGATGAATAATAATTCCAATTATTTAGCATTTGGGAAAAATGCAAAAAAATTTAAAATTATCATCATTAGTGAAGGTCTTTGAGAACTTGCCAAGTCAAAAAAATCTTGTCAGCTCTGTGAAAAAAAGGACAAGCAAGGACATGCAAGAATGCATGCAACTAATAAGAGCTTTGTAAATTCTAAGGCAATTAATTGGCTTACTGAGGAACTTAAGATCCCTTCTACCAATACAAATACAGCCAAAGCAGAGGTTGGCTAATAAGTTTGCTTATAGCATAGATTTAATTTGTATGATGAATTATCTGCCTATTCATAAAAATTATGAAATTGTACCTGGAATACTATATTTTGAAGTTACATCTATGAATCTACCATAGATAACTTTCATATCATTTGGATCATCAGGCATAGGAAAATTTTGCTTTTGGTTTTATGGGTTAATATGTAACATTAAATATTCAGGCTAACAGAAGCTAATGTCTTATTGAAATTTGAGTGAACTGTATATACTTGCTATCTACAGCAA
Source organism: Sarcophilus harrisii (assembly GCF_902635505.1). Lineage (NCBI taxonomy): Eukaryota > Metazoa > Chordata > Mammalia > Dasyuromorphia > Dasyuridae > Sarcophilus > Sarcophilus harrisii. The sequence continues at coordinate 235,593,285 of NC_045429.1, read as the reverse complement.
GAATATATTCTAGAATGTTAATTTTTTTATTGTAAAGATTGATTTTTAAATCAGGATATGCTTAAGCTAGCAAAGAAAAATGTTGAATGAATTCTTTTTGCAATGATTTGTCTATACTTAGTAAGTACTAAAGATACTAAAGACAAAGATACAGTTTTCTTCTGAGATAGGAAGCCAATTTTCTTCCTTTGGATTGAAAAGAGCTATTTAAACACCTGGATGGACATTTGTTGAAAATAAACAACCAATAATCATTATTATTTTTTATTTTGGAATTTATATAGTACTTTATTATTTTTAAATTTAGTATTTTATTGTCCCCCAGTTACATGTAAACACAATTTTTAACATTTGTTTTTAAAACTTTGAATTTCAGATTCTTTCCTTCCTTTCTTCCTCACTCCATCCCTATTCAGAATGCAAGCAATTCAAATATGTTATATTTGTGTAGTCATGCGAAGCATTTCCATAATAATCAGATCCAAAACCCCAACCTTCAAGAAAAACAAAGAAAATTAAAAAAAAGTATGCTTCAATCTGCATTCAGTCACCACCAGCTTTTTTTCTGGTTATGGATACCATTTTTCATAAATCCTTCAGAGTTGTCTTTGCTCATTGTATTGCTTAGAATAATTATGTCATTCATAGCTGATCATCTTACAATATTGTTGTTACTTTGTACACAGTACATTTCCCTTTGCATCAGCTCATGGACATCTTTCCAGGTTTTTCTGACAGCATCCTGTTCATCATTTCTTGTAGCACAATAATATTCCATCATAATCACATACCACAGTTTATTCAGCCATTTCCCAATTGATGGGAATTCCCTCAATTTCTAATTCTTTGCCTCCAGAAAAGAGCTGCTATAAGTATTTTTGTATAGTATAGTTCCTTTTATTTTTTGTTTTTTATTTCTTTGGGGAATATAGACCTAGAAGTAGTATTGCTAGGTCAAAGAGCATGGATGATTTTATAGCCCTCTGGACTTAGAATAACCAGTAATCTTTGGGACAGCTAAGTGACACAGTGGATAGACAATGACTATTTTGAGACACTTTCCCATATGATACTAGAGAAGCAAGTAAAAGGATAAAGCTTTTGCTTCTCCAGTGATTCCAGAGTGTTGTTCTGGATAGAGATAATGACAAGGTGTTCTTAGTACCTATGAGGATTTTCCAAGGGTAGTGAATTTTTCAAAAGGGGGAAGAATTTAACAGCGCACCTATGACACAGTTTCTCCCCATATTAAGAAGCTAAGAAGACTGCTTCTGTTTTGAAAGTTGTGGTATATGGAATGAAAGTATCTTGGAGAGACTTCAAAGAATACCTGATCATTTTATATTTGGTTCCAGTCTGTTAAACATGTGTTTAGGAGGAAACCATTTTTGATTTGCTGTAGAGCCAGAACCAGGAACTTCTAAAAAGGCTGATTCAACTTTGGTCTACTTCTCTTTACCTCAGTGCTCTTGGGGCAATCTTGAGAGACTGTTTGAGAGATAATGCTATAAGGGAAGAAAACATAGAGCTATCTATGTAGCTGGTGGTATAGTTGAAGGAGTGTTAGGCCTGAAATCAGGAAACCCTAAATTCAAATTGGACACACACACATCACTCATTTTAGTAGCTTTGAGAAATTCCTCGGCTAGAGCCAAGTGAACTACTTTTTAGATTGAGTAGCTTAAGCCCAAGGTGTAGTCTTTTGCTCATAGTAAGGCCAGAACCCATTTCCCAGTGTTGGGAAAAGGTTTCATGAATGACTTAGAGTTGGAAAAGATGAAGGAACCAAATGTAATATACAGGTCCTTGGCCCAGGTTAAGCATTACTCCATCATTTTAAGTATTAGAATATGCATGTATGCATTTGTTTAAGTGCAGGATTAGTTGATTTAAATGATAAAGGTTAGATATGAGAGGACATTTCACTTCGATCTGTATTTTTTATTTTTGATAGGCAGGACCCTTTGTTCCTATTTTAATACCTGGCTAGGATTCATAAAATTGTCAAGGCTGGAAGGGACCTTGAGTAGGTCATCTGCTCCAATCCCTGGCTTTCCTGCTGGACTTTAATATCTCTGGACTTTTTCCAGTCTGGACTGTTTCCAGTTTCTGGTCAAGGCTGTTGAATTCTAGTTATTTGGATTCTGTAGTTGATTTGAGCTGATTCTACCCCCTGCTCAAGCTATTTAGTTACAAATCCCCTCCCCTTTCCCTCCACTACTTACATATAGTTTAATATTAATTTCTGTTCTTATTCTAGTCTCAGAATCAACACATTAATAAGAATAGCTGTAACCAAAGGGTGTTACAGTGATGGCAGCAGAGTCCAACGCCAAATCTTGCTGAGTAGCTGACCTTAAGTCTAATGGCTTTCATAATGGTAGGTAAATTGAGAGGCAGTATGGGATTAGGCAAGAAAATGTCAGATTCCTTATTGTCCCTTCTGATTTAGCCAGACAACTCCTTCCCACTTCCCACCTTTTCCCAAGAGGAAGATATTTGGACAATTTACTAATGAGAATAGTTTCTTCTTTATTCTTTCATATAATTGCTAAATCACTTCATTTGTGGGAACTTCTTTTTTTTCAGAGGTTATGTTAGGTTTTTTCCCCTAAATTATACATACCAAAGAGATCCCAATTGATAAATTCTGGGAAATAATCTGATTAGTCCCCTCTTAAGAATGACATCTTTCGGCAATATTTGTGGTGTGTAAACTGTGTTCTTACCTTAAAAGACCTATGATTTTATTGGTTGTGGTTACTCTCTCCAGTGATCCAGAACATGCTATCTCCATGACATAGTGTATGGTCTTTGAGAATTGCCATGATCAAAAAATCACCCCTGGTGTGAATGCTAATGTGACCCTACATGACCACTTGAGAGGAAAATTTGGTGCAAGAACTTTGAATATCTGAGATAGTCTTTTTTTTTCTTTGTTTGTTTTAGGAAGGACACAGTGGTTTCATACTTTCTTGAAACTGAACCCACATACATGGCAGCAAACTTTAGAAAGGAGGCATTTAGGAGAATCTGATTCCTCATTATGTTCCTGACTTTCACTTGCCTCCCTATAGATGCAGGGGAAGTTTTCCTTAGGAGAGCTTGGGGCCTCTCTCTCTCTTGGTTAAGATGTGATCTCTTACTTAAAGAACTCAATCATATATTTTCTGTATATTCTGATCTGTAGAACTCAAAATTCTTTTTGCTATTAGCTTAGATAAATAGATTTACTCATGATTCACTGCTTATGATGGTCTTTCATCTAACTTCATTTATGAGAAGGTATAAGTCAAATCAAAGGGTGTAAATTAAGGGTTACCTTTCCTTTTTATGAATAAAGACTAGGGAAGTTAGTGGCTTTTGAACCTACAAATCATATCCCTAGACTAAAAATCCATCAGTTATTGCTTACTTTTGCAGTTTGATCTGTCTTAAGGCTCTCTATAAATGAGTTGTTTTTACCTGCATCATAACATAGTATAAAAATGGCCTCTTTGGGGGCACCTCAAAGGAAGGAAGTGAAGGAACATATTTATTTATTTATTTTATAACTTTTTATTGACAGAACCCATGCCAGGGTAATTTTTTTTACAACATTATCCCTTGCACTCACTTCTGTTCCGATTTTTCCCTCCCACCCTCCACCCCTTCCCCTAGATGGCAAGCAGTCCTATATATGTTGAATATGTCGTAGTATATCCTAGATACAATGTATGTGTACAGAACCAAACAATTTTCTTGTTGTACAGGGAGAATTGGATTCAGAAGGTAAAAATAACCTGGGAAGAAAAACAAAAATGCAAACAGTTTACATTCATTTCCCAGTGTTTTTTTCTTTGGGTGTAGCTGCTTCTGTCCGTCATTGATCAATTGAAACTGAATTAGGTCTCTTTGTCAAAGAAATACACTATATCAGATTACATCTTCATACAGTATTGTTGTTGCCGTATATAATGATCTCCTGGTTCTGTTCATTTCACTTAGCATCAGTTCATGCAAGTCTTTCCAAGCCTCTCTGTATTCATCCTGCTGGTCATTTCTTACAGAACAATAATATTCCATAACATTCATATACCACAATTCACCCAACCATTCTCCAATTGATGGGCATCCATTCATTTTCCAGTTTCTAGCCACTACAAACAGGGCTGCCACAAACATTTTGGCACATACAGAATGACATATTTATTAAATATTCATTAGGGACTAGATACTGAACTAATTTGTTTATGAATATTATCTCCTTTGATCTTCATAACAATATTGAGAGGCATAGTTATCCTTTTTATAAGTGAGGAAACAGTGACTAAAGTGAGGCTTAAATGACTTGCCAAAAGTTATACAGTAAATAAGTTTCAGGGGTCGAATTTGAACTCAGTCCTTCCTTATGCCAAGCCCACTTCATTATCCACTGTGCCACCTAGCTGCCAACTATTAAGAGGTAAATATGAAATGCAAGTGAGATGCATAGTCCTTAGAGGGAAAAGGTAAAACAGGTGGTAATTCCTCTTCTTTTAAGTCATTTCCATAGATAAAAATCAAAAAAAGTTTCTGATGTTGAACTATTTGATAATGCCAAGGTCTCTGCTGTCAAGAATTTTCTTTTCTGGGTCTTCAGTAACTGCAGTGATGGCACCAAGAACAGGTTCCAGCCTACCACTGCACAGAGACTGCTTGCCAAGATGATGGCTGTAGACACTGGGATACAAGTACTAATTCCCTGATTCAAGATCCTGAATTGTTTGATTGGGAAGATCCCAATCAAAGTGGTCAGGGTGGTTGGACCTTCCTGGCATATGCTGCCTCCTGTCTCTCCTTTAGGGTGCTTTTCTGCTTGCAATTAAAAAAAAACATTCTGTGAGCACATCCTTTATAATTTCAGGGGTCTCAGGAACAATGGGAAAGGGCCATTCTCTTTTCCCATCTGCTTTGTCAACTTCTCATAAAGAAAACTTGGAATTTTAAGACAAAAAAGATTGGATTTTAATATAGTTAGTTCAAGCCAGTCCTTTGTTTGTTTAATTGTATTCAACTATAACACCAAAAAAACATAAAAAATAAAACAAAAAGATTTACCCTTTTGAAGAACAACATGCAATCAATAGCACTGGGTATGGAATCATGAGGCCTGGTTTCAAAATCCAGATTTCTGAGTCTTAATTTTCTTGTTAGTAAGATTAAAAATGATTGGAATAGTGAGCTCTGAGCTCTCTTCCAATTCTGAAACCCAGGATCCTATGTGAGAGGCAGAACGCTGTATTAGATAGAAGGCTGACATTAGCTTCAAGAAGTTGGATTCAAATCCTGTCTTTGTGACACATACTAATATTATGATCATGAGCAAATCACTTGACTTCTTAGTGCACCATGCTAATCTCTAAGATTATAAGTAACAGACAAGTTACTGATATGCTTTGCTGAAGGGAGTTTCCATGAATGAAATGACAAGTTTAGACAAAAAAAAAAATCCTATGAACCTGTTACCCTGAGAAGCAGTCTACCTTTTTACTCATTGCTCCCAATCTCCACTCTGGGGTCAAGCACAAATATGTTTAAATCTTTCCTGTGAGTGACAAGCTGTTGAATATATGAAAAAAAACTCTAAATGTTTTCTCTAAGGTAAACATTCTTAATACTACATAATTGTGAATTCTAAACATATTTTAGACAACATTTCTTAATCCAGTTTGATAATAAGTGAACTAATAAAAACCATTACATTATTATAACATTTTCTAGTTGAATATCTTCATATGGTAAGCAAATTGAGCTAACCGGGCTATATTGAAGGACACAATAAAAGATCTGAACTCTTTTATCACCTGGCTGTGTTTTGGAAAAAGAAATACCAACAGTATTTCACTTTGGAATATGAACAGTGCTGGGGATAATCTTTTTAAATGTAAAATATCTGAAAAATCTGTGATGTTGACACTGGGAACTTCTAGTGTGGAATCAAATCATTACAGTCTAGCATCTAAGTCCTGGGGAAGGGTCATCCATTAGCTTACTATCTCATTACTTATCAACCTATTTTTTTTTTTTGTGTCTTTTTTCAAAGTCAAACTTTAGAAAAAACTTATTATATTCATTACCTCCACTTTTTCAACTTTTACTACCTTAGTAAACATCCTCCTTGCAAATTTGATTTTTATCCCAACCACAGGAGTAGAACTATATTTTTCTAGATCACCAATGACTTCTTTATTGCTTAACCCTACGGCCTTTTCTCAGTCCTTATCCTTCCTGTTTTCTCTGCAACATTTGATGTTGTTGCCTTTCCTCTCATTTTAGACAGTCTAACTTCACTGGAGTTTTGTGACACTTCCATTATGTTTTTTTCTCATCTTTTTGATCACCTCTTCTCAATATCTTCTGTAGAATCATCATCCATATTCTACCCCACTTGTATTCAAGAACTCTGTCCTATGTGGCTCTCTTCAACAATGAGATGAACCAAATCAGTTCCAATTGTTCAGTAATGAAGAGAACCAGCTACACCTAGTGAAAGAACTATGGGAAAAGAGTGGGAGACAACATAGCATTTCTACTCCTGTTGTTGTCCGCTTGCATTTTTGTTCTTTCTCAGGTTATTTTTACCTTATTTCTAAGTCCAATTTCTCTTGTGCAGCAAGATAACTGTATAAATAAATAAATAAATAAATATATATATTGCATTTAACACATACTTTAACATATTTAACATGTATTGGTCTACCTGCCATCCAGAGGAGAGGGTGGGGGGAAGGAGGGGAAAAGTTGGATCAGAAGGTTTTGCAAGGGTTAATGCTGAAAAATTACCCATATGTCTTGTAATGTCTTATAACTTGTTTTGCAAATATGTCTTGTAAATAAAAATCTATAATAAAAGATTTTATATATATATATATATATATATATATATATATATATATATATAAAGAACTCTGTCCTAGATCCTTTTTTTTTTCTCTCTACATTCTCTTGGTTATCTCATAAAGTCTCATGCATTTAACAATCTACATTTATGGACCTCTGTGTCCATGTACGTTTATGCCTCCTGGGGTCTCTAGAAAGAATTTTTGAGCTATGGAATGAATGGTCAACATCAGTGGAGGGAAATATCTACAGTAATGAAATTTAAAATATCTTGAAATATACTCTGTTTAAAAAAGCAGGGAAGTACCTAGCATATCTTTGAAAAAAAATCCCATAAAACAGCTGAAATATTTTGCTTTTTTAAAAAAAAGATGTCAATCTTTAATTATTTGGAAAATCCTATTGTCTGAAACTTCCTACCCACCCCTACTATTCTGTATACTTGAAGAATTATTATATTTTTTCTATATGCCTTGCCTTTTAAGTTTTCTTAACCTAGTCTGTAATGTTATCACCCTTTCTTATTTTCAATACTTGTAGACAGGTTATAAAGTGAATTGATGTCTGATATTTTCATATTAATGTTCCCAGAAAAGTCATATTTTATTATTCACTAGCATAGTATTCTTTCTCAATTTAGATTTAGTTGAATTTCCATAATATAACAACTATTTTCATCTCTTTGTTCTCTAACTTTCAGCTTGCTTAAAAAAATCTCAGCAGCTCTTCAGTATTGGAAAAGAAAAAGGTCCATCATTAGATCATCTAGTTTTATTCTCTTGTGCGCCTGCCAGAGTATTCCCCATGGTTCATTCCCTGGTGCTAACCCTTTCTCATTTTTAAAAGATTCAAGCACTGGAGTTTTCACCACTTCCTTTGGGAACTTTATTCACAGATTAATAGAACTCAGGAACTTTCCTTCCATCTATAGATACATTTAATCCTCATTCTTTCCTCCTACTCCATGCTTTAAGAATAGATACACATGACTAATATTTTGACTTGGTTCCTATTTTAAAAATTCTAATATTCCAGGACACCACACTAAATAAATTATCTTCTATTAATTTCCTCTTAAGGCATAACTTTTTCCCATTTATATAAAACTGTCTAGTTTTTTTCTCTTCATTTGTTTTAAAAGTTTAACCTCATAATAATAAAGTCCTATATCATTATATACTTCAACAACAATACTGTATGGAGATGTATTCTGATGGAAGTGGATTTCTTCGACAAAGAGATCTAACTCAGTTTCAATTGATCAATGATGGACAGAAGCAGCTACACCCAAAGAAAGAACACTGGGAAATGAATGTACCTTCTGAATCCAATTTTTCCTGTGCAACAAGAGAACTTTTTGGTTCTGCACCCATATATTGTATCTAGGATATACTGTGACATATTTAACATGTAAAGGACTGCTTGCCATCTTGGGGAGGGGGTAAAGGGAAGGAGGGGAAAAGTCAGAACAGAAGTGAGTACAAGGGATAATGTGGTAAAAAATTACCCAGGCATGGGCTCTGTCAATAAAAATTTATAATTATTAAAAAAATGCAAATAAAAAATAAAGTCCTCTAAAAGCAATTTTAGTAGTGTCAAATATATGACATTTTCTCAAATGCTGAAACTCTCCTTTTTCTGGATTTTTGCTGTGTTATTAAGAATTCTAAAAGTTAACTCCTTAGTGTATCTTTTACTATTCTTTTAATAGTTGAAGTAGGAATGTCTTATTTCCAGATGGATCACTTAAAGCTTAGAGACAAGAACTGTATGTTATCTTTCCTTTATATCTACTCTAGGATATGATGTACTCTATTATCCACACAGATTTTTGTTGTTGTGGTGGTGGTTGTTTAGTCCATTTAATTGTATCCAACTCTTTGTGTTCCCATTTGGGGTTTTCTGGGCAAACATACTCCAGTGCTTTGTAGTTTGGCATTTCCTTTTCCAGCTCACTTGCTAGGAAACTGAGGCAGATAGGGTTAAGCAACAGAGTTAATAAATATAGGAGTCTTTCTGACTCCAGGGCCAGAGTTCTATCACTTGAAGGGACAGTCAGGGTAGGCTAGTAAGACCTTGTTTCCATGTCAAGGTTAGAGAAATAAAAAGTGGTAGGAATATGGAATCTGGGTAGTGAATGGATAGAACAGTCAGCCTGAAGTCAGGAAGATCTGTATTCAAATGTGAGCTCAGATACTAATCCTGTGATGCTGGGCAAGTTTATTTAAGGTATGTGAGTACTCTGATACTATCTAACTATTGCTGCTGCTTCTACTAGTACCACTACTACTTCTTCTTCTGTTTCTACTTCTATACCACCACCACTACCACTACTACCACCACTACCATCACTACCACTACTATACTACTACTATTACAACTACAGTTACACTAATTATTTATCTAGCATTTAAGATTTGAAAGATATGTATATATATATAATATAATATTTATATATTTATATATATTTTATAAAATTCTTTATTATAAATATAGGTTTAATGAGAGCCAGATAAATAATAACTAAAGCATTTCTCTGATTTTCAAATTTAGTAACTTGACAAAAATTACATGAAGTTAGTTTTGACAGAATCCCTTCTTAATGACACCATTTTATTTCTTATATATTACCACGTTTCTTCCAAAGTGCTCATTTTGATAATGCAGTATAGAATTTTACCAGTAATTGAAATTAGCTCACTGGTTTACAGAATCAAAGACTCTATCTTCTTTTCCTTTTTAAAAACTAAGACTAAATTTTCCCTTTTTGAGTTTTGTACTACTTCTCAAAGATTTTCAAATATTTTATCAATAACAAGTCATTGCTAGTTTCTACTAGTTTTTTCAGTATCTTAGAATGCAGTTCTTCCAAATCTATAGTCTAGAACTCATCAAAAACTTCGGGATGCTCTTTCACCACTTTTTCATTCATTTTCAGTTCTTATTCAGGTTCATTATCCAAATGCAAGGAAAAATCTGGGGTATTAAGACTCCCATGTTTTAAGCCCAACTCTGTTACCAATTGTTAAGTGAACTGTAGTTGCTATTGTCTAAAGTATAGCTATATATATTTCATGGGATCAAAGTTGCAGAATGGTTCAGGAAACAATGAAAACTAAATTTAAATGAGATCTAAAAGACCATGAAGAAGTTAGGTAATATAGGCAGCTAGTTAGCACAAAGGCAGAGAGTGCTGGACTTGGAGTCATATGGGAAAATGGTGCCTCTTTTTCAATTATGGACAGAAATCCAATTGTCAGAACAGGATCAAATGAGCTCTTAAAGAGCCCTGCTTCTTGCATAAGACAATACCCAGTTGTCACATGTAGAGTCAAATAATACATAAATGGTCATGTGTAGACTTGGGTTAAAGCAATGAAAACAATTTAATGTGATGAAAAGACCCTTCAACCTTGAAACTATTTTTAAACTGTATTTTTAAAAAGTCAACCAATGCTAATCTTTGAGGTTGATGATTAGACATAGTTGCTTCTCTGTATTGTAGGACAACAGATTATGAGATTGTAAATTCTTTGGGGAAGTTTTTCATCTTTATATCTCTAATAACCATAGCAATAATTTGCATATAATATATGCATAATTAATATTTTTTGAATTGACTTGTGGTGATTTCCTTGAGAAGAATGCTTATAAAACTAGTGAATCAGAGAGCAGATAGTGAAGAGGAGAGTGAGATAGGAAGAAGTTATCATACATCTTCTAATCACCAAAGAATTTTTCTGTTTATTGGCAGGTAGTGGTGGAAGAATGTTTTTCAAATATAAGTGTATTTGAAATGTTTCTATTTTGAGAATGCTGGGGATCTGTCTTTCACATTTTATAGCATCATCTCTGTTTAAAATTTGTGATAGTGTAAACTCTGAGAATTCCACAGAATACAAACTTGCCCTTATTTTATTTTAACACAGGGTTTGCAGCTGGTAAAGTAATGGGAAGCATTCCAATGGAATGTGAGTAGCTTTTTCCATTGAAAGAATTGTTCATATTTTTAAAGATGTTTTAAATAAACTTGATTCCTATCAATGATATTGTTCAAGCTAAGGTCATAAGGCATTTTTCTTGGAAGAGAAATCTCATTTCATTTAGCCCATCACATATTGTCCCATAGATTCTGTTTTTTAGATGACAGCATTTAATTGCTTCCTGAACCATTCCAAAACTTTCATTTGCATTCTTCATATTTATAAAGTTTAAGATGTGTTATATTTATATCTCCCATGCTGGTGCATGTTATTTCTTCATATATTTGAAATGTTATGTTTCCTTACACAGAGAAAAAAAATCACCATTGAAAATGGTTTAAACTTATTTTAGCCTGTGCAATTATTGTGAGGTAGATTGATGTTGTTGATACTATTTTACTAATGACAAAACTGAGATCTAAACAGATTGTCACAGGAGAGTAAGATTAGGACTAAATGACCTCTAAAAGTTCAGAAAATATTTATGGGCTAGCTGGACTAGAGACTTAGAGTCCAAAAAAACTTGAGTTTAAGATTTGCCTTAGATACAAGATATGCATTGTCCGGCAAGTCACTTGGACTTCATTTTCCTCATCTGTAAAATGGAGGATTGCACTAGATTATCTCTGGAGTTCTTTTTAGCTCCAAATCTTTGTTGTTATGATTTCATGACCTTCAAAATTGATTTAACTGTATCTGGACAAAAATTCTATCTGTGATATATCTGATAAATATTCATTCAGCATTTGCTTGAGTGTCCATCATAAGAGGGAAACATAATTCTCTGAGACAACTCAATTTATTTTTGGTTAATTATCATCATTTAGAAGTTTTTCTTTACAGCTCATCTAAATTTAGTTCTCTGCAACTCCCCAATTACTCCACTGTTCCTCATTTCTTCAATTTTTTCTATAGAATGATGTTATGATTATTGATCCTCTTGATTTCTTTATTACATGTGCACTCCACTTTGTGAATTACCATTTAAAAATACTATAATGCCTTCCTTAATTTCACCTAAGATCATATTAGATTTTTTTTTGGTTGTCATGTTTTTCATTTTGGTTCAAATTAAATTGTCAGTCATTAAAATTTCCAGCTTTTTTTCAGACAAACAAGCCACATGACTAGTTACTCATCTTTATGAAATAAATTGACATTAATGGAATACTCTAGTGCTATTAAAATTGACCTTTGATTCTTTTCTTAAGAGTCTTCTGTTGTCCTGCTTAGAACTAATTCCTAGTCAACAAAACTAGGGTTGTTGGTTGGAAAGTAATTATGCACCTTTCTTATATAAATATTTTATGCTCTTTAAAAATAGAACCAAAAAATCATTTATAATTATGTATATTAAGATGAATTTTATGCTATATATGCATAGTATCTTTTAAATTTACTTCTACTGTGCCCATTTCCACCTCTGGTTATATGTGTATATATTGTTCTTATCTTCTTGTTCTTGTTTTTGTTCTTGTTCTTTGCTTTGAGTTACTTCATTTAAGTCTTTCCATAAGACATAATGATAGTTTATCATGAACTTTGCCTCCAATATGATCAATCTATTCTTTACCTAGTCCATCTCCTAACATTCTCCTACTCTGTTCTCTCCTACTACTTACTATTCAAGTTCCCAATCTCTCCTCCTTTGTGTTAATTAAGGCAATCATAACCCAACTTTGACAGGCACTCACAGCAATAGCTATTCAGACACCCTGAGAAAATTCCCAATTGGTTTGCCTTTCTCAGGTTGCTCCCCACTCCTATACATCTTCCTTGTTCCATTGCTCTCTTTCCTCCCATGCCCAAATATTTAATGTCTTCTTATTGACTGTTGTACCTTACATAAGCTTCTCTGTTTAATATTTAAAGAGCCTATCCATTGCTACTATAAATTGACTAATAACTGGTCTTCTTCAAGACTTCTTAAACTTTTTTCTATTTGAGACCTCTTTTTGCCCAAGAAATTTTTATGCAACCCGGGGTATATAGGTAACTAAAAACATGTATACAAATCAAACATTTCCTGATAATCATAAAAAGATTTATTTTAAAACAGTTCTTTGGTATATACATAATTTTACCATTTATTAAAGATGAAAGCAAATTTGCATACTAATAAGATGTTTGTTTATTTTTACATGAAGAATTAAATCTTGAATAATTGATGCCTTTTACTGTTGTCAAATTTCTTGTGATCCTTACCATCATTATGTGACCCCATATGGAATTATGATCCACAATTTAAAAATCTTTACTCTTATAATATGTTCAAAGGAGTTTTCTTTAAGTTTTTCTTCACACTGGTACAAAAGCACAAATAAAATATTAATAGGATATTGAGTGGGAAATTCATATTGGCTTGTTTGTGCATTGTGAATATCCTCACTTCGAAAAATGATTATGTTTGAAAAGCTATAATATTTCTTATATAATATTATTCTGTTGTTGTATTGTCTTCTAGAAAAAATATGTAGTTATATGTATGTATGTGTGGGTTTGTATAAATACAAATGTGAAATTTGTTGGCTTGGCTAGTTATGTTTAAAAAATTAATTGAGCAATTAATTATTAATGAAGTTGCTATGGACAAGACCATCTTATTTCCTCAGGATACACACACACACACATACACATATACAAACATATATGTACATATATGTATAGATACACAAATACAATATATGTGTGCATGTATATATACATCTATTTAATATTTAAATATTTTACAATGAAACTATTAAATCATATTGTTCTTTTTAAAAATACTATTTGAAATTTTATATATAATTATTGTAATAACAGTACTTAAGTAAAAGTAAAAATTTTGTATCGTTAATAACTAAAATAAAATATTTAAATTATCTTTTTATTTCATCTTTATCTCTTTTAAAATTCATATTCTTCTATAGATGTGGTAATATACTTTTCAAATTGATAAGAGGAAACAATCAATCAATCAACATTTATTAAATGCCTACTATGTGCCAAACATTGTGCTGAAGACTGAACTTGAAGCAGGTTGTGGTGCCTTTAAGAAACTGTATTTACTTTTGATCTATGATCCCTTTTAGATTCTCAGCTCCTCTTGGGGAAGGCATATCCTCACTAGAGAAGTTATCTTTCCAGGATGCCAGGGCCTTTGATTCAATTAGAAATCCTAGTCAAAAAGCACCCCTTCGAAGTGTTATTAATTCCAATAGGAGATCTGGGCTGTCCCAGCCCCCTACCTGGTCTGACCCTAGTCAGCATGATCTTCTTGAGCTGTCCCAGCCCTCCACCAAGATACCCAATATAACACCTTCCATCAACTAAGGTCTTTGCAGATAGACCTAGGTAGCTCACTCAGCTGTCAGAACCTTTTGTCCACTGAGAAAGCATTCTCACTGCAAAACTCCATTTTCCAATAGATCTGCCATTATAGAAGTCAGTGTCTTGGTAAACTGATTTCTATCCAAACAATAAACTTTCATTTTGCAACTAATAATTCTGGAATGAGGAATTTGTTCACTCATAAAACCTGTGGCCCATTTATTTTTTTATTTTTTTAAATTTTTATTTAATAGCCTTTTATTTACAGGTTATATGTATGGGTAACTTTACAGCATTAACAATTGCCAAATCTCTTGTTCCAATTTTTCACCTCTTACCCCCCACCCCCTCCCCCAGATGGCAGGATGACCAGTAGATGTTAAATATATTAAAATATAAATTAGATACACAATAAGTATACATGACCAAACTGTTATTTTGCTACAAAAAGAATCAGACTCTGAAATATTGTACAATTAGCTTGTGAAGGAAATCAAAAATGCAGGTGGGCATAAATGTAGGGATTGGGAATTCAATGTAATGGTTTTTAGTCATCACCCAGAGTTCTTTCTCTGGGCATAGCTGGTTCAGTTCATTAATGCTCCATTGGAAATTATTTGGTTGATCTCATTGCTGAGGATGGCCAGGTCCATCAGAACTGGTCATCATATAGTATTGTTGTTGAAGTATATAATGATCTCCTGGTCCTGCTCATTTCACTCAGCATCAGTTCGTGTAAGTCTCTCCAGGCCTTTCTGAAATCATCCTGTTGGTCATTTCTTACAGAACAAGAATATTCCATAATATTCATATACCACAATTTATTCAGCCATTCTCCAACTGATGGGCATCCACTCAGTTTCCAGTTTCTAGCCACTACAAAGAGGGCTGACCTGTGGCCCATTTAAAGGGCATTCTTAACAACTCTCTTATTGCCATTAACCTTATTGCCAAGACCACCAGGAACTGAGACCACTCAGACCACATCAAATTCTCTTTATGAATTCTTCCTCATAGTTTAAAGATTTTTTTTCTTTTTTGTTTGTGCAGGATTTTTATGATTTGTGATTCTCTTTAAAGGTGTTATTAGTAATCTGAAAATTTGTATTTTTGTTTTATGTTTTTGTCCAATTTGATTCCCTCTCCCTCTTCCTTGGTTTCTGTTCTTTCTTTCTCTCTTTCCTTTCCTTTTTCTTTTTTTCCCTCCTCTTCTTCCTCCTTTTCTTTCTTTTCCCCATTGTATTTCCCATAACACTGAACTTCTCTTCTTGGAAATGTTTGTATATGTGTGTGTATCCTTTCAAATGGAGGAATTCGGTGAAGAAGGGGCAGAAAATTGCTTTTACATAAAGAAAAGAATAAAAACCAAAGGATAAAGACTGTGAGTTATTAACTTTTTATTGGGTGAACAAACACTTTGGTTCTTAAGACTAGTTGAAAAACAACTTTTTCTTTTCAGTAAAAATTAATGAATTACTTCTGCCCTGCTGTTCTTCCCTCTGATTGGAGGAGACTTCCTCCTTATACTTTGATTAAAGGAGGGCATCCAGATCAGCCACTTCTTCATTTCATTTTCTGCATCCTTTTGCATACTTTCTTCTACATTTGAATGTAAGCTCCTTGGGGGCAGGGACTATCTTTTTGCTTGTATTTGTATCCAGTTAAGCACAGTGCCAGGGACATAATAAATGCTTAATTGACTAGTAGACTGACTAGAAACTGAGTGAAGAAACACAAATTTTAGATTAAGCTGTGAGTAGTTTGAATTGCAAAGACAAAAAAGATCTGTATCATCAGCAGAAAGGTTTAACTTATCTCTAGTAAAGGATTGAGGCTAATGTCTCTTTTGTATATGACTAGTTTGGTTTTAGGCTCAGAGGGATTTTATAAATTATTATTATAGCCTTTTATTTACAAGATATATGCATGAGTAATTTTTCAGCATTGACCCTTGCAAAACCTTCTGTTCCAACTTTTCCCCTTCTTCCCCCCACCCCCTCCCCTAGATGGCAGGTAGACCAATACATGTTAAATATGTTAAAGTACATGTTAAATACAATATATGTATATATATCCATACAGTTATTTTGCTGCACAAGAAAAATTGGACCTAGAAATAAGGTAAAAATAATCTGAGAAGAAAATAAAAAATTCAAGTGGACAAAAACAGAGGGAGTGGAAATGCCTTGTTGTGGTTCACACTCATTTCCCAGAGTTCTTTCACTGGGTGTAGCTGGTTCTCTTCATTATTGAACAAATGGGACTGATGTGGTTCATCTCATTGTTGAAAAGAACAATGTCCATCAGAATTGATCATCATAGAGTATTGTTGTTGAAGTATATGATCTCCTGGTCCTGCTCATTTCACTCAGCATCAGTTCATGTAAGTCTCTCCAGGCCTTTCTGAAATCATCCTGCTGGTCATTTCTTACAGAGCAATAATATTCCATAACATTCATATACCACAACTTATTCAGCCATTCTCCAATTGTTGGGCATCCATTCAATTTCCAGTTTCTAGCCACTACAAAAAGGGCTACCACAAACATTTTTGCACATGCAGGTCCCTTTCCCTTTTTAAATATCTCTTTGGGATTTAAGCTCAATAGTAACACTGCTGGATCAAAGGGTATGTATGTACAATTTGATAACTTTTTTGAGCATAGTTCCAAATTGCTCTCCAGAATGGTTGGATGCATTCACAATTCCACCAACAATGTATCAGTGTCCTAGTTTTCCCACATCCTCTCCAACATTCAGCATTATCTTTTCCTGTCATCCTAGCCAATCTGAGAGGTGTGTAGTGGTATCTCAGAGTTATCTTAATTTGTATTTCCCTGATTAATAATTATTTGAAGCATCTTTTCATATGGCTGGAAATAGTTTCAATTTCTTTGTCTGAAAACTGTTCATATCCTTTGACCATTTATCAACTGGAGAATGGCTTGATTTCTTATAAATTAGAGTCAATTCTCTATATATTTTGGAAACGAGGCCTTTATCAGAAGCTTTGACTGTAAAAATGCTTTCCCAGTTTATTGCTTCCCTTCTAATCTTGTCTGTCTAATCTAATCTAAAACTTGTCTTAAGTTTTGTTTGTACAAAAGTTTTTTAATTTGATATAATCAAAATTTTCTATTTTGTGATTAATAATGATCTCTAGTTCTTCGTTGATCACAAATTCCTTCCTCCTCTATAGGTCTGAGAGGTAAACTATCCTAAGTTCTTCTAATTTATTTATAATTATTAGGTTGAATTTTGTTTATTACTATTATGGTTGTTTTGGAAGTTGTTTGAGGTCTATAATTATATGCCTAGATCATGAAATCATTTTGACTTTATCGTGGTGTACGTGTAAGTGTGGGTCAATGCTTAGTTTCTACCATACTAATTCCCAATTTTCCCAGCAGTTTTTGTCAAACACTGAATTCTTAGCCAAAAAGCTGGGGTCTTTGGGTTTTTCAAACACTAGATTATTAAAGATGACTATATTATCCTGTGAACCCAACCTATTACCAATGATTAACTAGTCTATTTCTTAGCCAATACCAAGTGTTTTTGGTGACTGCTTTATAGTTTTAGATCTGGTACAGCTAGGCCACATTCATCTGAATTTTTTTTTTTCATTAGTTCCCTTGAAAGTCTTGACCTTTTGTTCTTCCAGATGAATTTTACTGTTAATTTTTCTAGTTCATTAAAATAGTATTTTGGGAGTCTGATTGGTATAGCACTAAATATATAGATTAGTTTAGGTAGTATTGTCATCTTTATTATATTCGCTTGACCTATCCAAGAGCACTTAAAATTTTTCCAGTTGGTTAGATCTGACTTAATTTGTATGAAAAGTGTTTTGTAGTTTTGTTCATATAGTTCCTGACTTTCCCTTGGCAGATAGATTCCCCAGTATTTTATACTATCGGGAGTTACTTTAAATGGAATTTCTTTTTATATCTCTAACTGTTGGATTTTGTTAGTGATATATGATTGCTGATGATTTGTGTGGGTTTATTTTGTATCCTGCAACTTTGCTAAAGTTGTGGATTATTTCTAATAGGTTTTTAGTAGAATCTCTGGGGTTCTCTAAGTATACCATTGTATCATCTGCAAAGAGTGATAATTTGATTTTCTCATTACCTACTCTAATTCCTTTAATCTCTTTCTCAACTCTTATTGACAAAGCTAGCATTTCCAAAACAATATTGAATAGTAATGGTGAAAGTAGGCAACCTTGTTTTACTCCTGATCTTATTTGGAATGGGTTCCAGTTTATCCCCATTACATATGATGCACACTGATGGTTTTAAATAGATGCTACTAACTATTTTAAGGAAAAGTCCATTTATTCCTATACTCTCAAGTGTTTTATTAGGAATGGATGTTGGATTTTATCAAATGTTTTTTTTTTTCATCTATTGAGACGATCATATAATTTTTGTTAATTTTGTTATTAATATAGTCAATTATGCTAATAATTTTCCTAATATTTAACCAGCCCTGCATTCCTAGTATAAATCCTACTTGGTCATGGTGTATTATCCTGAGGATGATTTTCTGTAATCTTTTTGCTAATATTTTATTTAAGATTTTTGCATCAATATTCATCAGGGAGACTGGTCTATAATTTTCTTTCTCTGTTTTCAACCTACCTGGTTTAGGTATCAGTACCATGTCTGTGTCATAAAAGGAATTTGGTAGGAGTCCTTCATTCCCTATTTTTTCAAATAGTTTAATATAACATTGGAGTTAATTGTTCTTTAAATGTTTGGTAGAATTCACATACTAAATCCATCTGGTCCTAGGGATTTTTTCTTAGGGAGTTGATTAATAGCTTGTTCTATTTCTTTTTCTAAAATGGGGCTATTTAAGCAATTTACTTCCTCCTCTGTTAATATAGGCAGCCTATATTTTTGAAGGGAGTCATCTATTTCACTTAGGTTATCAAAAGTTGGGCAAAGTAAGTCCTAATTATTGCTCTAATTTCCTCTTCAGTGGTGGAAATTTCTCCTTTTTCATTTTTAAGATTAACAATTTGATTTTCCTCTTTCTTTTTTCTAATCAAATTTACCAAAGTTTTATCTATTTTGTTGGTTTTTTCATAAAACCAACTATTAGTTTTATTTATTAGTTCAGTAGTTTTTTTTAACTTTCAATTTTATTAATTTCTCTTTTTAATTTTAGAATTTCAAGTTTAGTGTTTGATGGGGGCGGTTCTAATTTGCTCTTTTTTCTAGATTTTTAATTTGCAAGCCCAATTCATTCATCTTCTCTTTCTCTATTTTGTTCAAGAAAGCCTCTAGAGATATAAAATTTCTTCTTATTACCGCTTTGGCTGCATCCCACAAATTTTGGTATGATGTCTTGTTGTCATTCTCTTGGGTGAAATTATTAATTGTGTCTATGATTTGCTGTTTCACCCATTCATTCTTTAGGATGAGATTATTTAATTTCCAATTACTTTTTGGTCTATCTACCCCTAGCTTTTTGTTGAATGTAGTTTTTATTGCATTGTGATCTGAAAAGAATGCATTTACTATTTCTTCCTTACTGCATTTGAGTTTGAAGTTTTTATGTCCTAATATATGGTCAATTTTTGTATAGGTTCCATAAACTGCTGAGAAGAAAGTGTACTTCTTTCTATCTCCATTCATTTTTCTCCAAAGATCTATCATACCTAACTTTTCTAATATTCTATTTACCTCTTTAACTTCTTTCTTATTTGTTTTGTGGTTTGATTTATCTAATTATGAGAGTGCAAGGTTGAGATCTCCCACTATTATAGTTTTGCTGTCTATTTCTTCTTGCAACTCTATTAACTTATCCTTTAGGAAGTTAGATGCTATACCACTTGGTGCATATATGTTTAGTATTGATATTGCTTCGTTGTCTATGCTACCCTTTAGCAAGATATAGTGCCGTTCCTTATCTTTTTTAATTAGATCACTTTTTGCTTTTGTTTGATCTGAAATAAGGATGGCTACCTCGGTCTTTTTTTATTTCACCTGAAGCATAATAGATTCTGCTCCATCATTTTACTTTTACTCTGTATGTATCACCCTGCTTTAAAAGTGTTTCCTGTAAACAACATTGTAGGATTCTGGCTTTTGATCCAGTCTGCTATCTACCTCTGCTTTGTGGGAGAGTTCATCCCATTCACATTTACAGTTAAAACTACTAATTCTGTATTTCCTGCCATCTTATTATCCCCAGATTATATTTTTCTTTTTCTTTCTCCCCTTATCCCTCTCTCCAGTATTGAACTTATGGGCACAACTTGCCTCACATAGCTCTCCCTCTTTAGAATCCCTCCCATCCCACTTTGAGTTCCTTCCCCTTTCTTATACTTTTCCCTTATTTTTCTGTATTTCCTTCTATTTAGCCTACTCTTTTCCTCTCCCATTTTTTAATGAGGTGAGAGAAGTTTCTCTGTAAACCAAATATGTCTAATATGTTCTCTTTGAGCCAAATCTGATGAGAGTAAGATTTACACATTGTTTCTCCCCCTCCCTTAATTCCTTCAGATATAGTAGGTTTCCTTTGCCTCTTTGTGGCATATAATTTCCCTCTTTTTCTCTCCCCCTTTCTCTTTTTCTGATACAATCCCCTTTCCACTTCTACTTCCCCCTTTTTAAAATATTATAACAGTAAAATCAAATTATACATATGCTCTTTATGTATGCCCATAACAGAAACACAGTTCTCAAGAGTTCTTTTTATCTTTTATGCTTCTTTTGAGTCCAATATTTGGAGGTCAAATTTTTTTGGTTAGCTCTGGCTTTTTCATTAGGAATAAATGGAATTCACCTGTTTCATTGAATATCCATTTTCTTTCCTGGAAGAAAATGCTCAGCTTAGCTGGATAGTTTATTCTTGGTTGCATTCCAAGTTCTTTTGCCTTTTGGAATATCAGATTCCAGGTCCTTTGATCCTTTAATGTGGAAGCTGCTAGATCCTGAGTGATCCTTATTTTGGTTTCTCGTTATTTGAATTGTTTTTTTCTGGCTGCTTGTAATATTTTTTTTCTTAGTCTGATAGTTCTGAAATTTAGCCACAATATTCCTTGGAGTTTTTATTTTGGGGTCTCTTTCAAAAGGTGTTCTATGAATGCCTATTTTACCTTCTGATTCTGTTACTTCTGGGGAGTTCTCTTTATTTCCTGTAAAATAGTGTCTAGGCTCTTTTTTTCCATCATAATTTTCAGGAAGTCCAATAATCCTCAGATTTTCTCTCCTAGATCTATTTTCCAGGTCCTGTTGTTTTTCCAAGTAGATATTTAACATTTTTTTCTATTTTTTCCATTTTTGGGGGTTTTGCAATGATTGATTCTTGATGTCTCAACAAATCATTCATTTTTGTTTGTTCAGTTCTGATCTTTAATGACTTATTTTCTTCATTAACTTTTTAAAACTTCTTTTTGAATATGCCCAATTGAGTTTTTAAATGAGTTGTTTTGCTCTATGGAATTTTTTTTTTCCATTTCACTATTTTTAAAAATGTTATTTTCTTTTTCCAATTCACAAATCCTATGTTCCTGGGAGTTCTTTATCTTTTCCTGTTCACACATTCTGTTTCCCTGGGAGTTCTTTGCCTTTTCCAATTCACATTTCAGGAAGTTGTTTTCTTTTTCCACTTTATCTAATCTTTCTTTTAATGAGTTATATGCCTTTTCCATACTTTCTTGCAGAACTCTTTCCTTTCCCCATTTTTCTTCTAGCTCTCTTTTAATATCTTTTATAATTTCTTCTAGGAAAGCCTTGAGTGATGGGGACTAGATTATATTCCCCTTTTGGATTTTGTCTGTAGACTGTCTACTATTAGTGTCCTCAGGGTTGGAAATCTGCTCTTTTTTTGTATAGAAGTTATCTATAATTAGACCTCTCTTTGCCTTTTTACTTATTTTTTAAAAAGCCCTTGGAGTTTGCCTTCAGGGCAAAGAGGTTCTCAGCTTCCTCTACAGAACAGGGACAGATGGATTGTAGTTGTCCTGTGAACTGTGTGGCACGAAGTTCCACACTGTGGAAGTGTGACTGCTTTGGGCAGAGCCCTGCTGTGTGGAACAGGAACAGCAGCTGCTCTGGGACAGTGGCCAAGCCTGCCTTGGGAAGAGTGGTTGAGCAGTGGAAGTGTGACTGCCCTGGGTACTCCTCCCACCCATTGTGGAATGCCAGCTTCGTAGCTACACTGTAATTATGCTGAGTCATTCCCAGGGCTGGGTGGGTGTGGCCAGGTCCTGTTAAACTCTGGCATTTTGGGGTACACTCTGTCTTTCACCTTTTTGTAACTTCTCTGCTAATCTACTGTTTTGCAACCAAAGCAGAGCATCCCACCCGTGGTAGAGTCCTTTCTGCAAGATCTCCACCTGTGGAGACTGCCCCCGCCTCAGGTCCACTCAGTGTGTTAGCCTCTGCCTTCTACCTCCCTGCCTATGCTGGCCTGTTCCTACTGATCAGGACAAATTTTTTCTGATGATCTTCCAGATTATCTTCCACTGGTAATTTGTTGTACTCCCAATATTTGTGGATTCTGCCAGTCAAGCACTATTTCAGAGGCTAAATTTGATAATTAGTAGTTAGGGTAGAAGGGAACTCAGAATGAAGCGTGTGTCTTCTCTGCCATCTTGGTTCTGCTCCCACTCAGAGGGATTTTTAAAGGAATTAGTTAAAAGCTGAAACTATCATAATAAAAAGAAACAAGCTGAGGCACAGATTTAATGTGGATGTTGTTAAGATTGAAATGATTATTGAATTTATGGGGCATTGTAATCTCTCAGTTTATTTTCTGGATTAAAAGGAGAAAATATATTATAAAATATTGTTGATTTTATAGGGGAGATTTGGTGAGTCACTGATTGTCAGGAGGCTCTGATTTAAGTGGCTATAGAAGAACTTTACAAGCGAAGATGGAAGAAACAACTCTAGAAGGTGGAAGAAACAACTCTTGGTAAAATGGCCATGTCTATTGGAGGTGAGTGAAGAAAACAGGATACTTAACAGACAAAAGCCTTAAGATGTAAGATTCCTAATTGGACAGACTCAATTTCATTGGTCAAGGAACTCCCTGTCAATTATCCTTCAGTACCACTCATGGTTCAAGAAAGATAAAGCATCTTCAGCAATCCAAAATCCTTTCTGTAGCCATATTCTTAGAGAGGGAAAAACAAGGGATATACAGGCATTGTTGTTTTTTTCCTGAGAGTTCTTGTTTGCTACAATATGATGAACTAAAATACTATCTTGCTAAGTGAAGAACTGGGTAGGCTTGTTTGCTTTGCCCAGAGAGTCAATGTGCTATTTTGCTGAGAGCTCTGTTTGCTACAATCTGACTGCTCAATCTGAGTTTGGCTCCATTGCCTAGAGAGAAAAGCTTTTCTTGTTGAATTTTGTAGTTCTCAACTTCAGAAATGTGTAGGTAAATTTAGAACATAAAATTTTCTTAATGTCTTTTAAAGAATAATTATAACTTGAAAAGTCTTTTTAGATGCTTCAAAAGAAGAGTGGATGTTTTTTTCCTGTTGGATCATGGTGAGATTCAAAAGGAAAGTAGTTATCAGAGTACTTTTTAAATTTGTTGTTCTTCCTAAATGGACCAATGTGAATTAACCTAAAAAAATATGGGTTTTCTTTACTTATGTTTTCTTTCAGGTTTCTAAGTGTGTGCCTATTCCACATCATAGATACTGAGTTGGAAGATTAGTATGAATCAAATTTATGTAGGATTTGTTTTAATATATAAGTATTTGTGATTTTAGGATTTTTCACCTTGTCAAACAAATGGTTATATTAAAGATATAATATATCATCATTGTGGGTTGCTGGATTTATGTAAATAGAAGCACACTTGGAGTTGACTTGAGAGTTTGGTGAACTTGGAGAATAATAAGATTCTAAGAGAATTGAATATAGCCTCATGGTAGTGATTCTGCAGATTGTAGTGAGAGAACAGGTCAAAGAGAGAGTACATGTTTATATGTCCCTGTGAAAGGTATGCAGCATTATGATAGTGAATAGTCATACTACCCATGCATTAAATAGGGAAGCAAGTTAGGCAACTTGTTTAGAACAGGGAGTGCATAAATGGAAGTCATAAAATTTATATTCACTATAGAAGCAAAAAAAAAGTTCATGTCAATTTTATGATAGGAATTTTGAATTGTAAAAGATTAAAAATGGTTATTAATTTTGATGCTTCAAATGTAGACTTTTAAAAACAAGTGTATTTTTATGCTAAAATATGTTTTTAAAAAGTTAAAATTACAGAATGTTTGAGCTAACAATTTAAAAAGCCTCTAACCCTCTCATTTTATAGTTAAGAAAACAAAAGTATTGAGTTATTAAATAACTTGCTCAGTCACATGGTCAATTAGTGATGACGGTGTCAGGACTAAGATCATTTGTTGTGATCTGGATTTGAATACAAGTTTGGACATTTATTATGTATGTGATCATGGGCAAATCTCTTAATAAGGCATAATGGAAAGAGTCATAGCTCTAAAGTCAGAAGATATGGGATAAACTCTTGCCTCTAACACATCAATTTCTGTGGTTTCTGTTATCACCTCTATGCAGATGATTCTCATTAATCCAGTCCTATTCTATCTCTTGACCTCTAGTCTCATATTACCAATTGCCTAATGGACATCTCATATTGGATGTTCCATGTATATTTTAAGCTCAACATGTCCAACATTATCTTTCTCCTTAAACCCTTCTCTCTTCCAAAATTCCCCATTACTATTGAAGGATTCAATATTACCCCTTCCAAACAAGTTCACAACCTTGCTGTCATCCTTTCCTCCTCATTTACATGTACCCAATTTATCCCTAAATTTAAAATATCTACCATATATGTCTCTTTTCCCCCACAATATATGTATCACTTTGGTGACACCCTGATGGATCCTCCAATCCAATTCAATTCAATAAATTACAAAAGCATCCTGGTTGCTATTGTAACCTCCGTCCCTCATATTTCTTCCTAATTCCAGTTTATTCTCTACTCAGCTGTCAGAGTGATTTTTCGAAAGAAAAGGTCTGATTGTCATTCCCTTTTCAATAAATTCCAGTGACTCTCTATTACCTCAATACCATTTGGAATTTCAAACCCTTCACTACCCTTCATAACTTTCTGGTATTGTTACACTTTATTTCTGCTCTGTATACTTCATGATTGTCATTGGACCTTCTTGCTAAACCCTGGCACAAAAAACTACATCTCTCATCTCTGTACCAGGGCACTATCTCCCATGACTAGAATGTTTTCCTTCCTTACCTCCATCTTTGAGTTTCCTTGGATCCTTTTAAGACTTAGCTCAAATCTTATCTTCTTCAAGTGATCTTTGAATAGCAGGTCAGGAAAGCAAGGGGCTCATTGTGAGAGGTAGTACATGAAACAACAATTTCTTTTGCTTACTTCCAGTGAAAGCAAAGAACCAAGCAAAACAAGACAAAAAACAACACCTCCCCAACAAAAAACCAAAAACTAAACACAACTCACTATGGAAAATGTCAGTGTAAGATGGCAAGAAGCTTATAGACAGAATCTTAGAATCATAGATCTAAAAGAAATAGGACTCTCAAAGACCATCTAGTTAGACACTCAGATGATTAAATTGAACTTGGAATCACAGAAGGAATCACCCTTCAAATCCAAGGACCAAAGAATATGAATAAGTCTTCAAACCGTCACTGATCTCTGTATCCTACATGGCACTTCATTTTTCATCTTCATACTCTTGTGTTAACTGTCCACTATGGTTGAATGTATTATTTCTTATCTTCTCTTCTTCCTTTCTCACTTCCTTTATGACATTGATCAAGTACCACCTTTTCTATGAAATTTTTCCTGATCCTGAGAACTGTTCATATCTTCCCCCCTCGACTACACTGTGTTTATTTTTTTTGTGTGTATATATATAAATATATATATGTGTGTGTGTGTGTGTGCGTGTGTGTGTGTGTGTGTGTGTTTTCTCCCTCAATGGAAAGAAATGTCTTGACAAAATTATTTCATGTATTTGTCTTTGAAGTCTCACTGCTCAGCACAGTATCTGACACACAATAAGCATTTAAAATGCTTATGGAATGCAAGATATTTCATTAATCTAAATCAGTTGCCATAATAAGTTGATCTGGAGTCTGAAAAATGTCACATCAGCAAACACTTGACTTACTTGCCAAATGGAGAGATAAGGCAATACCTATTTGGAATAGTCACTTAATAGTAAAATCTTATTGAGAAAGGTGATAGATTATGAGCAAAATCACTTTTTTTATTAAAACATTTTATTTTCAAAACATATGCATATAATTCAGGGGTCCTCAAACTTTTTAAATAGGGGCCAGTTCACTGTCCCTCAGTCTGTTGGAGAGCCGGCCTATAGTGAAAACAAAAACTTTGTTTTGTGGGTCTTTAAATAAAGAAACTTCATAACCTTGGGTGAGAAGGATAATCATCCTCAGCTGCTGCATCTGGCCCGCGGGCCGTAATTTGAGGTCCCCTGGATAGATAATTTTTTGTGTTTCAGATTTTCTCCTCCTTCCCACCACCTGTTTCCCAGATGACAAGCAATCCAATATATGTTATGCATGTTAAAATACACATTAAATCCAATATATGTAAACATTTATATAATTGCTGCACAAGAAAAATTAGTTCAAAAAGGAGAGAAAATGAGTAAAAAAACAAAATGCAAGTGAATGGCAACAAAAAAGAGTGAGAATGTTATGTTGTGATCCACATTTGGTTCCCACAATCCTCTCTCTGGGTGTAGATGGCTCTCTTCATCAAAAGATCATTGGAACTGGCATCAATCATCTCATTGTTGAAAAGAGTCACATTCATCAGAATTGATTGTCGTATAATATTGATGTTGCCATGTACAATAATCTCCTGGTTCTGCTCATTTCACTTCTCATCAGTTCATGTGTCTCTCTAGGCCTCTCTTAAATCATCCTCCTGATTGTCAAAATCACTTCTTAAGTAAATGAAGTAATGGAGGGAAAAATCAGTTTAAACAAACCATGACAAAAAACTCAATAAGAAAGTCATTCCAAGGGAATTTAAGGATGAAAGAAAACTGATAAGAAATAGGAAAGATCTATAGATTTTTCTAACAAATTCTTTTCACCATCAAGGATAATGGAACCAATACATTTGGACTCTGCATCAAAGTTCTGGATAAAACCATATCTAGCATAGACCAACTATATACAAAGACTATGTTGGAGGCAACAAAAATTCGAGTCTCTTAAGTATTGATTTCCAAAATATCTGACAGACCAAAAGCTATCTATTATTAGTTTTGTTGGGTAAATAATTTCTGAGATTTTCCTTTATTTCTTCTCAATTGTTTTGAATTTTTATTTATTTACATACAAATTACTTAGCTTTTCCCTTTTTTTTTTAAAACACAAATTAGCTTTTGTTAATGCTAAAACTAATTTTATTCATCAATTTTTTTCTTTTAAAAAAAACCTCTGATTATCAGAATTTCTAATATGTTGTGCAGTTGAAGCTTTTAATTTGTTGCTTTTGAAGTTTCATTTGAATTCATTAACCTATTATCTCTCCCCTTTTTTGGATGAAATCTACATCCTTCTTCCCACCCTCAGGACTTTTTAAAAGCTATTTGCTATATTATCTTATTGTCATTTCTTTGATTTAATTTTCTATTGCTTCCAGATTTTTTTATTGGACTCATCAGTTTTTTCTTTCTTTCTTTTTTTTTTTTTTGATTGTTATTTAGTCTTCTACTAAGTGGTATTGTAAAAAGTAAGGATGTTTTTAGGCTTTCTGCTTTTGATTACAGGACAACAACTAGTGAGCAGAAGTTATAAGCAGGCATTTATTGTACAGAAATAGAAAGGGTAGTCTCATGCAATATTGAATGCCCTATCTCTGAAAGTGCTCAAGGCTGACTGTTCCACTATCAAAAATATCATGGAGAGTTTTCCTGCCTGGAATAGATACCCTCTGTAATTCCTTCCAATTTTACAATCTAATATTTTTAGAATTATTGTATGTAGCAAACTTCGCTAATGCATTTAAAATAGAATCAAATTGATCAAAGTATTGATTTATATACAAAGTTTCAGGAACATATCTATCATATAAATTAAAGTGCCCTTTTCCTGGGGTTAAGTATAAGAATGAATTTTATATTAAAGAATTTTTAAAATGTTAGAGACATGTAGCAAATAGAACATCCTCTTTGTGCTTTTAAATAAAGGCATCTTACCCTTTTCTTCCAATCTTTTTGTTTTTACTACTGTTTTGTTTTTATACAAAGCAAAATATCTGTCCACTTTCCACAGACATTGTTATATCTTGGATATGTGATTTCTGGAACAGCTATCAAATGCTGATTGCCTTCTACATTGTAAACTTGAGGGCAGGAATACTTGTTTTTTCCACTTTGTATAGTTGACTTCTAGCACATTAAACTCTCAAATGTTTGTTGAATTGAATTGTTCTCCTTTGATTTATCATTGGAAGGTGTTTAAAAACTTGTGGCATTTAAAATTTTAGAGAGGCATAATTTCTGGTTAATTAAATCATTTTTATTAAAAAAAAACAGCAATGTTTAGTAATAAAAGGATAGAGGTTTGAGTGTTTCACTTAGACTGAAGACCCCTCACTGTGGTAGACTCAGAGTTTATATGCCATTAGAAGAGCATGTTCCTGAGGTGGGTTAACAATTAAAATCCTTAATCCTTAAATCCTTAAATTAATCATCTGTAACATGATTGGTTTATGTATTTGGATAATTAATAATAATATCCATAATATATATATAGCACTTTGCAACTATTTTCTCATTTTATATTCATAACATCCTTGGGTGTGTATATGTGTCTGTGATTATTTTTCAGATGAGGAAAATGAGATATATAGAGATTGAACAACTTGCTTGGAGCTCTGAGACTGCATTTGAAATCAATTCCAATTTTCTACTTTTGGTGTCATCCAACTGCTTCTAATTATTATGGTGATAAGGAAAGAAACATAATAGAAGATGCCCCAAAAGCTACGACAGGTCAGAAAAATGCATGAAATGCAGTAGATTATCTTAGAAACCGAAAATGTACATGTTGACCTGATTGTGAAATTCTGGAAACTTTGTCAGACTTTTCACTCACCTGCCATACCAGACATTCCATGAGCACTCAAAGAATCATCATCTGGATTTTCCTCCAGGCTTGGAACATTTGGAGGCATATTTGGTGACTTTAAAGGACAAATTTTTCTCTCTATTTGAAATGAGCATATTTAGCAATGTAGAATATTAAATATTCCTGCAGACAGAAGCCAATAATAGCTTAGAAATTGTTTGGTCTGCCTTTTAAAGATTTGCTTGGTTCGGTGGGAATGACATATGTAAATAAGTAGGTAGACACAAATGTATGTGTGTGTGTGTATATATATATATATATATATATATATATACATCTACATATACACATGCATATATATATGCATGTGTATATGTAGATGTGTAAAGATGTGTAAAATCCTTAATTAAACAATCCAACTTTAAAATAAGATAAGAAAGATAGCTAGTATACTGGAAGAGAGTTTCCTAAAAGATTTTGTCAGACTTGAATGTTGGGTCAAATTTATTATGATAAAATTTATTAGGAATAAATGTAAAATTTTACACTGGGGTTTAAAATATTGTCTTTACAAATACAAGATGGATGAGTTGTGTCTAGACAGCACTTTATCTGAGAAAGAGCAGCTTTTTTGGCAACTAGATGGTACAGAGAATAGAGTTCTAGAATAAGAATCAGGAAGATTTGAGTTCAAAACAATACTTTGATACACATTAGCTATGTGATCTTGGAAAAGTCATGTAACTTCTCTCAGCCTCAATTTCCTCTTCTGTAGGATGGGAGAATGATAACATCAACTATCCAAGATTGTAGTGAAGATAAAATGAGATAATACTTGTAAAATGCTTTATACATTTAAATATTTTAAATTTAAAGTTTAATTAAATTAATTAAGATTTGATTAATTAAAGATAAAATAAATTTAATTGTAATGTTGCTTCATTCATATATTACTCCTTTTGATCGTATTTGGAATTTTCTTGGCAAGAATACTGGAGGGGTTTGCTATTTCATCCTCTAGCTCATTTTACAAATGAAGAATTTTGAGGCAAACAGGGTTAAGTAAGTTGCCCAGAGTCATACTGTTAGTATCTGAGACTGGATTTGAAGATGTCTTTCTGACTTCAGACTCAGCACTCTAACCATGTGCCATTTTTGCTATAAAATGCTATATAAATACTACGATTGTTTTGATGACTAGTAAGCACAATATGAATCAACAGTGTGATATGGTAGTCAAAGAACCTAATGCAATCTTAGGCAGCATTATTCAGGTATAGTGAGGGCCCAGACATTAAGGAAGAAAAATTCCAAGGAGAAGAAAGAATTTTCTTAGTAGCTTAGTCTTAATAGACTTCTAATTTTATTTCATGGCTCTTAATGCTACATTATCAGTCTCTGAAGAAGGAAAAATGAGGATCACCCAAAACACAACGAAGAGGCATGTTATGGGCATGAGAAAGTTGTCATTCATTAAGAATGAAGAATTGTATTGCACATATAAATGATGTCATCAGTGTAATGGTTGACTGGAAAAAAATAGACTAATCAGTTAGTGAGTAGGAGTAATAATAGTTGGGCAGCCTATGTGAGTCTTGGTATTTATATTTATGCCATGAAATTCAGAATATGGCTATGAGCATGTTGATTGTATCTCTTGAGGTGGATATTTTGATCTAACAGGCCATAATTGGATAGCAGGTGTAGACATGGATAGACTACAATATGCAAGATTGGATGGAGTACTTGGATTGATGAGACCACCAATTCATCAAAGGATTTTCAGTACTAAGGAAGTGATAATACTTTCTATTCTAGTCTGTTCAGATTACATCTGAAAAATTATTGTTTTCATAATTGAGTGCCACATTTTATTTATTTTTAGTTGACATTCTTCTTTTCCTTTCTCTTCAACTGAGAAAACAAGAAAGGCAAAACCATTACAAACATGTATAGTCAAACAAAATAAATTCTCATATTGTTTGTTCCACTTCCTCCCCAAATCCTCAATCTGCATTCTGAATCCATTGTCTTTATTGTTATGAGCCAGAACATGAGACAAGGTGATAACTCAATGGAGTTGATAGAAACAATGCTTAAGTTAATACCTTTGAGAGTTCACACATTAGCTCACACATTAGTTCACACATTTGGGAGATTTCAGGGTTCAGTATGAGATATCCAAAGTCACACCTTTCACAATCCCACTCCCAGAGGAGGAGTCAACCTTTGAGTTTACACCTCTAAAAGAGCATAAAAACAGCTGAGCTCAGTCAGGAGAGTTCAGTTGAAAAGATTGAGAGGGGAAAGTCAGTTGGAGATTGAGAAGCCGCGAATCGGAGTTGAGCTAGAGGCAGAAGCTGAAAGAGCTAAAAGACAAGCTGCAAGAGCTCTTGAAACCAAGGAGGGAGATAGGCTTCTAAGAAAACTAACCGGGCTATTTTGCAAGAGATAATAAAAGACTGTACCTTAATCCCTGGCTGTATTTGAGGTGATTATTACACGGAACTGAAACTAAAGCTGCCTCCAGAGAATCTCCCCAAGAAACCTGCTCACAGAGAACCATCATATATTTTAGAAAAAGAAGAGAACACCACACTTTATCTTTAAGTGGGTATCATGTTTCACCATGAGACTTTTCAAATTGTATTTGGCCATTGTAACACCTCATTTTAAGGAAGAATAGTTAAAAGTGGGATCTTCCAAGAAGGGGAACTGTGATGGTAAAAGGGAAAGAAAACAAGATGGGTGCAGTAGGCTTGACTGAGAATCTTGTCCTTTATCACCTTCTTTCAAAAATCAGAATTCACCCTGGTCTAATTTACATGAAAATAACTGGTAGGTTCTCCCCTTCCAAATTATCATTCTATTTCCTTTCCTTACAACTCCCTTATTTTCTCCTTCTGTCTCAATATACCAAAATTCATACTTTATATAATTCATAAAATAAGCAATGTTTTAATAAATTTGCATCTAACTATATTTTCTTTCATATTTATCATGTTGTAAAGTCATGTTGTAAAAGAAAACAGACTAAAACAAAAGAAAAAAGAAAAAAAAATAAGATGAAAAATAATATGCTTTACTCTGCTTTTAGATTCCATCACTTCTTTCTCTGGAGGTGGATAGCATTTTTCACCATAAGTCCTTTGGAATTTTCTTGGATCACTGTATTGCTGAGAACCTAGGAGTTCTTCAGAATTGATTATCAAACAATGTTTCTGTTATGGTATACAGGGTTCTTCTGGTTCTGCTCACTTCACTTTGTATCAGTTTGTATAAGTCCAGATTTCTGAAATCATCTTGCTCATCATTTCTTATGGCACAATAGTATTTCATCACAATCACATAGCTATTCCTCAATTGATAGTCATCTCCTTCAATTTCCAATTTTGTCACACAAAAAGAGCTACTATAAATAATTGAATTTTATTTTTACATAAGATGCATATTTAAGTCTTTAAAAATTAAATTTAACATTGATGTTAAAATGTCTGGCAAAGAAACATACCTTTGAACTGTAGAACTCTAAATAATATGGGTAATAATGCTAATTACTAAAGTTTTCAAAGTACTTTACATATATCATTTCATTTTGTCCTTATAATAATCCTGTAAGTTAATGGTGTAGATATTAACTTTCCCACCCTCCTTTTTTTTTTTTTAAATAGGAAAGCTAAGAATAGAAAAGAATAAGCCCAGCAAGTGAATGTCTTCAGTGTGATTTAATTTCAAGGTCTATCCAACTTTGCTATTTTTTGAAGCCAAAGGATGAGTTAAAACTCACATGCTTCTTTATCCTCTGTGCATGATCAAATTTGCAAGAAAACTGGGGTACTTCCCTGGGAGTTTCAAACATTGGAGTTTAATAAATCTTCTGGTTTTGCCCAGATCCGTTGTTGAAACAACATCTAATTGGAGAAATTGTTAAGAAAATTTGCTTTCTTGAAACAGCAAGCTATAGACAGATCATGGAAATATTTTTACTCATACTTTCAATAGTTGAAATATGAAAAATAAATTTAGACCAGCTTTATATAAAATGCAACTGGCCTAAATTTAGATTAATGTTTTAATGTTCCCTTTGTAGGGTGGGGAGAGTGAGGGTGAGGGTTCTCAGTGTTGACTTCAGAGTGCTTATGTTCTGTACTTCAGTTTCATATTATCTCTGAAACACATAACTACAGGAAGGCTCCCATCTGTTGCATAAAAATGCCGAGAAATTTAATGACTAGTCATAAAAATCTGAAGATACAGAGATGTTGCTCTTTAATTTTTTTTTAAACAACTGTGGAGTTTTCAATTTAGATTCCTTCCTTACCCCCTATTCTTAATGTGTTTTTTTTTCCAAGAATGTCTAGGCTACATTCTTGTTTGCAGTAAGAGATTGCCATATAGGTTGTCTTGATTACTTCCATGCACATATAAAAGGATGAAAATGTAAAAAATGTTCTTGGCTTGACAACAAATCACATTTATTTACACATCCAGGAAATCAGGCCTCATCTTGAATTCTTTCATTTGTTCTTCCTCTTTCTGAAAATGTTTTATGGTTTTTTTGGGAGGCACTGTGGCAGAGTAGATAAAGGGTGGGGTCTTGGAGTCAGAAAGAACTGGAATCAAATCTTGCCTATGACACATGTGGACTATGTGTTCAAAAGCAAAGCATTTAATCTCTTGGGGTCCCTGGGGAACTCTCTGAGATTGTAAACCAGAATGGAGATAGATTGATTGACATTCATTGATAAAAGTAGTTTCCACACAGGAAGCTTCTTACACGATAAAATCATAGATCTGCTACAACTTTCTTCCTTATCAAAAATGAGATCTTGAAAAACTACCTTTAGCTTTCTTATCTTTACTTAAGTGATCATAAGGCTTTACCTAGTGATCTGCTTTACATCTTTCCCTTGTAAATCAGGTTACCTTTGAAATTTCAAAAAATAAGCACCAAAACAATTTATTGGAAAACATATGAGTCTGATAGAAGAGTCAATTGGGCTGAAATAAAGGGCATCTTAAAAGTATTGGGGTAGATTATTACACTAAGACTCTTGGGGCACTATTAATTTCATTTGTGAAACAGAAAATTAGTATATGAAAATAGTAGAATGGCAGATGAGTTTATGAATTTGGAAGTAGACTTAGGTTATATGTATACTTCATTCACTAAGAATTTCTGTGAATATCTTTAAGTTTAGGACTTATGAAATAGCAATGATCATTTTTGCCATGGGAATAGTAGTAATAATTGAGAGAACAGTCAGTTCTTTATGAAGTGTGCATGTGTATTTATATAATTTCACCTATATCTGCTTTAAGTTCCTAGTACCCCACTTTTTTTCTCTTGATGACCAGTATTCCTAGGGTCATAGAATTGTAAGGCACTGTCCCTTTCTTATGTGGATATTTTAATTTACTGAAAAGGGAAAAAAGAGACATTTGTATAATATCTTTAGAGAATATGAACCCTCAAAAAAACTTCTAGAAGAGATCAGATTGAGAAGACTTGAATGAAAGTTGCTCAGGGGCAAAAGTATTGAGTCATAGATTAGAGATGGTTTGAGTAAATTGTTTGCTAGCAGCTAATTTAAATATATTTGTATTTTGGACTTTGGAATTTATTGCTAGAAAACTTTGGAATCAAGGAACTGATTGGGAACTATGGAAAATTATATATAAACTATTTGTGTCATATATATTAAAAATGTGGGTTCTGATTTACTCATCTTAAGGTAGAGGTGAATCACCACACATGAAGAGGCTCTGATGTTAGGCAGAAGAATTGTATCAGGAGAATAAGAAGGCATAGCTTGAGAAACCAATGGAGAAAGTTGTTTCTAGAAAGAACACAAAACGTGATGAAACTGGAAAGGCTGAGAAACCAACAGCTGAACACAGTTGACAGGAAGGTCCTAAAGATGATTTGACTGGAGGAAAACTATGATTTGGGGAACCAATTGAAGAAAGCAGCATTTTTGCTGTGTGAAGGATTGACTGAGGAGAGGTGAATTTTCTCTTTAAATTCATGTAAAGAGATAAGAAAGCCTTTTATTGCATTACTTTTAGTGGCTTAAAACCCTAGAAGGGCTTTTCTTATTTTGGAATTATAAGAAACTGATTTTGCCAAAAGAATTTCACTTAAGTTACTGTCTGACCATGAGCAAATCACCTAATCTCTTGATAGGGAAACTAGTTAGTTATTCTAAGAAGCTCTCTGAGAATTGAGCAGTTTGTGGACCTGGGACATTAGAGCATATGAGGGAAACTTGTAATCAACTCCTTAGGTAAAAGCAATTAAGGTAGACAGGGAAGCCTCTTGGTGTTCTAGAAAGCTTGATAAAACTATAAATTGAAGATTGGAATCAAAGGCAATTTTCCTGATCTACAGTTTGAAGAATACATTGTCTTATTTTTTTCTTTACATATATGTATATGTAATATTTTCCCTCTAAGTACATGTCAAAACAATTAAATTTTTTTTAAAGGTTTCGGTTTTAAAATACTGGGTAAACATTTACTATATCTCATATAATTCTCCATAATTTTTTCCAAAGATCACTGAAAAATGGCTAAGGAGTCACAGTTACTAATCTTTCAGTAATTTAGGAGTTCTTTGGAGTCTGGTGATATGAACAAATTAAAGGCAGCCAGGTGCTCACACTCTCCTAATTCTCTCCTTGATTTCAAAATTTTCTTTTTTATTTAAAATTCACAGCAAAAACCTTCATTTCAGTATATTAAGATGACCAAGAAAACTGTATAAGAAAACTTGAGCTTCTGTCACATCAAATTTTGTATTCTCTTAGCATCTTTCCTGAGAAATATGAGATTTCTGGGGAATCTCATATTCCCTGTTTGTTTTATTTTTCAAAGTCATCACATTTTCTTTAGTGATGTTACCACCATATGCTGCTTTCTGACAAGGTTTGGAAGTTTAAGGTAGAAAAGCAAAGCAAAAGGCTTGCATTTGTCCTTTTCCCTGCCATTTACTTTAGGAGTGTAGATAGGTAATTCTTTCCAGATTACACTATTGGTCTATGTCTCTGTCTCCTCTCACTTTGGACTATAGGGACCTTACTGAGATGCCTCACACTTTATCCCATCAGAATTTTGATCACTCATAATTTCATAGAGTTAAGGTTCTTCAATCACAGGTTTGTTTTTCTCTACTATTTAGAAGCTTTTAAGCTTTAATGGGGACAACTAGTTGGTTTAGTGGATAGAGTGCCAGGCTGAAGACCTGAGTGCAAATTTGAACTCAGATACTGTGTGACGATAGTCATACCACTTTAACCTCTATCTGTCTTTAACAGTAAAATGAGAATAATAATAGCACCTATCTTCTAGGGTTGTTGTATAGATCAAATGAGATTATATTTGTAAAGTGCTTAGCACAGTGTTTGGCACATAATAAGTATTATTATTAGCTGGTATTATTTAGTGTTAAGATCAAAATTTTTCTCATCAGGTTTAGTTACTAGTTAGGGGAATCTTAACATTTTGGAATGAATCCCTTCAGTGAACTATTTCTGTACATGCTTAATTAAACAGACATGAGTCTTGGAATTTTATATAAGACAAAACCAGGAATTAGAAACTACTGAAAGAAATAGATAAACTAAGAACATGCCAGCTTATCATAGACACAGGGGCAAGATAAAGTCAATTTTTTTTGGCTGATCTCAGGAGTGATAGCACCTAATAGCTTTAGTCTCTTTTAGCCCTCACCACTTTCAAGTTTAAATAGTCTGAGCATAGAGCAGGAGAGAGAGCTTGAGGTATAGCCATATTCTTTTTTCCATCTTGCCACTTCTGTTAGTTTCCATTCACAAAAGAAGTATTTACTGTGCCCCCCTGTAATTTTGAACCTATTTCATCTTTACCTGGTACTCTGTTGCCTCTGTATTTGTCTCCAGAAACCATTTTTAGTGTGATGGATTTTCTGTTTCAAAATTTCTAGAGAAGTTTGTGCGTCCAACTCACCCGCCCATAGCAGAGTCCAGTTCACAACTTGCTACCCTTTCATTCCAAAGAAAAGGAGCTCTCTTTGCCTACAAATCCTATAATTACATGCAGTCATGTTCTGGAGCCTTGCTAAAAAAGAGAACAGAAAAACAGGAAGACCTGAATAGTTCTATCTTCCCTCCACCATAATTTAAAATCCCACCCACCTTAAGCAGATATACTATCTTTTTTCCCCCTGCATGTCCTTAACTTTACAAACAAAATCTCACTGAAAAGATATAAAAAATTTTCTATTGTCCTAATTCCTCCAGCCTTAGTTATTTCTTCAGATAATAATATTGGATACTATTTTGAGAGGCATTTTTCTATTGAGTTCAGGTCTTTTTGTAACAAAATCCTGAAAGTATAAAAATTCCTTGGATGTCCATTTTCTTTCATGACTCAATCCTATTTCTTTTGTTCTTTGATATATATTGCGTTCCAAGATCTGCTGTTTTTAAATGTAATTTCTGCTAGAGCTTATGTGGTTCTAATTGTGACTCCATTGTATTTGGATTGCTTTTTTCTTGTTGCTTATAATATTTTCTCCTTGACCTGGGGTTTTCAGAATTTAGTTATGGTATTCCTGTAGGATTTTCTCATAAGATCTCTTTCAGTTGGTGATTGGTGGATTTTTTTTTTTTCTATTTTTACTTTATGCTCTAGTTCTAACACTCTGGAATAATTTTCTGTAATTATTTTTATATTAATATATTGAGATTACTTTCTTTTTTTTTTTGGTCATAGCTTTCAAGTAGTACAACTATTCTTTTTTTTTTTTTAAATGTGTTCTCCAGATCTGTTGTTTTCCTTATGAGATGTATCACATTATCTTATATTTTTTCATTCCTTATATTTCAGTTTATTATTTCTTGTTCTCTTAATAAATTCACTTGCATTCCCTGACCCAATTCTAGTTTTCAGGGAGTCATTTTCTTCCTTAATATTCTGCATCGCTTTCTAGTTGATTGATAGCATTAAACTTAAAAGGATTATTGTTTGATATACAATCATAGATCGAGGTCTGGAAGGAACCTCACAAGCTATCTAGTTTAATTCCTTGATTTTACAGATAAGAAAACTGAAGCTCAGGAGGGGAGAAGACAATCCTTAATCTTGTTTTTCTTGGATTGTTCTTTTATTTTTATTTTTCCTTTGATCTCTCTCATTTCATTTAAAAATCTTTTAAAAGTTCTTCTATGAACTCTTTTGGGCAGGTGACCATTTGATGTTATTTGCTGTGGATAAGAGAGGCTTTAAAAAAAAAGTTAGTATCCTCCTATGAAGATGAATCCTGGTGTTCTATATTCCCATAGTAATTTTCTATGGTTGAACTTGTTCTCCTTTTGTTTGCTCTTTTTTGTTAGTGTAATCACTTCTAGTCTTCAAATATGGGAGATGCTACTTCTGACCTTGGGTTTTCCTTCCCTTCTCTTTGGTCTGGAACCCCAAACCAAGAATTCCACCTTCTTGTAAATGCCTATAGTGTTCCTGCCCCAGTGTTCTGGTCTGGTTCTCTCTCACCCAGCGCTACATCTCAGCAGAACAGCTAAGCCTAGCCTTTCTTAACAGCAGAAATTCCCTCAATCTTCCTGGACTCAGATGCCTGACTCTCCACAATGTCTGGGAAGTGACAATTCCTGTGTCTGGGGACAAGTTTATCTTTCAACTAAAAGCAACCTGTCTGTTGTTTCGGAGGAACTAGCCTAGGATGATTTCACTTGGGCCAAACCTAGGTCTTAGTATCTTTCTTCTGATTTTCTTTTATTATTAATATTATTATTATGATCTTCTTACTCTCTTATTACTTCTTTTATATTGGAGAACCATTTCCCCCCCCCCCCACTGTTTTACATTCATTCTGAGGAGAAATTTTGTCTTGTTTGTGAGGAAAATCTGGAGAGCTTGGAATTTTCTGGCCTACTCTTTCATCTCCCCAGAATCCTCTCTTTACAGTCATTATCTATAAGTAGGGATGGCAGTCTTAGGTAGTTAGCATAAACCTATTTAATATCCTGCATTTCTTAGGGATAATTCTGATACTAAGAAAAAGATAGCCACCAGACCAAGGTTATAATGCTTGCTTTGTTAATAACCTGTGATTTGCTATATCCCTTCCCTGGGTCTCAGTTTTCTTATATAAAATCAAGGAATTGGACTAAATGACTTCTGAGATCCCTTCCAGCCCTAAATCTATAGTTGTGTATCAAACAACATCCCATTTAGCTTTAATGTTTTCAAACAAGTACTAAGATAAATATGGCATGATATATGCTAGGATTTGGCAGGTACACATGAAGAATATAAAATATGATTAATTTACTTTATGTTTTATTGAAAGATTAAGTCAGGGATTAAAAAATTGGGTGGGCCATTCCGTTTAAGGATTTAGGGCAGGTAAAGGGCAGCATGAAATCATCGTGTACTTAGTAGGTGGCAGGGCAGAAGTAGTAAGATTTTGGAGTCATGGATTTAGAACTGCAAAAGACTTTAGGTTCAGGGAGTCTAATAACCTCATTTAATAGGTGAAGAAATGGAGAAATAGATAGGTTTAGTGACTTGCCGAGAGTTACAGAAGAAATTCCTGAGTCTGGATTTAAATTTTACATCTTGACTTCAGATCTAATAATGTCTCCACTACATTATGGCAAGATATGAGAGAGCACATGAAAGGAAAAGCAGGAAAGAATTGTAGATATAATGCAGAACACGTTTGCACAATATTGAAGCAAGTTGTGGTATATCTCTATGGAGGGGTAGTTCTATTCAACTCTACTCTTAGTTATACTCAACTTAGTATTCATTATTTTTTCTCTTTTCCCCATGTAAACCATAGCCAACATTAAATAAACCTCAACTAGTTGATCTTCTCTTATGTTTATAGGATTTAAGTAAGGTATATTTTATGTCAGTTCACAAAGAACTTTCTGTAGCTTTAGGAGCTTCTAATAAACTGTATAAATATTGCTTGTTCTATCAAAATATAAGAATTTGCTTATTGTTTAGCTACCATATCTTTAGGCTTGATCCTCTTGGCCTTTCTAAGACTTAAAGGTTTTTTAAAAAAGAAATAATTATATCAACCAATGGTTTTGCTGTTGTTCAGTTATTTTCGGTTACTCTTTGTGACTTTGTGATTTGTATTTTCTTGGCAAAGATTCTGGAATGATTTATTATTTCCTTCTTCAGCTCATTTTTTAGATGAAGAAACTGAAGCACACAGTGAAGTAAGTTGCCCAAGGTCATACAGCTAGTAAATGTTTGAGGTTAGATTTGAACTCAGGTAGATGAGTCTTCCTGATTTCAACCTGGCACTCTATTCACTCTACCAACTAGCGGCCCATCCAATGGTGATCTAGCATAAATTGCCTACCAGTTGAATTCGCATGATAGTTGGGTGAGTGGGAGACATTAATTCTTACGTTCATATTTACATGTTCTACAAAGTAAACTAGATTTTTACTTACCTAGGCTATTTTGACTAAAGTTTAGGTTGTAAGTATGGATTTCTACGGAATCTGTAGTTGAGCTTCTGAGCCTAAACCACAAAACTTCTAGTCATGTGGCAGCTCAGTACTTGGAGTTAAACTTTTCTTAACTATGTGATCTTGGGGAAATCAATTTATCTTTGTCGGCTTCAGTTTCCTGCTCTACAAACTGGGGATAATGGGCAATATTAATAATTAATTACTATAAAATAATTAATAACCATCATATTATATAATTATAAATTATATTAAACATAGTTATAAATTATATATGAATATAGTTATAAATTATACATATAAAATATTTAAATTATATAATTACAAAATAATTAATAATAGACAATAGTCTATTTCATATAGTTATGAGACTCAAATGAGAAAAGCCATGTAATGCTCCTCGCAGATGTTAAAGTGTAATGAATGTTGGATATGATTATTATTGTTGCTATTAAAGTTAAACATTTTATAAGTCAGACATTTTGTTGGGAATACAAGTAAAAATCTTTCCCTAAGAAGGGAATAAACTTAAGGAGAAGGGATACTTTCGATAAAGGGAATTCAGAAGTTGAGCAACTACTGATGCAAGGATAAACTGGGAAATGGTGAGAAAATATGTAGTAAAATTCATGTCATAATTACTAGAAGTGGTGGGTCCATCTGTATCTCAGAAAGTCTTTGCAAAAGGAAAATGTGATTTTCATTATATGTGTGTTCTGAGCAATAAGGATGTTACAGGAAATAAGCCTACTCTTAGTGGAAAATTGGCCTGGTTGACCTAAAGACTGTTTCCATATCTATTTTTTTCTGATTAAGTCAAGGTTCAGTAATAGCAGAGGAATGTGAAGAGAGGAAAAAGCTAAACAAGAAAAGTTTTAGAAATAGAGGGGCCCTTGGAGATCATCTAGTTCAACAGATTTAAAATTTTAAATATGGGGAAACAGATCTAGAAAGTAGTGGGGTGGTGATTTGAAACTAATGGCACTGAATCCTGATCCCATCTCCCTGCCCAGTAAACCACACTGCTTCTGGAAGAAAGATGAAAACACTGATCAAAATATTTTCTTTTAGTGTCTATTTACTAAGACTCATATTTATGCAAAAGCTCTCTAGCCCTCACTGACTAGAAGGCTAGGTAGGTTGGATTTCACTCTTTCCTCAGGGATTTCTAATAACCTTAAGAGGGTTGGGAATATCTAGGCTGAGAGAAAAACTCTTCCAATGATGCCTTCAATGCATGAAGCCATTCATAGGATGCTGCCTTCAAAGTATCCCTTTCTATACAAGGTATGCTAAAATTCTCTAGGAGTCTGCCAACATTGGACACACAGCTAAAAAGTGTCTGAGGTCAGGTTCAAATTCAGGAAGATGGATCTTCCTGATTTCATGTCCAGCACTTTACCCATTGTGCCATCTATCTGCTGAAATATATTATTGATATTGATAGTTTATTTTTGTCTAAGTTAATATGCCATTGTCAGGGATCCAGTTTCTGTATGAATTTAACATTACTGCCTTTACAGAATTAGGGATTTCGGCATTTCTACTTCCTGTCTTTGTCCTTCCTGCTGTCTTCCTCTCCCTCAATGCCTTCTTGCCATATCTTTATTTATCCAGGATTGACTCCCTCAAGATCTACTTCGTTTCTCATTTTTCCCCATAAACTTGTCATGATCTTTCCCTTCTCTGAGCTCCTATCTATTTTGGTACTCACCACAAAATTTATGTATGGTATTATGTTGTTGTTACCTTTCTCATTCATGTAGGTTTTGACTAAAAGCTCTTTTAGAAAAGGATTATATCTGAAATTTCATCTATATTCCTCTATGGTGCCCATCATGATACTAGCACATAGAATGTGCTCGGTATATAATTGTTGTATTAGAAAAAGTATAGGATGGAGTCATAACTTATTTGCAGGTTGACTTTCCTCTTTGGAAAACAAGGTTGATAATATTTGTACTGAGACCCCCTTGATGAGGTCATAAAGATTGATGTTTTATATCAGTGAAGGGAATTAAAGCACTAAAAATTCTTAAATTGATGAAAATACACATCTAGAACAAATGTATGCATACTCATATTTACACTATATACTTCATAGAGTAATTGAGTCAAATGATATAATGTAGATGAAACACTGAACTTTGAAATCAGAGTACTGTATGGAAAAGAAAGGAACCAAGAATTTATTAAGTACCTTAATATGCCAAGCACTGGGCTAAGTGCTTTTTAATTTTTATAAAAACACTAATTAAATACTGTATCGAATAAATTCAATACTAAACAAAATGCATTCAAATGCTTTTATAAAAAAAAATAGTCCATTTGAAAAATCTTTCCTATTCAGTCTACTGACTAACTCAATAAAGGTAGATATGCTAGTTTAACATAATTGGCTGATTTTATATACTACTTATATCTTTAGGTCCACAAGTATATTATTAAATGATAGAGAACATCTAATACATCCATTTTTATAGAACTAGGAAATACATTTCTAATAAAAGAAGATTTTACAGACACCATATCTTTTACACCTAACCTCAGTAGTCTTAATTTTAAAGGAGAAATCCAGTAGCTCTTTCCCCATAAGAGCTCACAACTAAAGTCCCTTTTCTATTAAAAAATCTGAAATTCTGACCAGTTTTGAGTATTAAGACAAAATTCAGTATTCCCGAAGAAAGAAGCACAATGCATGTTGTGAATAGCCTATTCAGTAACAATGAGTACTGCATTCAAAACTGTCTCATTCCAGAGATTAAATAAAATCATCCACATTCATTGGCATCTCAACTGTAATATTGTAGAAAGTCTCAATGTCACAAAGAATCCTCTTGTTTTCTTCAGTCCCAAAGTTTATAAGGGCTAAGTGCTTTTAGAAATATTATTTCACACGACTCTCATGATAGCTCTAGAAGGTAGATGCTGTTACTATTTTCTTTTTATAGTTGAGGAACATGAGAAAAACAAAAGGGAAGAAACTTAGTAGGATCACACAGCTAGCTAATGTCTGAGGTTGGTTTTAAATTCAAGTTTTTATTTGACTCCAGGTCTGATGCTCTGTCCACTGTCCTACATATCTGCCCTTAAGCAGACCCTTTAAATTCTTATTATGTCTGTAATAATACTGATAAAATAATAACAATAGCTAATATTTATATAGTGTTAACTACATCCCAAGCACAGTGATAGTGTTGTAAATCTCATTCCATTTTTACAACAACCCTGGGAAGTGAATGCTTTTATCATCCCCATTTTACAGATGAGGAAACTGAGGCACATAGGAGTTAAGTGAGGGTCCAGAATTACATAGTTTATAAATGTCTAAGGGTGGATTTGAAATTAAGTTTTCTTGACTCTAGGTCTGATCCTCTATGCATTGCACCATCTAGATACTTCTATATATTTTTATTTTATATGTTATATATGTACATATGTATGAACAAATATACTATATGCATGCATATACACACAAGCACAAACAAACACATATGTATTCTGTGTATATAAACAATAAAAATGTATACACATATATACATATATATATATATATAATATTGGTATATATGTATATTTATCAATGTGTGTGTATGAATGTATATATTTCAGAGCTGTGATTTTGTAAGCATAGGAACTCCTGGTATGGAAACTCCTTTCCATGATCTGAACCAGAAATTGTTCATAGTTTATAATCCCACAGCACCATCCTAAGCACTGAGAGATCACATGTGCCTATGGTCTGAGAAAGGACTTGATTTAGTGCAAGATAGCATGCAAATACTGAAATGGAACTGTGATTTCATGGTAGACACAGTGGATAGAGTGGTCTTGTAGTCAGGAATTCCTAGTTCATATCTGACTCCATGATACCAGTCCCTTTAGGAGAGAAAAGTTGGCATTAGTTCTTTATTATCAATGAGTTCACTTGTCCTTGTGCAAGATACTTATTAGCTATTTGATCTTAGGCAAGTCA
Organism: Sarcophilus harrisii; assembly: GCF_902635505.1. Classification (NCBI taxonomy): domain Eukaryota; kingdom Metazoa; phylum Chordata; class Mammalia; order Dasyuromorphia; family Dasyuridae; genus Sarcophilus; species Sarcophilus harrisii. The sequence continues at coordinate 235,548,554 of NC_045429.1, read as the reverse complement.
TAAAGTGTTTCCTTACCTGTAAAAAGGGGGATAATCTCTTAGGGTTGTTGTGAGGATTAAATAAAATAATATTTGTAAAGTGCTTAGCACATACCTGGTTCATGGTAAGTACTTAATAAATATTAGCTATTATCTTAGGAATATTGATTTAGAGTTAAAATGGACTTTTAAAGTTATGAAGTTTAATATTTTATAAATGAGGAAACTGAGACCAGAAGAGGTTAATTCACTTGCCTAGAGTCATACAGTTAGTTTCTGAGTTGGGATTTGAACTCAGGTCTTCTTGACTCCAATACCAGTTCCCTATTCATTATACTGGATTACAGCTCAACCATGATTGCCCATTATGTTACTTTTGCTTATGTCCATTCATAAAAGCCCTTCCTTGCTTTCTTTGAATCTCGGGGATGCAAACAAGAAATTTCCTAGAGTAAAAGAAGTTATGAAATTAATATATGAACAAAAAAGGTAGACTAGACATATGACATGTAAATATGCCATAGAAAGTAAGCTCTCTTTTCAGACAATCTTCCTGCTTATAATTTTGAATAAAACTAGGAAAGTGATTTTGTTCCTAAGTCTAAACTTATGAAATTGCTACTTTCTAAAACTACTTATGCCAAGGTATGGTTAAAAATAAAGCCCTTTGTATCATTTTACATTTTATTATTAAATAAAACATGTGTAGTTTAATGGAATGTTTTTCTTGTTATTAATTAATGAGAAAAATTGATTAAAAAATTGCAGTTTTCAGGTGGCAATCATTTCCCCACAAACATATGACCACCAGGTGGCAGTCAATGCTATGGAAAAAATAAAAAGAACCTGAATTATCATTAGGGAGGTTTTCAGGATTGGTATATTTCCATTGCACTGTCTTCAGTCACAGACATTGCCAATAACTCCTTAATTTCTATAAAATTCCTAAGCTTCAGTTTTCCAGAGGTTTTAAAAGCAATTGCAACACATTCCATGAAATATACTGGCCAGATATTTTTCCACTACCACATCTAACCCTAGACTGACCTTTTATTTTTTCCCCCTCCCCCCATCCAATTATCATAAACTATAAACCATACTCTGATCTAAAAGGGAAAGGAAATAAATTCAATTAATAAAAACACATTGTTCAGAGAAAGAGGGAGGTAACATAAATTCTTATTTATAGGAAGCACATGTAGTTTAATTTTAAATTTGTTCAAGAATTATTTAAAAAAACTATTAGAGCAAAATCCAATTCTTCCTAGGAGTATTTGAAGGGCTCCATGACACCAGTCCTTCTGGGAGAGAAAAGTTGGCACTAGTTCTTTTTTGTCAATGAATTCACTTGACCTGTACTATGGAAGTTACCTAATTACCTAAGTCCATTGTAGAAAACCCTCACCTCCAAGATCTATGAGAAACATGTTAAAATTGATTATCCCATTTTGTCAGATGATACTGTGGCTTCTTAATTTGCCAATTATTTCTTCTTCTTTTTCTTCTTTTTTTCTTTCTTTCTTTTTTCTTCTTCTTCTTCTTCTTGTTCTTCTTGTTCTTGTTCTTGTTTTTCTTGTTCTTTTTCTTCCTCCTCCTCCTTCTCCTTTTCCTTCTCCCCTCCCTTCTATTCTTGTTTTTGTTCTTCTTCTTGTTCTTCTTGCTCTTGTTCTTGTACCTCTCATTCTTCTTCTTTTTTGTCCTCCTCTATAAGTATGACATTTTCCCATATATGATCTATTTGTTGGTGATCCTTTTGCAATTTAGAGGAAAAAAAATTCTGCTGATATAACTCCCAATTAAGCAAAATGAGTAAAATCAAATGAAGTATGCTAGAGTTTAGTCTACTGATGATCATAGTTACACATTAACATCATGGGTATAAACAACAGCAGGAAGAAAAAGCTGAAAGAATCAAATTTTGCCCCTTTAAAGGATGGTGAGTTGCATGTATTTAGACCTTGAGTACCTTAGAATTTACTTGTAGTTGTGAAAATTTTTTTCTAGTTTCTTATTAAGGAATTACAGACTTTATTAGGCATTATCTGTTAATATCAGTTTCCATCAGTAGTGGTTTAGTTAAAATGGAATGTGTATCTCACAATAGGAATACATTATGTCCTTTAGAAAGGGTTTCCATTTGAGAAATGACTAAGAAAATTAGGCTCTTTGGGTTGAAGAATTAGAAAGAAACATGGGAGATAATTAATTTTATACTTTCAGTTTACAGATAAAGAAACTGTGAAGACCGAGTTAGCAACCTGGATGCCTTAGAATCAGCCAGAGTCAGGATAAGCAAAAGTCCTTGGTCTTTATTCTTGGTCTTTAGGGGTAGAAGTGAACAGGACAGACACAGGATCTCCACAACCTTCCTTCTCTTTGTCTACTGCCAAAATGACTCTGGTTTGTCTTACTCTACTCCACCCTCTAATCCTTCCCACAATTCTCAAGATTGAACCAGCACAAAATAGTGGGAAAGGCCATTTTCCAAGCTTATGTTAATAGAGTATTGTCCAATCAATAGTTAGCCTTAAGTGCTCCATTGTCCAACCTCAGTGCATCAACTCAGAGTTTCAGCCTTTTACAAGAACCAAGTCAGGAAAAGATAAAGTGTTTCTTCTCCAGGGTCACTGTGTAACAAGGAACTAAGTCAGGAATTGGATCTAGGTATTGATGCAGTATAAGACACACTGGATTTGGAGTTATTTCAAATTTCAGTTTTATTGTTAATTATTTCTATAGTTAAGATAAGATTCCAATAAGAGGTTCTGATTCAGTGACTTTTGAAGTCCCTTCTCACTGTAAATCTATGGTTTTAAGTGCAAATCCAGTGCTCTTAGTACTATTCCTTATTATCTCAATCTTTTCTCTCCAGACAATAAAGTAATGAGGAAAAAAAAACCTGATAGCTTTTCAGGAGACTCAGACTCAAGTCTAGAATTTGTTCTTAATTAGCCTTCTTACACTGTCATCTAATTTTTATTTGTTTTAATTTCTTCTTCTGTAAAAATAGTGGATTGGAGTGTAGACTAATGATTCTTAGCCTGTGGTGCATGAAATTGTTTAAACTTTTTTTGATAACTCTACTTTAGTATGATTGATTTTCTTTGTAATCTTATGTATTTCATTAAAAATGGTTCTAAGAAGGCATTTGTAGGTTTCACCAGAAGGTCAAAGAAACAAATAATATTAATAAATCCTGGACAAGAGATCTTCAAGGTTTCTTCTATTTGGGATATTTTGGACCAGATATATTCCAAATTTAATGGGGAAAGAAATAATATACACATGCTTCTCAAACTTTTCTCTTTTAAGATAACTTCTTGACAGAACCTGGAACAATAACTGAGATGTGAAATGTCTGTTAAAAGTTGGTGTTTGCCAAAGGACAGCACCTAAATCTTATGGGAACAAACCACCAAGCATTTTTAATGAGTTTAAAAGAATAGGAAAGAAAAAAAGATTGAATTGAAGGTATCTGGTATTTTCTTAAAAAAAAACCCAAACTCTGGGTATTAGTTGAAAACATTTTATAAAATGTAAATATTAATTTATATAATTTCAGTATTATGTTGGTAAGCACTCAATAAATGTCCATTGGATGGAATGGATTAAAATTGGGAAAAAAATCAGACTTTGATATATGAAATGAGTTAGTACTACTCTAATTGCATTTGTATTCAAGTTCATGGAAGACTGAAAAAAGATAAAAGTCAAAAGTGGAATTGCAGAAGATAATTCTAACAAGAACAGATGGTTATCAGTGACCCTAACTAAAGAAGAGGGGAAGAAAAAATGAACAAAATGAGAGTAGCATATTAATTAAAAGAGCATCATTGGAAGAAATAAAATACTGTGAAGTCTGGTGGCCCCTGTCTGTAGTCCATATTAGTGGGAAGACTTGAGGCTGATGGACTGCTTGTGTTTGTGAGCTCTAAACAGCAATGAGGTTACTATACTATCTGATTGCAAGGAATTAGGAACACAAGAATCCTAAGTTGGAGTGGAATCAGGTTTGTATTTATATATAACCTGAACTTTCAGTGTGGATGAAATAGGGGAATTCAGAAAAAAAAAAGAAAATAAGGAAGAAAAAAAAGAAGGAAGAAGGAAAGAGAATAGAAGAATAAGTATAACCCTTAGACATTTTTTAATAACAAATCTTTGTCCATCTCGTTTTATTTAATCAGAGATAAACTTTACTTTCAGTAAAGATTTTTTTTTCCAAAATGACTACCACTACTGTAAATCACTTCTATACAACCATTTAGAGGAATTTATTAAGCACCTACTATGGTCTAGGCAACATGCTTAATTCTGCTTAGTGATCTTCCTTACTCTAAATATGAAACAGGATATTAGTCACCAAAATGAGTTTTTTTTCTTTTAAATATTCGCTTATTTGCCTCATTATTTTGAATTTAACTGATATTTTGGTTTCTTCCTTAAGATTTTGAATCTCTTTTTCCATTTTGTTCATTTCATTTTTATAATTTTCTTGGATTGCTTTGATTTTTTTTTCAACTTTTCTTCAATCTTTTTATTTGATTTTCCTATTCCTCAGGTTATATTCCTCTTTCAAATTTCACTATCTTCCTCTGAATATAAAGCCTAAATCTTTAATACCAAAGTAGCTATCAATGATGGCATTCTTTTTTCTTTATTTATTCTATTTTTAGTGGCTTTTATTAATCAATTTTTAATTCTGAATTGTGGATAATGTTGAACTAAACTTCAAGTCCTCCTTTACTGTTATTTTCTGAATTCTATTTGGAGGCTCAACCTTCAAGGACTCTTTTCTAATTCACATTTAGGGCCTCATCCAAGCTGTCCAGAAAATGTTCTTACTTCCTATGGTATTGCATTCACCAGGTGTGTGCTCACTCCTGCTTGCCTATAGCCACAATCCAGGGTCATGTCTGGTCAGCACCAGTAGACCTGGAATCCAGAAACAGTAGAGGATCTTTTATTCTTCTCCTATTAGCCATCTGCTGTTCCTTAGATAAAAGTTTGTTAAGTAAAAGTTCCTAAGGTGAAATTTCTTGAGACTTAGTCTGCTTCCTGACAAAGCTGGTTCAGGATCTACTGTTTGTAGATTCAGGCCTGGAGGTATCTATACTTCACATAAGCCAAACCTTAGACTCTGGATGTCTTGTCTTTTCTAAGATACTTTCAAGTGATCTTAGGAGGATAACAGCTTTATCTCTTTATTTTTGCTGCTTTATGTTAAAACATTTGGTAGCCATTTTTTGCCCCTTTATTGAGGAAATCTAGAGAGTCTGAGAATTTCTGACCTATTCCACCATCTTCCCCAAATTCCTCCTTTTGGCTCTAAAAACAGGATTCTTTTCAAAGAATATTTTATTATTATTTTTGAATGAGAAATTATGTGGTGTGATGGATAGAGTGTTGTGCTTAAAGTTGGGAAGAACTAAGTTCAGATTCTGCCTATGACACTCACTAGCTAGCTATATGACTTTGGACAAGTTACCTTACCTGTATATGCTTTAGGCAACTTCTTAGAATTTATGTACTCAAATTCTAGATATGTTGTGAGCTGCTTTGATGGAAACTGCACTGATGTAATCACTAATTCTTCTTAAACTCATATTTAATCACTTTAACAATTACTTTTTAACTTGACTGATAGCTCGATTGGAGAAAGACCTACATTTCCTTTGGCTTAACACTTTAAGTAACTTTCAACTTGACTTTGAATTTAATAACAAAGTTTAATGGGAAGAATGGTCAAGAATGGACCAGTTTCTTAAAGCTTGCTGAGATGTGCTTTTCCTGGTGGGTCATATAGAACATAGACAATAGTCCTTGCCTTTTATAATCCAACTCCTTGAGGCTTGGTAAGCCTATTTTCAATCACAAATTACGGAGGGATTGGTACTCTGGCATGCTGAAGAATCTTCTAATTGATTGTGGAGCTCAAAGCACTGATGATTTAAGAGGTGATGGACTGGAATTGAATTCATGTACAAAAAAGATACTTGCTAATCCCTTTGCACTTCTTCTCTTTTTAAAAATTTTCTTTTATGAAATTAAGGGAGGTAGAATTACTGTGAGCTGGCAAGCTAGATTTTTCTACCGAACCATTCTATGTTATGGCATATATTGCCCGTTTTCTTTTGAATTTCTCTTAGCTTTGTCTTGATAGTGGTGGGAAGACAATTCCCTAAAGAAGGCATCTTCTTCAGAGATTATAACCTCTCGTGACAGAGAGAGATGCTTGTATGGGCAAAACCCAGCAGACAGTTATATCTGAGGGGAACTTCAGAAGAACTTTATGAAGGGGAAAAATCTTCTGGGGCCAGGAGTTCAGAGATATCTTTTCACCACACATATTCTCTAAATGTGCCTAATTTGCTTTATGCTTTAAATTTGAGTTTACTCTCTACAGGGACCTTTTCTGTATGAGGAGAAAGATCCCCCTAGGGGGATTGTATTTGTAACAATGCTCTTTTCTAAAAGTTAATGGAGTTCCACTGGTTGATTGATATAAGGGGACATACCAAGTAGGAGCTTATTATCACTACCATTACTATATTAAATACTACTAAAATTTTTACTCTCTCAGGGTTACCCTTAGAATCTGAAAAGAGTTGTAATTAGCTATATTCTGGGAACTTGCCCTACTGCTATGAATGGGAATTGGGAGAGTGAACCCAGAAGGATGCTATATTAATTTTAGGAAGAAACTGCTAATTCTCTTTTGGCAAAGAGAAATATTATGAGAGAATATTACTTTATTGAGTAAAACTATCCATGAAGGGAATGAGGAATATGCATTCAGAATTTGGATACTTCAGAATTTTTCTGCATGAAAAGGAAGATAGAGAATTCTTTTTTTTTTTTTTTTTTTTTTTTTACTGGAGGAAGCTAGATAGCAAAGTAGATAGTGTCCTGGGGCTGGAGTCAGGAAGACCAAGTTTAAATTTGTCTTTAGATACTTAACTAGTTATATGAACCTGAGCAAGTAATTTAACCTCTATTTTCCTCAGTTTTCTCATCTGTAAAATTCCTCACAGGGAATTTTCTATACTGATGAAATCATAGGTCTAGCACTATTTATTTTACTATCTTAAATTTTTTTTACTGTTTAGAAAAAGAGAGTAATGAAATAGTACTTGAATAGTAAAGTGAGAAACATTTAGGATTTAAAGGTGGTTTTGACTTTTATCTCTGTTGATTATACTAATTCTAATTACCTGTGAGACCCTGGACAATTAGTTAATATTGTTAGCCAGTTTCTTCATTTGTGAAATTATGTGGTTGGACTAGATTTAAAATGGACTTAACTGTAAAATAATTGTCTTCTGAATTCTTTTCCAGCTCTAAAGATTTTTTTAAAGAAAATGAGGGATGTGGACCAAATGACCTCTAAAAATCCTATCAGCTCTAAATCTTTATCCCCTTTGACTATGTGGTAGGTCATTTTGTAGAAGTGATTGCTATTCATGTACTGGCAGGGTTAAATAACCCCCAGATTCTTTTCAACTCTGGGTCTCTGTGATAATTCAATTATTCATCTGTTGTAGGTTAGATATCTTAGTTTTTTTTAATATGGATTCTTTGGCATGGAATAAAAATAAAAAACTGAGATACAGGGAACAGTTGCTCATTTTCAATTACTGAGCACTTTGATAAGAGGAAATGCATTAAAATAATAAGCAGTGGAACCCCACCTTCCCCAGCAAGTTTCCATGTGCCCATTATAGCAACATTTCTACTGCCAGGAGATTTGGCAGAAAAGAAGGAGTGAAGTGTAAAGAGACAGATTACAATCTCTGAACTAGAGAATAAATTAGAATTCTTCTATCCTTCCTGTAGTAGACTGCCAGGAAAAAAACCCCACCATTCCCCTCCTCCCCCCCCAAAAAACTTAAACACTCATACACTCACTCACTCATACAGAAAACCTCTTAGCAGAATTCCAAGTGGGTTCCATCCAGCACAATGCTCTTTAAAGATGGAGCATAAAAACAGCACAGTTAATGAGAAAGTACTTATTCAACATGTGTTGTAACTTGTGAGCACTGATTCCAGCCACATTTGCCTTTCATTTATAAGGCATCCTTTGGTCTGTGGGTCTGCCTCACAGGTGTCCAGGGTTCCAGAGAACAGACATCAAAAGGAATTGTGTGAAGTTGCCAATGGAGAATTGACAAATGCTCAGCACCAGTTAAGAACTGTACCTCCAGTTTGGTTTGGCTATTTATAGAGGAAGGGGAACCTTCTTAAAGGAAGATGGTCTCTTTAGACAAATACTTCATTTTAAGGGCTTCAAACTAGATTTACTTTTAAATAATTTATGCTCTTCAGATGCTTCTCTTTCATAATTGCTTCAGAGTATATGGTTTATAATAAACCCAGGGAAGATTCAGTGTTTCTCTTTGACAAGAACATGAAATTGGCTTCTGCTGCATATGTGTGTGTATATACATGTATATTTATAAATATATAAAAATATATGCACTCATACATACATATATATGTAAAGTCTGTATATGCACACATGCACATACACACATATAAACACACACACACATAAAATTTTATAGGGCTTTAACAGGATTCAGCTTTAGACAAATTTCAGCAGTCAGTACAGAATCAACTAGACCAAGCATAAGTACCTACCCAGGGTATATATATATAAGGGTGGATGCAGTAATCTTGAAGGGGAAGGAGAAACAGGAATCTTATAGACCCTATTTATGGGATCTTGCAACATAAAGTCTGGGACATATAGAATTTTTGGCTTCTAAAGTAGTTATTACATCTGGAAACCAAGTTGTCCTTCATCCAACCACTAATGTTGGGCTTCGTGTGAGAAGTCATCTGGGATCTTACTTTCTTGACATGAATACTCTAGGTTCATACCAAAGCCAAACATGTGTTGCTAACATTTGAATCATTTTTAAAGGCTTGGCATTACACTTGGGAATTACGAAAACTTTAGCATGTTCTAAAAATACTTTATTATTACTATATGAAAATTTGTCTGGATGATATTGCTCAGATGGTACACTTCAGCCACCAGACATACTGTCAATATGCCACTGGCAATATGTCATCTCTGACACATCTGTGTTGCTTAAAGCCTTTAATACCAACTGCATGTAATTTCCCTGATTCTGGACTTCTGAAGTCTTCTTGCAGAGTATTTTCTATCCACTTTCTCTACATTTTGTTAACTACTTAGCTGTGTATATTGTCTCTTTCATTAGAATGGCAGCTCTTGAGGGCAAGAACTGTCTTTAGCCTTTATCTCTCTAGCACTTACTACAGTGTCCAACACACAGTAAATGCTTAATAAATGCTTATTGACTTGCCAAGTTCCAGACTCTGGTGGCCAGTACCCGGATAGAACACCACAATGTAGTCTCTTTGCATTTCTTCTCAGATTTATTGCCATTTTGTAATTTTAGCTTCACAAGAGTCTTTGATGCTTATTATCCAAATCATTTTGGGAAAGTCCCTTAAACCTCCCCAAGCTTTAGTTTCCCCAACTGTGAAAAAAAGGGTGGAATCATATTCTTAATCTTATCTCTTCCTGCTTCCTCAAGATTTTAGTATTGTATCTCTTTTTTATGCTGCATATCTCTTTTCATACTTACTGAATTTCTTTATTAGGACCTTATCCTCAACTTATAAACATGATCAATCTTGCCTTATCCTAAACAAGGCAAACAACAACAAAAACTTTCTTAGATTTGGCTCTACCTAGAAAGCTAGCCTACTCTGTCTCCTAATTCCATTTTTCAATCCAACCATCTCTCTTTTCATTTCTTATGGTAAAATGATATTCTATCACATTTATATGCCATAATTGATCCAACTTTTCCAACTGCTGGAAATGCTCTTCATCTCTTATTTTTTACACCACAAAATAGAGCTGATGTACATATTTTTATAACATGTCTTTATCCTCTTTCTGTTATTTTTGGGAGTATAAAACCAATTCCAAATTCAATTGTTTTTCCACCACAGTGCCCTATTTTATCTAGAGGGATTTTCCTGAAGCAGTGATTTCCTGGGGTAAGAAGGTATCAAAGCTAGAAAGAATTGAAGGGATCCTAACCTTTGACAGATGAGAAAATTGAAAGCCAGAATATATAATGGGTTAGTGGCAAAATCAGAGCTAAGACTCAGGTCTCTGGACCCCTACCCCAAGCCTTGGGTCACTTTCCCTTGAGCCATGACTGCAGAATCAGTCTTGTTTTGTGATTGAATGGAAATACAAAATGGCTTGTTAATGATGACAACGACTACCAAGATTTGACTTTATCATTCCTTTATGGGTTCCTAGTTATAATATAGAGCTAAAAAGATATGCAAACAGTATTTTCAATCAACACCCTTTTAAATTTGCTTGTATTTTTATTATTTGTGTATTTAACAATGCATTTAGTTATTTTTATGAATAATCAGTAATTAGATGAGGGAGATTCCTTTAGATTTAGAAATTTTGTATTTTTCTTTTTGGTAAGTTACTAAGCTAAAGACAAGATATTTTGTTTTGTTTATTTTATTTTTCAGTTTAGGACCTGAGATTTTATTGGAATAAGGAATTTTAAATATGAAAACTCCTTCACTAATGCAACTCAGTAGTTAATCTCTGTATTAGTTTTAGAGATTCTTTTGGCTTTTTTTCTTTTCTGTCTTTGGTACCTAGAAGTTTTAAGCATATAGCTGGCATTTGATAAATGATTATTGAATGAATGAACTGCAGTCATTGAAATAAAGGTTAAGAGATGTATTCTAACCTCACAGCTAGACTGTTTCAGTCAAAGACTTGAATTTGGGTCTTCCTGATTCCAAAGCTTTCATGTATGCATGAATGAATGAAGTATTTATTAAGCATTAACTATGTACAAAATACTGTGCTAAACTGGGGTACAAATAGAAAAGTAATATAATATAGTCCCTGATCTCCAAGAGTTCATATTCTAATAGAAGGGACAACACGTATGGAAGGTTTCAGCTCTCAGATGGAAAGGTGTGATAGTACTTAGAGTAGAGCAGCAAATTTTAAATGCTTCTTTAAAGTTATTTCCACTAATAAAATGATATCAGTTCTGATAACAAGTCATTTGAAAGTTCCAAGGACTTTGGTAGCAAGATCTTTTCTTTCTGGATCCTCAGTAACTATGACTGTACCCCTGTCGGAGCAGTTGCTGGACTAGATCTCGGAAGAGATTGCTTCCCAAAGTGATGGCTGAAGGAACTGGACTGGAAGCATTGCTATTTGAAAGACTCTTGAGTCTAGTGTGCTGGGCTTTCTCCATCAGGGTCTAAGTGGATTTGGATGGTGGTCAAGATGGTAATGATACTTTGATTTACCTGGCACATACTGCATCCAGTTTTTTCCTCAGGGTGTCTTGCTGCTTCAGCTAGGCTGGCTTGCCTGCTCTGTGTGTGGCAGTTGGTTGGTAACTGGCATCCTATGCAATGATGCCTCTCTGGAGGCATCATAAATGTGTTTTAATGGCTTGGACAAATTTTCCTCGTGGTGAAGGAAAATGTTCTCACATGCTAAGAAAATGTTCCTTTTCTGTTTTTGTCTTGTTAATGTGTGCCTTTAATTATGCTTTGTATAGTCCTCCAAGAGATGGACTCTGGCTGAGTCAAAGCCATTTAGGAAGTGACTGTGAACCATTCCTTTGTGTCTCATGGAGAGTTAGAGACACAGGTATGAAGTAATTTTAAAGGAGAGAAGAAATAGGCACAAGGCCATTGTATAACAATATTAACTTAAATGGCAACTATTTCTCTCTTCTAATGGCTAAATAGAAGACACATCTATTCTTTTTTCCATGTGGTACATTTAGATGACGACTTTAGTTTTGGATCTATTTTCTTTCGTACTCTTTGAATCTTTTATTTTCAATTCTTCCCTGTCCCTCACTCCTTATAGGCCATCAGTTATCCAGAGTAGCTGACTGCCTCCCTAGCTTTTCTCATATTCCATCCCCTTCTCTCCATTCACAATGCAACTACTATTTTCTGCTTCCCCCTTTTTACATTCCTCCCCTCATGCAGCTACATAAATAATCTTCCTCAAGCAAAGATTTCACTTCTCTGTTCAAAATTTTTCAGTAATTTCCTATGATGTCTAGTATGAAGTACAAACTCCTCAATTTAGCATGTAAGACCCTTTATAATAAGGCTCTTGTTTACATCTTCCTGTTTATTTTCACAATATTCCCTTTCACATCTTATTTTCTAAACAAGTTATCCTATTTGCTCTTCTTTGAACTTTGCAGTCCTCCTCCCATCTACATACCTTTGAATAAAGTGTCCCTCATGCATAGAATATTTGTTTGGTTCTTTTGATTAGTATTTTATTTTTTCCAATTGCATGTAAAGATAATTTTTAACATTCAGTTTTTGATAAAATTTTGGGTTCCAAATGTTTTTCTTCCTTTCTTTTTCCCTTTCTCCTCAAGACAGTAAGCAATTTGATGTAGGTTGTACATATACAATGATGTAAAACATATGTCTATATTAGTTATTTGTGAAAGAAGAAACAGAACAAAAAAGAAAAAAATGAAAAAAAAAGAATGAAAATAGTATGCTTTGATCTGCATTCAGACTCCATAAATTCTTTTTCTGAATGTAAACAGAATTTTCTATCATGAGTCTTTTGGAATTGATTTAGATCATTGCTAAGTCAATTATAGCTGATCATAGTATAATGTTGTTATTACTGTATACAATGTTCTTTGCATCAGTTCATGTAATTCTTTCCAGGTTTTTCTGAAATTGACCTGCTTGTTATTTCTGATAGGACAATAGTATTCCATTGCATTCATAACACAACTTATTCAGCTGTTCTTCAGCATTTTGCCACTTAAAAAGAACTGCTATAAATATTTTTGTATATGTAAGTCCTTTTCCCTATTTTATGATCTCTGGGATGCAGACCTAGTAGTGGTATTGCTAAATCAATGGGTAATGACTGAATGCAATATTTGTAAAAACACTTAGCACTGTGCCAAGCACACAGCAAGTGCTACATAAATGTTAGTTATTGTTGCTATTATTATTGAAGCTTCTTGATTCTAGACCCTAACTTCCTTATATTATTATTATCACCTACAGCCCTTCAGAAGCATAAAAACTGAGCTTAACACTTAAAAATTATCAATTTTTTTTTGCTGGTTATACATGTATATTAATTTTTAAAACACTCATTTCTTTATGAATTATATTGGGAGAGAAAAATCAGAACAAAAAGGGAAAAACCATGACAGAGAAAAAAACAAAGAAAAAAGAAGTGAACAGAACATGTGTTGATTTACAGTCAATCTCCATAGTTCTCTTGCTGAATGCAGAGAGCACTTTTTATCCAAAGTTTATTGAGATTGTGTTGGATCACTAAACTACAGAGAAAAACCAAGTCTTTCATAGTTGATCATCACACATTATTGCTGTTACTACATACAATGCATTCCTGGTTCTTCTAATTTTGCTTGGCATCAGTTCATATAAATCCTCCCAGGCCTTTCTAACATCAGCTTTTTCATCATTTTTTAAAGAACAATAATAATCCATTATCTTCATATACTACAACTTATTCAGCCATCTCCCAATTAATGGAATCTACTCATCTTCTAATTTTTTGGCTACCACAAAAAAGCTGCTACAAACGTTTTTGCACATGTGGGTCCTTTTTCCTCCTTTATGATTCCTTTGGGATATAGACCACCAGTATTGGCACAGCTGAGTTAAAAGTTATGCACAATTTTATACATCTTTGGGCATAGTTCCAAATTTGAGCTTAAAACCTTTTAGCAAGATTAGTTTAAAAATGAGTTAGCAGATTCTCTGACTGCTCCCCAATTCCAAAGACCAGGTAAATTCAGAACAGTTTCATTCCCCATTTTCTACCCCTATAGCTTTGTGATCTCCATAGAACATTGTCTTTCCTCAAAAGAATTTAACTTGAAAATTTTATTTGACTTTTGTGATTGGAGTATTATTTCCTAAGATCCATGCCACATATGCTAAGATTCCTTCCCCTCTCCCCTCTCCCCAAAGGCAATGAAATTATCTTTTGGAATTTTTTGAACTAAGGAACTGAGGCTCAAACTGGTGATATGACGTTCTTGGTCACTCTTAAAGAAGCTCAGACCACAAAGACTTAGGGACACCTCAAGTTTGGCATGTGTTTCTGGTCAAGGGTAGCATTGTGACAAATATAGAAGCAGGAAATTCTATCCAACTCTATCATATTGTATCCTTTTTGAAAATCTTTTTCATGCTATTGTTAATTAAACTTCTTTTTTGTTCAATGTTAATTGGTCTCAATTCATATTCAAATAATTCAAAAAATTCAAACCAAGATATCAGGAATCTTCACAGAGGAGAGATTATTTCTTCCTTTTAAAATTTGCATATAGCATGTAGAAGATATCTGGGACACTCCTGGATTGCTTCAGTCTGTTAGAGATATTACAGGATTTAATTGGACTCAAGGAGTGGATGTGGGGGTCTTTCAATCTCAGTGCAAAATTTCTAGCAAAATGATTCTATGGCACAGTGATAATTTCCATTTATAGTGTGACTTAATAAGTAACACTTAACAAACATTATTTCCTTACAACAAGTCATAGAAATATTTGTTTTGCCTCAGTTTCCTCAATTGTAAAATTGATATAACAATTACTATAAAATAGGGCTGTTGTAAAAGAAAATAGGATAATATTTGTAAAGTTCTTAGCACACCGCCTGGCACATAGTAGGCACCATATAAATCCTAACTACAATGCTGCTGCTATTGCTGCACACTTTGTACATTTTAACTGGCTATCCTCCATGCCTCAAATTCTTTATGATTTCCTCATATCTACCTCCAAGCTTCCCTGATTTTGTTTGTCTCAATTAAAATCCCACTCTTGTAAGAAATCTTTCCCAGTCTTCCTAAATTAATATTCTCTGAGAATATTTCCAATTTATCTTGTATATATTTTGTTTATACATGGTCATTTCAATATTGTCTCCTTCTTTAGAATGTGGGCTCCTAGCAGTGGGCCCAATACATAGGAGGTGTTTAATAAATACTTCTTGACTTTATGAAACATTTTATCTTGATATAGTCATCAATTCAACAAATTTACTTTTGATTTTAAGGTACATTATTTTCAGTAACTTTTTCTTTTAAACAATTTCCTAAGAGAATCAAAAATAAAAGATTTATAAAATATTTTTATAGACATTAAAAAAGAAATAGGTATGGTAATCCCAAGAAATTTTCTGTCAGAAGACCAGACATTCAAAGTATATATCGTCATCTTCATTCTTTAACCCACTGAATTTTATTTAGGAAAATGGGGCAGGTGGCTCTAAAGTCTATAAGCTCTAGCTTCACTTTTTTTTCTTTTTGTATGTTTTTATATGGGTTGAGCTAAAGTGGTTTTACATTTTTAAATAAAGTTTTATTTTTTTAAAAACATTACTTTATTTTTCCAAATATATGCAAAGATAGTTTTCAACATTGTTTCAATGTTGCAAAGCCCTGTGTTCCAATTTTTTTCTTCCTCTCTTTCCCCACCACATCCCTTCCCAAGACAGCATGCAATTTGATATAGGTTAAACATGTGCAATTTTTCTAAACATATTTCTATATTTGTCATCCTGGATGAGAAAAATCAGATCAAAAGGGAAAAAAAACACAAGAAGGAAAAAAAACTAAGCAAGCAAACAACAACAATGGTGAAAATACTATGCTTTAATCCATATTCAATTTCCACAGTTTTCTCTCTGGAAGTGCATGGCATTTCTATGATAAGTGTATTGGAATTGCCTTGAATCACTTTAATGTTGAAAAGAGCCAAGTTCATCACAGTTGATTATTACATAAGCTTATTGTTATATACTCTATTCTCTTGATTCTGCTAACTTCTTTTTAACATCAGTTCATGTTAAGTCTTTCCAGGCTTTTCTGAAATCCGACTGCTCATCATTTCTTACAGAACAATAATATTCCATTACATTCATCTACCATAACTTAGTCAACCATTCTCCAAGTGATGGGCCAATCGGATTTTTCAATCCAATTGAAGAAAATGGATTCAATTTCCAGTTTCTTGTCTGGAAGAAAAAAAGGCTCTATAAACACATTTTTTTTTTGCATATGTAGGTCCTTTTATCTTTTTAATGATCTTTTTGGGATATAGACCCAGCAGAGACAACTGGATCAGAGAGTATGCACAATTTAATAGCCCTTTGGACATAGTTCCAAATTGCTTTCCACAGACATTTTATAATTCCACTAACAATGCATTAGTATTCTAGTTTTCCCACATTTCCTCCAACATTTATTCTTATTTTTTCTTGTCATTTTAGCCAATCTGAGAGGTGTGATGTGGTAACTTGGAGCTGTCTTAATTTGCATTTCTCTAATTAATAGCGATTTGGAATATTTTTTCATATGACTAGAAATGGTTTTAATTTCTTCATCTCAAAATTGTCTGTTCTTATCTCTTCACCATTTATCAATTAGGGAATGGCTTGTATTCTTATAAATTTGAGCCAGTTCTCTCTATAGTTTGAAAATCAGGCCTTTATCAGAAACACAGACTATAAAAGTTAAGGTTTTATTTTTATTAAAAAAATTTCTTAGCTGTGTTATGAACTCAGTCAGATACGAACTCAGGAATTTATGACCCCAGAGCCAAGCACTCTATCCATTGTATCATCTTGCTGCCCATGTTAGCCTACCATACATTCTAGAATCTTTATTCAAATGAAGGGGGAACTCATATTTAGCAAATTGAAAGCTCAACAGAAGTCAACAAAGTGCTAAGGCAGTAAAGATTGCCAATGCAATCTTATTATTACATGCACTGGCCAGATTATATCTGGTTCAGTTCTGGTGCCACATTTTAAAGATGTCATAATAAGCTAGACAGCAACCAATGTATTCCAAAAAGTGAGCTAATATAATCTGATTATCTTCAATGAGGATGACAATAGGCATTAAATTTAGATAATATAAGGATCCATAGCTACCTTGGAAGTTACCCAGATCTACTTCTTTAAACTCCAGATATTCTATGTATGATTTATTAGGATTGTTGAGTCAAACTGGCCAGTGCAGTTAGTAATAAGATTTCATTGACTGCCTTTACTGCCTTCCCACAATGTTGACTTTTGTTGAGATTGGAAATCTAATTTAAGAGGGTAAAAGAAGGTTAAACTTTTCAAATCATTGGATTATTTTACAAACATAGCATCTAATTTATTATGCTATTGTCTCCTTTCCTACTAGTGGCAGCTAGCCGGGGCAATGGTTGGAGCATAGGCCTTCAAATCAGAAGGACTTGAATTCTTTTGTGGTCACAGATAATTTCTAGCTATATAATTCTGGACAAGTTGTTTTTCCTCAGTTTGACTCAGTTTTCCCAACCTAAAATGGGGATAATGATAACACCTCTCTAAAAGTAGCTTTATGGGGATAAAAATGAAATAATATTTATTAAAAAAACATTTAGCAAAGTGCTTGGGACATGATAGATGCAATATAAATGCTTATTCCTCTTGCTCACTTTAATTTTATAGCATAAAATCAGCTTTTGAGGACTGAATTTTTAGCTGTCATATTTTTTTCTTAATCCTGCATTGTTCAACTTGCTGAAAAGAATTATCTGATTCATTTTTTTAGGTCTGCCAATTCAATTTTTCCTACTTCTTAGTCATCTGTTTTGATCAGTAGTTGGTCAGCTAAGTGGAATGGTGGATAGAATATTGGGTCTGGGATCAGGAAGACTCATCTTTGTGAGTTAAAATCTGGCCTCAGATACTTAATGGTATAAGAGCTTGGGTAAATCATTTAACCTTGTTTGCCTCAGTTTTCTCATTTGTAAAATGAGCTGGGGAAGGAAAATGGCAAACTACTCTAATTATCTTTGCCATGAAGACCTCAAACAAAATCCTGAAAAATCAGGCACAACAGAAAAAAGGCCTGAGCAACCAATAGTTAACATGTAAGCCCAAGCTGACATTTGGAATAAAGAATTGCTATTTGGAAATTTTTTGTCCTTTCTAATTAGTCACAGCTCAAGAGTGGACTTGAACCCCATTGAGAGATAATTTGCCAGGAACATTAAAATGAATGACAAAGTGGATCTGTTTGTGCTTGACTTCACAAACGTAGGGACTTTTTTGACTTTTGCTTTTAAAGACATGACTCATTCTATCTTCCAGCCAACTAATCTACTTATCATTCCTCACATACAACATTGCATTTCTTACTTCTGGTTCTTTGTAAAAACTGCCTTGTATAGCTAGAAAGCCCTCTTTGCTCATCTCTGTATCTTTGAATCACTATTTTCTTTACAAACTCAGCCCATACATCACATATGTCTCTCCTTAATGTCTCCTATCAAATAACTTATATTAATTTTATAGTTTGTATTTACTGATACATACACATGTTGATAGCATTTAAGCTCATTGAGGTAAGGGACTTTTTCATTTTTGTCTTTGTATTCCTCAGTTCCCAGTGCTATGTCCATCACATAATAGACATTTAATAAATTTAATTGATTGATTGAGTGATTCACTCTACCAGTTCCATTATATTATTTCTATTCATTTGGAGACTTTAATGGAAAATTCAAAAAATTCAAGGTATAGGTACATTGGAGGAGAAAAACAAAAGCAATATAGTTTTCCTAAGCTCTCAAGAAGTTGGTTGGGGGGAAAAGAGAGAAAGGTAAAAAATCTATTAGGCTTCTAGTCTTTTTTAAATTTATTTTTATTTTTTTATTTTTTTTAATTATTTTTTTAAAATAACTTTTTATTGACAGAACCCATGCCAGGGTAATTTTTTACATTATCCCTTGCACTCACTTCTGTTCCGATTTTTCCCCTCCCTCCCAACCACCCCCCTCCCCCAGATGGCAAGCAGTTCTATACATGTTAAATCGATTACAGTAGATCTTGGATACAATGTATGTGTGCAGAATGGAACAGTTTTCTTGTTGCTCAGGGAGAATTGGATTTAGAAGGTATAAATAACCTGGGAAGAGGGCTTCTAGTCTTGTAGGTTTCAGGACCCCAACTGTGTTAGGAGAAGAAATGTTGGTGGTCCAGTGGCTGTCAGTTGTGGTCACTTTTGTTGCATTTTTTGCTTTTATCATAGCTGACTTTAATGTGGTCCTTTACAATTTACAAAGAGCTTTAACATATATCATCACCTGTTTAATTAATGAAATGCAGGTCCATTTGAAAAAAAAAAACAGTCATAGTGTTGCTAAATCTTGAGTGGGAAGATATCTCAGGGGCCATTTAGTTCTACCATACTTGATCAAGAATCCCTTCTGTAACATACTTGACCAGTGGTCATTCAGAATATACTTAAAGACCTCTAAATGAACAGGAATTCTGCCAAGTAACCATTTTGACTAACAGTTAATTGTTTGACTTAAAACTTCTGTAATGGTTGAATAAATTATAAATGTAGGCAGAGCTACAGACATAAAATGTTTAATCTGACTGAGAAAAAGTACAGAAATTGTGTAAGAAGATTTTATCACAGTAAACCTGCTTGAAGATATAGAAAGTGGAAGACATTTTCTAGGCTTGTCAGTATTCTCAGATAAAATTATAATTCTATGGGAAAAAGTGATCCTTATCAAGTTAGCCTTATTACAGTAACTTTCTCATTATTCTCTGTACCTATATCTCTCTCTGTCCAAATCATCTCATGTTCTATTGTAAGATTAATCTTTTGCAAAAACCTTTAATGAATTCTGATTGCAAAATAAAAATCCAACTCCTAAACATTTCATCCAAAGTCACCATCAATATATTCCCAATCTATTATTCTAGTGTGGTACTTTCTCCTACTTCATCATGGAATCCTTTGATTTAGTTAAAATGATATACTTGCTATCCTCAAATGGATTTTGTACATTTAAAAATAAAACAAAACAAAACACCTTTCTCTTTGTTGAGAGCTTTTCAGTTCTGAGTGTAACATTTTAGAAAGGATCTTGATAAGGCAAAGTACATCTCAAGAAGAGTGACTGTGATGGTGAAGATATTAGAAATGAAGACAAGATTTGTTTGAAGAAGATTCTATTCTATAGGAGAAATCCATTTAGGAGAGATATGATAACAATCAAAATTTTTAAAAGGCTTTAATGTAGAAGAGTTATGCTTGTCTTGCTTGGTTTCAGGACTAGAATGAAGAACAAAGGATATAAGTCATAGAGAGAAAGAAATTGACTTCCTAACAGAGCAGTTAAAAAATTGAAAGGTTGGCATTCAGGAGAGAATTAATTTCTTTACCAGAGGTTTTCCTTTGGGATCTGAAAGATCAATTTCTATTGGGATATTGAATGAGGGAAGCTTTTTAGGATCAGATTTGCTGCAGCTTCCTTCCAATTCTGACATTCTTTGAATCTCATTTTGATTTACTTCTCCTAAAGTTCAGCTCAGGTCCTATCAAAGGCCTTTTCCTCCCACCCCCATCTCCTTCCTGAAACAGTCCTGAGTTAGAAGTGTTTTCCTTTTCCTTACTACTTTACTACCCACTGGAAATAAAATGACAAAAGTGAAATAGTCCTTTACTTTTAAATAGTTTATATTATAATGAGGAAGACATGATTAGCATATAGATATGTGCAGAATAAATGCACAAATGAATACAAGGTAATTTTAGAAGAAAGTGCTTTGACTGATAGATACTGGGATCAGGAAAACTTTTAAGCAGAAAATAGTTCTTAAATTGAGTTTTGAAAGAAATAACACACCAAGAATGCTGAAAAAAAGAAAGAAAGATGGAGACCATTTAAGGACAAGGGAAAGGCAAATGAAAAGATAGGGAGATGAGAAATGGATTGTTATATGTTCAGAATAATAAATCCATTCAAAGGTCTCAATTTATCTTAATATAATATATTAGTGAACACATAGTAAATTATTGAATACATTTTGGTTTCTCATATGGATATGACATTAAATACTGCATCTACATGAAAAAATTGGTTTAATAGAAGGAAAATATTATCTGTCACATTTGTATTCTTTCATTTTGGTTATCAACTACTTGTTCTAGAGATAATGACTATTCACCAGAATTCAACTCTAATGTTTCTTCCCCTAATCAGTTTATATAGGTGTAGTCATAAAATTCTGACATCTTCAGAAAATGATACATATACATCATGGGTCAGGAAAATAGTTGCAAAGACAGTTACATCATTATCTGAATATTTGTTTGGTTAGATCTGTAATTTCATCAGTGTAGATATATATTTTTTAAGACTACAACCCCTTTAAGCCTTTCTAAATTGTGACACTATCATCTTTTATTCCCTTAGCTCTGCCACTAACTTGTTTATGGGACCCCCCAAAAATTCCTCTTTTTTGGGCCTTAGTTTCTTGATCTGGGAAGTGAGAAGTTTGAATGAAATGATTTCAGTGGTTCCTTCCAATCAATCAATAATTTAAAGGTTTTTCTCTATAAGCTTCTTATGAAACTATTTACTTTGAAATAAATAAGGATGAATATATAAAATAATATACATTTTTTCATTAACATTTTTTGAGTCTCCATAAGAATTTTTGCCCATTCATTCCTGTTATTATCAGTTTTAATGTAGAAGAGGACTGGTCAATGAGCATAGTCCTTATGAATATACATGAAATGCTCAACTGATACTATTCCCACATGAATCTTGGAGTAGTCCCAGACATTTTAAAAATACATTTTATTGTGTGTTTTGTTTATAAAGTGCAATCATTTCTGGATATATTGTATTCTCTTCCCCATTCCTAGTCTCTTAGTAAAGTGGAACCCTAGTTTTTTAAGTAAAATAATTTATATAATTATTCTTCCTGAAAATCCATTTGATATTCTGCTAGAATAGATCTCATCTCTCTGTTCAGGCAGAGGAGCTATGCTTTACCAGCCATTTTTTAAGACCATTATTTTTTATTCAGTTACAATGAATTTTCCTTTAATTTGCATCACTGTAATTACTGTGCTCATTTGTTTTTTCTTCTTATACAATTAGAAGTTTACATCTAGATTGTACAGTTAGATGGACTTTGTGTGCTAGATTCTACTTCACTAGAATTATTTTATTAAGTTCTTCACTAAGTTTGTCATAAGGAGTGATCTGCTAACATTCCAATCTTTACCTGTTATTGTGCCATTAGCATGAGTCTCTCTTTCCTTGAATGTCATAAGTAGAAATAGAAAAAAATAGAAAAAGAAATAGAAAAATGATAGGGAAGTAAAAAGTCTAGTTATACAACTTGGATTTGTAGGATCTGAGAGTATTCACTTTGTTATTCTCTAAAGTCTGGAAAAGCTTATGTCCCAGCCTTCTTCCCTTCCCTTTACTCTGTACCCACTATTAAGTCAAGTCAAGAAGCGTTTTTCGTTGTTTTTGTTATTGTTATTCAGTCTTGTCTGACTCTTTGTGACCTCATTTGGAGTTTTCTTGGCAAAGATACTAGTGTTTTATTATTTCTTTCTCTACTTCATTTTATAGATGGGAAACAAAAACTTAAGTGACTTATATAGGGTCAAAGCCAGTAAGTATTTAAAGCTGGATTTGTCTTCCTGATTTCAGTTCTCTCTATGCATTGCATCAAAAAGCATTTAGTAAGTGCTTACTGGGAATATGTTGTTTGCTTTGTTGTTGTTGCTTTTTGCTTTTTGTTCTGGAAGAGGAGCATGACATTGGGAAGGTGATGTCCTGACTTATGAGTGAATTGAATTTAAGTGAAGCTGGGCTGTGCAAAGTCACCAGCCTCAATATAGATCAGAACAATTGGAGATGGCCCTGGATGCATTGGGAGAACTTGGTCTTTTTAAGCTAAAGTCTTTTCCTGATTTCTTTTGTCTAAGGCAATATCCATTCAGTAATTAAAACTGAGTAAGAAATGAGGCAAATAATGGCTTCTTTTACCTAGCTAAAAAATTAATCTGGGAGGGAAAGACCCTTAGGGTTTTAGGCCCAAACAGAAACAATTGATATTTACACTAACTTTTATATCAGTCAATGGTTGGCCAATCAATAAAAGCTAGAGTAATTTGTGTTTAAAGACATGGTGCTCAAAAAAGAAATCTAGTCTGTGAATCTCTCTTTTTTTTATTTAATAGCCTTTTATTTACAGGTTATATGTATGGGTAACTTTACAGCATTGACAATTGCCAAACCTCTTGTTCCAATTTTTTCCCCTCCTTACCCCCATTCCCTCCCCCAGATGGCAGGATGACCAGTAGATGTT
This sequence comes from Sarcophilus harrisii, assembly GCF_902635505.1. NCBI lineage: Eukaryota > Metazoa > Chordata > Mammalia > Dasyuromorphia > Dasyuridae > Sarcophilus > Sarcophilus harrisii. Next base: position 235,525,313 of record NC_045429.1, on the reverse strand, counting down.
AAATATATTAAAATATAAATTAGATACACAATAAGTATACATGACCAAACCGTTATTTTGCTGTACAAAAAGAATCGGATTCTGAAATATTGTACAATTAGCCTGTGAAGGAAATCCAAAATGCAGGTGGGCAAAAATATAGGGATTGGGAATTCAATGTAATGTTTTTTGGTCATCTCCCAGAATTCTTTCATTGGGCGTAGCTGGTTCAGTTCATTACTGCTCCATTGGAATTGATTTGGTTCATCTCATTGCTGAGTATGGCTATCAGAATTGGTCATCATATAGTATTGTTGTTGAATCATATAATGATCTCTTGGCCCTGCTCGTTTCACTCAGCATCAGTTCATGTAAGTCTCTCCAGGCCTTTCTGAAATCATTCTGTTGGTCATTTCTTACAGAACAATAATATTCCATAATATTCATATACCACAATTTATTCAGCCATTCTCCAATTGATGGGCATCCATTCAGTTTCCAGTTTCTGGCCACTACAAAGAGGGCTGCCACAAATATTTGTGCATATACAGGTCCCTTTCCCTTTTTTATGATCTCTTTGGGATATAAGCCCAGTAGTAACACTGCTGGATCAAAGGGTATGCATAGTTTGATAACTTTTTGAACATAGTTCCAAATTGTTCTCCAGAATGGTTGGTAGTCTGTGAATCTCAAGAAATATTGCAAAATTTCAGTCATCCAAATTTATATTTCTTTGGGCAAAACAGGCAAGAGTAGGATTTCCTGGTAGAACAGTAAATATATATTTACTTATTTATATTTATTATATTACATATTTAATATTTTTATGAAATTTATTCTACTTTTATTATAATTTATTATATATTTAATATGATTCATTATTAAATTACATATTTATACATTATGATATATATATAATTTATATATATAAGAATCTTTTGTGGCAGAGTAGAAAAAGTCTATCATTCTTTAAACAAATCTCTATTCTTTGACAAATGACTTAACTCTTCAAATCAAATCAATTAAGTCCAATAGCTAATTATGTGCTTATCTGACACTGTGCTACACAGTAGGAGTTGGAAGTCGAGGAGTAGAATAAAGTTTGTATGTTCTTCCCTCATGAAACTTCTAGTCTAGACAGAGAATATGGTACAGACATATACAGTGGTAATAAAGGATTTATGATGACTGTCAAGTGAGTTCAAAAGAAGGAAATGCTATGACATCCTAGGGACGTCAGAGAAATCTCCAAAATAAGATTGAGGTAGTGATACCTTGTTCAAAATAAACCTGTGGCAAATTCACACTAATCATTTTTTTTTTGGCAAAAGGTAGATTTAAAGGGGAAGAGGCTATAGACAGATGAAGAGATACAATAGACACCAGTAATGGTAAATATAAAATAGTCTATGGAAGAGTATAGACTAATCAAAAATTAGCCAGAGTAAAGAGAAAGATGCCATTAGAGGGAAGGTGTTATAAGGAGGGAGAAAAATAACCTCATAGTAGGTTTAGTCCTGAAAAGGACTTAGCAAATCTTCATCATAAGCAGATCCTTTGTAGAGGAAATAAAGTCTTTGGGTTTCCCAGGTGCAAAGGTGTTAAATGCACCTGGCAGACAAGGTCTCAGACCTGACTGAGGATATGCAAATCAATATAGTTTGGGAACACTAACTTATGATAATAAGACAGTATGGTAAAGTTAAGTTCCCTTCAAAGTTATCTCAAAGATTGTTGTGAAAGTCTTAAAAGTTGCTAACTAGATTGGAGACAGGATGATGAATTAACAATAGACTATACATTATTCTATATGCACAGTATTTGGGCTTCTTCCTAATGAAAGAGAGTAAGTCACATTATCAACACAAGCTGTACTTGAGGTAAGTCTCATAGGATGTGTAGACTTAATAAAAATGTGAAAGGAAGGACATTCTCTGAATGGGGAGAAAAATGTAATCAAAAGCATAAAAGTAGAAGTTTTATATATTTTTTTTGATAGGGAATGATGAGTACACACTCTAGTTGGCTTGGAGAATAAAGAACATGGAGAGTATGAGAAGGCTTTGCAGAAGAACAAACAAAAATACAAACATCCTCAGATTCTTCAAATCCCCATTGAATATTAATCTTTTCACTTGCCCACCTCTTTTAGCAGCAAGATAATTGGGCTTGGAATCAGGAAAACCTGAGTTCAAATGTAACTTCAGACATTAACTATGTGACATCTGGTGAAGTGCTCAATCTCTGTTTGCCTCAGTTTTTTCATCTCAAAAATGGGGATAATAGTAACACCTATCTTGGATAGGTTTTTGGGGAGATCAAATGAGATAATATTTGAAAAATATTTAGTGTAGCACCTGGTAAAAAAAATAGATATTATATAAAAGTTAATAATTATTAGGATCATCTTTCTCTTTCTCCCTAGTTCTTGCTCTTTAAAACTCTTTTCCCCGTGTGTTCAGATGAGTGCATTTTTACCCTCCATAGCACAGATCCCTAAACCTTGCTCTTTGCATATTTTCCTTTAACACAGGCTGAATGTTTTTATTTGACACTATAAACCATTCTCTGTGAGAGGTTAACTAGGGTCACAGGGACAGGATTTCAAGTTTCTACACAAGTGTAAGTTAACACTTTGTGAAGCTGAAGTCAGCCCAGCTCAGTCATGATTGTATTTGTTCTGAGACCTCTCTGGGGGCAACTTCTGTGGTCTGGCTTTATTTTTTCCTGCCAAAAGGAGGTAATTAAGTAGGAATGTTTGGTGTAAAAGGAATTGAAGGCAAAACAATTAAAAGTCATTCTGACTTTAGCCTTTGAACACCATGCCTTGGAAACTACTTATTCCTCCAAAGATATTGGGAAGGAAATATTTAAATTCTGAATACAATAAAGTTATTGTAGAAATGTGAATTATTATTATCATTTAGCCTGATCTAAACTCAAGCTGATGATAATATCATACTGAATTTATCCTTCTGCTGTTGACCACTGTTATAAAATCTTTGTGGTATATGAGGCAGTAATGCTGATCATATAGATAATATGTCCACTGGAATTCAGCAGATCAGATTTGAAAGCCCAGCTTTGCCACTAATTCGACATATGATCTCAAGCAAGTTACTTTCTTCAGCTTTGGAAGAAGAGCCAGCTCTAGCACTGTGTGATTCAATTAAACAATGAGGAAAGTGGGGAAGAAATGATGATTGAAATCAATAAATGTGTTGTGGGGAAATGAATACCTGATCTGTACTCATGAGTGGCAGGTCATCCACAATATAGACATAGGGAGTGCATACCATTTATTCATCCACTGCTTACACTTATATTTTGCTTTTAAGCTATGTAATTAGTTCTGTGGCCCAGTGTTTAAGGTATAGATGTATGTATTTGTAGATGGATGGCATTCACATAATTTTTGTATATGTTTTACACAAGAGAGATAATTTGTTGTTCTTCAGTAGTTTCTAACTCTACTGACCCCATTTGGGATTTTCTTGGCAAAGGTACTAGAATAGTTGTTTGCTATTTCTTTCTCCAGCTCATGCACCCTAGACTGTTGCTAGTTGTTCTGACTTTTGTCATGACACTGGACTTTGATGACTCAGGAAGAGAGAAGAAGGTTGGATACTTCATGCAACTCTCTCACTTAAATTCAATTCATGCACAAGTCAAGATGTCACCTGTAATGTCATTGACCCTTTTCAAAAATGAAGAACAAACAACTGATCAGGAAACAGAAAAACAAATCTAAGTGACTTGGCTAGGGTCACACATTTAGTGTCTGAGGCTAATTTGAATTTAGGAAGATAAGACTTCCTGAATCCAGACCCACACTGTGCTATCTAGCTGCCTGAGAGAGCCATGATAGTGTAGTAAATACAATGTGAGATTGGGAATAAAAAAAATCTGTGCATCCCTTTAAAAACATTTACTAGCATAGCTTGTTTGCTCCTCTATAAAAGGAGATGATATTTTGTATCTTACCTCCTATGAGGATCAAATGACTTACTGTATGTGAAATAGGTCTTACAGAGCTTAAAATTGGCCAGGGTCTTTTGAGGTATTCCTTTAATCTAACGACTAGGGAAGTTGATGCCTGTGGATATTTTGAGTTAAGAAGTCTTGAACTGTACTAGGGAAGGCAAATTAAATATAAGTCTGAAACCTACTGACAAATTGGGGAATGTCATTACTTATAAAAAAAACAAACTCTCACATCAACCAGAATACATTGATTCACTGGTGAAGTGGGGGTTGTGAGGTCTAATTCATGATATTTTAGACCTGTTTCTCCATTATTTCTTCCATTTATTTATATTCTGCTTTCATCTTTATCCCCCTTTAGAAAGGAATCTCTTAATGAAAGACATTTAATGATCTCTTTATGGACTACCTCCTATGAAAAGCTTTTGGAAAAAGCTTTTTCCAATTTCCTTAGTTGCTAATGATCTCTCTTTCTCTCTGGAGAGAAAGTTTCTTCATCTGGATTAAATGATCTCTAAGGTGTTTATTTATGCTAAATCATCTCTGAAGTCTTCTCCAGTTTTCAGTCTATGATTTTATGTTTTTTTATTTGATATGGTAGACCTAATAAATGGTAATGGTAACACATAATCTAAAAATAATATTTGTCTAGTTTTGGAATGCCTTACTTCAAGAAACAAAATGCAAGGCTATGTCTTACATACTAAAAGGTGGCTAGATTTCCTGAATATACACTATAATAATAATAATAGTTCCTTTCCAGGTCATCTTCTACCTTCCTACTTAACTGATATTCCTAAAATATAAGCTTGACCAAGTCTTCTTCTGTTTAAAAAAATTCCAATATTTCCTTGTTGCCATCAGGATAAAATATAAAATCTGTTTTGCTTTCAAAGTCTCTCATAGTTTGGCTTCAGCCTGTCTTTCCAGATTTATTATGTGTTTTTCCTTTTCATGCACTCTGTGTTCTATTCAAACTGTCCTATTGGCTATTCTTCACAAGACAATTCATTTTCCCTTTCCATGCTTGGAATACACTCCCTCTTCTCTTGTCTGTTAGAATTTCTAGCTTTCTCCAGCATTCTGTTCAATTGCACTTCTTACATGCAACATTTCCTGTTCTCCCTTTTAATGCCTATCTCCAATTACTTTATCTTTAATTTGCAGATTTTTTTCATTTACTTAAATATTAAGTCATATGTTAGTAAAAATAGAAGTCAGCTTCTTGAGGAGAGAATGACTTTGTTTTAATCTTTGCATCTCTGGTGCTTAGCATAGTGTGTAATACATACATTCTAGTGCAATCATTTTTCAGTTGTTTATGACTCTCATGACCTCATTTGGGGTTTTCTTGGTAAACATACTGGATTGATTTGCCATTTCCTTCTCCACCTCATTTTATGGATGGGCAGACAGGGTTTAGTGACTTGTCCAGGATCACACAGTTAGTAAGAGTCTGAGACCAGGTTTGAACTCAGAAAGAGGAATACATAGTGAGCACTGAAATGCAATTTTGAATGGATTTGATTGGCATCTAGTACTTTAAGATTATGAGGCACCATTATCAGATTTGATCTTTGAAACAATGATGTTAAATAAATTAATCAATGAAGTCTGACCAGCTGGAGTCCTCTGAGAGTTTTCATTTGACTTCATTTCAGAAAAAAATTTAAATAAATAAAGCAAATGTTAAATTTGGAGAGAAACATTTATAACAGTATAATTTGTGTTTAAGGTTCTTGGGTCTGAACAATCTGCTTGTTTTCACAGTGGGTAAGGGAGGGAAGAGAAGGATTTGGTTACAACTTGAAATTAAAAAGATGAATGTCAAAGAAAGAGGCCAAATACATGGAAGGTGTTATTACTTTTATCAAAAACAAACATGCACGTTAATCAGAATACATTGATTCACTTATGAAAAGGGCGTTGTGAGGTTTAATTCATGATATTTCCAACTTGTTTCTCCATTATCAATTCTTCTATTTCTTTCTATTCTGCTTTCATCTTTCTCTCCCTTTAGAAAGGAATCTCATAATGGAAGACATTTAACAATCTCTTTATTCACTACTTCCTATAGAAAGTTTTTCCCAGTTTCTCTAGTTGCTAATGATCTCTCTGACAATTATTTTATATTTACTTATCTAGTTCCATATTGTATCATTCAGTAGAATGTGAACTCTTTGAGAATAAAGGATTTCTTTTTAAAATCTTTTTACCCTTAGTAATACTATATCTTTCTCCTCTCTCCCAATTATACATATCTGCTTCTCTCTCATAATTTTCATTGGTAGCATGTTAATTGAAATTTACTTTGTGCCTTTCCATTGCCCTTTGAGTGATAGTCCATTTTTATTCTCCAGATACTGTGGTTTTACAAGACTCATAGCTAAACAGAATCATCAGAGCAAAGGGAATTTTGTTTTAAGGGAAAGTGTGGAATCATTAAAAGCTCTGTGCAGTTTCTCAAAGAAGATGAAGTTCTGTGTCCAGCACAGTGCCTATACATGACACCTCCTCAAGATATATTTATTGTTGGATCAGTTTTATGCTCTGTAATCTATTTACATATTAGCCTGGAGAGTAACCATATTTATCTCCTTTGTCTCACTATTATTATATTGGAACCTCTAATAATCCTACATTGAGAGGTACAAATCTCCAGTTCCTAGCCACAGATACATATTCAAATAGACAAAATATCTAAATAATCCTTTATATCTGAAGAACCATACTTCTCTTAGAAACAATTAGATGACACAGTGGATTGAGTACTGGGCTTAGATTCAGGAACATCTGAATTCCATTGAGCCTCAAACATATATTAATCATTTGACCCTAAGCAAGTAATTTTTCCTGTCTGTCTTAGTGTCTGCCATTGCAATATAAGGGTATTAATAGCCTGTCCCTTCCAGAGTTGTTGGAATATCAAATGAGATAATATTTATAAAGCATTTTGCATAGTGCCTAGCATATAATTGCTTTTTCCTTCCTTTTTTCCTTGAAAATTTACATGACATTTGCCAGAAAGTGGTTCTTAGTTCATTTAGCTTATTTTTACTTAGTACCCCCATGGCCAAAAGCTGCACATGAGCTTTAAGTCATATAAGGTGAGAGAATGAGAGTGTATGTGAGTTTACTTTTATGCTAGTTTGGAGCAGTGGTGCTTCTATACCCTTTCTTGGGAATGGAAAATTAATAGATAACTTTACAAGAATTATGTCCTGAAATGCCATTTTTATGAAGATAGTGGAAAGAAATGAAATTCATATACAGTTTTGGAACATTCACTTAAAAAATATCTTCAAGTCACTTTCATGTCACTCATTGTGTGAGTATGGATTAGAAATGGGAGAATCTTAACAACCTTGTTTGGCTGAGCCCTACTTAAAAATAAAGATGAAACAGCAAATTTGAGGAACTGGATTGCAAGAAGAATGTCAAACATAATCTCCTGAGATTTTATAAATATATTTTATGTTAAAAGATTGTTGATGTATGGGAGAAGAGATACAATTGGAAAATTTCAAATCATGACAAAACAAAAAAATACAAATTAATATCAGTGATATTAACCAGGAGAAAGCTTCTCAATTTCTCTGGCCCTCAATTTTATCATCTGTAAAATAGGGGTAATGATAAAAGTAATATAAAGTTGTTCTGAGTATCAAGTGAGATAATTAATTTATGTTCAGTACATTTTAATTCTCACCATGTTGGTTATTATTTACTTGAATTTTAAATATATTTTCAATTTAATTTAATCATTCTTGATGTAGTTTCATTATGTAGTTACTCTGTTGATGACTCTTCCCATTTAATTCCTTAATTATTTATTTTACCACTATTTAACTGGTGATCTATTTGAAAGAGAATTCGATTTTGAGAGCATTGCAAGAAATTTTTTGAAGCAGTATAATTATGAATTCTGGGCCCAAAATTATGGAAACATCATTCATTATTTATTAAGACCAATGAATTCAAGGCAAAATTTATAATTTGAAGGAAAGTTTAGTCTTTTTCTGCTTGACCTCAGAAGATAATTTAGGAGAAATGTATGGAAGATGAAAAGCGGTAAGTTCAGGCTCAAGGTAAGGCAGAGGTTCTTAACCTAAGGACCATAAAAATGTTTTGATAACTTTATTTCAATTTAAGTGATTTCTTTGTAACCATATATTTTTGAAATTTTATTTTTTGTAACCATATATTTTATTTTAAACTTTTAAAAACATTGTTCTGAGAAGGAGTATATAGATTTCACCTCAAAACTGGATGATGATTTATTGGGTGTATAAAGGGGATTCTTGTTTAGGTATGGGTTGGACAAGATGGCTTTTTGTGGCATCTATTAACTTGGAGATTTAACTACCAACTACTACTTGGTAGTAAGTAAGTAAGTAGTAAGTAAGACCAACTACTTGGTCTAAGGAAGCTCATTTCTTTAGTAAATTAGACTGGCAAAAGTTGTTTTGTTTTCTGATCCTTACAGGCTTTGTCTACGTTGTATGTCTCAGCAGATGCACTAAACCAGGCTGGGGCAACCAATAAGCCTTAAGCCCAAAAGTGGGTTAGGGAGAAATCTACTCTAAATATGTGAAGGTTTACCTTGGAGAAAAAGGCAGATGAAAACAATTTTTTTCAGTAGCCATGAAGGTGGCTGAAATAGGTATTGTGGAGTCCTCAGAGGTATCTCAGATATTGAAGATATCATTCACTGCATCCTAGACCATTGCCACTAGAACTCTGATGCTTCTAGAAGAGAGAGTAAAGTTGATGACTTTGTGCAACTCTGCCTCATTTAAAACCAATATACACACAAGTCAAGACATCACCCTGATTTTGGTCCTCTTCATAAACAAAGAAAGAATAGCAGCCAATATCTAAGGAAAAGGGAAAATTAATTAATTTGGACAAATGGTCTACAAAGCATCATACTTCTAAAAATGTCTTTGTGGTTTTTATAAAAAAATCTCACTTTGAGAGCCAGGAGATCTGGGCTGGGTTCTAGTCCTCATGAACCCTTTATGCATTAATTATGGGGTCTTATAGAATGTAGTGAAAAAGACTTTGGTGGGACATGAGTTTAAATCCTGCCTCTGCTGTTTAAGGATCCTGGTAATTTTAGGTATTCACTTACATTCTTTGAGCCACAATCTCCTTATCTATAAAACCAGAGGTTTGAAATAGGTGATTTAAAAAAAATTCCTTCTATTTCTAAGATAATAAAATTCTACATTTACTTGTATAGTTGATTTAAAAAGTTTTCATCTGTGGCTTAGAAAAATGGTATGTGCATATGTATACACATTTCTCCCTTTAAATTATAGCTAAAATAAAAGAAACAAGATTAGGAAAAAAGCCAGTTTCCAAATTTTTTATTTCCTTGGCAGTGATATGTCATATATAAAATCAAATTTCATGTACAGGAATCTTGACTGCATAATGTTTTTGGAATATTATCAGAAACCTTTGAAAATTAATGGATTATTTAATGGAAAATACATTGGGAATTTATAGGAAGTAGTTGCTGAAAGGAAGCCACTATTTAATACTGAAGTAGCACTTTGGAGTGAATTTATGCTTGGCGATTACAGAATTTATTGAGTTATTATAAATGGATACTTCTTACTACTTAGAACGGGAGGGGTAAAATCTTGGCTCCGTGCAACACTTGGTTTTAGCCAAATAGAATAGAGCTTGGAAAAGGGAGTACCAATGGTCATCTTAATAGATTGAAGCTAAAAAATAGATTTAGAGCTAGAATGAACCTTAAAAGTATCTCATTTTACATATGAGGAAACAGAATAGTTAAATGACTTGCCTAGGGTTATACAGATAAAAATGTTTAAAACTGGATATGAATTTAAATCTTTCTGACTCAAAACCCAGGCTTCTATTCACTTCGCTACCTAACTAACCAGCTAGGTAGTCAGGAACTTTATATTCTTAATAGGGAAAGATTTTGTGGCGAGCATCCCAACCCCCAAATATCCACTAAACCTAGAGTGAAGAGGTACTATTTCCCTCTAACTTTAAAATTGGAAACTAGGAGCAGTCTAGAAAGTCTAGCAAGAAAGAAAATCATTTTACCTGATCTGACCAGAAAGGAAACAATGAGAAAGACATCTATAAGCATTTAAGGATTTTTTTTTTCTCTCTGCCCTCCACCACTTTACTCTCTTCTCTGGTAGTGGTATTATCAGGGTTGTGGGAGAACAAGCATTTATTAAGCTCCTACTATGTGCCGAGCACTGTCCTAAGAACTTTGTAAATATTTCTATTTTGTTCCTCTTCCCTAGTGGAAAAAGCAGCAAGCCACAGGTTTCTTTGCCTTCTCTTTATTTGTTGCTTCCTTTGAAGTGGTAGAGCCTAAATGAGCTCATGCTGATGTCCTACTGTCCCATCTGGGTTTTCAAAAGGTATTTGGTTGTAATCTAATACCATTTTGTTGCAGGATTGTGTCTTTGTCTCTGTATTTAGGGATTATTGTGAAGAAATACGTTTTCAAGTTGTTGAAATAATTTTTAATCAATGTGCACGTTTGTGCTGACCTAGACAATTTCCTGAAATGTACTTGTTATTCCTCACTGAATATCAAATTCTCACTCTATAAAAGTTGAATGTTTTTGTTGATGGAGGTTCAACCTATCACAGGTTCACAAAAAATGCATTATGTGCCTGCCTTCCTGTGATAGCTATTTTAAGGGGCAGCGAGGTGATTCAGTGGATAGAATGCTGAGTTTGGAGCCAAAAAGAAACATAGCCATACTAAGTTCAAATCTGGCTTCAGACACTTACTAGTTGTGTAACTCTGGGAAAACATTTGCCTCAGTTTCCTTATCTGTAATATGAAGTGGACCTCAAATGGGTCCACAAAGAATTAGACAGGGTTGAAAAATGATGGAGCAACAGCTGTTTTAAAGTGTTTGAAAGGCTGCCTTGTGGAAGAGAGATTAAATCTGTTTTGCTTGATCACAGAAGGAAGAATTTATACCAATGGGTAGAAATTGTAGGGAGACAAATTTTACCTTAATACAAAAGAAACATTTTCTAATGACCAGAACTACCTGAAAGATGAGGTACTTCTCTTTTAAAATATAAATGGGCTTAAGGCCTGCCATGGAAATGACAATGGAGATGAAAGTCAGATTGATGATCCTAGCTATTTCCAGTTTTCAATTATGATGAGAGAAGAGACAAGAAGAAAATAGTCTCTCATGGATAATCCACCAAATGCATGCTCTAGAGCTGGCTGCAAATTAAAATATACAAAGTTTTCTGTTGCTGGGAGTGGGAACTGGGTAACCATAACCCTTGTAGAAGGGTTATGCTTCAGGTAGGTAGGTATCTTATTGTCCCTTCTGACACTGAGATTCATTGATTTTTTTGATATTTATTTAAATGAAATGCCCACACACAGCAAGAAACAGTCATATAGTTGAAAGTTATTTCTTAAATCCAATCATGAGACTATTATTTTCCCCAGATCTCTATTTGTTTGGCTTTAGTAAACTCATATAGGTGTAGTTGCTGTTTATTTTTTTCCTTCATTTTTCATGTTTTTATTTTTTTTAACATTCATGAAAATTTTTTTTAGTTCTAAATTTTCTCCCTCCCACACATTGAGAAAGCAAGATATCAATTATACCCATGAAGTCATGTAAAATATATTTCTATATTAATCATGTTATAAAAAGAAAAATGAAATAAATGAAAAACATTGTGTTTAAATTTGCCCTCAGAGTTTATCAATTCTCTCTCTATCAATTCTTTCACCATGAGCATTTATTGTGTCAGTGGAACATTTCAAGAAGCCTCCTTAAAATATTTATTTATTTATTTATTTTTGCTGAGGCAATTGGGGTTAATTGACTTATCCAAGTTACACAGCTAAGAAGTATTAAGTGTCTGAGGCTGGATTTGAACTCAGGTCCTTCTGATTTCAGGGCCGATACTCTGTCCATTGCACGATCTAGCTGCCCTGACCCCTTACCCTAAAAGTTTCAAATGGCAATTCCACATGATTAGTGAAGCATCCTTTCTAGAACTGCTTTCTCACGTGGGCAGGATAAGTCAGTTGATCAGTCCCTGTTTCTGATCCCCTTTCCCTCAGAGTTGTCTTAGGATAGTATTCTTTCTGGGTAAGTCACTAGTAACTTTGTGGATGATGAGTTCTTTCCAATGGACAATGCTATTTATGTAGTCTTCTGGCCTACTTTCATCTGAGTATATTTATTAAAAAAAAAGTAGGGAATCATTTAGTTAAATATATCAGGGAGATGGACAAAGATCTAATCTGGTTCTCTGCAGATATTTACCTAAAACCATGCTTTATGCACTCTTATGACTACTGCCATTTTCATGACTTCAGTGTGATTTGTCCAGAAACTTTTGGAATGCTTGTTTCTTTTACACAGATTGAAATGGAATTTCCCCCTTGCCCTCTCAATCAATAACAATTTATCTTGATTTAATTTGCAGCCAACTCTGAAGCATGCATTTGGTGGATTTTTCATCAACAGAGACTATCTTATGTTTTTACTTATCATAACTGAAGACTGGACACATAATGAAGATCATCAATCTGGCTTTCCTCATCATTGTAATTTCCATGGTAGGGCTAAGCCCATTACCTTTGTATTTTTTGGGATTGTTTCTCATTTTGTATATTCTTTGGAGTACTTTTTTGTTTGCATAATGAATAATTGACTCCATTTGGGCAGAGTTAATTCATTTATTTTATTTTAAAAAATAATAACAGCTTTTTACTTTTCAAAATACATGCAAAGATAGTTTTCAGCATTCATCCTTGAAAAACTTTGTGTTCCGAATTTTTCTCCTCTTCGCCTCTATTTATCCCTTCCTCTGGACCACAAATATCCAATATAGGTTAAACATGTATAATTCTTCTAAACATATTTTCACCTTTATAATGATGAGCAAGAAAAATCAGATCAAAAGGGTAAAAAATAAAAAAAAATCCAAGTCAAGAAAAGTGAAAATATTGTGCTGTGATCCATATTCAATCTCCATAGTCTTCTTTCTGGATGTGGATGGCTCTTTCCTTTACAAGTCTTTTGTAATTGTTTTTTATCATTTCATTGTTGAAAAGAGCCAAATTCATCACAGTTGATTATCACTTAATTTTGTTGTTGTTGTGGACAATGTTCTCTTTGTTCCACTCACCTCACTTAGCATCAATTCATGTAAGTCTTTATAGGCTTTTGTGAAATTAGCCTGCTCATCATTTCTTATAGAACAATAATATTACATTACTTTCATAGCCCAGCTTATTCAGCCATTCCCCAATTGATGGACATCCACTCATTTTTCAGTTCTTTGCTACTACACAAAAGGCTGTTCAAACATTTTTTGTACATGTGGTTTCTTTTCCCTTTTTTATGATCTCTTTGGGACATAGACTCAGTAGAGACAGTGCTGGAGGAAAGGGTATTTTTATACTCCTTTGAGCATAGGTCCAAATTGCTCTCCAGAATGGTTGGATCAGTTCACAAATCAATCAACAATATATTAGTGTCCCAGTCTTTCCACATCCCCTCCAACATTTATCATTGTCTTTTCCTGTCATCTTAGTCAGTCTGAGAGGTGTTAAGTGATGCTTCAGAGTTGTCTTAATTTGAATTTCTCTAATCAATAGTGATTTAGAATCTTTTTTTCATATGACTAGAAATGATAGCTTTATTTTTTTTTTCATTTGAAAATTGTTCATATTCTTTGACCATTTATCTTTGGGGGAATGGCTTGTGTTCTTATAAATTTCGAGTCAATTCTCTCTATATTTTAAGAAGGAGGCCTTTATCAGAAACATTGGATGAAAAATTTCCCCCAGTTTTCTGCTTCCCTTCTAATCTTGGTTGTATTGGTTTGTACAAAACCTTTATAATTTAATATAATAAAAATTATTCACTTTGCATTTCATAATGTTCTCTAGTTCTTCTTTGGTCATAACTTCCTTCCTTCTCCACAGATCTGAGAGGTAGACTATCTCTTGTTCTAATTTGCTTATAGTATCATCCTTTATGCCTGAATCATGAACCCATTTTTGACTTCATCTTGTTATAAGGTATTAGGTGTTGGTCAATGCCTAGTTTCTGCCATGCTATTTTCCAGTTTTCCCAGCAATTTTTGTCAAATAATGGGTACTTATCCCAGCTTGGGTCTTTGGGTTTATTAAACACTAGATCACTATGGACATTTACTATTGTGTCTTGGGAACTTAACCTATTCCACTGATTCACTACTCTATTTTTTAATCAGTACCAGATGGTTTTGATAACTGCTGTTTTATAATATAGTTTTAGGTCTAGTACAGCTAGGTCACCTTCATTTGCATTTTTTGAAATTTTTGAACTTTTGTTCTTCAAGATAAATTTTATTATTTTTTCTGTCTATAAAGTAATTTCTTGGCAGTTTGATTGACATAGCACTGAATAATTAGATTAATTTAGATAGAATTATCATTTTTATTATAGAGTTGATTCATTTATTATTTAAAGCAGCAGAACATTTCTTTCTTTTTCTGTCTATCTGTCTCTTTCTTTCTTTCTTTTTCTGTCTCTCATCTTATCAAGATTTGAAAGGGGCTTTGCCTTACACTCTTAACACATGTAAAACTGGGTAAAAAGTACTCAAGAAGATCTGTTTTTCAGCCCTGACTTTGATACTGGCTCTGTGATCTTCAGAAGGTATTCAGAGAAAGAAATATTAAATAAAAGTTTATATAGAATAATTTTACATATACATACATACCTATTTGTGTCTAATTGTAGCTATCTCTACCATGAGGAGGGAAGGAAGAACAAGATGGAAAAAAGAAATGTACACTATAAATTTAATTTGTATTCAAAAGGAATAACAAATTGTACATAATAAATTTGTGATTTCATGTGAAATCTTTTTTTTAATTATATATATTATGGAAATGCTTGTTTTATCCCATACATTAAAAATAAGATAATTTTTAAAAATAAAGTTGCTTAAATTTCTTAATGCCCTATATAGTTCTCTAAGAATATAAATTAGAGAGAAGGTGATGATCAGTGTTGGTAACATTTTTTCTTATCTTAGAGTTCCATATGCCATTGAGACAGATTTTGTTTGTTCTTTCTACTTTTTATTTCTTGTCTTCACTTGTGATAGGAATAATGTCTACCAGTTTTTCTGTACAACATGGGTCAGCTCCACTACTTTTACTTCCTGCATTAGGGATTAATTCTCTCTAAAAAGAGATAAAGTCCTCTGGCTTGATTGGCCCTTGTTTTCCTGATCCACTTCCTGCTTATAATTAAAAGACCCTTTCATATGCAGTTGAGACCCCTTTGACTTGGTGGTCCTCTGAAGACCATGTGAATTACTATATTTTTTACTATATCCTACCATGTTGATCAATCATGCTTCCATAGGGAAATGAAAATGACTCTTTGTAGAGAAACAAAATACTCTGTTGTAGTTCTGTTGTATCTAACGTTTAATGATCTTATTTGGAGTTTTCTTGGCAAAGATACCAGAGTGGTTTAGTATTTTCTTCTCCAGATCATTTTACAGATGAGGAAACTGAGGCAAACAAGGTTCAGTGCCTTGGCCAGGATCATACAGCTAAAAATTGTGAGATGCTGGATTTGAACTAGTTTCTTACTGACTCCAGGTTGAACACTTTATTCACTGTATCATCTAGCTGCTCCTTCATTTACTTCATGTTAATTCTATAGTACCAGAAAGATGTTGGGGAGAGGAGGGAAAGAGGAAAGTTCTTTCTGACACAAAAAGAAATCAATATGTATAGACAGCCAAAAAAAAAAAAAAAGCATTGTCTTTCAAAAGAACATTAAAACTCCCAAGTTACAAGTAAAGAATGGGAGAGTTGAATAAAACACACACACACACACACACACACACACACACACACGCACACATGCACACACACACCCACACCCACAAATAGAATTACAGAATGGAAAACTCAGCTCTGCTGGTCTGAGACTGTGGGGGCGTATGGATTTTAAAGATAGCATCTCTGAATGATTCTGGCTGCTGGTTCAAGTATGTGCTCTTTATTAGAAGAATGAACCTTTCAAAACTCTGCCAGAATGATGGACTTTGGTCTCATTTTTGAACTCAATTTTATTTATTTTTTGTGGGTGTTTTTCTAGCTACGGGTTGGAAACTGTGTGTGAGAAAAAATGCTTGAAATCATGTAGTTTTATTGAGATCCTCTTTAGAATACTATTTGATATAATGATGCTTTTTATCTATAGGCTTGTTTTCATTTATATTTCTGCCAGACTAAAACAATCTGACTGCTTCTAGGAGCATGTAGCCAAATTATATTCATATTAAAATGAAAGATAAGACATTTAAGTAAGTCATTACTTACTTAAACACATTAGTGGTTATTGAAAAAAAAAAACACTAAAGAAATGGCTTCACCAAGTCAGATAAATAGTGACTCTGTAAATCAGAAGAGTTACTTCTTGTTTAATGGAAATGCATTTAAAACTACAGGAATAATGCAATTTATCATTGGATTTTTGTGCTTTCTTGAATAAAACACTCTTATGCCCTGGCTTTGGGCATTTTCACTAGCTATCCATTGTGGCTGGAACATATTTCCTCCTCAACTCTGACTTATAGCTTTCTTGATTTTATTAAAGTTCCATGTGAAATCTACATTTACAAGAAGGCTTTCCAGTCTTTGAATTCTAGTCCCTTTCCTCTATGGATTATATAGCCTATTGATCTTGAATATAGCTTGTCGGTGTTGTTCTCTCCTTGTCTTTTTTCCCTTTATATCCCTAATACTTAACCCAGTGACTGGAGTGTAGCAAGTACTTAATAAATGTTTATTGACTGACTGATACCCCCATTTTATGGAGTAGCTCTCTAGGAAGGCATAGAATAAATCTCATTCCTACTTTTAGGAAAAATCACTTTCAAGGATTGATTTTTTTGAACACATATTTGAATACCTACTTTGAATACCTATTTGGAATGGTTTAAAGGACTTGAAATATTGAGTGTTCATATTTATATATTGATGTGGGAAAGATTCCTATCTTTGATTCCCAACCTCCCCCCTTCCCCCCAAGTTAATGTAATTACCCGTTGACTCACAAATTCTGGTCCCTTTGAATTCCAGTCGAACATCCGACCAGTCCCAGCCCCACCCAGATCTGAGCCAACTTTGGGGCTACACCCAAAAGCCCCTCGAGCTAAATCTCCCATTATAAAAGGGAGACGCTGGGACCCCCTCTTTGCAGAGATCCCAAACATGCTAGCCATGTGAGGACTCTCTGTCCATTGGACCCTTTGTCCAGTGCCCTCCTTATCTCTACCTTCACCTATCTCCTTACTTTCAAACCCAATAATAAACCTCTTTTATCAATCTAGCTCTTGGGCCAATAAATGCTTTTATTGGGGACTTGCGCCGCTACTACATCTCATTTACCACCATATCCTTGTGCCGAATCCTAGCCACTAGACCATAACTAAACACTAATTTCATTTAGGTACCCCAAATCTAGACCTCAACAATATGAAATGATCAAGAATACAGTCTTAACAATTTGCTAAGATATTCAACTGCCCTTTTGCTCTATCTCCCATTACCTATGTACCTTTTCTCCATCAAAGCCTGAAGGGATTTTGACTTAAAGATATAGGCAAATAGCCCCATTCAGAATAGGAGTTGATTTTCAAAC
This sequence comes from Sarcophilus harrisii, assembly GCF_902635505.1. Taxonomy (NCBI): domain Eukaryota; kingdom Metazoa; phylum Chordata; class Mammalia; order Dasyuromorphia; family Dasyuridae; genus Sarcophilus; species Sarcophilus harrisii. Next base: position 235,507,635 of record NC_045429.1, on the reverse strand, counting down.
AATTAGACATCTAAGAACTTCAGGATATAAAGAAGATTGTACTACTTTTTAGAAAATTGAACAAAGAAATTAGTGTCCTATGTTTTCTAGAGAAAGGATTTTCTTCTGCTTGTGTATGTTTGGGCCAAATATATTTTCTTCATGTATATTTCTCTATTTGTGATTTTTTTGCATCCATTCTGCCTGCTGATTTTGGGGTATATATATATGGGATTGCAAGCCAGATCAATGGAGGTGATAGTGTGTTACTATTTTTCTTATTATGCCATTTTAGCAAATGCCTTTGATTTGAGCTAAATCTGTCTTCTGATTGGTACTGAAATGTAAACACATTGATGGAGATTTAGAGCTATAGTTTTGATAGTGAGGATTCACAAAATATCTCAAACTTATAATAATCATCCTTGGTTTTTTCAGATAATGATTACATACTTTTTATTTTTATATTAAACTGATTGCTTTGACATAATTTTTGCATGGTTAAATGCTTAATTACTGATATTGGTTGGATTTCTGTATTCACCATGAGCAATATTGATGAGATTTGTATCCCCTCAAGTTCCAGTGGTGATGAGGTTAGTGGAAATAAGAGAGTTGTTAAAAATTCCCCTTTTTGTTGGCTGTAGGTTTAAAGTGAAAGATGTTCACTTATTCCCGAATTATTAATTGCAAAATGAAAGTTTATTGTTGGGTAGAAACCAGTTTGCCAAGAGACTGACTTCTATAGTGGCAGAGCCCTATTAGGGAAATGGAAACTTATGCCGAGAATGAATGCTCAGTGGGCAGGGTCCTAGCAAATTGCTTAGTTTTCTGCAAGGAATTGAGTTGAAGGAAGCTTATTGTATGGGTATCTTGGTGGGGGACTGAGATAGCCTGAGCTGGTCAGACCAGGATTTCTCAATTGAATGAGACTTTAGAATTTCAAAAAGATCAATGGGAGTTGATCTGCTCTTGAATATTGTTGTTTCTCTCATCCTGGGAAGATGGGCCCTGTCCCTAGACTCCTTGGAGCTTGGGAGATCCTAATCTCTCCGATCAAAAAGAGGACACAATTTAATTTTAAAGGGAACACAGTTTAGTGATAATCTTAAAGGGAAGCACAGCTTCAGTAAAGGGAACAGTTTTCCTCCCCCTTCAATATGGGTGCTGCACACCAAAAACAGTGGTAACTAGCAATATACCTGGAGACATACAGAGAACCGTTGGTTAAAGGAATGCTGTAACTGGACAGTTACTGATTCCAGACATGAGATGAGATGAGAAATCCATTGATGCTTCATCATGCATTTTGCTCAATAACCATGAAAGCATTGTGCAATGACTTTGAACATTTAGGTCAACATTTAGAGAACTCTTAAATTAATGAAAAACAGTTTCCTGTTTCTTGTGGTAGGGAATATCTAGAAGAAAGAGGCAACTTTTGCTATATATTCCCAAAGGAAAGCACTATAATTTTGTCCTGTGTATATCTGGAAAGTACCAGCAAAATTTTGAAATTCTTGTATATTGATTTTTTTTTGTCTCTAGAGGACCTGAGCCATATCTTAGTGGTTTCTAGCTTGTCCAATATATACAAGCATGCACAATGGGGAACTAAAGAAGTTTTATTTATATTTACCAAAATGCTATGAGAAAAATATTTTCTTGTAGATGGATTTCCTGCTAAAATATTATCTGACCAAGGTAAAGACTTTGAAAGAAAACTATTTAATAGTTTTAGTCTCAGTAACCATAAAGAAAGATGTAAATATTCAAAGTCCCTTTACCTTGTACCAGATGCAAATGAGATATGCCTTGATCTAAAAAGAGCAAAAACTGAAAGGAGTTTTATATTATATCCTTGCATCTATGTATATATACATACATAAATACACTATAAATAAATAATACTACATATAAATACACTATATATGTATATTTGCATGTATACAAATATATATGTACACACACATATGAGACAGAGACAGAGAGATAGAGAAATACAGTGAGACATAAAAAGACAGAGAGACAGACAGAGTCTCATTCTGCCCTTTGAGTCCTTCACCTTTATTAGATGCCAAATAACATGTTTTGCTATCAGTCTTCTGAAACCATGGTTGGTTATTATGCCTACAAGAGCCCTCATTCTTTTCTTTATCATGTTTATCATTGTATAAATTATTTCCCTGATTTTGTTCATTTCACTGTTCTTCAATTTTTTTCTAGTAAATTTATTTTATTTTAATACACATTGCTTTATAAATTATGTTGGGGAGAGAAATTTTCTTAAGAGGAGAGAAAATTTCTTAAGATTATCAACTCTATATAGTCACTTTCAGGTTGTGTCTAAGTAGAGTTACTTTACCATCTTGGATAATGATGGAATTTAGAGGGGACATGTATCGTCTCATCATATTTGAAGTAAACAGTATATTCATCATATTCATCAATTATAATTATTGTCTACTTTTTTATGTTTTCTTAACTTCTGTATTGGACTTAAATGTTTCTAGTCACCCCCAGTCTTCCCATCAAGAAGGCTTAAAAGTCCTCTGTTTCATCAAATATTTATTATTTAACATTGTAGATTATATTCAATTTTATTAGATAAATTATTCTTGACTGTAAGCCTATTTTTTTTGGCTTTCCAGAATAACGTTTCAACTTTTTTGTTCTTATAGAATGGTGGCTGCTCAATTGTGTACAGTTTCTACTGTCCTCATTTGAAAGCAGAACACATTAGGGTGGTATTGAACATAGGTCCATTAAATGGTTTTTGTACTCTGGTTAAGAACTTAGAGACTTCAATTTTCAAACTTACATATATATATATGTTTTTAAGACTAAGAGCTGGTTGGCACCAATAAGAGACTATTTTGTTATTTAGAAAGGAAAATAATAATATAGTCAGGACTAAGGAAATGAGCATATTCTTTAAATTGTTCAAAAAGGAATGAAGAATGAGGGACAGGGATTCAAGGAATTTAACTTTAGTAGTTCTATAACAGACTTGGAGCTAGATTAATGCAGGATCTTTGGGTTTATTTGCCATGGTATATATATATTTTAGGGCCTGGACTTTTTTCAGTCAAAATGATTTCCACTGGTTTGCAAAGTGTTTTCCAAATGTTAAAGTTCTATATAAATGGTTGATATTATTACAACTTCTTTTTCCTTTGATGACTAAGTTATTATATTTATGATGACGCACATATGGATTTGAGGATGTCAAGAATAAGAAGACAGAATTGGGCTTTGAAACCAACTTATGTATGTTATGGGCCAGAACTCTGTACTTAAAACAAGAATTCTTACAAGGTGTTAAGTCGGTGGAATTAATGAGTCAATGGTTATCTAGTTTAGCATGGTGATTAATAGTTCTCTACTTCAGTACATGTACTTAGTACTTAATAAAGTGCCACAAGATTCACACCTACGATGATGTAATTATAATAGAGTATATAACAGCCAGCAGGACCTGAGAGACAGATTCATTCAATCGTCCACTTTTGTGGTGGCTGGAGGTTGAAGCACAAGCCCTGGGACTCAGAGACAAATTCATTCACTTCATCTCACACTAGTGCTGGCTGGCCTCCTGCACTTCCCTCACTGAGACCAGGGCTGGTCTGAAAGGCTCTCCAGAAAGCAGCCCAGCCCCAGGCAAGGAAAGTAGATCATGAAGGAGCTAATAAAGGATTTGGACTTTAATACCTGGCTATTCTCTTGCTGATTATTCTGCTGAAATGAAGGCTGTTCTAAGACCTTCAGAAAACCAACAAGAACACTACATGTATATTTGTAATTTACCATTAAAAGCAATGAGCCCTGAGATTTCTCATACTGTAACGTCTGTGTTTTTCAAATGGTTGTCTGAGATATGGATCTGGCCAGAACAGTTTTCCTCACTTGAGTTTCTTTTTCACCATTTGTAGTCTTTTTCTGACTAGTAAAGTAAAGGCTGATAGTAGAGGTATTCATGAGAATGAAAAGACAAGACTGAGAAACTAAAGTCAGTGTAAAAAAGAAGATATACTACCTGACTTAGATGGTGGTAGCTGTTAAAAGCAGTGGTGAGAATCTTTTTGTTTGGGAATATACCTGAAGGTTTCATAACAAATATAATGGAATGAGTCCAAATTTTTCCTTTAGCTTTTAAGAATTTATGAAGTTACTAAATAAATAAATCATCAGCTCTCAAACTCCTGGTTTAAATAAACAGTTAAGAGATATCATTGTCAAACAAGCTTCTAACATAAAGATTTATACCCTGATAGATGAACATGGTGGCATCAACTTTTAGTTCAAAATTTTGGTGTTTGAAAAGACAATACTTGGGATTTAGGGAAGCAATAAGCAACTAAAAAAGACTAATGACCAAATAGGATGAATCTATTTTTAGTTTCAGTACAATATTTGTATTTTTGTGGATAATTTAAAAAATATGGTTTAAAAGATAATAGATTAAACATTTCCTCTGTGTAATTAAAAAAATTGATGAAGCATGATTTTTACTGTATTCTGAGTTCAAAATTTTGGGAACATAGCTCAAGTTCTGTCTTGAAATTACATTTGGCCAAAAATAACAAAAATTCCAGACTGACCCAATTTCCCATTTATAAGGAAAATATGATTCTGTTAAGAGAAATTTACCCTAGAGCCAACTTTTCAGGAAGGTTTTTTTTCTTCTTCAGGAAGTAAGGTATATTTGTGTTAATGCTGCCTAAACTACATACAATTATAATAACTAAAAGAATTTCTACATAAACTTAAAAAAAGCTAGGATAGGCTTTGGAATAGAGAAATGACTAAATCATATTTTATTCTGGATGAATTTATTATATGAGAAAACAAAGTCATGAGGGAAAAAAGTGTGATTCATGGTGATGTTGGAATAGAAAGAAAATCAAGAAGTTTAGTAAATGAAATAACTTTTTAGGCAAGAAAATCAGGAGATTAGCTAAATGTATTTGCCTAATTCAGAACTGAAAATACCTATAGTGATTTAAAATATTTATTGATACAAAGTTTGATACTAGTCCCTTATTAATAAAAAAATTCTGAAAAGTTAAGCAAAAGTGAGTCTAATAATAGTATATTTAATTTTCCTTTTTTATGGTTTACTTTTTGTTAATCAAAGAAGCATAGATATGCAAGTTGGTTCTATCCATATAACAAAAGAATTTCTATTATAACTTACCATATAAGTAATTACCCATTCTCTGTTTGAAGATCTTCAAGAAGGGGAAAGACAGTACCTCTAAAGGCAACCCATTCAACTTTTGGGTCTGATTGTAAAGAAGTTTTTCCTGTCATCAAATTTAAAGTTCTTTCTTTGTAATTTCAAATTCAATTACGACTCTGGAGTCAAACAGAACAAGTCTAATCTCCCCTCTACATGATAGGGCTAAAAATTTGAAAATAGCCATCACGTTGTCCTCATGTTCTTAGGCATTTTGCCTTTTTAAAAAATTTTTTCATGTTTGATGAAATATTGTATGCTTTTGAATACTTTCTTTATTATATAAGGGACTTTCTTTTGGTTCTTATGATACTTCTTGCTTAATGTTGAGGTTCTGAAACTTGGTAATTGTATTGGGTGGGTTGAATTTGAGTTTCCTCTCAGTTGGCACCCAGTGGATTTTTATAATACTGCATTAAATATTTTTTCTCTTATTCTGGAAATTGTTTGATTATCATTTCCGGAGCTCTAATTGTTGTTTCAGCATTTTCTCTCTCTCTTTCTCTCTCTCTCTCTCTCTCTCTCTCTCTATCTCTCTCTCTCATGACTTTAACTATCTAATCTTTTGCTGATTTTTTCTATGAAATTTTCCATGTGATACATTTCTTCCTTTCCATTATCAAAATATTGTTCTTCTATTTTTGAATATTTATGGTTATTGTGAAGTAATGAAGAACTGAGTTTTCACATAATTGATTGAGTCATGTGACCATCTTGATAGAAGGATCACATTTTAAGTTTTCATGGTAATTTGTAATTGTTAATTAGGTAGGTATCTGTATTAGCTGTTTTAGTCTATAGTTATTTTCAGAAACAAAGAAAGTAAAGAACTATTCTGAGTTTAATTGTTATGTACTGGTCTGTAATGATCTAATACATAACTATAGGAAAACTCATTTTTTTTTCTCATGTACACCTTTCATTTTACTTTTCTTTAGAAAAATACAAGAAATATTTAATTATTAAATTGTCAAACCAGAATTAAGGAAAGGAATCCAGAAAGCATTAAGTTCCTTTTGACTTCTGCCACTTCCCCTCCCCCCCATTTTGGATAGACTATTTCATTTTAAAGGCATAATTGTCCAGAAAATATAATTGTCTTAGAAAAAGAGAAATAACGAACAGGATCTTAACAAAATAGCTTTTCACATGAATGAACTTTTAAAGGAAAGATCTGTAACTTTAATACGAATGACTACATTCTGCCTATTATGAAGAATATGATAAATGGTCATTTTTAATTTTAATGAATTTCTATTTATTTAAAATATAAACAATTAGAAAGGTTAAATAACTGCATTTATTGACAGTACTACTTTTGAAACCTCATTCCATATCAAAGGGGAACTAGCTTTTTAAATAATCTGCCAATGTCATACAAATTTTGATAGGTCTCATTAAAATGGAAAGACTGAGTATAGATCCTGTCTTGGAAGCTATGTGTTGTCATATGAGGACTAGCTTGAGGTGTGTGGGATGTTCTTTTTGTTATCTTTGGTTTTTTTTTTTTTTTTTTTTTTTGGATAAAAAAGATTTTTCTTTTTTTTCCCTTTTTTTTATTATAGCTTTTTTATATACAAAACATATGCATGGGTAATTTTTCAACACCGGCACTTACAAAAACTTCTGTTTCAACTTTTCCCTTCCTTCCTTCCACCCCCTCCCCTAGATGGCAGGTAGTTTCATACATGTTAAATATGTTAAAATATATGTTAAATACAATATTTGTATACATATTTATGTAGTTATCTTGTTGCACAAAAAAGATTGGATTTAGAAAGAAGGTAAAAATAACCAGAGAAGAAAAAACAAAAATACAAGCAAACAATAACAGAAAGAGTAGAAATGTTATGTTATGGTTCATACTCATTTCCCAGTGCTCTTTCTCTGGGTATAGCTGGGTCTATTCATTACAGATCAATTGGAACTGAATTGAATCCTCTCATTGTTGAAGAGAGCCACGTGCATCAGAATTGATTCTTATATAGTATTGTTGTTGAAGTGTATAATTATCTCCTAGTTCTGCTCATTTCACTTAGCATCAGTTCATGTAAGTCTCTCCAAGCCTCTCTGTATTCATCCTGCTGGTCATTTCTTATAGACCAATAATATTCCATAACATTCATATACCACAATTTATTCAGCCAATTTCCAATTGGTGGGCATCCCTTCAATTTCCAGTTTCTAGCCACTACAAAAGGGCTGCTGGTGTGTGGGATGTTCAAAGAAGTGAAGTACCTTTGGTGTGAGGGCTGCTTATCTACCTTTAATGTCCAGCCTTCTATTCTCACCTGTGGCAACAAAAAGTTGCAGCATTACAGTGGTCATATCATGGTAAACTATCTTGGCAGATAAACTAACAGAAATTGAGCATAACTGGTAGACTCCAAATCCATTGGCTAGTTAGCCGGTTGTCCGCCATAAGCCTGTGAAGACTTTCTTCAGTGGAATAGGTGGATGAAAGCAATTTATTCCAATAGGCCATGAAAGCAGCTGAAGAAGGCATTGTTTCTCCCTCAGTAGAAGGTAACCTCCTTGAGGGCAGGGACTGTGTTTTTTCTTCTCTTTGTATCCATACACCCAGGACCTGGTAAGTGCTTAAAAATACTCCATCACTTATTTATTGATTTATTGATATTAAAATATCAATTTATTTATTGATTTTTTCCCTTCAAAATTCTTTTAATAACATGAGGTTCTAAAAGGACCTCTCCTAAAAATACCTCATCCATATCTTTGTCATGAATTTCTCATGCTAATTATTCCTTTATTGTCAGCCATTATCACCCACTAAGACATTAGCAGGATTAGCTAATAAGATCCTAGATAATTACTAAGGTAAACTATCTTCAAATATTTGGTAGCTCTGACATATTGAGGAGGGGTTTTACTTGGTCTCTTTGACTCCAGAGGACAGAACCAAGAACAATAATTGAACACTTGTGCTGCACTATGAGAGGCTACTTCAAAAACGATCTCCTCTACTCTGGCCTCATCGAATTCATCTGAAGTTCAAGTTCAACTGGATGCTCAATTTAAGAACTGGATTTTAATCTTGCAGAGAAAAGGATTATCAATATGCATCTTTGAAAACAGTTTATTAATATGATAGTCTAATAGATTTTAAAGATGAAAAGTTTATTCTTTCTGGTTGTTGAGTTAATCAAAAAAGGTTTTGTCAAATGTGATGGGAAAAATTGATGAAGGTCTAGATAGCCTCTGTGGTTCCTTCTTGCTATGAGACTGTGATTTTTATAGATTTATTTTATATATAATTATATTGAAAAATACTATATGAGAAAATAAAGATAACAAGTATATAAAATATAAAGTTCTATATGTCATTTATTATCATCAATAATAATTTTAGAACCTATTAAAACAAAGCCAACTCTTTTAATAAAGCATGAGAAATGGCATCATTTAGTGTAGGCCTTCTTAAGCTTTTTCTACTCAAACCCCTTTTTAACCTAAGAAATTTTTATGTCACCCTGGGTATATAATGATTTAAACTAGGTATATAAATCAAACATTTACTGATAATATAGCAAAAAAATTAATTTAACAATTCTTTTACGGTAATTTTACTATTTATAAAAGATCTATACTAATTTGTAAACTAATGAGATGGATGTGCTTGTTTATTCTGCACAAAGAATTAAATCTTGGAGAAATAGTTGATATCTTTTACTGTTGCCAAATTTTTCATAACTTCATATCCAGTTATGTGACCCCATATCACTAGCCACTGTTTAAGAAGCTTTGATTTAGTGGATAGAGAGTTAGCCTTGAAAGCCAGGAAACCCTGGATTCAAGGCCTATCTCTGAGTTAAAAATGTTATTTTACCTGGATGCTAATCCAACACAATCAGAAACCATCTAGCACAATGTGAATTTAGGTCGATAATCACTTCTAGGTCTGATTAGAAAAATTATTTTTTTCTGGAACCCGATTTCTTGTCTTATTTTCATGTGTGGGCCTCATGTTGCTTTTAGGTTTCCACTAACTGTCTGTGTGAGTTTTGTCTTGGTTGTTGAATGAGAAAAACACTTTATTGTAGTTACTTCTTTATATTTCCTTTGAAAGCTTCTTCTAACCATACCTCCCCTCCCCCCCCTTTTTTCCCCTCTGGCCTTTTAAATTAGCTTTAAGCATATTTCCTGACTTGATAAAGACTCTACTCTTGGGTGAGATACTGTCATGACGATTGTTTCTTTATTCATCCAAACATTTATTGAGCATTAATTAAACTCAGAGGACAATTCATTTTCTCTACCAACCATAGGATCTTGACATAAAGGGAGACTTTCAACACATCTCTCAGAAATAGACTTCCTTTTTCTTTTTCTCCTGAATTCAATTGAACAAATATTTATTAAATATCTTTCATTGTACTAAGTGTTGTGGATTCAAAGGGGGAAAAAAACCCCTCCAACCCTTGCTTACATTCTACTAGGGAAATTCAAATATATAAAAACAAGCATAATGTAACAAAAATGAGAGAGAGAAAAGAGTACTAACATCTAGGATAATCAGGGAAAGTGGCACTGAATTAAATACTGAAGGAAGGGTTCTTGAAAGATTTTGTCTTTTTGTTCAAACAGCTTTTTCCTTTTTTCTTTTTGGCCATCCAATAGATTTCTCTTTTTTCCACCTGAGGGAGCTCTTACATCATGAGCCTTTCCGAGATGCTGGAACTGAATAAAGCCCTCTATTTTTCTATGATTCTGATACTCAGTTATTGTTAAAGAATTGGGTGGGTTTTCCCCCTTCCCTAATTTCCTTAATTTTATGCAATAAGCAACTTGGCTTCTTGCCTCCATTATCCACACACCTGGAGTCACTTAACCCAGCCTATAGGCTTAATCCTGCTCTGGTCTTTGGCAAACTTTTAGGCTCATAAGAGAAAAAGAAAGGCTCTTGGAGAAAAGTCTGTTAAGTGACTCAGTTCAGCAACCTTATTGGTCATCCTACAATGGATGTGTAAATTTACTTTCCTATTGACCCATTTACCATACCTATAATTTTTTGGATCAAATTGCCCCTTCCTGGTTGCTATTTAAAGGCAGGGACTGTCTTTACTTTTGTATTTGTACTCTCTGTGCACAATAAATCCTTTTTCATTAATTGATCCACTCTGATTTGGTAGCTTTATTCTGTAACCTGATCTGTGCCTTCCTCTTTGTGACCATTCCCTTATACTGTATTTTATTTTCTATTCTTGTCATTTATTCTCCATTCCTGAGACTATAACCTATTAGATTGCTTAAGCAGTCTTGTCTCTTAGAGACTCTGGCTTGAAAAACACTCATCAGATGTCCCAGGCACAAGAATCTCTCTCTGAATCTTCTCTCCTGTGATGCCATATTCAATCCTGCTGAATTTTGATAAAATAATAATTGGCTATATCTTGATTAGATTTCTATTGACTGGCTGCTACCAGATTCTGTTACAGTGCCTTTCCCTGTGAGGCCTTCTCCTATGAAAAATTCTTTAGATTAGACTTCTGATCTCTGGTCTGCTGCTGGACTTCTCTGCTGGAGACACTTATTGTAAGGATGTCAGGGACTCCTGTTCCCATAAAAATAAATGTTTCGTGGACAGAGTGGAATCTTTTTTGCTCAACTCATCCAGTGTTCATAGATTATTTGAAGAAATTTTGAATGTGAGAACAAGAATATTATACCCTTCATCTCCTAATCCTGTATAATGGGCTGTATAATGGTAACTTGTCTACTCCCAAGCTCCAATTATCATCTCTATTTATATAATATCCTATCCATATTAAAAAAAAAAAACCTCTGCCTAGCATATTTTAAGCTTATTAAAAAATAAATCTCTGCCTTCATTATCTTGCATGTTATCTTTTTGAAAATGAAAACATACTTATTTTCTCATTGTCTAGATTTTTTTCACATTGGGAGATGCTCATAAATCTTGAATATTAACAGTACAGGTGGAGGGGTTCTAGGAACTTTAGGAGGAAAATGAAATGTTTCTCTGGTACTGAGGTGCTTAATGGGATATTTCTATCTTTACCTTTTCTGGTAGAGTGAATTTGTAGATTGAATAAAATCCGTAGGAAGGCACCCATATATGAAAATGGCTTAGCCCTAAATGAAGGGCAAGCTTCTGAGCTTCTGCTAATGGAATGAACTGTGGGGAATTCCCTTTTCTTTGCAGTTCCTCGATGCTCCCAGCAGGTGTCACAAGAGGCAATCTTTCCTTCTGGCTTGTCATCACTTTGTTTACCCCACTAAAAGATCCATCATTCCCAGGCTGTCTTTTTTCCCCCCCTCTGTCGGTCTGTCTCTTTTTCCTCTGTCCGTCCATCCGTCCATCTATCCGTCCGTCCGTCTGTCTTTTTTCCTATATCTCTCTTTTCTCCATCCGTCCATCTGCCTGTCTGTCCATACGTCCTTCTGTCTCTCTTTTTTTCTCTGTCAGTTCGTCTGTTCATCTGTCTATCTCTCTCATGGTTATTTTAGAGGTTAGACAAATCTAGAAAATGCCCTCTGGCTAGAAAAAAAACTTCACCGCTATTGGATAAGGTCTTTGTCACTAAGGGAAATTGTAGGGAGGCTAATCGTGAACTCTCTCTGTCTCAATTTTTCCTGCAGTATAGCCATCATAATATTTGTTATGTAATAACAGACAGGAATTTATTTCCTTTTGTTAAAGCTATTGTTTCCTATCATGGGTCATTATTTGTCTTCTTTACTTTTGTCTTCCCAATGGACTTTGATTATTTTGGAGGTTGATGATTTTGTGCAGAATTCAATTAACAATCAAGTCAGAGCATCACCTGTGATGTCCTTTTTGAGAACAATATTCTTTAGCTCCTGTAATGTTCTTTTTTGGTTTTTATTTATTTACTGGTATAAATATTATATTATTTATGCTCCATTGCTTTATGAATCATATTGGGAGAGAAAAATCAGAACAAAATGGAAAAAAAATGGGAGAGGAAAAAACCCATAAAAAAAGTGAAAATAGCATGTGTTTATTTTCTATAATTTAGTTTCTATAATTCTTTTTCTGGATGTAGATGGCATTTTCTATCCAAAGTCTATTGAATTGCCTTGGATCACTGAACCACTGAGAATCAAATCTTTCATAGTGGATTATCACACATTCTTGCTGTTATTATTTACAATGTATTCCTGGGTTCTTTTTGTTTGCTCAGGATTAGTTCATGTAAATCTTTCCAGACCTTTCTAAAATCACCTTGTTCATAATTTTTTATGGAACAATAATATTCCATCACCTTCATATAACACAACTTATTCATCCATTCACCAATTCATGGGCATCTACTCATTTTCTTATTCTTGGCTACCATAAAAAAATCTTCTACAAACAATTTGCATATGTGGGTTCTTTCCCCTCCTTTATGATTTCCTTGGGATATAGAGCCAATAGTGGCACTTGTGGGTCAATGGATATATACAGTTTTATAGCCCTTTGGGCATCTTTCCATATAGCTCTCCAGAATGGTTGGATTATTTCACAACCCTACTTGTATTCTTATAAATTTGACACAATTCTTTATATATTTTAGAAATGAAATCTTTATCAGAAACACTGATAGTGAAATTTTTTCTCAATTTTGTAGTTCCTTTTAATTTTGTTTCTGTTGGTTTTGTTTGTGCAACTCCTTTTTAATTTAATATAATCAAAGCTGTCAATTTTGCATTTCTCAATGGTCTCTAGTTCTTCTTTGGTCATAATGTCCATCCTTCTCCAAAGATCTGATAAGTAAATTATTGCTTGCTCTTTTAATTTGCTTATGGAATCACCCTTTATGCCAAAATTAGGTACCCATTTTGACCTTATTTTGGTATGGGATGTGAGATTTTGGTCTACACCAAGATTCTGAAATGTTATTTTCCAGTTTTCCTAGCAATTTTTGTCAAATAATGAATTTTTCCCCAAATGCTAGAGTTTGGGGGTTTATAAAATACTAGATTACAATAGGCATTGATTATTGTGTCATATGTATCTAGCTTATTTCACTGATCTACCATTCTATTTATAACTAGTACCAAATAGTTTTGATAACTGTTGCTTTATAATATAGTTTTAGGTCTGGTAACAATAAGCCACCATTCTTTGTATTTTTTCCATTAATTCCCTTGATATTTTTGACCTTTTGTTCTTCCAGATGAATTTTATTATTATATTTTCTAGTTCTATGAAATAATGTTTTGGCAGTTTGATTGGTATGACACTGAATAAGTAATTATTATATTAACTCAACTTACCCATGAGTGATTTATATTTTTCCAATTATTTAGATAAAACTTTATTCTCCCTTTCCTCCCTGTCCTTTGTACTTTTTTTTTTTTTTTACTTACCTCACCCACTACCTTATCTGCTATCACCTCTCCTCCCCTTCTCTTGCTAGTGGTTTTTTTAACCCAGGCTTCCCACTACCTTATTTTTTATTACCCTTTCCCATTTTCTTACCGTTTTTCCCTAGTGTTTCTGCTCTCCCTTCTATCTTGCCTCTCCATTTTCTTCCCACTTTCTCCTCCTTTTTTATAGGGTTAGATGAATTTCTATATCCAACTGAATAATTAAATTATTCCCTCTCAAAGCCAAAACTGTTGAGCTCAAGCTTCAGAAAATGTTAATCTCCTTCCTTTCTTTCCTTCTGCTTTAATAAGTCTTTTGCTTCTCTTCATGTGAATTAATTGTCCCATTATATCTCCTCTTTCTTCCATTTCCACCCCTTACTGTCTTTTTCTTTGATACCATCATATAAGAGTCCATTTACAACCACACCCTTGGTCCATGTTATGCCTCTCTCTGCCTGTTCCAGTTACAGATACAGTCCTGAAGAGTTACAGATATAGTTTTTTTCATCTAGGTATGTAAAGTTAAATCTTTAAATAATATATATTTTCTCTTGTTTACCTTTCTATGCTTCTCTTGAGTCCTGTATTTGTAGATTAAATTTTCTGTTTTAGTTGTTTTTTTTCCAATAGAAATGATTAAAAGTCTCTTACTTCATTGAAGATCCATCGCCTCCTCTGAAAGATGATGCTAAGTCTCTCTAGATGGTTAATTCTTTGTTGTAATCCTAGGTCCTTTACCTTTTGGAATATGGTATTCCAGGCCTATAATCCTTTATTGTGGAAGCCACCAGATACTGGGTAATGCTGATTGTTGCTCCTTGATATTTAAATTGTTTTTGTCTGGCAGCTTGCAGCATTTCCCTTGAGTTGTAGTTCTGGAGTTTTGCCACAACATCCCTCAGAGGTTTCCTTGTGTGATGTCTTTCTGAAGGTTATTGATGGATTCTTTCAATGATAATTTCCCCCTCTGTTTTTAGAACTTTGGGACCTTAATAATCTCTTGAAGAATGCTATTCAGGCTCTTTTTTTTTTTTTTTTGGTCATGGCCTTCAGGTGGATCTAATAATTTTTAAGTTGTCTCTTCTGGATCTATTTTCCAAGTTGGCTATTTTTCCAATGAGGTATTTTACATTTTTTCCCTTTTTACATTCTTTTTAGTTTGTTTGTTTGATTCTTGATGTCTCATAATCATTAGCTTTCATTTGCCCTGTCCTAGTTTTAACTATGTGATTTTCTTCAGTTAACTTTTGTATATGTTTTTCTATTTGGTTAATTCTACTTTTGAAGATATTGTTTTCTTTGGTGAATTTTTTTTTTGTATTTGGCCAATTGTATTTTTAAGGAATTGCCTTCTTTTTTTCAAGCTGTTGACTCTTTCTTGCCTACCTTTCATTTCTTTTCTCATTTCTTCTTCTTCTTTTTCTTCTTCTTCTTCGTCTTCTTCTTTCTTTTTCTTCTACTCTTTTTTGCTTTTTAAAGCCTTTTATGAGTACTTCCAAGAACCCTCTGTGGACTTGGGACCAATTCACATAACTCTTTGAAATTTCTTCTGCAGACATTTTGTCTTTGTCTGATTGTCTGAGTTGGTGTTTTCCTCTTCTCTGTCATTATAGTAGTTTCCTATGGTCAAGGTTCTTTGCTATTTCTTGCTCATTTTCTGTCATTTTTTGTTAGGATTTCTTTTTTTCTTTTCTTTTCTTTTCTTTTTTTTTTTTTACTTTTATGGTTGAGTTCTGTTCCTGGGATAAAGGGGGCATTGTCCCAAGCTTCCTGTGTAGCTCTGAACTCTGGCCTTGAACACAAGGGCACCTTCTGTTTGCAAAGGGTAGCTTTGCTTGCTTTTTCCAGGAAACAGTCTGTGTTCCCACAAATTTTCCTTCTGAGAGCTAGAACTGGTTGCTTCTCCACTGGTCTGCTTCTCTACTGAGCCAAGACCAAGGGTCTCAGTTGCTGATTTGCTGTGATTAAGACTTTCTCATTAGCTTTCCCAGAGTCTATCTGATATGGGTTGAATAACCTTTCCACCCCAGTAAGGCTGATGTTTCTTGAAATCCTTCTAATCTATCTTGAACTGGAGAGCTTCAACTGGCTTGTTTTCATGTGGTTTTCCAGTTAAACTGGGAGAGATTGAGCAGCATCCTGACTTCACTCTGCCATCTTTACCCTCCAGTTACAGTAATGTTCACATTTAACATTCAAATTACACATTTAAATTAAAATGCTCATCCTAAAATATTGATATTCTTTCTTTCAATGACACCTGGGAGACTCCTCTTCCAACAGAGGGAGCATTTTCATTTATTCAGGAATTTATAATATAGGTGTAGATGAGATGATTCAAATCATTTCAGACATATTTTTTGAGGTAGGTGTCTCTGTCTTTAGCAGTCTTAAGGATATCTTTTTTCTACTGCCCATATTCTTCCTGGGAGACTTCAAATTAGGAAAGATCCCAGCACTCTATACATAGAATAATAGATTACAAGGACTCTATCTTTGAGGGAATCTCTTTTTACATCTTTCACATTTGACTCCTTCTTTGTGCTTATACATCCTATACCCTAAATTTAGATCCTTACTACATCTTATCTAGATTGTTGCTAAAAAGTTTTAATTTATTTCCCTGCATTAAATGTATCAACATGCCAGTCTGTTTTACCTTTCCCCCCTGCCCCTGTCTTCATGACCCTATTTGGGATTTTTTTTTTGGCAAAGATACTGGAATGTTTTCCCATTTCCTTCTCCAATTCATTTTATGGATGTAGAAATGGAGGCAAACAGGATTAAGTGACTTGCCCATGATTACACAGCTAGTAATTATCTGAGGCCAGATTTGAACTAAGAAAGAGGGGTCTTCCTGTTTCCAGATTCAGCACCATGTAACTTAGCTGCAAAGTCCTATGTACTATGGTCAAAGTAATTTCTTATATGTGTATACACACCCACACACCCACCCACACATACAAACCTATGTTCGATTGCTTGCCATCTTGGGAAGAGTGAAAAGGAAGAGGGGGGAGAAAAAAAATGGGTCTCAGAATCCTATAAAAATTAGTGTTGAAAATTATCTTTACATGTAATTGGAATAAATACTATTAAAAAATCCAGTAATTTTCCTTAAATGCAAGATGTGACCCTATAACTCCTCAATCAGATCTTGTGGCTTCCTATTGCCTCTAGGATAAGATATAAACTCCTTTGTCTTTTAAAGTCCTTCACAGTCTCATTTTATATTACTTCCTTTCCTACACTCTGTACAATCTCACCAAATTGGCCCTCCCTCTATTCCTCACACACTATTCTCCATCTACTTCTTAGTGCTTTCACATCAGCCCTCCCACATTCCTTTAATGTACTTTCTTCTTACTCTCATAGAATTTCTGTCTTATTTTCAGATATAACAACAGCACCTTCTTCTGCATGAAGTTTTTCCTAATCTCCCTTTCCCAGCTTTTAGTGCCGTTCTTTCTGAATTAGCTTCTATGAATTACCTCATATAAATTTGTATTTATTTACTTTATGTTTTACATATATATATATATATATATATATATATATATATATATATATATACTTAACACATTACCCCAGCCCCTGTTTGCAAGGAGGAGTTATTTGATCCTTTCTATTTGTATCTTCAGTTCCTAGTCCTAGAGTGAATATATCCACTCTAATTTGTTAATCAAATTATTGCCTTTGGCTGTACATCACATGACCTAAACCATTTTGGTTAAATAGAAGCTTATTCTATTATTCTATTTTCTATAAGGTTTAAATCAATGACATGATTTTGTTGATTTGATTTTACTATTGATATCTTGTTTAATTTGCTGACTGGGTAGAAGAACTAAGACTATAATATAATTTAATTTTTTTTTCTTCAGGATAGATATTGGAACTGAATGTGAAATTCCTGGATGAGGAAAGTCCCTCTGTTAATGCAGGTTGGTATCTCTTGTATTAACCTTTTTGTTGTTCAGTTCTTCAGTCATGTCTGTTTCTTTGTGATCCTGTGGACCACATCAAGTCGATACTGTCCATAGCATTTTTTTTTGGAAAAGACATGAGTGGTTTGCAATATTTTTCTTCATTGGATTGAGGCAAACAGGTATTAAGTTAGTTGGCCAGAGTCACATATTGTGATACAAGTCTCTGAGGCTGGATTTAAATTCATTTCCTCACTCCATGCCCAAAAATCTATTCACTAAGCCACCTACCTGCCTTCTATTCTTTATAGGTGCTTTAAAAATCTTAGTTTGGTTTTAGTTATGAAAACTTAAAACTACACTAAAAATTTTAGCATATTTTTATATTGTTATCCAAAAACATATTTTCATCTACCCATCTATCAATGTATTTATTACCTATCTATCTGTATATTTTTATGTTTATTTTATTTTAGCTTGGAATAAGCCTAATTATCTTGAAGAACATATTTCACTTCCTAGTAAAGTGTGACCAGTTGGAAAATTCAGCTATGACTATAGCTAAGTGACCTTCCAGACTTCTTTCAACACAGTTGGAAACTCTTTTGAGCCAATTGTCCCAAGAGAAGAGAGAAATCATCCCCTGTGTTTGTGTAATAGGCAGCATGCTGCAGCTGGATAGAGCTCTGGGGTTTTGGACCTCTCTTAAGGTAACCATAATGGGAGCTTTGGGTTTGTGGAGGGCTGACTTAAGTGTGGATTTTTATTGCTTCATTGTGTCCCACTTGAAAGACTTTGCATGAGGTCTCCGCAAATTAAAGGAAAGTATGGTTGCATGCCTTTGAGCAGAGGCCACATCTAGTTCTCTGATCCATATAACGTCTGGTTCAATACTAGACAATACCAAGCATATTGTTGGCACTCATCAAATGTAAATAACTGCACTTCATTTGGCAAATAATCTTATCTTCGTATACATGATGGATTAAATATAGTACATTCTGTGCTTCAGAAACTCCCATAATTCCCCAGTGGTATAGAAAAGCACTCTAGATATTTCTTTACCTTGAAATGCTCAAATCGGCTTCAACATCTGGCTTTGGGATTATGTTTCTCCTGTTCTCAGTGATTACATCATTTGCCCATTTTGAATGAGAGATTCATCTTTTTTTCTTATTGGGAAAATATATCTTACTTAGAATACTCTGAGTCTAATTCCAGGGAAGAAAAGTCATGGCAATCCCAGATCCATGTGAGGTTAGTTTTACCATGTGGATCATTATAGTATTTATTGTCTTCAATCCCATCATAATGATAGACAATGACAGGGCCATATTTGGGGCATAGGTCTTCTGACATCTCAAACCAATTTTCCTTCTGCCATATATTGTGCTTTTCATGGAAGGACTTTGGAAAAGTATGCAGTAACATACAAAGGTAAGGCTTTGTTGAACTTCCCATATAATAATATGTTAGAAAATTCTTCCAGGATTTTGTTGGGCAAACATGAAAGGGAGCCTGGCTACTTATAATACATGGATTGTGTGAGTTGTTTTGTACAGTATAGAGTGCTTGCAAACAATTTCCCCAGATTTTCCCAGCTTTGTTCTTGGATGAGGCACTTGGCAGGCTGCCTCTGCTTAGCTCATGCTAAGTAGGTGTGTGGAGAGGTTTCAGGGCCTGGGGGAAGGGGGTTCCTGTTTGGAAGCAGAAGAGGCTTTCTGGGCCAAAGGTATTCTGAAGAGGGGAGTGGATAATGCTCCTCAAATGCACAGGGGATGGGAGATGCAGAGAGATGGGAATAAAAAGGAAAGAGGAAAATGAAGAAAGGAAAAATGCTCAATTTTTCTGCTTTCTTCTGCCTTGATGTGAAATGTTTTTTTCTAATGGTGAAATCAGAGACTAGAGCTAGAACAGAAGTAATTGCATTTACTTCAACATTCCTTCCCATGTCCAGCAGAGGATTTCCACTATGGGAGAGAGCTAGGGTGGGATTTTGCACAGGGACATAAAGAAATATTGGGATAGCTCCTGCATTGTGCCAATACTAAATAAGACACAATACATACTTGTTGGGGATAATAAAACCTATTCTTTAAAACTTACAGAGTCACTGTGAGCACCAAATGAGATTATAATATAATGATAATATAGTATAATACAATACAACATAACATATAATCTAATATTGGGATAGGGACTAAGCCTATGATTTCACTAACTCTGAGTGAGGTGAACTTTGAGAAGAGGAAACTCCTTCTGTTAATCCAAGTCAGCATCTTCCCTGACATTTATAGTCAGAGAGATGTCTAGAGCTAAGAGGTTACATGATTTGCTCAGTTACACAGAGAGTATGTGTTACCATGATTCATTCTGGCTCCAAGACCAGCTTTCTATTCACATCCATCAACCACGTTGCTATTTATATAATTCATATAAATATATATATAGCATCATTATCCTTCTTTGTCATCTTCATCATGATCATCATCATACTTTTTCATCATCTCATTATCAAAGTCATTTTGATGGAATTTGTGATTTCATTACACAAAGAATTCCCAATGTGGACTGGCACCTTTTCATTTATTTACTTATTTTTGCTGAGGCATTTGGGGTTAAGTGATTTACCCGGGGTCACAGAGCTAGGAAGCATTAAGCAAGCTTGCTTTAAGATTTAATGAATACGGGTGGCTCAAATGTATGGTATGGTGGAGGGCAACTGTTGAGTCAATCGATATTAGTGGTAGTTAATTCTATGGAAGAAACTTTGTTTTGATGCGAAAGCTTCTCAGATAATGAAGATCATTAAGATAACGGCTGTAAGAGAGATAAATGAGCCAACTGAAGACAGTACGTTTCATGCTGTGTCTAAGTTCAGATTTGAACTCAGGTCCTCCTGACTTCAGGGCTGGTGCTCTCTCCACTGCACCATCTAGCTGCCCCTTTTTTCTCATTTCTTTTTTTTTTAAATTTATTTTTGGGCACCTTTTCTACAATTATTGTTTTAGGACTTGCTGGGGAAGGCATTATGAAATTAAGGAACTCTCCATTAAACAGCAGAATTCTAGATTCTAAGGCTCACTCTCCACCCACTATACCATACTGCTTCTTCATTATATTTTATAATTGGAGAAAGGTATAGAGGGAACTGAGAAATTAGGGGAGAGATTCAGGCTGGTTGATGAGAACCACCTCTGACCCAGGATTTATTTAAGCCAAGGTTGTTCCATGGAGGATTTGAATAGTTTAAGAGAAAGGGAACAAGCATTTATTAAGAATTGATCAGCTCCTGTGTTAACTATTTTATAAAAGTACTTCATTTGATCCTTATAACAAACCTGTGAGGTAGATGTTATTATTCCCATTTGACATCTGAGGATATGGAGGCAGAGTTTGTGTTTTATCCAGAGTCATATAGCTTAAATATCTGAGGAGTTCTTTCAACTCAAGTTTTCCTAACTTCAAGCCTGATGTTCTATCTACCATGCTGCGGAGCTACTGTAATGTAGTCAATTCTCAGTTATGCATAGGAGTAGATGGGAGGAATGAAGAATAAATACTAAATGCCAAAATATGAAAAGCTATGAATAAAAATAATTCTACTTAGGACAGTAAAGTGACAGTGAATAGACAGTGAAGTGACATAGTGAATAGACACTGGTTTTAGAATCAAGTCTAGGTTTAAATTTGGCATCCACAACTGGTTGTAAGACCTTGGGAAAGTTTTCCCTTAGTTTCAGTTTTCTCATCTGTAAAATGAAGATACATCACTGTTGTTATTAACATAAAATGAGATAATATTTACAAAGTGCTTTTTTTCAAATTTCTTTTATTTAAAGAAACAGAATAAGAAAAAAAGAAAAACAGTAAAGGAATACAAAACAAAAGAGAACATTGTCATGTGCCCAGAAGAACACAAGGGAGGATTCAAAATATATAATAACTAATACCAGTTCAAGAAAGTATATATATTAGTAGAAGAAATTATATTCATGACTGTACATTTTTTCTTTACTTCCATGTAAATTGTTCTTTTGTTCTCTGCTGTGCACCTTTTTTACTTTATTCCTTTTTCCCCATTTCCTCAACCCCATCCATCCCCAAGCAGGCTATAATTAAGAAAGGACATATTTACATAAACATATATATATATATATATATATAAATATTTACATATATATACATTCATACACACATATACCCGCACATGTAGACACACATATCTTTCCTATCCCAGCTGACCCTTTGCTTTAATTCTGCTCCCTTAACTTCCCTTACTACTACTTAACCTCCCCCCACCCATGAATCCCTCCCTTGTCTTCTTCCCTTACCCTTTGTTTCTCTGCCCACTCATCCCTCCTCCCTTATTTCTTTATAGATTTTGGAGGGTGCTATAACCTTCATAGTATATATGTTGTGTTGCCTATTTAACCCATTCCCAATGTGAGTAGGTTTTCAGAATTATGAGCCTTCCTCTCCATCTCTAATGCCTTTGTGTCTATTTCTCTGTACCTCATTTGTATGACATAATTGCTACTTTTACTTTAACTCTGCCCGTCTTTCTTTTAAGATGTCCTATGGTTGATGTCAATCTTAAACATATGTTACATATTTCCCATGTAAAAAATTAACAAAAAATAATTTGTCCATGTTGAGTTTCTTGAAATTGATTTTTGATATTGATTATGTTAAATTTTCTATTAAGTTTGCAGTTATTTGATAGAAAGTCCTGAAAAATTTCAAATTTATTGAATGTCCATTTTTTTTTTCTCATTCAATATTATAGATAATTTTGCTAGATATTTTGGCCACAAGTCTGGTTCAGGACCTGCAGTCTTTTATTGTGGCTGTGTACAGTACTGTACTGTGCTGTACACAATCCTGTACAATTCTAACTGTAGCTCTAGCATATATGAATAGTTGTCTTCTTGTTTCTTACAAAATTTTCTCTTTGATCTGGGTTTTTTTCAAAATTTGGCAATAATGTTCCTGAATGTTTTCCACAAAGGAACACATTGAGGTGCTAATTTGTGATTTTTTTTTCTATTTCTATTTCCCCCTCATATTCTATCATGACAAGACAATTTTCTAGAATCATTTCTTGCATTATTGTGGCAAGATTTTTTTTTTGGTCATAACTTTCAGGCAATTCAATTATTCTTATATTTTCTCTTCTTGATCTGCTCTCTAGATCTGTTTCACATTCTGTTCTATTTTTTTTTCATTTCTATTTTTTCATTCTTTATAATCTGTTTTGTTATTTCTTGGCTTCTTTCATAGCTTCACTGGCTTCACAGACCCAGACCCCAACTCCACAAACAGTCCAGGAGACAAAAGTTTCCGTGGCCCTTACTGAGGCTTCAGCCACATTCAGCTAGCTCTAGGATTCCCCATTTTATGTTTCTATAGAGCAGAGATGTTTGCAGTTCACACTGGTTAGTCCCATCCCCTGGACTTTCTTCCAATATTTTTGGGTTATATCAGGAGGATCCCTGTTCTTCAAGTCTTTTTGATTTTCACCACACCATGTTTGCTCTGAGCTTCAAATTTGTTCTATTTGTG
Source organism: Sarcophilus harrisii (assembly GCF_902635505.1). Taxonomy (NCBI): domain Eukaryota; kingdom Metazoa; phylum Chordata; class Mammalia; order Dasyuromorphia; family Dasyuridae; genus Sarcophilus; species Sarcophilus harrisii. The sequence continues at coordinate 235,484,565 of NC_045429.1, read as the reverse complement.
GGGGATATTGGTAGAGCCTGAAATTTACCAAGCTACTCAGCCATCTTCCCAAAATCCTCCCCTTACAAAGTGTTTTGTAAATCTTAAATATCTACATAAATGCTAGCTATATATAGATTTTGGAGATGTGGCGGTGTATTTAGATATATTTAGACTACATTTTCCCACAGTATTTGAGAGAGGAAGAGAGACTTTGGATTTTCTTTAGACAACATTTCCCAGTAAATCTGTATGAGTCCTTTAATAGAATAGTTGAGAATTTCTTGACAATCTTTATTAGTTAGTAGCTCTAGAGAGATCAGATCAATTCTACTATTTTTTAGACAAATATGTACCCCATAGAATTGCATTATAGGTTAGGGAAAGATTTGGCTTTATAATCCTTACAGAAAGGACACTAAATTTGATCTTGACTACAATCCACCAACATTTTACTATAACCCCAAAATTACTTCCTCTTTATAATAAGAAAATTAGACTACAATCATAGGGAGCTAACCTGGTATATGTAAATTTAAAAAACTATTTTGATAGTTATATTTTACAATTATTAGTTTCTTCAGTAATCCTATATATTCAGTTTTATGCATTTAAAAACATTATTGAGAGGAAAATTCTGGGAAATTAGCAGAGTAGGTCAGCAAATTTCAAGTTCTCCAGATTTCCCTCATAAACAGAACAAATTCACACCTTGGGGCGAAGCCAGATTGTGGAAAAATCAAGAAGACCTGGGGTCAGAGGTCCTTCTCTCACAAACCAAGAAGATCTGAAGAAAGACCCCAGTTCTTGGATTAACATTGTGCAAATAGCTCTGGGGTATGTCCACAGAAACAGTAAGTGGGGAGCCCTGATGCTATCTAGGTTTGCCTCAGCAGGAACCACAGATACTTTCACCTCTGGGGCAGTATGCAGAATAGGGGTCTGAGTTCTGGGAGACTGAGGAAAGATCTCTTGATTAGGAAATCCCTAACAGCACATAGCCCAGCTGTGCTGCAGAGGCATAGCTCTGATTGAGAAGACTAGCACACCAGATAAGTGCAGAAGCAGTGGGGCTGGGATGCTGGGGGAGTTCTTGGTTTGGGGTTCCTGATCAGAAGGGAAAGCTGAAGTGAAGCTAGAGGCACCATCCTTCCCCACCCTCCCCCACAATTAGAGGTCTTTACACTAATACTTCTCATAAAAAAATTTAAAAAAGAACAATGAATCAGCAAAGAAAAAAGAACACAACCATAGAAATTTACTATGTGAGTAGGGAAGACTAGGATTCATTTTCAAAGGAGAATAGTAAAATAAAATATTATTTTGAGAATGGATCCATAGCCATTGCCAAACTATAAAAGGAATCCATGCAAAAAATGTTAAAATCCTCTAGAATAGCGGCAGCTAGGTAGTGTAGTGGATAGAGGACTAGCCCTGAAGTCAGGAGGACCTAAGTTCCAGTCTGGTCTCAGACATTTAACACTTCCTGGCTGTGTGACTCTGGGCAAATCACTTAACCACAATTGTCTCAGTGACAAGAAAAAAAGATCTTCTGGCCTAGAGAATCTCCAAAGTCTTTATCAGGTTAAGCTGCATATCAGCTTCATGAGGTTGTTTCAGTAAGAAAGGCTTTGTACTATTCACCTCATCTGGATTCTAAGAACCTGTAGACATGCTTCCTATTTCAATTGACCCTGGAACCAAATTACTGAACTTTCTCCAAGTTACAAAACTACCCATCAGCATTTCTGGATCATTTGCCCATCACCTTTAGAGACCCAAGTGTCTACAAAAACTATTGTTCATTATCTTCCTGGCTAAGGCAAATATTGTTATTTAATGGGAGAAGAGCCCTGATTGCATTCTAATTGTAGAACTGTTCTTGTGACTCACTTTAAATGTCTGGGGAAATTAAAGTTAATCCAATGAGGGGTTGATCCTATCTCAAAATATTATAAATATGTAATTAAAAAAATTGACCTGTGAATAACTTATTACATAAGGAAACCCTTGGCCTAAAACAAAGGGTTTCTTTGTCTCCAGGGACAATAGGGCATTTACAAATGGGCACTTATGGTAACCTTCTGTTGTTGTTGTTGCAGTTTTCCAGGAAGGGAGAAGGAAAATCTAAGTCTATCCTGGCCATTCTTCCTGGTGCCCATGGTCATATCTATTTGTCTAGACTCTGAAGTTTAGCTAATTCTCCTAATACAAGCCAGGACCTGAGAAGCCTGTCTTACCACTGCCTCCCAAATGAGTACAACAGGCTGGCCACAACCCAATACAATATTTACTACATAGGTACTCTTGTAGCTACCCTTTCTTACCAAGTCTCACATTAGTTATCCTAGACAAAAACATTCTGTGTTCATATCCACCCTAAACTATGGCACAAGAACTCTCATTTAAGGCATTTAAATTTGGTCTTGAGTCAGAAGACATGAAAAATTAAAACCAAGGCATATAATGAAATAACTTAGCAAAAAACTAGCAATAAAATATTATAATAAATAAAATGAAATGTTTCACATAAACCTGGGGTGTATTCTTAGAAATTCATATAACACCTTTGGGATGAATGGACACAGGTAAGGCACAGGTAAGGCACAACATGGAATTTTGCATTTGGGGTTAGGAGGATATGGAAAACTGCCTCTGACACTAAATTGTGTAAATCTAAGTATGGCTCAGTTAATTTCTTAGGATTTGCCCTAAGGCAATTTATAGAAGGGTTGTGATCTTCATTGCTGAAGGGAGCTTCCCACACTGATTAATCTACTAATTCTCAACATACGCCTGTGTTGTCAGTGACATGTTGGTTAGTGTTGAATTGGAGTCAGGAAGTTTTGGCTTCATTTATATCACACCTCTAAGGCTTATAAGTTGCAGGACCATGGCTAAATCACCAAAACTCCCCAAGTTTTAATTTCTTTAACTGAAAAATGGATATAATAATTATTTTTACCTCATTCACAATGTTGTTGAGAAACTCAAATGAAATAATATATGTAAAGGAAGCACTTTTACTATTTTAAAGTTTAACGTAAATGGCAGTTGCTATATTATTCTACCACAGGGCACTGCTATATTATGAACTGACATTTTTCAAGTGTTGATAGTTCCATGCTCATTCTAACAGTTTTGTGCTAGTTAATATGACTATTTTAATAGTCAACATCAAGGGTTCTTGGTAGTAAGCACCAGATTCTCTAACACTTCCAGAAAGAAGGCTGCTTCTATTCCCTAATGCTATTTATTTGGAAGTCAAGGTGTTCATTTTGCTAATCTAGCATCATGATATGTATTAATTCATAAATTAACTCTTGGATCAATCATTACTCTTTAGGAAAGTTTCTCCCCCTGGCTCTTGTGATGCATTTAAATGAACCCCAATAATATGACAGTATTCAGTGAACCACATAAATATGGCTTTATTATATGTAGTTATAGTTCCTTATCCAAAAGAAGGAAGTTGGGAAGTGTAACCTTTCCTGCCTAAAAGAAAATACTAAAGGATTGTGAAGGATAAGGAAGGCAGAACCCAGGAAATTTTGTTCCTCAATGCAGATTTGGACTAGAGCAGGGACTATCAGATTGCAAGGGAAGGGTAAGTCTCTGAATATAATTCATGATCTCTTGGGAGTTTGTACAATTCACTGACCCACTTAAGAAGTGATCATTAAAATTTGTTGCTAAATTGTGATGTGGTGAGTTTATTCTTTTTCTGCTTCTTAAATCAGCCAGGTAGCATAATAAATAAACTACTAGATTTGGAGTCAAGAAGATTTGAATTCAAATCTAGCCTCAGACACTTATTGAGTCCCTGATCAAGTCATTTAACCTCTGCCTTCCTCAGTTTTCTCATTTGAATATAAAAATAGTACTTGCCTCCCAGACTAAGATTAATCTAGGTTTGGAATTTGCATCCAACAGGCATAGTTTTACAATGAGTCAGCACAAGTTTATTACTGCTCAGAACCTTAATTTAAATAAGATGTAGGAAGAGGAAACTCAAAACATAAAAAACAATTAATGAACATATTGGCTGCCACCACAGTAAAGACACTATAACAAACAAACAAACAACATACAACATACATCATCACCACTCTAAGGAAGCACCAACATCTGAATTCCTTGACTGGGAGGATCCATGGTTACAATTATTCAGAGTTTCAAATGGGAGGCTAGGCAACCTGTACAGTATTTCCTAGCTGAATCCTTAAAGTCCTTCTTCTCTAAGGCATTTTTATAGACTGAGAACAAAGAAGGCATCATGCTGTTGTTCTCATTGGATATATGACTCTTGAGACAAAACAGCTCTCTCAGGTATAGGATGCTTCATCACAAAAGACCCACCAAGGAGAATATTTGTTCATTCCTTTAGGAGGATTATATATACTTCAGGGACTGGCCAGGTTTCCAGGATAAACACAGGCAGGCAATAAAGGATACTCATTAATTAAGTCACCAGAAGGGTGGCCAACCCTTCTTGTGTGCTTCCTGAGATTCTATCAGATAACTGTGAGCACATTCCAATGTTCTCAGCAAACAAATTTACACAAAGGCATGACTGAGACTCACTGGGATTCCTTACTAGAATTCCTTACACAGATTCATTGTGAAGATAAAATGTGATAAATTTGCAACTCTTGAAATGCCATATAAATTACATTTAGTATTAAATTTTCCATTTCCTATATTTTACAATTGCATGGCTAATTGATATTGTTTTTCTTAGAAGTTTTCTTCTTATTTGAAATTTGAAATTCTGGCTTTACTCTCTCAAAACTAGGCAAAATGCATCTTCCCCTTGGAGAACTTGAAATGCCATGAGCTTGTGTCATCTGCTGAAACTTCTATCAGCTTTGTTCCCCTCATTATTAGGTGCCATAGATGAATCCCCAGATTCTATTTAATCACATAATATTAATTAGTTATTTACAAAAGTTGTTGCAAAAATTATTTCAACAAAAGTTGTTGAAGATATTGCAATAATTAAAAAAGACATTACCCCCCATAATGCCCCAGAGGCATTCTTGCTTAATTCATCTCAGTCTCTAGGAAGAGTAGGCTCACTCTTAGCAAGTTTTCACATAATATTAGTCCCATCAACTTCCTATACAGATGTAGCATTATTATCTAAGGACTCCTCATCTCAGCTTTTACTGATTTGGGTCTTAAATATCATTCTTTTCTCCTTGGGACATCAATGCTGAGGTGGCTATAAATAGACAATGGGATGTCAGAGGGTTTAGTCTCCTGGTCTTTAAAAACTCTCTGATCTGTTCACTTAGTGGGTAAAAATAACAAAAATAGAATAGAGAGATTAATAGAATCAATTATCCTGATACTGAAGTAAATGAAAAGAAAAAGATACAAAGACTGACCAGAGATGGTTAACAAAAAGGACAAAAGGATATCAGAGCATAAAAAGACATAAAAGGTAAAGCTGTAAGTAGAATTAACATAGAAGTGAAGATGATGATGAAAGGGTAGAACTAAAGCACCGTAAACTAGCCTTCACCTATCTATTCCTCCTACCTCCCTAGAGGTCAATCAGTTCATTTTGTGGTATGGAAATGTAGATGGTGAAGATGCATAAATGCTGAGAGAATGAAGTGGTCAGGTTGGTAGGTGTCAGAATAACACACTCCTGACAAGTCAATAAGTGAATAGTAGAAGGGTGATCATACCTATCATCTCTTGGCAAGAAGAAGGGATGCAGGACAAAAAACGGTATGGTAGAAGGGAGGGAATGAAAGTAGGAAAATGATAGGAGTCTTTCCCAACTTTCTCAGAGGTAACATTGAATTTCCCCAGAAGGAAGGAAATATGTGCCTATGATTCTGTGGGCAGATTTCATGATAGGTTTAATCTCCAGGAATATGGATGTAGTTTGTCAATAGGGAGAATAGCTTTTCTGAGAGAGTGTTTTGCCATTTGGGGGCACATCTTAACCCAGAAAGAAGAATGTGAGAATTTTAGGTATCATCTGATAGTCAGAATGTTGAGGGTTGGGACCAAAGAGGAGAGAATAGAGAATAAATTCAGCGGTGAGATGGCATGATTATCAAGAATGATAATTGAGAATGCAAGGGTTAATTTAAGACTGGAGAACTCAGCACCCTTGAAATGTCTTATATCTCTAGCTACTTATTTTACAATGAACTCAATGTCTCATAGACATTTTAAATTCATACACCTAAAATTGAACTCATTACCTGACTCCTCAAATCCTCCTCTCTTCCTAACTTCCTTATCACTGTTGAGAGTACTTCAAACATATCTCACCTGCTATTATCCAATTATTACTTAAGTTCTGCCTGTCAAATTCTACCTTTATAACATCTGACACTGTCATCAGCCTGGCACAGATTCTCATTATTTCATGTCTGGACTATCCCAATAACCTTATGATTGATTTCTTTGCCTTAGGGTCACTTGGTACAATGGACTATCTTCTACTCAGCAGTCAAATTCATCTTTCTAACCCATGTCATCTTTGTCTCTCCCTTCTGAATAAACTTCAGTTGCTCCCATTATCTCCAGGATTTTCTCTTCTTTCTTCTTTCTTCTTCTTCTTCTTCTTCTTCTTCTTCTTCTTCTTCTTCTTCTTCTTCTTCTTCTTCTTCTTCTTCTTCTTCTTGTTCTTCTTGTTCTTGTTCTTGTTCTTCTTCTTCTTCTTCTTCTTCTTCTTCTTCTTCTTGTTCTTGTTCTTCTTCTTGTTCTTCTTCTTCTTCTTCTTCTTGTTCTTCTTCTTCTTCTTGTTCTTCTTCTTCCCCAGTGTCAACATAGCTAGGAAGTATTAAGTGTCTGAGGCCTGATTTGAAGTCAGGTCTTCCCGATTCCAGGGCTGGTGCTCTGTCCAATGTGCTACCTAGCTGCCTCTTTCTTTTTTTATTTTTAAACATAGTGAGATCCCTTCCTCCCTTTCTAGACTTTTTACTTCAAGTCTCAGCTCAAGTCCTACCTTCTTCAAAAAGCTTTTTTCAGTCTTCCTTAATCTTATTACCTTCATTGATTATGATTATGATTACCCCCATTTATCCTATATCTATCTCTATATTTCTCTATATGCTTATCTATATCCATATATATGTAATATCGATCTATATTTATCTATCCCTCCATCTATCTATCTATATCTATCTATCTATCTATCTACTTATCTATCTTTGTCATTGTTTGCATGTTGTCTCCTTCATTAGATTGTAAGCTTTTTGAGTGCAGGGACTATTTTTGGCCTTTTTTTTGGGGGGGAGGGGAGTCATTCCTTATAACACAGCATATCTTTTTGTTGTTGTTAAGTCATTTCAATACTGTCTGACTCTTTGTGATTTCATTTGGGTTTTTTTGGTAAAAGATATGGTAGCAGTTTGTCATTTCTTTCTCTAGTTCATTTTACAAATGAGGCAAATAGGGTTAAATCACTTGCCACGATTCACATAGCTAGGAAGTGTCTGAGAATGGATTGTAACTCATGAAGACAAATCTTTCTAATTTTAGAGCCAGCACTCTATCCACTGCACCACTTAGGTAGCCAGGCATTGTGCCTAGCACATGCTAGTTGACATCAGAATACCAATACACATAAACAAATATATTCTATTCTTTATACTTAAAGATATCACGCACACATATACACCATAATAAACACAGGTATGTTTAATGGCCTAGAATGTAAATTAACAAAGAAAAAGTAACTAATCCCCCAAAAGATGTATATAATAGTATAGTCATACTGAAGGTTTTAATGTTTCCTTCAGAGAGCTGGACAATTCTATAAAATATATAAGCAAAGCATGGAATTGAATAAAATATTGATGAATTCAGAGATGAAATATTTATGTCATTTAAAAAAATGGTAACAATGAAGAATATATATATATATATATATATATATATATGTTTCTCAGCACAAGTGGAATCTAAAAAAGCCCAATGTTCTAGAGTACAAAATAAGTGTAAAAAATGCTAATAACGTGTTTTATAGACCACAATACAGCAAAAGCAATAATCATTATGGGGGCAAAAAAAGAATCAGAATTCTTAATTGAGATTTAATAATGATATCCTGAACAAGTGAGCCAAACAGAAAATTATAGAAACAATTAGTAACTGTATGAAATGTGATGATAATATTTTTGCTATACCTAATTTTTGGAATGTTATTTTATGTTTATTTATTCATGCTATAGTATAGTGTGCAGTATACTATACTCTATAGTGTAGTGTACAGTATGCTATACTATACAATATATAGTATATAGTATATATATATAGTAACCAAAATTATTAATTAATGATTAATAAATTGAATAAGCAATTAAAAACTACAAAATAAAAATAAACCTGAAAGAAGTATACATTGATTATTAGAGGAGGAATCAATTTCAAAAAAGATTATTGAAGTTATGCAACTAACAATTCTTTGAAAAGATTAATAAAATTGATAAACTGGTCAATTTGATGAAAAGGAAAGAAAGAAAAATAAGATTAACACTCATCAAGAGCTCCTCATAGTAAAGGAAAATCAGAGAAACGGAAGAAGTAAAAAGAATGATCAGATTCCATCATAGACAATTATTTGCCAGCAAAATTGAGAATTCAAAAAACAAAATACAGGATTACCTTCAAAAATTCAAAGTATTCATTTGAGCAGAACACCAGAGAAAGAAATCTTGTCAATTTTAAGAAAGGAAATTGAATTAACTGTTAAGAAATGGCTACCCCCCAAAAAAACAAAACAAAACAAAAACAGAAACAGCATCCCCCAAATAATCTGGTCTTGATGGTTTTACAGGAAACCTTAAAATATCAATTAGCACCTATACTATACAAATTATTTTGAAAGACTGAGAAAGAAAACACTTTCCTAAATGTAATTTATTTTTATTAATAATAGAAAAAGTTGGAAAAGAACACTGCTGTACATATTCTTTGATAGTTGTCAAAGAAAAAAACCAAAAGTTTAAAAATAAAAAATACCTATTTGCCTTCTTATTGTTATTTTGTGCTAGCTTTAAGATTCTAAACCAAAAATGAAATAATGCCGTGAAGGTGAAAAAGCAATTTAATTTAGAACATGATGTTATTGATGAACACTAAGGGAAACTATTTATTAAGTAAGACCTTCTTGGCATTTGCCAAACATTGGAAATTATTTTTTAATGTTTGGCATTTAAGAAAATCCAAAATGCATTCTGTTCTCTATTTTCCCACTCTCGATTTTTAAAACCATATGTATCTCTTTTTTTTAAAAGGGAAATCCAATGCATATGTTTTGGATTTGTTTAACTATGTCATTGAAACCTTGTTTTGTAAGATCATTCTCATTCCAAGCAGTCTTTTAGAATACTTAAAGATATGTATATTTTTTCTTATACCCTTCCTTTCTTGAATAGGCTTAAATTTTACCCAGGGTTGATTAATTAAAAAAAAATATATGTTTTAATTTGGTTCATAATTCTAGACATGTACAATTTTGATTCAAACCTGAGCTTAGTAGGAGTAACTTATTTTTATGGTTGTAAGGTATAGCTTGCTATGAATATACTGAATGCAGGATAAGTATCTTGAAATCATAAAAGCTACAGACTGGACATGTTAATTGCAACTACTGTGTGTAAAATTTCACAGATACATTTTTAGATCATGTTGAATTTCAAACTAGGACTGAGAAGTATATAATGTACTCTTCCACAATAGCTTAAAGTATTATAGCATAAAGAAATGTTGAATGACACTAATGTTTTCCTTTGACTAAATTAATCTAAATTTATACATGCTCTGAATGTTATAATAATCACCATAGTATGACTATAGAAAATTGTGTTTTATGCTATCATTTATTTTAAATTAAGGACCTAGTTATCTGTATATCTCAGTACACACAAAAACAAATATCATGAGGAGATTTTCTTTCATAAAACATTTTTTATTTAAGAAATAGATTTTAAATTCCTACCACAAGAGAAAAGAATTCAATTTCTTTCAAATAAACTTGGCATGTGAATACAATTAATACAAGGAATTACCTCAACACATTCTTTTTTTTTTTTTTTTGTCAGTTAATGGAAATGTACATTAAGTATCTTAATAGATTTTACTAACAAGCCCATTTCAATTCAATTCTCTTTTAAAAAAACCCACATTGCCAAAATCATAGAAATGTAGTATTTAATTAAGTTTTATTGACATAAATGAACATTTACAGCTAAGGTGGTATTATTTGCTGTTTTCACTGTCCCAATCTACCATGGGACCTCTCCTATTAATGTTGTGGATTTTATTCCTTGTTGTTGGGCATGAACAGATCTTTAAGATTAAGCTAAGATGGTATTCTATAAAACCTTCTATGATCATTTGTCCTTCCTCCTTATTCTTAGTACCAGTTGAGTGTCAAATTATCCTGTACCATGTATTTTTTTCCATTGCCAAAACATGATGCCATATAGCATACATTTAGTAAATGAAGCAGCAAAGTAGCACAGTGTAGGTATGGGCAAAGACAGCATATATACTGTACATACACACATAGACACAAACCTATATATATATATTATATATATATATATATAAAATATACATATATATACACACATAGTTATTTATGTATATACATACATACACATAAATATATATGTACACATACATATTCTTTCTATATTTATATTTATCAAATTTTTTTCCTGGATGCATATAACATCTTTCTTCATGTTCTTTATAGATAATGTAGGTATTTATAATCAAAATAACTTATTGACTAAAAGTCACTTTTTTTTTCACATGAACTGTTTTCTAACAACTCCTTTCTCATATTACAATATAGAAGTTGATTTTTTTTGGTACCCAGATGAAAAGAATTTCATCCTAAGTGATTCAGTTTATCTTCCTAAGCTGTCAAGATCAAGTTGTACTATTGTTTTCTTCCTTTCTAAATTCCTACTAGGATTGAATTATTTTTGCAGCTTCCTATTGGGAGGTGAACAACTGTTCTAGGAAGTATTAAGCAAACTTGAAAGTCAGTGGAATTTTGTTGAAAACCCATGGGATTTGTGCTTAGAAGATCTCCAGTTGAAGTTTCCTCATTGTAAAAAGAGGAATTTGAAGTAAATTATCTCTAATATCTCTTCCAGTTCTCATATTTGGCGATTTAAAAAAGTTAAATCAAAGAGAGGAAAAAAGGAATAAGACTTTAATTCAATATCCTTTTAAATTAAATACAAAGTGTTATTAGAGGCAACACAAAATCAGTATTTTTCCCTTTGAATTGGAATAGCTGTACTAAAGATATTTGGTTCAAAAGAAAACATTTATTTTTAATTTACATACTTTAAAAATAAGTTATCTAGGTAGCACAATGGACAAAGCACTGCACTTAGAATCTGGAAAACTTGAGTTCAAATCCTGCCTCAGACATTTAGTAGCTATATGTCAACCTCTGTGTATCTCAGTTTTCTCATCTGTAAATGGAAATATTAATAACATCTATTTTACAGATTTGTTATGCATATAAAATATGAAAATATAAAATGCCTTGTAAATCTTAAAGCACTATATGTGCTATTATTCTTATTAATTATTAGATTTTTTGATTTTTATATCAACAGAATTTTTCCCACTATTCTGCCTTCTTTCTCCCCAAAAGCAATCCCATATAACAAACTATTTTTTACATTATCTTATACATAGCAAATAATTTTTAACATTCAAAAATGATTGTTATATCTTTAAAAAAATATATGCTTTCCCTTTATGGAAGTATAGCTCAAAGATGATAATGTGGAATAGTATGATAATGTGGATAAAGTGATAATATGGAATAATTTCATGTGGAAGAATTGAGCTAGCACATTTTATTTTCAGGACATGATCTTATAATAGAGATGATATAACAGAAAAAAAAATCCCTGTTTAATTTGATGAGTCCCCTCACACTATTGGATGATATTACAGGACATTGACCTTTGTCATAAATGAGGTGGCTTTCATAGAATTAGATACATGCATTAATTCCTTGTAAAGATGGCATAGGGAATCCCTGATAGACCTGAGGATGTCTAACTTAGAGATAATTGGCAAGCAAGAATTAAGAAGACAGTGACTCTAGTTTGAGTAACTTTCCTTCTGTGTGTTCTATAAGAGCAAGCTAGAGCCCTTTTGCAGTGAAGAGAATGGAGAACATTTCCTTTTCTTCATATTTTCCTCTAAACAGCAATGACAATATACTGCAGAAGCACATGATAGTGAATAACATGTGCTTGCTTAAATGAGGCTGAAGTTTCTCATACTTTAAATTCCTGTCTGCCATGTTCTTTCTTTTTCTTTCCTCTCCTGAGCATAGGTCAATGATTAGTGAACTTTAGAAAAGGGCATTTCCAGCCTAGGGGTTACTTCATGTGTAAGCCTAACCCAAGAGCTTCTGATTGGAAATTTAGGCATTAGTTGCCCAGAGGGAGATTTCAATGACTGCATGCTTTTCAGATAATTAGGATACCATTAGTAAGATCTTATAGGTAAGGATTAAAGCTGTGTCATGATCAGTCAGAAGGTCTGGATGTTGATAATGTTTCATGATAATTTTTGTAATTTGCTTAGACATTACACATTCAAGAATGGGAGAAGATAATCTAGTCAGGAGTTTTAGAAAGGGTCATTCCTTCCTAGGGGACTGTTACCATGACCTATTATAATGTTCTGTATTTCCTGTTTTTTTTTTTTTTTTTTTTTGTTGTTGTTGTTGTTGTTGTTGTTGTTTATTTGGGGATGTGAGTTTTTGCATCTTATGCAGTTCTTGTGGTAGAAATAAAAAAAAAAAAACTGTCCCATTTCTAATGACAGTATTATGCTTGGGGTACTTTTGTGTGACTGAAGCCTTTTACTTAGTTTTGTGGAAACCCTAGTTATGTGACATGATTAGCTTGTTTTCAGTCAAGGCAGGACTAGAATCATAAAGAACCTGATCAAATCTGGTTGACTTATTTTTTCCTTTTCTTTGTTTCCTGGGTAATCATAGGTGGACTCATTTATCACCTCATTACCTTCTTATTATGGATGAGCTTCCCCTTGCCTCAGATAAGCTGCTTTGCATATTAGTAAACAATCTTGTCCCATGACTATACTCAACATATGTCTTGAGAACTTACTGTTATCTCCAGGCCATGAGAAGTTGGAGAATTTTTGTGGAGGAAAATCAGTAGTACTGGAGCTTAAATTCATTGATTCATAGATCTTAGACCTGAATAAGCCTTAGAATTTATTTAGATAAACTCTTTCAAATGAAGATGAAGAAACTGAAACCTGAAGAAGTGGTTTACCAAAGCTCATATGGGTAATAACGATCAGAACTATTATTTGTGCCTAGGATCCCTCCATACATATCCCTATCTTCCAAATTCAATATACCACATTGGGCAGACTTCATGAAAATTCCTCATCCTATACTAAATAATTTGCTATAATAGCAAATTAGAATTGGAAGGGATATTAACTGCCACTGAATCCAACCTTTCACTTAACATAAAAAGAAACGAAGGCACAGGGAGATTATGTGAGGTAGCAAGGTGGAGCTGGGAGTAAGATGGTGAGATTAGAGCCATGAATTCTTAAATTCAAATCATGAAAATTGTAAAATTATTAGCAAAGTTCCTGGCAAGTAGTAGATACTTTAAAAATGGTTGTTTCTTTTGTCCTACCTTCCTACCCCTCTTAGTTGATCAATCCAGGACCTTTTGATTCACAAATCCTGGTCCCTTTGAATTCCAATAGAAGATCCAGGCCTGAGGGATTGGGAATCAGAAAGAAAGGAATAATCAGTTCTTAAAGGGACCACACCTGCATTTCCTTCCTCCTTCCTTCCTTCCTTCCTTCCTTCTTTCCTTCCTTCCTTCCTTCATTCCTTCCTTCCTTCCTCACTTAGATCCAATTCTTTTGCATGTAATGACATCATCTTCCTGATGCCATGATCTTCTTTGTGAATGAAGAGTAAAAAGCAACCTCTGTGAGTAGAGCACTTCCACTGAAGATCCAATTGGAATTGGTCAGTTCGGCAACATAGCTTTTCCTCCTTCCTTCCTTCCTTCCATCCTTACTTCCTTCCCTGTAGAGAGTTGAAACTCTTGAGTTGGTTTAAGCACTTAGGGCTAATTACTGATTGGACAATACTCTATGGGCATATGCTTGGAAAATGGTCCTTCCCACTATCCTGTGCTGGCTCAATGATTGGTGTATACAGAGGATTGTTGGAGGGACTAGGGGGTTGAGTAAGACTAGCCAGGGTCTCTTTGGCGGTAGATGAGGAAGAAGGCGGGGGTGGGGTGGGGGTGGGGGTGGGGGGTTGGGGGGGGGGGGGGGTGGGGTGATTCTCCTTCCATCCTGTTCAATCCTGTGTCTAAAGACCAAGAATAAAGACTAAGGACTTTTGCTTATTCTGACTCCGGCTGATTCTGGGGTGTCTGGGGTGCTAACACAGTCATTACACTTACCTCGTTCCCTTTTTCCTTCCTTCCCTCATTCTCTCCATCCCTCCTACTTCCCTTCCTTCCTTCCTTCCTTCCTTTTTTCCTTCCTTCCTTCCTTCCTTCCTTCCTTCCTTCCTTCCTTCCTTCCTTCCTTCCTTCCTTTCTTCCTTCCTTCCTTCCTTTCTTCCTGCCTTCCTTCCTTTCTTCCTTCCTTCCCCTCCTTCCCTTCTTCCTTCCTTCTCTCCTTCCTTCCTCCTCCTCCCTTCCTCCTTCCTTCCTTCCTTCCCTCCTTTCTTCCTTCCATCCTTCCATCCTTCCTCAGACTCATTCAGTTAGTAAGTGTCCAAACTAAATTTGAATCCAAGTCTTCCTGACTCTGAGACCAACTCTTTATTCACTAAACCAAAGTGTCAAGCATGGAGCCAGCAACATTTAATCTAGTTGCTTGAACTAGATTAAAAAGTAATTGGAAAATATTTAACAAAATAAATATAAATACAAAAATACAGATCATCTAAATATGTGGTTTTGAAAAATCAATATACAGTCTCAGAGATACTTTTGTCCCCTTTTCCCCATTTGAGTTTGATACCACTTCTCTGTGCCATGTAGATTCTCCTAAAATAAAATTTACTTTCCCACTTAAATAATAAATTATTCTAAAATACAACATATTTCTGAGATCTGTTTTTACAAGTACAAATATGATGAAAATCTGTGAAGCAATGAATTGAAATGAATACATTTAGGAAAGTAGGAAAATTCTTCAATAAATCATGATTAAAAGGAGATGAATAATCAGGTTCTGATATCACCATTAAACCTCTTCTGGGGGATTTGTTGTTGTTTTTAATGTAATCATTGTTTTGTTTTGCAGCAGCTTTATTATACTAGGAAAACTATTAAGGTCTTCCTAAGAGCTTTAGGCATAATTTATGCAAATTTGTGCCAGAAAGAAAACTACAAATAACAAAATATGAAAGCACTTCTTAAAACTGTACAATTTCATTAACTACTTTTCATGAGAAATTAACTTTGACAACCTGTGACTGGAGGTTTTATTCACTAGCATTGTTTGTTTATTGCTCTATGGAAACAAGACCTCACACCAATTTAATCATGAGAATATTTGGTAACTGTTTACTTAGGAGAATCAATCTGAAAATAATTGTTCTAGAATAACTTTTTGGTCATTTATTCATTTAGATTTTTGGACAGACTATAAAAGATTCATAGTAGATGTAGAAATACTAAACAAAATTGAATTTAGAGATAGTATTGTCTAATGGGGAAAAACAAACACCAGTAGATCTTAAGTTAGAAAGATGTCGGTTTGGGAACCATCTCTCCCGTTTATGTGTGTAAGTCATGTAAAAAAACAAATTACTGGACCCTGTTTTCCCCATCTGTAAGATTGTATATTTTGTCAGAATTTTTTTGAGGCTCCTGTGTGAAATTCTAAATAAATATTCTATAGAGGTGTAATTTAAAAAATCTGACAGTGTTCATCACATTTTATTATTCTCAGTTTGAGAAAGTTGAGAGCTTTAGTTTTATGAGATTTCTAGCTACTTTTATAATATCCCACATGGTACAAATGGATTCACCTTTTTTTTTTTTTTTTTTCTTCTTTTAGACATTTTTTGGCCTGTTGTTCCTTGAAACAAAATCTCACTTTACAGTAAATTTCTTGCTTGGGGAATAGCAATCTAATCATTACTGCTTTACTTCCAAAAAAGGCTTGATAATTAACTGCCATATGACTTTGTTCTCCATTCTCAGGCTCCTTCAAACAAAACTCCCTTCTTTGACTCTAAACTCCCCTTTATGTATTATCTCTATTATTATTATATCTATCTCTGTGGGTGAGAACCTTGTGACTTTTTATATTTATCCTAAGTATAGTACCTGGGACATATTAGGTATTTAAATAAATACTTTCCCACTCATCCATTCATTCATTCATTAATTTATTCACATATGGTTTAGAGTAGGTGGTCTCTGAGAACTTTTTCAACTTTAAAGTTCTGTGATTTTTTTGAGAGAGAATTTTGAAGGCACAAGCACCTGAAATAGTATTTTATTTTTCTAAATACATGTAAAGATAGTTTTCAACATTCATTTTTGTAAAACCTTGAGTTCTAATTTTTTTTCTATCCCTTCCTCAGCAGACAATTTGATATAGGTTAAATACATGCAATCTTTGAAAGATATTTCCATATTTTTCATGTTGATGAGCACCTATCTTGAAGTGAACAAAAGCATAGTTGCCAAGGAGAGAAGTGTATTTGATGTGGGACAGACTGCTAACTTAATAATATTGCCTAAGGCCCACCTCACAACTTGTAGAAAGAATAAGAGCATCAATCCCATGCAATAAATGTTTCTGAAGCACCTATTATGTGCGATATTGTCCTTCAAGGACGGGGCTTCATGTATTCATTTCTGCTTTGCTTTTACCCATTCTTTACTTAATTTGCAAAGGTTCTTAATGCTAGATCAAGCAATAGAATGTAAGCTCCTTAAGGATAGGAAATGTTTGTATCTTCAGTGTCCATTATATTGCATATTACATGATAGGGGCTTGATATTTGCTCATTGACTTGAATTAATCATTAGATTCTTATATGATTAAAATTCCTCATACTTAAGGAAAGAATATCTGCAGCATATAATATAAGAATATTAAGACTAAACTTCTCAGGTGATATCTGATGTTAATATTTAGTTGTTTATATTCTCAAGTTTTTACTTGATACCATAGCTTGGTTATTTTTATAACCTCTCTAGTCATTTCTGAAATCATGTAAATGTCTCAGTAAGTGGAATGTCAAGGAAAACTTGCATTTAGGATGAGGAGGTCTAGTTCAATGAACATTTTGTCTCTATTCAATCACTGATTTTGAACTGGGTGGGATATTAGGAGCTGTTGAGTCAAAGCCCTTTATTTAAAAAATTAGTAAACAGGCCCAGTAAGGTTAACTGATTTGCTAGATCACATGGCTAGCAAGTCAGTACTTGAGATGAGATTTGACTTCAGGTTTCCCTTACTTTAAATCTACTATAGGTGGCACATTGGTTAAGAGCATTAGGGTTGGTGTCAGGAAGATCTGAGTTCAAATTCCACCTGAGATATATAATACCTATATAATCTTGGGCAAGCCATATTTCATCTCTTGACCTCAGTTTTCTCAAATGTAAAATGAGGATAATTATAGCCTCATGAAGATCAGATGAGATAACATAGGTATAGTACTGCAAAAACCTTGAAGCAGTATCCACATGCTAGCTAATCATCATTTAGAAACCACCTTGTTTACCTAGAATCCCAGATCTGCTTCAAAATAGCTCTGCCTCATAGCTATTCTACATCCTCAGGTAAAGTCACTTAATTTCTCTGAAACACAGCTTCCTTCTCTGAAAATGGGGATAATTATATCCATCCTTCTACAGAAGTATCATGGAGTTCAAATTAGATATTGGATGTGAAAGCACTTTCTAGGTACAAAACACTTACCATATGGAAGCTATTATTATTATTATCATTATCATTATAGTAACATTCTATTGCCCAGTGCTGCGTTTGATTTTGAAAAGGCTTTACTTTCCCTTGGGAATATTTCTGAGATTTTCTGGTTCTGAAAGAAAGATCTTGATTGTTTTTGAAACTCTTTTCCATGGCCATGAACTATCTCTACCACTTACCCTGAGATTTTTTAAACATAACTTAATGTTTTCTGACTCAACCAACCAAATATTTAATGTGTTTTTTCTAATATGTTATTGTTTTGACTTTTGTAGTAATCTGCACGACATCAAAACTGTTCCCATGCCAATGCTTTAACTTTCACTGACATGTAACAGCTGCATAGAGATTGTCAGTCATTGTTTGCTGGAATGGTTGGTTCTGCTACCTGAAAAGGGTGTTTTAGATAATTTGAAGATGGCTTTATTCCTATGTATGCAGAGAGAGCCTTGCAAAATGTAGGGGGAAAAAGCACTTGGCAAAGTGGAAGGACAAGGATGCGATGGGGGGGGGGGGAGAAGAAGAAGATTCCAGTCTGTCATTGTTTATCTTCGGACTCTCCTATCCTTTAATGATAGGGTCATTTTAAAGCAA
The DNA here is from genome assembly GCF_902635505.1 of Sarcophilus harrisii. Classification (NCBI taxonomy): domain Eukaryota; kingdom Metazoa; phylum Chordata; class Mammalia; order Dasyuromorphia; family Dasyuridae; genus Sarcophilus; species Sarcophilus harrisii. The sequence continues at coordinate 235,466,001 of NC_045429.1, read as the reverse complement.
TGATTATTTAAAACAGTTAATTTGTTTTAAAACTGCTTTTCACCTTCTTGATATTCTGTTCTCATGGACCCCTAGTTATAAAGTGTCCCCTTCAACACTTTTCATTATGTAGAATTAAATACAGTAGAAACAGATGGTGACTACAACTATTTTCTGTCTTTATCTTTGAATCTCTACCTGTGTCTATATTCACATTTTTGTGATCCATCAGTTTCTGTTCATTATTTATGTCTGTCTGCATTCACCTTCTAAATCTGTTTTTTGGACTTTTGGACTTGATTCATTGGTTGGGAAATTTCAGTGTAAAAACTTGCTTTTCCTAATGTAAATGTACAGTTTATTTGTAATGTAGGGGCTTAGGAAGCTGCCTACGCACATTAGAGGATTATATTACTTGTTCATGGTCATGCAACTAATTGTTAGAGAAACTAATTATTTCTCCCTGTCTCCAATAGTGTTCCTTTATCTACTCTGCGTGCTGCCTCTTATCTACTTTCTACAATCTATAATTATATCTCTATCCACATTAATTGTATCTCTCTGCCTTTCATTTATCTTTATATAATCTTGATCTACATTATGTTACTATTATTGTGTACAATGTTCTCTTGGTTTTGCTCAATTCACTCTTCATTATGCCATGCAATTTTTTACATGTTTTCCTCAAATTAACCTGATTATCATTTCTTTCTTCTTCTTTTTTTTTAAATTAAAGCTTTTTATTTACAAAACATATGCATGGGTAATTTTTCCAACATTGACCCTTGCAAAATCCTTTGTTCCAAATTTTCCTTCTCCTCCACCCCTTCCCTAGCTGGCAGGTTGTCCAATACATATTAAATGTATTAAAATACATGTTAAATCAAATATATGTATACATATTTATGCAGTTATCTTGCTGCACAAGAAAAATCAGATCAATAAGGAAGTAAAAGAAAAACTGAGAAAGAAAACAAAATGCAAGCAAATAACAACAGAGAGAGTCAGAATGCAATGTTGTGTTTCACTCTGTTCCCATGGTTCTCTCTCTGGGTATAGATGGCTCTCTTCATCAAATGGAACTTGTTTGAATCATCTCATTGTTGAAGAGAGCCATGTCCATCAGAATTGATCTTCGTGTAGTCTTGTTGTTGCTGTGTATAGTGATGTCCTGGATCTGCTCATTTCACTTAGCATCAGTTCATGTAAGTCTCTCCAGGCCTCTCTGAAATCATCCAGCTGGTCGTTTCTTACAGAACAATAGTATTCCATAGCATTCATATACTATAATTTATTCAGCCATTCTCCAGTTGATGGGCATCCACTCAGTTTCCAGTTTCTTGCCACTACAAAGAGGGCTGCCACAAACATTTTTGCACATGTAGGTCCCTTTCCCTTCTTTAGTATCTCTTTGGGATACAAGCCCAGTAGTAACACTGCTGGAACAAAGAGTATGCACAGTTTTATAACTTTTGAGCATAGTTCCAAACTGCTCTCCAGAATGGCTGGATCCATTCACAGGTTGACCAACAATGTATCAGTGTCCCAGTTTTCCCACATCCCCTTCAAATTGGTCATTATCATTTCCTGTCATCTTAGCCAATCTGACAGGTGTGTAGTGGTCTCTCAGAGTTGTCTTAATTTGCATTTCTCTAATCAATAATGATTTGGAGCACCTTTTCATGTGACTACAAATAGTTTCAATTTCTTCATTTGAAAATTGTCTGTTCATATTCTTTGACCATTTATCATTGGAGAAGCATTTCTTTTTTTTTTTTTTTAAAGTAGAAATTTATTTTTCCAAATACATGCAAAGATAGTTTTCATTCTTTCACCTTTGCAAAAATCTTGTGTTCCAAATTTTTCTTTTTCTCTTCCTCCCTTATACCTGCCCAAGACAGCACTGATTATCATTTCTTATAGCACAGAATATTCCATCATAATAAAAAACCATAGCATATTCAATCATTCCTCAGTTGATGGACATCCTTTTAACTACCAGTACTTTGGTAATACAAAGAAAGCTGCTATGAATATTTTAGATCACCTATGGGTTCTTTCCCTTTTTCCCTAATCATCTTGGAAAACAATTTTTATAACTCTTTGGGTAATTCCAGATTGTTCTTTAACATGGTTAGATCAATTCATAGTTCCACTTGTATTAGTTTAGCTTTTCCATATCTTTCCCAACATTTGTCACTTTCCTCTTCTATCACTTTTTCTAATCTAATCAGTATGAGATGGTATCTCAAAGTTGTTTTACCTTGCTTTTCTCTGATAAATTATGATTTAGAGCATTTTTCATGATTTTATATATATATAGTTTTAATTTCTTCTTCGAAAAACTATTCATAGCCTTTGACCATTTATTTACTGGGTAGTAATTCATATTCTTACAAAGTTCATTCATATTCTTGACAAAGTTCTTTACATATTTAAAATATGAGGCCTTTATCCAAGAAACAACCTATAAATATTTCTCCCAATTTTCTGTTTTCATTTTATTCTTTTTTGCTCAATACCCTTTTATTTTTCCAAATATATGTAGATAGTTTTCAATATTCACTTATATAAGATTTTGTGTTCCAAACTTTTTCTCCCTCTCTCCCCCTCCCCAAGTCAGCAAGCAATCTGATATATTTCCTTTTTATTCTTGACTATATTGTTGGATGGATAACTTATTGAGCTGATGCATAAGAAGATACATATTAGATGGACAAAGAAGATGGACAATGAGCTTTCTTCAAATTTGAATAAGAGAAAAAAATTGTTTTGGACTGAATTTTAGAAACTGTAAAATTTTGAACAATCCCAAGCTTTACTTTGTAACAAAGTCCCATTTTATTAAAACTAGTATTATTCAAATGAATATGGGCACTAATCATAGTACTTGATAGTGTTTGAAGAATTAAAATTTTGGTTCACTCAAAGAGCAGTGGAGAGGCAAAGAGTGTGAACAAGTAGGCTGCTGCATATTGCCAATGACAAATTATACCTATCTTTATTTCTGTTCTATCATTCTGTCATTCATATCTTTTTCATGTTGTTTCCTCATTCTGCCTTCTATTCTTCATACTTCCCCTTTAGCTTCTTTATCTGTATAATGAGACATTTTAAGAGCTCCTACTTCACAGTCCCAACTGAGGTAAAATGCATTTAAATGCTTTGTACACTTAAAGTTCTATGTACATATTAGCTATTATTATTCATATTGTTTTTATTATAATATGCTTATTCAAGACTAAATTGTTTCCTATACTTTTTATTTATTATATGCTAAGCATACAACACATAGATGATTCCACTTCTCTGGAGAATAACCAGGCCAATGAGGTTGAATTCCACATGTGGGATGAAATGAATATTTTTCTATTATAAGGACAAACTCTTCAGTTCAAAAGATTTAATAGAATGCTTCTGCAAAGGGAAAACAAAAGGATTCTAACTAGTCACAATATGAGGAACTGAAGCAAAATCTAAACCAAAGATATTTCTTGGCCTTGGCTCAATAACATTTCCATTTGAGTATTACTGAGTATTTCCCCCATCATTTAAAACTCATAGCTTAGTATATTTTCCTTCCAGTAATAAGCGTGTGTCAATAACCATATTGGCTCAGTCAATGCTATTCTCTCTTGCTTGAATGAATGTTTTTGTCTGAATTGTTTCCAAATAAAAATGACTTCTTATCGGCTGGCACATTTTTAGAAAATGAATGTGCAAAAAATGTTGACATTTCTAAGATTGTTTTTTCCTCTTCACTCATTAATTCCTTTCTTTCTTTCTTTGAAGTTCCATCTTTCTTTTATTATTGTAATTTTTATTTTATTTAATGAAATAAAATAGACATTTTCATAACATAATAGAATAAAAAGGATGATTGAACATGAACCTACACATCTATTATGTGTAACTTGCTATTTAATAAATTTATATTTAAATAAGTAGTAATTATGTAAATTTCCTTTTTTTCCTTCCTCTATCAGATGGCTGCCATTAGACACAAATATGCATACACATGTGAAAAACTATTCTATCGTACTCTACTTACCAGTTCTTTCTCTTGATACAGCTTCATCTCTTGATGATTTAGTCAGTTTTTTTTTTCAGATGTGAAAGTTGATTTTTTAAAAAAGTCCTCTCCTATTGATGAGGTGCAAAGGATGAGGTCAGTGGTAGTTTTGATGAGGTATGAGAATTGGGGTGGGGAATCCCCTCTACTCCGTTCAGGTCCAATGTGAAAGAATTCACAAACCTGAAATCTGTGTGGCAAAAGGGATTTATTGGCACTGAGAAGACAATATCTTCAACAGTGGACAAAAATCCTGGCAGGGCATAATCCTGTTTCAGATTTCTGCAAAGATTTGGGGTTCAGAGTTGTCTTTTATTAGCTTATTTATTAAAATATTTATTAATATTTTATTATTATTGAGGGTTGGGCTTCAAAATTGAATGAGGGTTGGGCTTCAATTCAAAATTGAATGAGATTCCCTCAATTGTTGACAATATCCGGGTCCTAGATCTCTAATTGAAAAAGCTTTTGAGAATGGTTCAGGACTAATCTTCATCTCAACCACTTATCTTGATTCCCTGAGGGTGGCCAATCTCAGAGGGGAGTTTTTCAGGGTTCACCCCCATCATCCCCCCCAAAAGTCAAAGGGGACACAATTTGCATCACTATCATATGTTGACAGCAAGAATTTTTTAAATCATCTAATCACATTTTATAATCAAATTTGATATAACCCAGGACATCTACCAATAATATCCATACTATGTAAAACTTCACAAAGTTTATTTAAAACTACTTCTGGTTTCAGATAATTAAAAAAAAATGAAGGTAGCAATCATAATATACACACATTTCTTTGAAAGATATATTTAAATTTATCACTGCATTAACTGTGGAAATATAATTTAACAAAATACGAGTCACATATACAATACAATGCTCTGTGACTTTTTAAAGCAACAAATGAAAGAACAATGTTATTGATCAAAGACTTTAAAAAAGCACGTAGGTTTTCTCTAAAAATGTTAGAATTAATTTCTTCCTTCTACTAAATGGCCAAGTCTGAAAAGTTCCTGGAATTCTTTTTTTTTTTTTTTTTTTTTTTTTTTTTTTATAGCCTTTTATTTACAGGATTTATACATGGGTAACTTTACAGCATTAACAATTGCCAAACCTCTTGTTCCAATTTTCACCTCTTACCCCCCACCTCCCTAGATGGCAGGATGACCAGTAGATGTTAAATATATTAAAATATAACTTAGATACACAATAAGTATACATGACCAAAACATTATTTTGCTGTACAAAAAGAATCAGACTCTGAATTATTGTACAATTAGCTTGTGAAGGAGATCAAAAATGCATGTTGCATAAATATAGGGATTGAGGAATTTAATGTAATGGTTTAGTCATCTCCCAGAGTTATTTTTCTGGGCATAGCTAGCTCAGTTCATTACTGCTCCATTAGAAATGATTTGGTTGATCTCGTTGCTGAGGGATGGCCTGATCCATCAGAACTGGTCATCATCTAGTATTGTTGTAGAGTATATATGATCTCCTGGTCCTGCTCATTTCACTCAGCATCAGTTAGTGTAAGTCTCTCCAGGCCTTTCTGAAATCATCCTGTTGGTCATTTCTTACAGAACAGTAATATTCCATAATTTTCATATACCACAATTTATTCAGCCATTCTCCAACTGATGGACATCCATTCAGTTTCCAGTTTCTAGCCACTACAAAAGGGCTGCCACAAACATTCGTGCACATACAGGTCCCTTTCCCTTCTTTATAATCTCTTTGGGATATAATCCCAGTAGTAACACTGCTGGATCAAAGGGTATGCACAGTTTGACAACTTTTTGAGCATAGTTCCAAACTACTCTCCAAAATGGTTGGACTCGTTCACAACTCCACCAACAATGCATCAATGTCCCAGTTTTCCGCATCCCCTCCAACAATCATATTATTTTCCTGTCATCTTAGCCAATCTGACAGGTGTGTAGTGTATCTTAGAGTTGTCTTAATTTGCATTTCTCTGATTAATAATGACTTGGAGCATCTTTTCATATGACTAGAAATAGTTTCAATTTCTTCATCTGAGAATTGTCTGTTCATATCCTTTGACCATTTTCAATTGGAGAATGGCTTGATTTTTATAAATTAGAGTTAATTCTCTATATATTTTGGAAATGAGGCCTTTATCAGAACCTTTGACTGTAAAAATATTTTCCCAGTTTATTGCTTCCTTCTAATCTTGTCTGCATTAGTTTTGTTTGTACAAAAACTTTTCAGTTTGGTATAATCGAAATTTTCTATTTTGTGATCAGTAATGATCTCTAGTTCTGCTTTGGTCATAAAGACCTTCCCTTCCACAGGTCTGAAGGTAAACTATCCTGTGTTCCTCTAATTTATTAATAATTTCATTCTTTATGCCTAGGTCATGAACCCATTTTGACCTTATCTTGGTGTCTGACGTTAGAGTATGGATCAATGCCTAGTTTCTGCCATATTAGTTTCAATTTTCCCAGCAATTTTTATCAAACAGTAAGTTCTTATCCCAAAGCTGGGATCTTTGGGTTTGTCAAAGACTAGGTTGCTATATTTGTTGACTGTTTTGTCCCTTGAACCCAATCTATTCCACTGATCAACTAATCTATTCCTTAGCCAATGACCAAATGTTTTGGTAACTGCTGCTCTATAATATAATTTTAGATCTGGTACAGCTACCACCATCATTTGATTTTTTTTCATTAATTCCTTGAAATTCTTGACCTTTTGTTTTCCATATGAACTTTGTTGTTATTTTTCTAGGTCATTAAAATAGTTTTTGGGAGTCTGATTGGTATAGCGCTAAATAAATAGATTAGTTTAGGTAATATTGTCATCTTTATTATATTTGCTCGCCCTATCCAAGAGCATTTAATATTTTCAATTGGTTAGATCAGACTTAATTTGTGTGAAAAGTGGTCTGTAATTTTGCTCATAAAGTTTCTGATTTTCCCTTGGCAGATAGATTCCTAAATATTTTATATTATCAGTAGTTACTTTAAATGATTTCTCTTTAACTCTGACTGTTGGATTTTGTTAGTGATATATAAGAATGCTGATGACTTATGTGGGTTTATTTTATAACCAGCAACTTTGCTAAAGTTGTGGATTATTTCTAATAACTTTTAGCAGAATCTCTGGGGTTCTCTAAGTATACCATCATGTCATCGGCAAAGGTGATAATTTGGCTTCCTCATTGCCTATTCTTATTCCTTTAATCTCTTTCTCAGCTCTTATTGCTATAGCTAGCGTTTCTAATACAATATTAAATAGTAACGGTGATAGTAGGCAACCTTGTTTCCTCCAGATCTTATTGGGAATGGTTGCAGTTTGTCTCCATTACATATGATGCTTATGATGGTTTTAAATAGATGCTGCTGATTATTTAAGGAAAAGTCCATTTATTCCTATACTCTCAAGTGTTTTAATAGGAATGGATGTTGGATTTTATCAAATGCTTTTCTGCATCTATTGAGATGATCATATGGTTTTGTTAATTTGGTTATTAACATGGCCAATTATATTGATAGTTTTCTAATATTGAACCAGCCCTGCATTCCTGGTATAAATCCTACTTGATCATAGTGTATTATCTTGGAGATGATTTTCTGTAGTCTTTTTGCTAATATCTTATTTAAGATTTTAGCATCAATATTCATTAGGGAGATTGGTCTATAATTTTCTTTCTCTGTTTCAGCCTACCTGGTTTAGGTATCAGTACCATGTCTGTGTCATAGAAGGAATTTGGTAGGACTCCTTCATTCCCTATTTTATCAAATAATTTATATAGCATTGGGGCCAATTGTTCTTTAAATGTTTGGTAAAATTCACATGTAAATCCATCTGGTCCTGGGGATTTTTTCTTAGGGAGTTGTTTAATTGCCTGTTCTATTTCTTTTTCTGAAATGGGACTATTCAAACAATTTACTTCCTCCTCTGTTAATCTGGAAGTCTATATTTTTGGAGGTAGTCATCCATTTCACTTAGGTTATCAAATTTATTGGCATAAAGTTGAGCAAAATAACTCCTTATTATTTCTCATTTCCTCTTCCTTGGTGGAAAGTTCTCCTTTTCATTTTAAGACTACTAATTTCATTTTCCTCCCTCCTTTTTTAATCAGATTTACCAAAGGCTTATCTATTTTATTGGCTTTTTCATAGAACCAACTCTTAGTTTTATTAATTAGTTCAATAGATTTTTTACTTTCAATATTTTAATTTCTCCTTTTAATTTTAAATTTCCAATTTAGTATTTGATTAGGGTTTTAATTTGGTCTTTTAGTTTTTTTAGTTGCAAGCCCAATTCATTAATCTTTTCTTTCTCTGTTTTATTCAAGTAAGCCTCTAAGTATTAAAATTCCCTCTTATTACCGCTTTGGCTGCATCCCACAAATTTTGGTATGATGTCTCATCATTGTCATTATCTTGAGTGAAATTATTAATTGTATCTATAATTTGCTGCTTCACCCAATCATTCTTTAAGATGAGATTGTTTAGTTTCCAATTACTTTTTGGTCTATTTCCCTCTAATTTTTTGTTGAATGTAGTTTTTATTGCATCATGATCTGAAAAGAAAGCATTTACTATTTCTGCTTTCTTGCATTTAATAAGGTCTTTATGTCCTAATATATGGTCAATTTTGAATAGGTTCCATGAACTGCTGAGAGAAAGTATATTCCTTCTATCTCCATTCAATTTTCTCCAAAGATCCAACATACCTAATTTTCTAATATTCTGTTTACTTCTTTAATTTCTTTCTTATTTGTTTTGTGGTTTGATTTGTCTAATTCTGAGAGTGCAAGGTTGAGATCTCCTACTATTACAGTTTTGTTGTCTATTTCTTCTTGCAACTCTCTTAACTTCTCCTTTAGGAAGCTGAGTGCCATACCATGTGCATATATGTTTAATATTGATATTGCTTCGTTGTTTATGTACCCTTTAGCAGGATGTAGTTTCCTTCATATCTCTTTAATTAGATCAATTTTTACTTTTGCTTGATCTAGGATAAGGATGGCTCCTTTTTGACTTCACCTGAAGCATAATAGATTTTGCTCCAGCCTTTTACCTTTACTCTATATGTATCCCCTGCTTTAAATGTGTTTCTTGTAAACAACATATTGTAGGGTTCTGACTTTGATCCAGTCTGCTATCTGCCTCCTCTTTATGGAGTTCATCCCATTCACATTTCAGTTAGAATTACTAAATCTGTATTTCCTGCCATCCTAATAACCCCAGATAGTGCTTTACTTATTCTTGCCTCCCCCAACCCTCTTTCCCCTTTTAAACTTATGTACCCCTCTTGTATCACGATACTTATCCTCTTTATAATCCCTCCCTCCCCCTTTGAGTCTTTCCCCTTCCTTCCTTATTACTCTTTTCTTTTCCCTTTTCCTCTCCCGTTTTAATGAGAGAATTTTCTCTAAAACAAATGTCAATTATTTTTCCTTTGAGCCAACTCTGATGAGTAAGATTCACACAATGTTCCTCCCTCTCTAAATTCCCTCAGATATGATAAGTTTCCTTAGCCTCTTTGTGGGATGTGGTTTCCCTCTTTTATCCTCCTTCCCACCTTATTCTGCCATCATCCCTTTTCCATATCTACTTCCCTTTTTATGTTATATCAGTACTATCAAATTTTACATGTATTTTTTTTTTGTATATCCACAACAGAAATACAATTCTCAAGGATTATTTTACCTTTTCTGTATCTCTTGAGTTCTATTCTTGGAGATCAAATTTTTGTTTAGTTCTGGTTTTTCTTCAGAAACAAATGGAATTCATTTATTTCATTAAATGTCCATCTTCTTCCCTGGAAGAAAATGCTCAGCTTAGCTGGGTAGTTTATTCTTGGCTGCATCCAAGTTCTTGCGCCTTTGAGATATCATATTCCAGGCCCTTCTTTCCTTTAATGTAGAGGCAGCCAGATCTTGGGTGATCCTTATTGTGGCACCTCGGTATTTAAATGGTTTTGGCTGCTTGTAAAATTTTTTCCTTAATCTGATAGTTCTGAAATTTTGCCACAATATTCCTTGGGGTTTTTATTTTGGGTTTTCTTTCAGAAGGTGTTCGATGAATTCTTTCAATGCCTATTTTACCTTCTGATTCTATTACATCTGGGCAGTTCTCTTTGATGATTTCTTGTAAAATAGTATCTAGGCTCTTTTTTTTCATCATAGTTTTGGAAAGTCAATAATCCTCAGATTATCTCTCCTAGATCTATTTTCCAAGTCTGTCATTTTAGCAAGTAGATAATTCATGGTTTTTCAGTTTGTCATTTTTTGGTTTCTTGACTGATTCTTGCTGTCTCAATGCATCATTAGTTTCAATTTGTTCAGTTCTAATTTTAAAGAATTATTTTCTTCATTAGCTTTTTTACTTCTTTTGTATATGTCCAATTGAGTTTTTGAATGTATTGTTTTGGTCTGTGGAATTTTTTCCATTTCACTAATTTTTTTTTTAGTGAATTATTTTTTTCAATTCACAGATCCTACTTTCTAGTGAATTCTTTATTTTTCCAATTCACAATTCTTACTTTCCTGAGATTTTTTACTTTTTCCAATTCAGTATTTCAGGAAGTTGTTGCTCTCTTGTAAGGCTTCTCTTTCCTTTCCCATTTATCTTCTAACTCTCTTTTGGAGACTTTTAATGGCCTCTTCTTAAGAGCATTATGTAAAGAGGACAGTCTGATGCATGTTTGTGTTTGAGGTCTCTTCAGGTTTGCTGACCTGCTCTTTTCTGCATAGAAGCTGTCGATCGTTCTTTTCATCTTTTTTATTCATGTTTTAAAGCCTTTAGGGTGGTCTCCTAGAGCAAGGGGTTACAGCTTCCTCTGCAGAGCAGGGAAAGATTAGCGATTTCGGCTCCGAGGTATGGGAGTGCTCCAGTGAGAGTTTTCCTTCCCCAACAGGAAGTGGATTCAGCACTGGCCGAGCTATCAAAGCGGCTTAGTAGGGCTGAGTGGATTATCGATTGCCCTGGGCTAGAGACTAAAGTGGTGAAGTGTCACTGCCCCAGGCGGAGCCTCTTGTGGGACTGTGAGTATTAAGCTGAGGGCAGACCACGGACCGCCCAGAACTCTGCCCCAGTGTCTCTGCCCAATGCAAATCGGCCCTGGAAAAGCTCTATGGCCCAAGCCGAGCTCCCACTGTGCAGATTGGAGGCTAACCGGGCTGCGTCCTCCTGCCGTGCAGGATCACAACTGCCCAAGGAAAGCCCTTACTGCGGGTTGGGGCTGGCGCTTGTGCTGAGATCTGTGCTTTCACCCTCGGTTTGAGACTCTCCTCGGAACCTAATTTCTCTCCCAGTCTCGCTTGATCTCCCCTGGCCCCGGAACCAACCTTTTTGGCGAGACTGCAGATTTTCTTGACGTTGAGTTGTTCTACTTCTTATCTTTACGATTGTAGCAGTCAAGACTATTTTTGAGGCTGATATAATATTGATAAAGAGGGTAAGAGAAGAGCTTAGAAAGTCGCGTGTGTCTTCTCCGCCATCTTGGCTCCGCCCCCGTTCCTGGAATTCTTAGGAAAGGAAGAATTAACCTTCAGTGACATTAATGGAGACTGTATCGTGGGCAAATCAAACATCATTGTTGGCAAGCTGAAGATGAGATTGCTTTTGGGAAGTAAAGTTTATTGCATTTGGAGCAATACAGCATACACTTTAAAAGTTTATCCAAATACACTTGAATTCTTGTAAATCTGTCTTGGAAATTGCAACCTCACAAGTTTAGTTCAAACATCATAAGGAAAGAAGAGATAGGGCAATGCTCCACAACGGGAAACTGTATGAAGTGACTGTGCCCATCCCAGATCTCACTTGCTCAGATGGACATAGGAAGAAAGAGTCAAATGACCCCAAATACTTCTCTGGGAACCCAGGTACAAAATCTACTATGCTATAAAACAGACCTTGTTTAACCAGGTTTTAAGATGATACAACTTGTATTGAAGATGGCTTATGAGGTTTTTACAATTTGAATCAATGAGAAGCAAGATGAATGAAATTTTACTATATTTGCTGAAAACTTCCTAAAAAACAACAAATGCATAAGAATTCAGAAAAGCAAATCATCCGATTCTTTCTATATGCTTACAGTTTGCTTTACTTAGAGAAACATCAATCCAGAAATCAATTCAAGCACCTGGGTAAAGAACAAATTAAAATTAAGGCATAAAAAATGTGACATGCAGACCCTGGCAGCACTGGACAGATAAAACTTTTAAATGCCATTGACTACTTTTTGTCATCAATTATACCAAGTCATGCAAGAAGAGGTGAGCCATATACCCCAAAGAGATACTAAAGAAGGGAAAGGGACCTATATGGGCCAAAATGTTTGTGGCAGCCCTGTTTGTAGAGGCTAGAAACTGGAAAATGAATGGATGCCCATCAAGTGGAGAATGGTTGGGTAAATTGTGGTATATGAATATTATGGATTATTATTGTTCTGTAAGAAATGACCAAAGGATGAATACAGAGAGGCTTGGAGAGACTTACATGAACTGATGCTAAGTGAAATGAGCAGAACCAGGAGATCATTATATACCTGAACAATTCTACTATATGACAATGTATTCTGATGGAAGTGGATTTCTTCGACAAAGAGATCTAATTCAGTTTCAGTTGATCAAGGATGGACAGAAGCAGCTACACCCAAAGAAAGAACACTGGGAAATGAACTGTTTGCATTTTTGCTTTTCTTCCCGGGTTATTTTTTACCTTCTGAATCCAATTCTTCCTGTGCAACAAGAGAACTGTTCAGTTCTGCACACATATAGGATATACGGTGACATATTCAACATGTATAGGACTGCTTGCCATCTGGGCGAGGGGGTGGAGGGAGGGAGGGGAAAGGTCAGAACAGAAGTGAGTGCAAGGGATAATGTTGTAAAAAAAATTACCCAGGCATGGGTTCTGTCAATAAAAAGTTATAATTAAAAAAAATTAATAGAAAAAAAAAGAAGAGATGAGCCACTGACAACAGTTTTAGCTTTGAATGATCCTGGTTTAGAGCCATGACTTCAGATTATTGAAAAAGGGGAGGGGAAGAGAGGATGTGAGAGAAGGCAGCAGGGAATGAATTAAACTGCACTGAGTGTGTACAAAAGAAAGGATTCTGGGGCTTCTAGGTGGTGCAGTGGATAGAGCATCAGCCCTGAAGTCAGGAGGACCTGAGTTCAAATCTGATCTCAGATACTTAATATTTCCTAGCTGTGCAACGCTGGGTAAATCACTTAATCACAAATGCCACAGCCAAAAAAAAAAAAAAAAAAAGAAGAAGAAAGGATTCTATATCACTATAATGCTAATGTGGCTGCCCTTATTTTCCTCCACTAACTCTCTCAGACTCCTTCCTCTATGGAAAGTTCTTTCAAGCCAGATAGTCAAACATATCAAGATGAAAATAAGCTTACCCAGATTAAAATGCACTCAGTTCTTCAAAATGAACATGCAATGCATTACCCAAAAAGATCTTTTAAATCATTGCTAGTTGAGGTGCTACTAGATATATTTGCTGGCTGTGCAAAATTCTGAGGAAATGAATCAAACTGTGTTGGGTGTGTACAAAATAAAGAATTCTACATCATTATAATGTTGATGTGGATGTTCTTATTTTCCTCCACCAAATCTCTCAGACTTTGCCTCTATGAAAAGTTTTTTCAAGCCAAATATTCAATCAAACATATCAAGATGAAAATAAGCTTATCCCTAATTAAAATACACTCAATTCTTCAAAATGAATATGAAATGCATTACCCCCAAAGATCTTTTAAATTGTTGCTAGGTGAGGTGCTACTTTACTAGTCATATTGACTGGCTATGTAGAATTCTGTGGGTTAAAGAAAGGATTGCTCTGAAAACCAAAGGCTGGCTATCCTACCATGTTTAGCTGTCTTCTGAATTGTCCATCCCTGGAGACCCTTGAGGAAGTATAAACTGATTAAGCTATTGGTTTAGTTTCTGTTGAGATAATCGGTTCAAGCTAAGTTTATGTTTCTGAGGCCCAAATAGACTATACAGAGAAGACATATTAGTGGGTCTGTGTGGGGTCTGCTGTGACATTCAATCTGAAGTCCTTGGAGTGTATAGGTATTTCTAGAGTCTTTTGTGTCACTGGGCCACTGAATCGCTGCTGATTTGGATTGACTGGCAAGCTGAATACTGACATCTGCTAAGCTTTGATTGGTACTTAGGCCATTTGTCAAGTTTCTCTTTATATTATCAACTGATGTGGAAAAACCCATGCCCATCCCCATGGACAGGACTGAAAAAATAGTTAGTAGAGGCGGAAATTTTTTGACAGAAAGGCTGGTTGTGAATTCTATGAATTGGGCACTGGTCTCACAATTGTAATCAAGTTGAGTGTGGATCCTTGAACAATTGGAGTATAAGAGTATAAGCAAAAACGTGTCAAAGCTTCTGTTGAGACTTTGGTCTACTTGATAGGTACACAGAGGTGGGACAGCTGACAACTTTTCTGTTCCTTTGTTAGCTTTTGCTTCTCTTCAAGTGTCATGATGCCTTTCTGTGTATTATGTATCTCATTCTCTTTACTGTTTGATCCACCACTAGTTAGGAGGTCTCCTTCAATACTGTTAAAGACAACCAGCAACAGGAATTTTTGTTTCTTCAGATGCATTCATTTGATAAATGACATTCAAAAATTTCTGCTATTTTTGCATTATGTGGAATTCTTCCAGTTTGTTTTTCCCCCCTCACTTTTAATCTATGAAGCATTTATGATGACTTAAATAAAAGAATTGAACTGCTTAAAATTATTTTCAATGTTCAGCGAAATTAGATGCAGCAAGACTTTCCTATCAAGCTCCTTGGTGGTGACTCCTATTTTCTTATAAGCAAAAGAACATTTATCAATACTTTAAATTTCCATGAAGATATTCCTTGGCTGGAATTTGTTTTTAAAAGGATAGAATGCCATTGATACAAACCACTTATCCATGCATTACAAAATCTTTCTTAAGCACACTAGTGAATTTATATGATGAACATTAAGGGAAGATATTTGTAAACATTCATTTTTAATTCTTAGTGTCACAAATTTTTCATAGATGGATAATCTATGAAATTTGAAAAGGTTGGAATGATATTCAAGGCAAATTTCGAATGGAAGGGACTTCTAAGGCTTTATAAACCAGGGATTCTTAAACTGTTTTCTACTTGCGATCCCCTTTTGCCCAAGAAAATTTTAGCTACAGGTATATTGATATATAAAAATAGGCATGCAGATGAAATATATACTGATATAAATCATAAATAAATTTAAAATAATTCTTTGGTACACATATAATTTTGCCATTTATTAAATATAAAGCTAATTTGTAAACACATATGGGGTCATGAACCATAGTTTAAGAAGCTTTGTTACAAACCATTGGTAGAATACTGTTTCTTATTTCATCCATGATGTTTTGGTTAGCAGTAAACCCATTTTTTTTTTGGTAGGAAAAGTAACAAAATCTGGATAGTTTTTTTCTGCTTAAGATGAGACTGAGTTCTGGCAGAATTAACTTGACATATTCTTCTTTGGTATACATCTCAGCAATTAGTAGAACATTGGTCAAAATGAAAAGTACCATATCAGAGTTTACACATCCAGAAGTTAAGCAAGACAAAAGTTTCTGTACTATTATATGCGTGGGTAGTTTGAGAAGAGCTTTTCAGAATGCTTTGAAAAATTGATATCTGAAGATTATCTCTTTGGAATAAGAAATCAAAATATTGTAGCATGGCCTCACTGATATCACCAAAGAAAGAGATCTTTGTCATATGATCTGAGTCTTGCCTGATGCAGTTACATTTAAAAGTAAATTCATATATTCCTAGACTTCCTCAGGCATGTTTTGAACAGAACTGGATCCTAGAATGTGAAGACCACGTATTTTAAAATCAGCCGGAGTGAGGAATTCAGGTTAGGGGAAAATCGTCAATCTTTATTCTCAGTGAAGAAAGATCGGAGGTGGAAGAGAATGGGCGATAGCAATGTGTGCAGCTGAGTCAAGAAGCTAGTTAGACCAGCAGCCACACGACCAGTAGTTATGAACATAGAACTCAGGCTCAATCTCCCCCAGACTCTCTTCCTGTCTCTGCCTCCACCCACCAAAATCGTCATTTCCTATACAACACATCAGGACTTGCACAGAGAGTGTGCGGGGGCCATTCTTTATCCAACCATGTATATTAATAGAGTATAGTCCAATTACTATTTAGCCTCACGTGCTTGGGACCTCAGTGTATCAACTCAAACCTCAGCCCATTACATCAGAAAACTAAGCTGATGTACCTGCCTACAAAGCTTTTATATATGTCTTGCTTGTTAAATTCAAAGATAGGTTTTTATTTATTAAATACAGGTGCAAACAAGAGCTCCTGAAGACTACATATTACTTGCAATCTCACAGCTAACAGAAAATATGTATAAGAGAGTCAAATATTCAGGATTTGATAGGCATATGGAAGATAAATTTGGATCCCAGTCTTTGCAAGGAAACTTAGGTTTTTATTCAGTAGGATTCATTGATGATATACAAAATTAAAGTCCATTATTTTTCAGGCTGTTGTTTATTCATTGTTTTGTTTTCTGGAGCAACATTTCCATGAACCATTTTCATTCTGCTGTATAAAAATGGCAATCCTTCAGAAACCTAAAACAACCCATATTTTGTTTCTACATCATAAAGTTTATAATTCTTAATGTCAGGGAACCTGTGGAAGGCAGATTTTTTCCCCCAATTTCCAAGAACATTTGCTACACTTGAACATACTGGCTGTGTACAAAATGTCAGGCAGTCTCTGGATTCTTCTAAAGGATGCTGGAGGGTAAGAAGTTAAGGGTATAGAAGCCAGATTAACAATTGGAACCTTTCTTTTAGAGAATCATAGATCTGATCCTTTTCAAATTTTTGATATTTATCAACCAGCTTTTTAATCAATGACGAAACATCTATTTCCTGTTTAGTTTTTTTTGTGCCAGTAAAAATCTTCCAAACCAGCCAATTGCCACCACTGGGAACATATTGACCAGCATCAAATTTTCTGGGGGCAGGATTTCTCATTACCACATTATTGACATCAGCTGTTTCTTTTGTAACAGTACTCTTTAACTAATTCAGCAGGACATCCATGGTTGCCATGCTATACCATTCTGTTTACCTGATCTAGCTGACAGGCAATAGTGCAAAGGTTCCTTCACCTTCAGCCACAACTGTTCCACCTACTCCAGCACCACAGCTTCAATGTGGTGCTTCAATGGCTGCTGCTGCTGCCAGAGCTCCAGGAGCTGGGATGGAGGTGGACCAAAGTTATTCTTAAAAACAATTGCTGTTACCATATACAATGTCCTTTTGGTTCTGCCCACAAAAAATAAGCAGAGAAAGATAATCCTTGGGTATTAAGCACTCTATTTTCTTTGTCGAAAAATAAAGATTTTGTTTTGGAAAGACTTTTCCTTCCTCACCCCCATGTCACCCTAAGCAATACTCTCTGTCTGTCACAGAAGTTGTTCAACCAAATCAGGTGGTACAGTTGAAAATTTTAAAGGACTTATTGCACCTTAGTATTTTTCTGGGTGAGACAGCCATTTTATTAACCAAAGCTTTTGTTATCTGGGGCACCATATGTCACTTGTTACTTATGTCTGAAGGGAAACTTTCCTGTGGAATCATCCTCACAGGTGAAGCAAAGGGTGTGAGTCACACTCCTGGGTGCATAAATTCTATAGTTACCACTATCTTCAGTGAAAAAGAGGCAGAGAGAGACTCTGAGAAGTGATTGCATCATTAACCAGATGTCTCAGATGCTCTTGAGTATTCTTATTTCTGTTTGAAGGAAATGAGCAACATGGCACAAAGCCATTTTCTGCAGCTTTGGCAGATACCAGTGACTCTACTTAGTGATAATGGTAATAAACTTGTTATTCCAGATTTCAGAAATGTTCTGAAAACCTACTTTTTCCTCTAAAGATTGTCATAAGGCAGCTTAGTAGATCAAGTACTGGTCCTGGAGTCAGGAAGATACTAGTTCAGATCTGCTTCAGACATTTTACACTTACTAGCTGTGTGACTCTGTGCAAAGTCAATCCCTTTTGCTGTGCCAAAAAAAAAAGCTTAGCATGAAAAAGATTGTAATGATAAAAAGTTTATTATGACAAATGTTTATGATTACATTTTGATTTGAATAACTTTAAGAATTATAGAATAGTAGGTGCTAAAAGCTAGAAGGGACCTAAGAGATAGTTCAGTGACAGAATTATAAAACTAGAGCTGGCTGAGATGTCAGAGGTCATCTAATATAATCTTTTCACTTGACTGATGAGGAAATAGAAACATAAACTAGTAAGGTGACTTTCCCATAGACATAACAGGGAGTAAAAGGCAGACTTGGTCTTTGACTCATATCAATTCAAGTTCAATGTTCTTTCTACCCCACAATATGTAAATGAAAAAACTAAAGCTAAATTAGTAGCAGAGCTGATTAATATTTCTCTGTTGAACTCTTTTATTATTAGGAGGTTTTATTTTCTGCCTCTCTCCTTATAAGTCTAAGAGTTGGGTTCTCTATCTTGGTTTAAAGCCAGAACATATAGGTCATGATGCAAGTAAATAAAGTTTCATTTTTTTGGGGAGCAATCTCCACAGCTCACAAATCTGCTTGCAGTTACCTCCATCCTAATTCATATTCTTCTCTTCTTTGTCTCCTTGCTAACCATGTAAAACATAGTATGAATGTACTTTAAAGTCCAAGCTCAGCTTAGGTTAGGAAAGTACACATTGCTCTAAGTGGGTAATGGCAAGTTACTGTTACTCATTGCCACTGTTGCTCACTGATATTTTACTAGGGAAACCAACTTTAGCCTTGCTGAGGGCTATCCTCTGTTGGACTCTCTCTTAACTAGGAAATTGGATAATGATGTAACATCTAGCCTCAGAGCATGACTTTATACCATGCCCAATGAATTCTTGGTTTTCCTTCAGGATTTAAAGGATGACCTAATGTCTTGTGGTTTGAGGTTTATTCTATATATTTACAATATAAATTTGTTTATCCTGTTCTGTCTAGTTTTCTTCAAATATATTACTACTCAGATTTTTTCTTTCTTATTTTTGGAAACTGAGCAAGATAAATTCTTTACTGCTACATTATACTCTCAGTTACATTGAACTATTTAAATTTATTTTTTAATTTTTGGAATAAAGCAAGCATTTCTATAACAATATAATTTAAAAGATGATTTTAAAATTTCATTTAAATTTTCATTAAAATTTCATGATCGCACATGAAACAGCAAATCTCTTATGTATAACTTGCTATTCCTTTAAAATACATAACAAAGTTGTCATACAATTTTTTTTCTCCTTTCCTCCTCTCAATTATGGAATTCTATACACTTCTTTCTTTAAGTCTCATAGTATTATAGTATTTCAGAAGTTCATGATGAAAGAATCTAATTGTATAATTCCTATTACTCTGTAATCAAACCAGCCCATGTTTGTTTGAGGAGCAGGTAAGTGGCACAGTGGATACAGTACTGAGCTGAAGCCAGGAAGAATGGAGTTCAAATCTAACAGGAGACATTTACTAATTGTATGATGCTGGACAACCCTAAAGGAGATATGACTAAAATGACTGAATAACAAGAGCACGTTCATTTGAATTCTTAAGATAAAACCTGTATATCAATCTTTAGTTCAATGGGGGGTGCTTGTTAATTAAAATTCAGTACCTTTTTAAACTTCTTTTGGGGAATGTATTTTTGGTCTGAACTTAATAAGGGGTCAAATGTCAACCTTTCCCTCATTTAAATATTTTAAGGTGTCTTTTGCTTATATGCCACTTTAAGATTAATTAAATACTTTCCTATCAACAATCCTGTGAGATTTTTATTGTTGTTCACTCATTTCAGTTGTATTCACCAGACCCCATTTGAGGTTCATTTATTTATTTGTTTATTTACTTATCCATCCATCCATCCATTCATCCATTTATTTATTTGGTTGTTTATTTGTTTATTTATTTATTTTGGTGAAGATACTGAAATAGTTTATTATTATCTTCTCCAACAAGGTTAAGTGACTTGCTCAGGGTCATAAGCTAGTAAGTTTCTGAGACTGAATTTGAGCTCAGGAAGATGAAACTTCCTGACCCCAGGTCTGGTACTCTATGTGCTCTGGCATCTACCTGCTCTTTCCTATGAAACAGGTAATATATTATAATTCCCATTTTGTAATGAGGAAATGACTGATCAGAGAAATAAAGGTACTTGATGATGGTGACACAGCTAGTAAGGGATTATTTAGGATTTTAATCCAGTTACTACATCATCTGGACAACTGGTATTCCTCTTTTGCATTCAGAAGGAAGAGGTTTAATAAAACTGCAATATATCTCTGTCAGGCAGCAACTAAGTTAATGGAGGATTTATGTTCCAAAAGTATGTTTGTAGGTTAATTACTGGAACTTAGACTGCATTATTTCATGTGAAAATGCTATATATGATGATTAAGATTGTATTCCAGTTCATATGGGTCTATTTGCTTATTATTTAATTAGTTGAAATCATCTTTATAGTAACTCATCAATTTAAATTCTCCTGAATCATTCTGAATAAGATAAGAGCCCGAGCCCCTAACTTGAAAAATTCCCTGACAATTAGAACCGCCCCAAAGTGAAATAGATTGCTTGAGAGGTGATGGGTTCCCCTTCCTTGGATGTATTCAAGTAGAAGATGGATGTTTACTTACTGAGTGTGTTGTAGAGAGGGTTTTCATTCAGTTATTTGATGATACATTCTGACAATGAGATTGCATGGCCATGACTCAGTGACCCATTAAGGCCTGAAACTTGGCTTCTCTGAGCCTGGAGAAAGGATGGGACTGGGGATAGAGATAAGGAAAGTGGATTGATGGCCTTGACTATAGCAGGGAAAATTCTATGGGCAAAGGTGGACTATAGCACGGGGGAGTTCTGGTCATAGAGGTTGCAAAAGCAGACATTAGGACAGGGATGGCAGCAGTTATCTGTATGTAAATGTCATTTAGAAAGGCATTTGTAATGGACATAGGGTCCTTGGAATCAGGATGACTGGATTGGAATCTTACTGTGACATATATTAGAAAGTCAGTTAATTCCTCAGTGCACCAGGACACTTTATAAGACTATAAATTGTAGAACAATGGAAGATTCTTCATTATCATAGAAAGTTTCCTCATGATTTGGTAAAATCATAGATCTTGATTCTCTTAACATCTCAAAATATGATATTCATAAAGCTAGAGATTACTGCAGCTAAGTATTAATACTAAATAAGTGCTTCAATCATTCATTTCTTATTTGATTTCTTGAATCTATGGTCAAGGAAGGGTTACTTCCTAAAAACACTCTTTTTTTACTATCATTTTCAATATCCTGAAAGAGAAAACTCCCATGTCATTAGAACTTTCCAGATGTATAGTATATGTCTTCCACTGAAGATCTGGGGGGATTATTTTCGCCCCAGATGTATTGATTCTTCTTGGTTACATGAATCTCTCCAAATTCCTTAGCTGTGTTGAAAAGCCAACTAGAAGAACTAAAGGAAGCAATGGCTCATCTATGTAGCAGCTGTAGTCTTTAGCTAGAGTTGAATGCATAGTCAATTACCCATTAGTCTTTTTGCTTATATCCTCTTTCAGAGAATATCATTTATGAATCCAAAAGATACACTTTATGTGTATATGTATGTATGTATGTATGTATATACATATATGCCAATTTGGGGTCTTCAGAGAAGACTAGCACTTCCAGTATAAGGACTTTCTGGACCCATTTTAGTGTTGCTCATTCACTTTTAGTGTCCATCTTCACCCAACTGTCACCTGTGGCTCTGAGACTCCATCTTCAATTGTCTTGATTTCTATCTTGACACTGTACCAGATGGCTCTGGAGGAGATCATCTTTCTGATGTCATGATTTTTTTTTTTTTTTTTTTTGTGAATGAAGGGCAAAAAGCAACCTCTGTCAGTAGAGCACTTCTACTGAGGATCCAATTGAAATTGGTCAGTCCAGCAACACAGGCTTTTCTTCCTTCCTTCCTTCCTTCTTTCCCTCCCTCCTTCCTTCCTTCCCTCCTTCCCTCCCTCCTTTCCTTCTTCCCACCTCCCTCCCCTTCCTTTTTCCCTTCCTTTCTTCTTTCCTTCCTACCTTCCTTCCTTCCTTTCTTCCTCCCACCCTTCTTCCTTCCTCCCTCCTCCCTTCATTCCTCCCTCTCTCCCTCCTCACTTTCTCTCTTCCTTCCTCCCTCCTCCCTTCATTCCTCCCTTTCTCCCTCCTCCCTTCCTCCCTCCGTCCCTCTCTCCCTCTTTCCCTTCCTCCCTTCTTCCTTCCTTCCTTCCCTCCCTCCTTCCCTTCCTTCCTTCTTTTCTTCCTTTCTCCTTTCTTTCCTTCCTTCCTCCTTTCCTTTCTTCCTTCCTTCCTTCCTTCCCTCCCTCCCTCCTTCCCTTATTTCCTTCTTTCCTTCCTTTCTCCCTTCTTTCCTTCCTTCCTTCCTTCCTTTGTTTCTTCTTCCCTCCCTCCCTCCCTCCCTCCCTTCCTTCCTTCCTTCCTTCTTTCCTTTCTTCCTTCTTTCCTTCCTTCCTTCCTTCCTCCCTTCTTTCCTCCCTCCCTCCCTTCCTTCCTCCCTCTCTTCCTCCCTCCCTCCCTCCATCATTTCCTTCCTTCCTTCCTTCCTTCCTTCCTTCCTTCCTTCCTTCCTTCCTTCCTTCCTTCCTTCTTTCCTTCCTCTCAAGATTTCTTGGGATTCAGAGCCTAGATTTTTTTTTTCTTAAGGACTATGCCTAAAACTCACATCATTCTGGCTCTCACTGGTTGGCTAACAAAAAAATCCCAAATTAACCCCCACTTCGTCTTTGTTTAGACCCTGATTGCCTCATTCTTTTCCTCATTTTTTTTTTTTTACCTAGCCTTCATCACTGAATGAGCTTTGCCTCAGTCAAACTGAGACCTGTTAGAGACTCCTGTACCATTTGCAGTCATCCTAGTATATATCTGGCCCAGATGGCTCTGGAGGGGAAAGTGAGGCTGGTGAGCTTATATAGCCCTCCCTCACTTAAATCCAATTCCCCTGCCTATCATGGGTATACCTTCCCTGCTGTCATGATTTTCTTTGAGGACAAAGGACAAACAAGAAAAACCATATGTGTCTCCAAGAAATTATAGCATGTGCCATGGGCACACCTGGTTAAAACTCTCAACAGACAGCTTGACTCATGGTGAGGGTAACTGACAGATCTCAAACTTGTTGGTGAGTTGGGGAAGGTGACTGCTCAAAGCCTGTGAAGACTTCCTCTAGTGGAATGGATGAATAAGAACAGTTTGTTCCAATGACCATGAAAGAACCTGAAGCAGCACTACAGAGTGCTTGGAGCTTGGTTGGACATCAAAGACACCACGGTCATCCACTCACTGCAGTCTAGTTATCTGGACTTGCCCCCGGACTTTGATAACTTTGGAAGAAAGAGAGAGGCTGATGATTGTTCAACTCTGTCTTACTTAAATTCAATTCACAGAGAAGTCAAGATGTCACCCCATGATGTCATTGGTCTTAAAAAAGGAAGGACAGACAAGGGGCAGCTAGTTAGTACAGTGGATAGAACACCAGCCCTGAAGTCAGGATGAATCCAAATCTGGCCTTAGACACTTAACACTTCCTAGCTGTGTGATCCTGGGCAAGTCAGTTAACCCCCCAATTTCTTAGCAAAAAAAAAAAATGAAGGACAGACAACAATATACTAATTCACATACTTTTTGATGTTAAGGAAAGAAAATTAGTAATTACAAACATATATCATACTTTAAGGTTGGTAAATAATTTCTCACACAACAGCTCTGTGGGTTAGGTAATGCAGATATCTAGATAACCATTTTCCTTATGAAGAAACTAAGAGATTAAGTTGTTACTTCTCTGTGGTTACATAGTATCTAAAGCAGAAATCAAACCTGTTTCCTGATTTCAACTACTGTGCTTTTCCTTACTGTAGCACTCTGCCTCTCAAAGAAAGTATAATCAATGACTGTTTCTAAATAATCCCAAACATTTGGATGGAATAAAAGTAAATAAACACCAATTTAAAAGAAATGTATCAAATGTGTAATATCTATCATCCCTCACAGCACTAGGACTGGTAAGGTATGGATTCTATAATTAAGTGTTGAGGCAATGTCAGAGGAATTTGGCCTGAATCCTTTCTCTGACATTTTGTATGACTGAAAAAATCTCCCTTCATTTTCGTAAATTTCACTTTTCTCATCTTCAAAATGACAGGGCTAAATTGATGTTTTCTGAGGGCCATTTCATCTCTATATTATGGTCCATTATCACCATGGAACTGTGGTGGATTGATGGATGAGGAAAGGAGGATGAATCTTGAACTGAACTTGAAATTAAGATTGTGGATTGGCAGAGGGAATGAGGAGATCATTCAAGAAAAAGGAATGGGAGGAACAAGCTGGCTATTCACTTGGAGTGCCAGAATGAAGGGAAGGTATATTGTTCCAGATGAACCTTTGATGCCCAAGTCTGATAAATAAAGGGTAATTGCCCTGGACAGAGTAGAGGAGCTATTCTATTGGAGGAGAATGTAGTAAGGCATGAAGTTGGGGAAGGGTGAGGCTCATTGACAGATGGTCTTAAGTGCCAGAATAAGATGTTTTTAAGTAGTCAGATGTTTGGCATCTCATAAATACCATCCAGTTCTCTAAATTAAAAATTTAAGTTTCTTAGTGATGTTTATCCAGCAGAAGCATGGTAGACAAGAGATTTTACAATGAAACCGTCCTTCATGTTATGTGAAACATAGCCTCACCTGGTATTTTCTGTGTTTTAATTCAGACAAGAATAAGTTCTTGTCCTAGGATAATGGAATGATCAAAGATATAGAACTATGAGGGAACTTGGAAGTCATCTACTCCAACTATTCTCCTTGTTTAGAGGAAAAGACTGAGGACCCAAGAAGTAAAATGATTTGCTCAAGATCACACCCAGATAATAGTTGTCCATTTCATACTTCCTGAAACACAGTGTGTCACTGGTACTTACAATTATCCTTTATTTATTATCAGATTTGGGTGAATCCAAGGAGCATCAAAGGTTCATCAAACATCTGGAACAATTTTTC
The DNA here is from genome assembly GCF_902635505.1 of Sarcophilus harrisii. Taxonomy (NCBI): domain Eukaryota; kingdom Metazoa; phylum Chordata; class Mammalia; order Dasyuromorphia; family Dasyuridae; genus Sarcophilus; species Sarcophilus harrisii. The sequence continues at coordinate 235,440,796 of NC_045429.1, read as the reverse complement.
CAGAAATATTGGAATTACTAAAAAACAAATGTGTCCTGCCAAGCACCCCTTCCCCCTTCCCCTCACCACTTACCAGTCCACTTCAGTTAAAAAAATATATATTTTAGAGAACATTAAATCCATATGTTTTTATTCACTTTAGTGCATAGCTTCAACATATTTCAAAGAGTTATTTGGCATTCACAAAGCCTTTGGGGGGGGGGGAAGAAATCTCTAGCAACTTGTTTCTTAAAATGCGGATGTCACACAAAAAATACTAGAACAGCAAAGAAAGTATTGGTTAAGAGACTGAATGGAATTTAAATTTGGCAAAATGGTTTCTCCATTCTGATGTCTGATCCTACACCCAATTTTCAGCCCCCCATTTTGTATTGAAAGACTGTAAAATTCTGCATCAAATAGTCTACCTAAATATATCCAGGCCAGAGGAGGCCTGGATAAGAAATCAGACTCTGTATCTGAATGAAATGCTTTGTTTCTTCAAATAGAAAATTACCATTTACTTCTTTTCATATTTTCTAGGATCATTATGAGTGCCCCTCTCTGCAAATTCAACCCATGAACCTTCTACAACTTAGTAGACCATCTTTGGGTAGTGTGGTTGAAAAATTTGGGGTCATGACATGTCATAGCTTACCAGGTTAGGCCAAACGAAGGGCTAGGCTGTTTCTTGTTTGATGGACAGAAAATCCATTACTATGCTCTTATTTGAGATTTTTCTAGCTCAGAGGAGCCTGATAGAGTTTATTCTTTGCTAGCAGTCTTCCAAGACCAATAATCTTCTTCCTGCCACAGAGTTAATCAGTCACAAACATTTATTAACTGCCTATTATGTTCTAAGCAGGGTGCTGAATATCCTATATCTAACAGAAGAATGACTGGTCCCTTATTTCACAGAAATGCATATTTAAAGACTTTCATGGTAACCTGTTACATTACATTATTTCTTCTTTTTTAAAGAGAATCTAAAGGATAAGGTAAGAAAAATCAATAAGAAGAAATAAAATAATAATAACTAGCATTTATATTGTGCTTTAAGGTTTGTCTATCTATATATTATCTCATGTGATTCTGACAAAAAACCATGCCAGGTAGATACTATTATGATCCCATTTTACGGATGAGGAAACTGAAACTGAGAGGTTAAGTGACTTGCCTAAAATGACACAGCTAGTGTCTTAAGCTGAATTCAAACTCAGATCTCATTGACCCCAAGTATGATAGTTTTTCTTTCTGTATCACTTAGCTGCCTAATAAAAAGGTGAAAATAGAAGAGGAATCTGTAAAAGAAATCATACCAATTTCATAGATTTAAAGATAGAATAGTATTTAGAGGCCATCTAGTTTAATCCTCTTAATTTTAAAGCTGATGAAACAGAGGCCCAGATAAGTGATTCACCTAAAATCATAGAGGAAGTAACAGAGGCAACTATTCAAACTCAGGTTCTCTGATTCCAAAGGCCTTATTGCTTCCCCTATGTCACAGGTTAGTTTTGTCTGGAACACAGGATATATGATGGAACTGGCCTACAGACTTGAGCCGTGAAATGGGAACAAGATACATGTAATGCAGTAGAATAGTCCATCAAAGAAGATTTAAACCATCCAATTTTCAGATGAAGAAAAAAACCATTTCTAGCATATGAAAAGGTGCTCTAAATCATTATTGATCAGAAAAATGCAAATTAAGACAACTCTGAGGTACCACTACACACCTTTCAGATTGGCTAAAATGACAGGAAAAGATAATGATGAAATTTGGAAGGGATGTGGGAAAACTGGGACACTAATATATAGTTGGTGGAGTTGGGAAATGATTCAATCATTCTGAAGAGCAATTTGGAACTATGCCTAAAGGGCTATCAAACTGTGCATACCCTTTGATCCAGCAACGTTTCTTCTGGGCTTGTATCCTAAAAAGAGATCATAAAAGAAGGAAAGAGATCCACATGTGCAAAAATGTTTGTGGCAGCTCTTTTTGTAGTGTCAAGAAACTGGAAATTGAGTGGATGCCCAATAGTTGGAAAATGGCTGAATGAGTTGTGTGTGAATGTTATGAAATATTATTTTTCTATAAGAAATGATTATTTCAGAGAAGCCTGGAGAGACATACATGAACTAATGCTGAGTGAAATGCAGGAGATCATTATACATAGAAAAAGCAAGATTATACAATGATCAATTCTTATGGATATGGCTCTTGTCACCACTAAGGTGATTCAGACCAGTTCCAATGATCTTGTGATGAAGAAAGCCATCTGCACCCAGAGAAAGGACAGTGGGAACTGAATGTGGACCACAACATAGTATTTTCACTGTTTTTGTTGTTGTTTTTGGTTTTTTTTTATTTTTTCCCCTTTTTGATGTGATTTTTCTCGTGCAGCATATTTTTTATTATATCTTTTTTATTTAAAAGATATATGCATGGGTAATTTTTCAGCATTGATAATTGCAAAACCTTTTGTTCCAATTTTTCCCCTCCTTCCCCCCCCCCACTCCCCCAGATGGCAGGTAGACCAATACATGTTAAATATGTTAAAGTATATGTTAAATACAATATATGTATACATATCCATACAGTTATTTTGCTTTGTGCAGCATATTTGTAGAAATATGTAGAGAGAAATTGCACTTATTTAACATACATTGGATTGAGGGAGGAGATAGGGAGAAGGAAGGGAAAAAATTAGAACACAGGGTTTTGTAGAAATGAATGTCAAAAATTATCCATGTATATATTTTGAAAATAAAAAGCTTTAATTAAAAAAAAAGAATTAAAGCAAAGAGTCAGAAGGCATAGGAAAGACATGTATATGTGTATGTGGGGATGAGGTGTATGTGAGTATGTGTTTGTGTATGCATATATCTACATATGTATGCATAAATATATCCTTTCTTAACTAGCCTGCTTTGGGGGAAAAAGGGAGGAAAAATAAAATAAAAATGGTGCAAAACAGAGAACAAAATGACAATCTACAAGGAAGTAAAGAAAAGATGGACACTCATGACAATATTATATATATGTATATATATATATATTTATACACACACACACACACACACACTTTCTTGAGCTGGTAATTTGTTGTTATATATTTTGAATCTTCTATGATGTTCTGCTATGCATATGACAATATTCTTTTTTGTTTGTTTGTTTGTTTTTTCTATTTTGTATTCCTTTATCTTTTTTCTTTTTTTCTTATTGTATTTTTTAAAATAAAATTTAAAAAAGAGAAAAACATAAAAAAAGACAAGCCATCCTGGATAAGTTTGAGACATGTAATGATGCTGTTGTTGAAGCTAGCCAAAGTCATATAGCACTTTTAAGATTTACAAAACACTTACTTGATTCTCACAATGAGCTTGTATGGTAAGGAACATAAGAATTGTTCGGACAATTATCTGACAATTTCTGATCCCTTTTGGGATTTTCTTGGCAAAGATACTAAAATGGTTTCCCATTTCTTTCTCTGGCTCATTTTACATATGAGGAAACTGAGGCAAAAGAGCTAAGTGACTTGTCCAGGATCACACAGCTAGTAGGTATCTGAGATCAGAGATGACTCAAATCTTCCTTACTTGAGGTCTGATGTTCTCTGTACTATGCTACCAACTGTTTTAGCATAAGAATTATCATTCCCAATTTGAATGGTTAGGAAACAGGACTTACCCAAGTAGTAAATGAAGTGGCTTATCCAAGGTTATTAATAGATCTAGGACTACACTTTGGGTCTTCTGATTATTACTACAGTGATTTTCTACTAATTTAGACTCCATTCCCTGCACATAAAGATAATAAATACACATATATGTAGTATAAATATATATGTATGCAAACATACAAAATTAGATACATTCAGTCATCTATATATATATATTTCCTCATATGTAACTTCATATTTGATAAAATATATCTTATAAATATGTATACACATAGAATATGTCTATATACATACACAAAGATAATTAATGTGTTTATGTACGTACACATGAAATTACACTTAGTCATATAATATCTTCTAAACAAAATAAGTAGTCTCATTGTGATATATGCTACAAAATGTGTGTATATATATATTTATATATATATATATATATATATAAATATATCATGTTCCCTTGGCTCATAATTATTCATATTCATGGATTGTATATCCATATCCATTTAGATTATTAATTCCTTAAAATTAGACACTGGATCATACCCATTTTTGTATTCTTGACATTTAGCTTAATAATGACCAGTGGAGTGCACTATGTTAGGTAGCCCTTGTTATTGTTATTTGTCCTTCAAATTCAAAGAGGACCATGTCATCCAGGAGATGATGTCATGACATGAAAATGAATTGGATTTAAGTGAGGATGAGCTGTGAAAAATCAACAACTTCACTTTCTTTCCTAGCATTAACCATTGAAAGAATCTATAGAAGTCCAAACAGAAGTCCAAGCAAGAACCAAAAAAAAAAAAAAAAAAAAAGCAAATATTTATATAACACTTTAAAGTGTGTGAAGAACTTTACATATCAATCACCCAGTATTTATTGAATACCTACTATGTGCCAGTAATTGACACATCAACAATGAATTTCTTCCTACTCCTAGAGAACTTATATCAGGGGAAATGATGTGTATAGATATAAGCTAATAGAAAATACATGCAAAATAAATTCAAAGTAATATAGATGAGAGGGGCTACTAACAGCTAGGGGAAAATTAGAATAGGTCTCACATTAGATACTTACAACAATCCTGTGAGGTAGATATTATTATTATTCCAATTAACCCCACATCCCACAGCCAACAAGTGTTTGAGGCAGGATTGTGAGTGATATCTTCCTGACTCCAAGTCTTGAAACTATGAGTACTCATTATACAAAGTAGAAATGGAAGCCCTTTTTAAATAAGTATATCTTGACACTGGACCCAGATGACTCTGGAGCAGAGAGTGAAGCTGGTGATTTTTCACGGACCATTCTCACTTAAAAACATCTGCATGTTATGGCATCATCTCCCTGATGTCACGGTGCTCTTTGAGAATGAAGAATCAATAGCAACAAAAAACAATTCTTTTCTAATAATTCATTCCTTTTGATGTAGTCAGTCACTAGGCCATCTTCTCCTGCCTTGTATCATTCCTCATTTTCATATGACCAAAATTGTCCTACCAAAGTTAAGAGAAGCAGCACAGTTTAGTACAAAGAGTGCCAGTCTTGGAGTAAACAAAGGCTTAATTTGTGTATTGCTTCAGATACTTGCTAATTTTACAAGCATAAATAAATCCCTCTACCTCTTTGAGCCTCAGTTTCCCTATTTGTCAAATGGAGATAACAATGCTATAACACTCACTTTAAAACATTGTTGGGAAGATCAAGTGAGATAATGCATGTTAAGTGCTTTATACACCTTAATGAGCTAAATGAATATCAGCTATTATTCATCTGGGGAAAACCCTCCCACATCACACATATTAAAATTTGAGGTTACTGTTTTTGTGGTTAGCCCTTCTAGATTCCAGTTTCCATTTATCTCTTGGCAATATCTATAATTCTTGATAATGTCTTCCTCCCATTTCTTTTTCTTTTCCTTAGGCCGGCTCATTCTTGCCCCAAATAATCAGTCGCCAAACCCTGGAATTCTGACTCATTTTCTACCAAGCCAGGTTTGGGTGAGGAATAGGACAAGATTTCTTACAAGCTTGTCTGAAGCTACCAGGTGCGTTATCAGTCATTCCATCCATGGACTTAAACCAATTCTGATTCAGGCCTAAATCCAGAAATGTAAAAACAAAAGACTTGAGATTTTTTTTTAAAGCTGAGTTGCTTGCTATTTTACAAAATCAACAAAATACTCTTTTTATTGATTTGTATTCTTTTGGGATTGCATTATTAATATGAGATTGCATAATTAATACAGTAGGAAATTAATTAGTTTATGATTATAATGAAAAAATGTTGAACAAGTTGAACACTGCCTATGGAGCCAGAAAATCTGGATTCATATCTCACCTTGGATATTTCTTGGGGTACACTTACACCTTTGCAGCCCTCAAATTCCTATTCAAAACTAGATGATTCTTTGAATCTAGTGACTAGATTTTCCAAATATAGATCTGTGATTTTATGGCTCTGCGTTTTAAAGTTCTTTTGGACAACACACAAATCTCTCCCATTAGAATGTGAATTATTGGATTATGTTTTTACTTTCTATCTTAGCACAATCCCTTGTTTTTTAGTCATGTCATGGGGTTTTCTTGGCTGAAATCCTGGAATGGTTTTCCATTCCCTTGTCCATTTCATTTTACAGATAAGGAAACTGAGGCAGGTTAAGTGAGTTACAATTACAGTGAATAATTGTCTGACAACAGAGTTGAACTCAGAAAAATGAATCTTTCTGATTTCAGGCCTTGAAACTCTATCTACTGTGTCACTTACTTGACTAAAACAGTACGTAGGAATAAGTAAAAGCCTGATTAATATTTATTGATTGACTCACCTAAAACATCTTGCCCTAATGAAGTATGAAAGGGTAGGAGACCTTTTTCAATTCACAAATTGTAGAAGTCATAAAGATTAAATGATTAAGAAAAAGTAAGAAATTTCAACTGATATTTGGAGAAGAAAATGATTATGGATAGAGAAAATAGCTATGTTTTCTAATGGAAAAATATTGTCTTTTAATTGTAGCTAAATTTTCTTTTTGCAAAAATGAAAATGAAATTCAACTGACAGTTAAAATGGAATAATTCACTTTTTTTCTTCACTAGTGGATAAAATGTAATCTGGTTTAAGGAAATTTAAAATATAACAATAATTATGCCATGTGATTATGAAATTCTTCCTTGTTTTGTAAAACAAATAAGTAGCAAGCAATGTGATTCATTAGAAAGAGCAATGTCTCCAGAGCAAAATACTTGGGTTCATTTTATAGGTCTGTGACTACCCCCCAAGACAACTTCTAAGAACCTTTAAATACAATTTAGAATTGGAAAGCAGGGATCTGATAAGTCATTAGGTTCAATCTTTCATTTTAGGGATGAGGAGACAAAATTCTATCCAGAGAGGTGATTTCCTCATAAAAGACAGTCCATACATTTTTTCATATGACTATAGATAACTTTGATTTCTTTGTTTGAAAACTATGTGTATATATTCTTTGACTATTTATCAATCAGGGAATGACTTGTATTTTTATAAATTTCACTCAATTGAAAAAAAATGCTGTAAATAATTTTTGATAAGAGAAATGCAAATTAAAATAACTGAGGCACCACTTCATGCCTATCAGATTGACTAATATAACAAAAAAGGAAAAGTATAATTATTAGAGGGGATGTGGGCAATGGGAATTAATGCATGAGTTATGAACTGATCTAACCATTCTGGAGAGAAATTTCGAGCTATGTCCAAAGGGCTAACATACCTTTTAATCTAATAATACCACTACTAGGTCTATATCCCCAAAAAAGATTTTAAAAAGAGAGAAAATGAATTGAATTTAGGAAGACGAGTCTTCTTGACTCCAGGACCAGCACTCTATCCATGATTTTGGGGATATTCTACATATTTAAAGTAGTCACAGAGGCAAAGTGTGGTAATAAGGTGCCTTGGAGTCAGGAAGATTTGGATTCAAATGTCTTCGTCTCTGTGAATCAGTGACAGCTCAGTTTCTAGAGAAGTATGGTATAATGGAAAGTACTGAAAAGTAAAAAGTCTTGCATTCAAATCCAGTTTCTTATGCTTATTCCCTGTAAGACCACTGAAAAATCACTTAACTTTGCTGACTCTCAGTACTCTTTTATTTAAAATGAGTGTGTTGGAATAGATAGCCTCTGAGGTCTCATGGCTGGAGACTCGATGATTCTACAATCCTAAATCGTCTGTAATGGTAGAGTTTCCTAGTACCGATGAAAGTGCAGGTGTGGACCACACAGCAAAAACAGGCCTACATACAGTGGACCAAAAAATTTTCCATTGGGGAAAAATATATACATTCTGATAATTTTTCAGGAAGTGTTAATGTTGCCTTAAGAGTAAGAGCCCAGAATTGTGGTCCATGACTGTAATCACTGCTACTGGGGAGGCTGAAACTTGTCTTTCTTCACAGCTCAGGAGTTCTGAGCTTCAGTAGACTAACAGTTCAGCACCAATATGGTGGTGAGTCACTCCATGTTCAGACTGGGCAAAGGAAAGGAACTGCCCCCTTCTTCCCCCCAAAAACGTTGAGAGTTGTGAAGAAGAAAAACAGATGTCCAGACAGTTTAAGCTTCAAATTCTTTTTCTCTGTCTTTGTCTCTTTATCTGTCTGTATGCTGTTTCTCTGTCACTGTCTGCCTCTCTTTCTTTTTTTCTTCTCTCTATCTCTCGATCTTTGTATCTCTCTCTCTTATCTGTCTTTTTCTCTGTCTTTCTCTATGTCTCTCTTTCTTTATTTTTGTCTGCCTGCTTGTCTCTGTCTTTGTGTCTGTCTGCCTCTGTCTCTTTCTCTCCTGTCTGTCTGTCTCTTGATCTCTGTATCTGTCTCTCATTCTCCTTTATCTGCATATCTCTGTTTCTTTTTCTGTCTCTCTTTTTCTATTTTTGTCTGTCTTCTTGTCTTTGTCTCTGTATCAGTCTGTCTCTTTCCATTCAAGTTTTCTAGCTAATTAATTGTCTCAATTCTTCAGCTTATTAATGCAGATTTTGCCATCACTCCTGGTTAGATCTTTCAAGGCCAAGGCAAGTTAAAGTAATTAAAGGAAAAATGCATGTAGATAAGGAGGTTGTAGGGATTAGAACTGTAATCAATCTTTGAGTCTCTTCTAATTCATATCTCTTGATTTATAGGTGAATAAATGAAGGCCCAGAGCAGTGAATCTCTTGTTGAAGTCACTTTGCTTGGAAATTATATAGCAAAATTTAAAATCCAGTTTCTCTGATTTTTAGATTGAATGTTCTTTTCATTATACCCTATTATTCACTACTGAAGACAGCTAGGGGGTACAGTAGACAGAGTGCTGGACCTGAAATCAAGAAGACTCATTTTTTTCTGGATTCAAATTTGACCTCAGACACTTGCTATTTGTGTGATCCTGGACAAGTCACTTAACTTTCTTGGCTTTGTTTCTTTGTCTGTAAAGTGAGCTGGAGAAGGCAATGGCCAACCATTTCAATATCTTTGCCAAGAAAACCTCAAATGGGATCACAAGGAATCTGAAATAATTAAACATATAACATTCATTATTGTGAGAATTGTCCACAAAACTAAGAGTATCAAAATCCACTGGAAAACTTATGGGCATTTCTGAAGAATCCTGAAACAGAATTATAAAATCTGGGTAATTGAATGAATAATTGAGTATAAGCAACCAAAATTCAGAAGTATTTTTCTTTTTTCTTTTTGTCCTGCTAGTTGGGGGCTTTGCTTTCTATGTGTTACATCTGCTCTGTTTCCGTGAGGACTTTAGAGTCTGTGTGGAGTAGGGGCCAAACAAATTTGGCCCTAATGCTTTACTTGTGTCAAAACTATTATTTTGTCTACTCTGAGCCTAACCAGCCTCTGCAAATTAAATCTTTTACTTAAAAAGAAAAAGTCAGTGATATAATTATGTTGAAAAAAATTATGAAAAAGAAATGGGATTTATAAAGTTGAGGGGGAGCATGCATGTAAAGTATTCAAGAATCCTGGCTAATCCACCTTTGCAGGTTTCTGGAGAAAAAACAAAGCTTAGCCTTACACAGTTCTTCCATTCACTCATGAAGCTTATATGTGCAGGCCACCCGTGTGTCCTGAATTGAGTTTATAGCATTGGCTTGCATCAGGGAGGTGTGATAGATGAATGGGAGAGATCACCCGTGGTGAGTGAGTACCCTGGCTTTGTTTTGGAATGAAGTCAGATGGGAAGAAGAGCAATAAATTTGTAAACCGTTTGAGAGAAGATGAGATTTCTTTTTAATCTTCTTGTTCTTACATTAGAATATCCCAAGGAAAGAATAAGGACTACACTTTGGATGAAGAAGTAATCACTGCTATTAATCAAAACTGGAAGTTCAAATCTATGCGTCTGGGAAAGTACAGAGGAGAAGTCTATAGTTTTATTTTGCCATTTGGGAAATTTAGTGGGGGCCTTAAGATTTTGTTCTTCTGTAGCTGGAAAGGGAGAGAAGATGAGGAATTTAAAAAGTCTAATCTTTTGAGTATGACCAATGGAAATAATATTGGAATCAAATTGAGGAGAGGTCAAACAGAAATGAGAGGCATCTAGGCTATCTGTAGGCAAATGTGATTAATAATACCAGAGTAGCTAATGAGAAAATTTAAAATAAACAAACCCATCCTGTTTCCCAGACAGACTGTGCCAAGATCTCTCAGTAGTAGCCAACTATTAGTAAAGCAGAAATTAGAGAGTATGTTTCCAGAGCTGATCACGGACACTTCTTGTGTTGGAGGTCAAGCTTCCCATTTTTGTTTTCTTTAGGATCATCAAGCTAGAACTGGAGGGGATCTAAGATACCATCTAGTTCAACCTTCTCATTTTATATATGAGGTAACTTGCCCCCAAAGTAGTGAGTATTAGAGGAAGGACTTAAATCCAAGTCCTTCAATTCCAGAAATAATGTTCTGTAGACTGTATTACAATGGATGCTGGACTTGGAATCCATAGTTCTGGGTGGCAGTTCCAAGTTTGACACTTACTATGTAACTTTAGGCAGATTCTTCAAAACCTCTGTATTCATTCTTTCAGCATAAAATGGGGATGATAATATGCTACTTATTTCATATGGTTATTATGAGTCCCCTCCCCTCCTCTCCTCTCTCCTCCTCCTCCTCTCCTCCTCTCCTCCTCTCCTCCTCTCCTCCTCTCCTCTTCTCTTCTCTTCTCTTCTCTTCTCTTCTCTTCTCTTCTCTTCTCTTCTCTTCTCTTCTCTTCTCTTCTCTTCTCTTCTCTTCTCTTCTCTTCTCTTCTCTTTTCTTTCTTTCTTTCTTTCTTTCTTTCTTTCTTTCTTTCTTTCTTTCTTTCTTTCTTTCTTTCTTTCTTTCTTCCTTCCTTCCTTCCTTCCTTCCTTCCTTCCTTCCTTCCTTCCTTCCTTCCTTCTTTTCTTCCTTCCTTTCTTCCAGTTTTCCTTTGTGGCTTTTCTTAGAGATATTTTTAAATGATTTTCTTCTTGTGGGTTTGTACTTTATGCATTTCAATCATCATAATGGTACTTTATGATGGGATTATTTCTTGTTTGTTTGCTCACTCTTTCTTCTACTTTTTGATTTTGAACTTAACTAGGACTAAGTTATACATACTTTTGGGGAGAATATTTGGGAAGAATTTTGTCTTCTTGAATCTTTCTGCTACTCCAAGGTCTCATCAAAGGCACAGGCTAAAAAACTGTATGCTTTTAGTGTTGCCAAAATGAACTGATACAGAATAAAATATAATCTTTTTGTTTGAACTCTGAAAATTTCTGACCCAAGTTTAAGTCTGAGCAACACATCTATCTGCTTGTTCCTAGTTAAGAGTTCCAGTAGACTACCTCTAGACTTAACTACTTTCATATAGTTCTGCTCTGTTGATTTGGAGTGCATAAAAATTGTACTCTTCACTTTGTTCTAGAATACTTCCTTTGATCATTCAATTGCAATTTTTAGACTGTATTGGGTGAACTGAGAACTCTGCTTAGCTTTTGAAATGAGAGCCATAGATCTTCTGCTTGCTCTTGAACTTTCTCATTCCTCGGTATACTGACAAGGACTTTTTACAACTTCAAGTTATGGAATGTCATCATAGGCACAGATTTCTTCCTTAGCCAGTCTTGGATCTAGAACTTAGAAGTAGTTAATGAACTCCTGGTTGGCACCTATTTCTGTATCCTCAGTAAGTTCAGTCCCCTCCTGTTATACTGGTCCATGACCTCTCCCTGCAATGGAATTTAATGTAAATCAATTTCTGGCCATATCTTATCTTTATGATCTGCAAACTTCTTAGTCTGACTCCCTATGCTGTATGCTGACCTGAACTTGAAAAATGAGTGACTGTGATTTTTATTTTGACTTCCCCAATCAGGATTAAGACCAGTGTATTTTATTTTAGATATTTGTGGAGGAATTATATACACACATACTCTTATGCCAGCTTGTCACCATTCTTCATTCTTCTACCTTTTGAAGAATTCAATTATCATTAAAATTAAGTCAAGCCAATTTGTGAAACAACTAGTCTGCTTTTGACAAAGAGAACCCCAGAAGATTTTTGGATAATTGCACTCTCTAGACATTAATATAGAATGCTTCTGTACTAGGTTTGTTACATATTCCCATATTCTTCACTTATTTCCTCTTTATTTTGGTTCTGGTAATATATAATGTACTCTAATAACAAAATCACTTTTTTTTCCTTCCCATTGATGCTTACTCAAATGTTTCTTGTTATGCTTTTATGCTCTGGTTCCTGGATCTCATTATTTGACTATAACCTCTTAATATGTAGTTATTTAATCTCTTTTTGACCTATCTTATTTCTTTTGAATAAAATACAGTATGTTTATCCTGAGCCTAACTATGAACCTAACTTACAAGTAGATAAACAGAGATGCATGGATTCAAAAGGAAGAAAGAATATGAATTTTTAAAAAGTCCAAAGAACATTGACAAATACTATTTACTATGAATGATTTCTGATACAAAAGAAAATTCTTAAGATATGCCAGAAATTATGGAATAACCAAAATGAGATCCATAATGGTTTGAAAGAGAAATAAAACTATAAAAAAGATTTTAGGAAGGAAATTAGGTTGGAAATTATTTTTAATACATAATTTAGAAACACAAATAGAAGGAAACTAAACTTAGAAGCCATGATGGATAGTTTTTTCCAAAGAAGTAGAAGTTCTGTGAATGGAAATAACAGACTTGGAACATTAAACATGGAAATAAAAGAAATTTTGGCAGAAGAGCAGCTAACAACAAGAGAATGTATGAATTCTATATATGCCAAAGTAACTGGCCTTGAAGACAGGATGTGTAGAGGTAATCTATGGAGTATAGAGTTCCCAGAAAAACATGACAAATCAAGTACTTGAGCACTTTGCTATAGGAAATAATACAAGAAAATCACTCCAAATTTTTGAATACTGACAACAAAGTATTTATCAATAAAATCCACAGATTGCTTCTGCGGAAAACCACAGCTGTGATGAGTATATCTGTAGATGTAAATCCCTGACTAGAGATAGGGTCTCTATAAAAAGCTTATTTGGAAGTAACTGGCATATTAGAGGACCAACTTCTCTAAAAATGGATTGTACCTCCAGAATTTTACCTATTCCAGAAGAAAGGGAATGAGTTCCCAAGAGCAACTAGTGCCCAGGGTAGTGGTTAGTGATGGTAGTGGTGGAGACAAGGGTGACAAAGAGCCAAAGATAGAATAACTTGACCTTAGGAATGGCAGATAATCATTGGGAAATCAAAAGCAAAGACTATATAACTTGATACAACGAGGGACTCTTATTACATTACCATACTGTCATTTGATATTTTTTCCTTCATTACAATATGAACTTTTAAAAGACAAGGACTGTTTTTGTTATTTTTGGGAACATAGTAGGCACATAATAATTATCTTTCTATGGCTAACTTTTAGCATAGTGTCTGGCACATGATATCTGGGACAGACAATACAGATGGACAATGAGCTGGGACAAGACTTGAAAAGGAGAATAAGTAGCATATTTTTGGGAAATCACTAAGCACTTTTTTTTTGTCCATGCAACAATATCTATCTATGTACTGTGTATCTATTTGCCTTAAGATATGAGCATTTTATTATTTCACTTGGTTGTCATAATAATCTTGTGAAAAAGATGTTATTATTACTATTCTCATTTGATAGATGAATAAATTGAGTATGAGAGAAATCTAATAACATAATGGGGTCACATTGTTAAAAAGTGTCTCAGAAAAGATTTACCTTTAAATTCTTTTTACTTCAAGGTCATTAATAAAGCCATAAAACCACATTGCCTTTCATTCTCGGGATAAGAGCACATTTATTGATTCTCATAGATTGCCTTTCTTAAATAAAGTCCTAATCAATTTATTAATAATAAATGCATTGATTTATGTACCTATCTGGATGATGTTGGTGAGACCCACTGCATATCTCTGAGCACAGAAAATTGTTGCTTGGATTGAATTTGCTGAAAAGGGCTGCCCCTGAAGGTTTTAAAGGAATGGGCTGCATAGCTGAAGATTTCTACTTAATGCTATATGTTTTTCAGTAAATATTGCAAGCCTAGTAAATCTCTAATTTTAAACCCTTTATAATTTAATTACAATCAGTGACTGACTAGTTTGTTAGGTTAATATATTCAATATTTCTTTTCTGAGTTATTAGGATCTTTTTGCTGCTGGTGGTTGGGGTGTCTGAAGCATTAATATGTAATGATATAATAATCCTAACTTTATTCACCTCTAGTGTATTTCTGACATTCAGGTTATATAAGAACATCAGATGAAAATTTGACCATGCCCCAGGAGTCATTTGTAAATTACTCAGCAATTTGAGGAGATATTCCAAAAAAAAAGGACAATTATGGAGGTCTATCCATAACAAGAAACAACAAGTTATTTTTGTTTGCTTCTCCTCTGATGGACAGTATTCCTCTGTTTTTTTGACTATTCTGCTGTCTCAACCTTCTCCCACATTGGGGAATTTATTTATTTGTGGGACAATCCTTGTCCCATTGAGGATACAAGACTGGCTTGACTTAGGTGCCAGTCCTCTTTCATTCAGCCCCAGTAAATCCATATGGTGGCACCCTGCCCAGTTCCCTCTGTTTTTAGTTCTTTTGACTGGGCTGAATTGTCATCTACCACTATTCATAAATTTAGGACAGGATAAAATGAGTGTTTTTGGTAGCTTCTACTGCCTTTGAGTCCCTAATCTAGGGCTTCCCCCAGATAAAGACAAGTGTGGTCTGGTGTTGTCATTTGGGTACCTTGCCTAGTCATGGGGTAAATAGGGAAAGAAGAGGAAGGGCAAAATGAAGTCATCAGCAGAAAAATGGAGAAATTGGGGAATGAATAATATATATAGTGGATAATCTATTCATAGATGAGTGATGGGCCACATCTCTAGCCTTCAGCTGAGGGACCTTTCATGATTCCCCATTGTTAGTGCTTTCCCCACCCTCAAATTATCTATTCACATGTTGACTCATAAATTGTATCCTCTCAAGAGAGTGGAAATTCTTAGAATGCAAAAATCCCTTCATAAATTCTTGAGTAATTTTGTTAAAGATTAATGTATGCTGTTAATCCAAAGCACTCTTACTTTTTTAAAAAAAATAACAGCTTTTTACTTTTCAAAATAGAAGCCAAGATAGTTTTCAACATTCACCCTTGCAAAACCTTACGTCGAAAATTTTTCTCCCTCCTTAGACAGCAAGTAATCCAATAAAGGTTAACCATGTATAGCACTCTTGTTGATTTGCTGTTTTCTTATCCTCTAGAAATTGCTATAATCATCTGTCCTTTTTCACAGAATTCCTCTTTAGTGTTTTTTTTTTGTTTTTTTGTTTTTTTTTTTTTTTTTGTTAGAGGGGAAATAGAGAAAAATTTTAGTTCTCTACGTTGCCAGAAATTTACTGTACTTTTCTAATACTGATATCAAGTTATAGCCTGGACAAAAAAGCACAAATATTAATTGTGCTTAGAATTAATATTACTTGTGATTCTTTTTAGTAAAAAAAAAAGTCAAATAGATTAAAAAAGATTGTTTAAAATAATGACAATTATAATAGTTCAATTCAATTAAACATACACTGAGTGACTAATATGTGCTATACACTGGGAATTCAAAGACACAAAAGAAAGTTTTTGCCTTGAGGAACTTTGATTCTCTTGGAATGATACAACATATAAATCAACAGATAAATAGATAATTTGAAGAAAAGTAACAATGGGGTATCAGCAAAGGCCCCTCAAGTGGACCTTAAACACTATAGACACAGCCTATCATTCACTTAGGAATAGATTATCCATTATATTTGTTATTCATACTGCTGATTTTCCCATTTCTCTGTTTTTGATGATTTTGCCAATTTCATTATTTTAAGACCTTAACTTCAGTAGAATATTTAGGAAGAATTTCTAGGAAGGGAAATGAAAGTAACCTCACATCAATCATCAGTGCTGCACTATGGATACTACTTATATTAAATCAAAATAATTAAGAGCTACTTTTTTTTAATGTTTTGGTTATATCCATCTATATCCTATAGAGAAGGTAGTTTACTTAATGTCATCTTTTCCACTCTAGATCTATTTAATGAGTGTTTTACTTGAAAACATACAAAAAGAGGATGGGCTTTAATATTTATTGCTGAAAATTATCTAGTTCTCTAATAAGTTAAGAGATGTTCATTCAGAATCATTGCCTTTTGGATAGGGACTGCTGTAGAATCATAGACATTCAAGTTGTAAGTCACTTCAGAAGTTGGCTAGTGCAGCCAATATGTGAAACATAAATACTCTTCATAATATTCCCAACAAATACCTATCCAACTTGCTTGGAGATTTTCAGTGATGAGAACTTAGTACTTCCCTTCTCTCGTCCCATCTTGGGATGGTTCTGATGGTTATGTTATTTCCTTATATTAAGCCAAAATCTTTCTTTCTTTAGCTTTTGTCCATTGATTCTGGTTTTGCCCTAAGGTCCAAATAAAATTGATGTAATTTCTTTACCATATGACAGTCCTTCAACTGTTTCAAAGAGTTCTCATATTCTTGTTAAAAATTTTCTTCTCTAAAAAAATATCCTGAATTCTTTTAATTTATTCTCCAATGACATGCCTTTATGTTCCTTCACAATCTTATTGCCTTCCTCTGGACATGCTCCATCTACTCAATGCACTTTCAGTACTTTAAAAGTAGTCTAACTAGGGCAGATTACAATAGAACTAATCCTGTGAAATATTTGCCTATTATTTCTATTTTACAGATAAAAAAAAGAATTTGAAAGAATTATAAATCACTTTTCCAGGGTCACAAGTAGTTTGAGACAGGTTTCAAGTTCAAGTTTTCCTGCTTTTATGTCCAGTGTTTTCTCTATTATACTACTTAGTTAGAAAGTAGAGAGTTCAAGATTTGAATCTGAAATCTCTGATTCAATAATATAGGTTGCTAAAGTAATGGATTAAAGATAGGTTTACCCCTAACTGTTGCTTTCTCCTTGCTGCAATCAGAATATTGAAAGTTCTTTAGAATGAAGAAGACTTTGGAAAAGAAAACTGTATGCAGCTGGTCTGAAAATTTATTCTCTTGGGAATACTGATTCCAGGCTTTTGCTAGACCAGAAGCTGTCTTGGAATTCTGGGCCTTTCCCCACTTCCCACCATGGGCTGATTGTTTAGTGTTTGAAAATACATTCTCAGACTTGTACTTGGTGGGTTAGTCAAAAAAACATTAGCTTACAGTATAGTCCGAATAATAAATCATGACTGTAGAGTTTTTCTTTAATCCAATTCAAAGCATAAAAATAGATTAGGCTTCTACATGTGTTATTTAATCAATTAAGTAAATTAATTCAAATTGGCATTCTTTGTTCTGGGGAATAAATTTCTATTTATATGGTCCTGAGAGGAACGGCTCAGTGGATATAGAGCTGACTTTGGAGTCTGAAAATCTGGGCAAAAGTCTTATCACTAGTACACATTAGTTGTATGACTATGGATGGGCAAATCACTAAATATCTCAATGCCTATAGGAAAATCTACAAGGCTCTTAGCTACAGAGCAAGTTCTGATATGCATTACTTTCTCAATAGAAGTTCCCTAATACTGATAAAATCACAAGTATAATAATAAAAAAAAATAGGTGAATTTTACAATATCTATTTTGGATGCCATGCTATACTTTTTATTTTTACTGAACTTCTAGTTTCCTAAATTCTGAGATTCTTTCTAATCAATCAAAAATTTAGTCATTCTTACCTATCAAGTACTTACACAATTGTTTTTGAATGTAAGTAAATACTTGTCACTTTTAAGTTCAATCTTTTAATTTTTAGAATACGTTCATTGATTCAACATTTAGATATTCTTCCTAGTCTTACTGATGACCTTCAGAAATTTAATAAGCATATCATCTTTACTCTCTATTCAACTATGATAAAAAATAATTGTAACTGAACTGGTCCAAGGACAGAACCATGTGACATGCCTATTTGTATCATGTAGAGAGGTAGAGTTTTCTGATGCTCTTTTCTCCTCCTGAAATGTTTTCATCTTTTTCTATGGTTGCACTTCCTTCTTTCCTACTCAAGCTTTATTAGAATACAGATATAATATATTTATAAAATTACCTCCCTTTCCTGAAATTACCTAGTATTTATTTTATATGTACTTTTAATATACATGTTATCTCCTCTCATGAGATAAAAACTCTTGGAAGGCAGGGACAATTTCATTTTTGTTTTGACATCCCATTGCCTAGCACAATATTTGACTCATAATAGGTATTTAGTGTTTACTGACTAATTGATTTCTTTGTACTTCTGTGTCAGGCTTATTATCTTTTTCCTGAACTTATCTTTTTTCTCCTTTTATCCAAGCCATACTCCCATTAAGTGTATTGCTTCTGTTTCTCTTTCCACTAATCTTCCCCAGGATTCTCTTCATAGTGATTAACATATAATGAGATTCCAAATCCTTTTATTATTCCATTTGTTTGGAAAAAGGTATGCCCTTGTACAGCTATATTCTGCTTATGAATCCAATTTTATTAGATATCATTGCCAGTTGTAAAATTAAATTTGGCTGGGTCTCTACTTTGCCTTGTTTATCTGAGATGAATAGATTAATTAAGAAATGAAAAAGTAAGCACCTACTTATGTGCAAAAAACAAGGTGATAAGCCTGGGGATTGAAATGGAAAAGTAAGGCAACTCATGTAATGCCAAAGAAACTGAGGCAAGATAGAGATTAGAGAATTTTTAATATTCATTTGATTTCTGAGAGGGAGAGATTGTGCTGAAGGCATGATACCTCCAGGGTTGATGTCCAAAGCATCCAGCAATGAATGTGAGTTCTCAATGACATATATATATATATATATATATATATATATATATATATATATATATCCTTGGCTCCAAGCTCTAAGACAAAGTGGGGTGGAGTCCAAACTCTGGTGAGTGGGAATCCCCAGGAAGGGACCATCAATACAGTTCTGACAGGTTGGTATATTCTTGATGACTTAGGAGGAGTTAGGAACCAGGAAGTCTGAACTCCCCCTTATCTTGAATTTACACATTTACAATTTATAACCTTAGAGTAACTAGCCCTGAGTTATATCAGTCCTAATGAACCTGAGGGGGAGGGAGTTTCAACTGAGGGGATTGAGGTAGAACAATTAAGGGAAACTGAAGCAGAGCAATCTACTGAGGCAGAACTGTTTAGGGAAACTGAGTCTGGACCATAAAAGGGAACTGTAGCACAACACTCACACTGTAATGCAGAGAGAATGCTAGAAAACTGGAAGGTTTCAGTTAAAAGTTGAGTAGAAAAGTCATTATGATCCTTGGGCATGGTGACAAAACAGATGGTAATGCTTCTTTTTTATTGTAATTTTCACTGATAAATAATATTAGTTTGTGATTATAAGCCATTTGAAAGTGCCAAGAATTTTTTAGGTTTTTAATAGCTATGACTAACCACTGCAGAGGTTGTTACCAGGCTGCCGACCACAGAAATTGTTTCACAGGAGATACGCTGGAAACTCTGCTCTTAAGAAAGCTCTTGGGTTCAGGGTTCTCATCTGTCTTCATCAAGACTAGAGAGGAGATGGTGCTCAAAGTTGTAATGATAATTTGACTTGCCTGTTGATAATTCTCTTCTGGCATACTTATGATTATCTGGGTGGTAATGTGTATCTGAATACAAAGACTTTTATTGAGCACTTGCTATATGTTAATGACTGGGAATATTCAGACAAAACCAAAGTTATATCCTGATCCTACAAAGACTCAATTCTTTCCCCCCTCTTTTGATAATTTTTTTTCTTACATTTTTATTTAGTATTTTAGTTTCCCCAAATTACATGTAAAAACAATTCTTAACATCCATTTTTAAAACTTTGAAATACAAATTCTCTCCCTTCCTCCCTCCCTATTCCTTCACTGAAAAGGCAAGCAATTCAATAATAACTTTTATATGTATATATATATATATATACATATATATAATACACACTATATATATATAACATATTCACGATGTAAAACATATTTCCATATTCATTATGTTGTGAAATAAAACAGATAAAAAAGACAAAAAAAGTAAAAAAAAATTATATTCCAATCTATATTCAGATAACATCAGACAATATCATTTCTCTGGGGATGGAAAGAATTTTTCATCATCTGTCCTTCAGAGCTGTTTTGGATCATTATACTGCTGAGAATAGCTAAATCATTTGTACCTGAGCATCTTATACTATTTGTTTCTTTATAAATAGTACATGTCACTTTGCATCAGCATCTGTATATTTCGAGGTTTTTCTTTTTCTTTTTTTAATTATAGCTTTTTATTTAGAAGATATATGCATGGATAATTTTACAGCATTGACAATTGCCAAACCTTTTGTTCCAGTTTTTCTCCTCCTTCCCCTCTCCCCTCCCCCAGATAACAAGTTGGCCAATACATGTTAAATATGTTAAAGTATAAATTAAATACAAAATAAGTATACTTGTCCAGTTATTTTGCTGTACAAAAAGAATCAGACTCTGAAATAGTGTACAATTAGCCTCTGAAGGAAATCAAAACTGTAGGCGGATATTTCCAGGTTTTTCATATAACATAATAATATTCCATCACAATCACACAGCACAATTTGTTCAGCCATTCCCCAATTGATGGGCATCCCCTCAGTTTCCAATTCTTTGTCCCCAGAAAAAAAGCTACTACAAGTATTTTTGTACATTTAAGAGCTTTTCTTTTTCCATTAAAAAAAAATATCTTTTGGAATGCAGATTTAGTAGTGGTTGGGCATAGTTCCCATTTACTCTACAGAATAGTTAAATTAGGCCACATCATACAAATTTTCTATTCAGCTCTGATTTTTTCATCAGGAATACCTGAAAATCCTCTATTTCATTGATTATTTATTTCTTCCTTTCTTCTCTCCATGCCCTCCCTCCCCCAGAAGAGTTATTCTTATTCTGGCTGTGGTTCCGTGATGCTTGAGTTGTTTCTTTCTGACTGTTTGCAATACTTGCTTCTTGACCTGGGAGTACTGGAATTTGGTTACAATATTCTTTGGAATTTTCATTTTGGGATCTCTTTGAGGAGATGATTATTAGTGGATTCTTTCAATTTATTTTTATTGTTTTTTATACTCTGATTCCAGAATACCAGGACAGTTTTCCTCAATAATTTCTTGAAGATATTTCTAAGCTCCCCCCCCCCCCCCCCCGATGATGGCTTTTAATTTTTATGGATAATAATTTTTAAATTATCTCTCCTGAACTTATTTTCCAGGTCAGTTATGTTTCTAAAGAGATATTTCACATTGTCTTCTATTTTTTCATTCTTTAGATTTTGTTTTACTGTTTTTTGATTTCTCCTAAAGTTACTAGATTCCATTGCTCAATACTATTTTTTAAGGAATTATTTTCTTCAGTAAACTTTTGTATTTCCTTTTCTATTTGACCAATTCTACTTTATAAGGTTTTTTTCCAGTAAATTTTTGTGCGTTTCCCCCCTCCCCATTCAATCAATTCTTTTTTTTAGGGCATTCTTTTTCTCATTTTTTTTTTTTTTTTGATATGTCTTTTACCATTTGGTCTAGTTTAACATTAAGATGTTCCCTGATTCAACCATCCTATAGAGTAATCCACTGCTGCAACTGATTTAGTGGCTCCCTAATCTGCTCTTGATTTGCTAGGATCAGGGCTATGCTGACTTGGCTTGCACTGGACTGTGCTTCATCCAGGCACAACATACCACTCCTGCCAATCTTCTAAGTTGTCTTTGACTGGAAAATTATTTTTCCCTATGGTTTTGTGATTTCTGCAAATTTAGGGATTGAATACATTATTTAAAGGTATTTGAAGAGATTTTGCCATCTTCCTTCTACCTCTTTCTTGTCAGAAGGTTCAATTCTTATAGAGGGAGACATCAAACAAAGGGGATCAGATGCCATTATGGTTTATAAAGTTACAGACATGGTGGATGAGATGGTGTAGGAGACTACCATACATGATCCTCCTTGACATACTCCTTCCAGTAAAAATGGCCAAATTGATTTGATCATATTTTCAAACTGGAGAAAGGAGCAGAGTAGAAGGAAGTAGCAAGGTGACTGTCAAAGCTATCTAATTAGGTGAATAGAAAGGAAGTGAGGCATTATAAGTGGAGCTTGATTGAAATAGTGGGTCAGTTGAAGCAGCAACTAATCAGGCAAAGAGACTCAAGGTGGAAGTTATAGATACAAAAGGATAAAAGTCTTCAGACTATGATCTCTGATTCTGGTGGCAAGGCATCTATCAAGATTGAGAAGATAACTAGGGAATAGTCATCTATTAGTTCATCAGTCAATCACCAAGCATTCATTAAATCCCTATTATGTTCCAGCACTGGGCTAGGTGCTGGAGATATAAAAATAAAAATGAGACAGTCTTTATTTTTAAAGATGCATGTCCTTTTGAGGAAGACTATATGTACATTTATAGACCATCCTTGTCTAGAGCACCAGTGGGTAGGAGATCTGGGGAAAAAGAACTTACTTGTTAAGTAGACAGTTATTTAGATGCCTAGGTTCTACTTTTGACCTTGACATAAGAATGGAACCAGTAGAAAGAAGTAGGATGTTTTCACAGGCAGGACTACCTGAGAACATCTGTCAGGAATAACTTCTAAAAGATTAGCCATGAAATCATGATGTAAGTTATTCCAATGGCTGTTATACCATATTCCAATGTAAGTTATACCATGGCTGGTAGGAGAAAGAATCCTGATGATAGAAATGGAACTCATCCTGCATTGTCCCCAGGTATTAAAAGAAGAGCAGAATCAGATATCTATAGCCCTTGAGGGTGAGAAATTAGATTGGATTAATGGCATGTGACTATTTCCAAATTTCTATTCTGTATCTCCAATTCATCTCTCCTCCTGCTCCTCCCCCTTCATGGTTTACAATCTACATCATTTGAAGGATTTTTTCATATTTATGAAATCATGAGTCCGTTGGAATATCAGAAATATTATTCATGAATTTGAACATATTTTCATGTAGTTACTAAAATTTTGCATTTTCTTTATAAAAAATGTCCATGACTTTAGGATCATAGATTGAGAACTGAAAAGGCTTTCAATTGCATATGACAGCTAAATTGTATATGACAGAAGTGGAATTTTTCTATTGTAAAATGGAAGCTTTCAAATAACCTAACAAACAAATAAGTGATGCACCAGAAAATAACAGCCACCTCCTACTTTTCTCCCTACCCTCTCATAAAAAGTTCTATTAACAAGTGAAATTAGTTTTCCAGTGTCATGGTGAGAGTCCTGTTCTCTCCAGAAGTTGAGACAGGGCTGGACAAAGCTTTGGAAGCCCATGGCAGGATAGAATCCTGGGCCAAGAAAACTTGGAGATGAATAAGCAAGATGTCTTTTCCATCTGCTTTTATGCTGATGCTTTGCTACTCATATTTCCTGTGAATCTATGGAAAGCCATTCAGACCACTGGATGTCTCTGTTTCTCTACCACAATGACAGAAAGTAGATTATGTCATTATTTGTAAACCATTTTTTTTTTTTTTTATTTCCTTAAAACAACAAAAAAACCTGTTACTGGTTAATGGTTTATAGTTCTCCTTTGAGTATATAAGAAAACAACAATGTGGCTCCCAAAGATGTTTGACATCTCTGGGGGTGAGAACAGATTTATTGCTGTAATTCTAGTCCATACATGGAGGAGGAGTTAAGTGTGCATGTGTGTGTGCATGCGTGTGTGCTGACCAGTCATAGAGTATTAATGGTGAAGTGACTTCTCCCTCCCTCCTCCTACATTGGAGGAAATGTCTGGAAATTTGTCTGGAAAAACTGATAGGGGAAACTGAGAGAAAAGATGAGAGGGAACTTCTCCCTCAGCCCTCTTCCCAAGCTTTGAACAAAGGAAGAAGATAATTCTGTATTGATTGGTTTACCAGCTAGCTTTCCCCAAAACTACCGTGGTTAAAACTTCTAAATATAACTTTAAAAAGGTAAATCCTGCTGTTTCTGGAAGCTATAGCCCCAGACAACAAGTTAGCAGGGGATATTAAAAGGAAATATAAGAGACATTAGCTTATTTCAATGACGTCAGGCAAGAATATTCTCGGGGCTTAGAGCATGGTTGTTCAGAATTTAGGCTGGATGCCAAACTGAGCATGGGAGACGTAGCTGAGAACATGGAGCTCCTGGTCATAGCAAAATCTTCTACTTTATAGTTTTCATAGCATTTTCACTTGCATTATCTCATTTGCTCCTCACTATAACCCGGCCATGTATATTGGAAGGGAAATTTTATTACTATTTTTATAGATGAACACCAGTCAACAATTATTTATTAAGTACCTGCTATGTGACAAACACAGTGCTAAGTAGTAGCATTAGATTTGGAGTTATAGATTGATATTGATAGAGAATTTATGCAGTACTTACTTTGGAAGCTGTGATAAGCCTAGGGCTATAAAGACAAATAAACAAGTTAGTGCTTGCCCTCAAAGAGTTTATATTCTAATGAGAAGAAGGCAACACCAGAAGCTCTTAAGGGAGAGGGTAGCTCAAGACAGGGTATGGTATGAAGGTAACCCTAAGTCCCAGAGTCAGGTAATTCTGGAATAAGATTCCAAGGTTATGATCGCAGGAGATGAGTGTGATGACTCTATGTGGGCCACAAGGTAAAGAGATGAGTGTACTTCATAATGAAAATGATCACTCTGCTAACAATATTTAGGGAAGAAGATAGAGACAATTATAGTCTGGTGTTCCCTCTCGGAAGAGAAAAGCCAAATGGCTAATTCTAGGTTCTTAATCTCCTGCTCTTCTCCCTTAAGATAAGAGTCAAGATAACATCTTTTAACAATTGGATTTGAATGCTGAGTTTGTTGTTATCTGTCCAGATGACAGCCTTAGAAAGTAGCTCCCTCTTTCTAGTTGCAGTTTCCTCATCTACAAAATGAGAGGGCTGTGCTTTTGTAAGACCAACTTTCCCTTTGTAATCCAGGGTTCAAACTGTTGCATTTGT
The DNA here is from genome assembly GCF_902635505.1 of Sarcophilus harrisii. Taxonomy (NCBI): domain Eukaryota; kingdom Metazoa; phylum Chordata; class Mammalia; order Dasyuromorphia; family Dasyuridae; genus Sarcophilus; species Sarcophilus harrisii. The sequence goes on along the minus strand of NC_045429.1, from coordinate 235,415,543 downwards.
ATAAGATTTCCCACTTTGGTGAAAAAAATGATTACTTGATGTTGTGTATCTGCATGGAAGGTAAAGTTACTTCAATTCTGAGAGAAGAGAAATCTTTCTGCTTCCAGCTTTAAGAAAGGATATATATGTTTTCAGACTCTTTTCAAAGAGAAATATCTGGAGAAAGGAAATAAAACTTTTGCAAAGAGGCACACTTTTAAGGGAACTGGTGCCTCAATGTGTCTCTAACTTCCAGTTTTTTAATTTAAAGATCTCAAGAAACTTATCCCTGAATAAAATTGGGATTCTTTTTCAATTGAGCTATCTTGTTTCTAGAGAGAGAGAGAGCTCATTCATTGGGTATTTTGTCTGATGTATTCTAAATTGTATAATTTGTATAATTTCTGTTTGCTTTCTGCTTGGATAAGTGGTTTATTTGCAATTCACTTTGTGATATGCTTAGATGTAACTAAGTTTTGATGAGAAAGGAGTTAAACTTTTCAAAAGAAGCTTGAGATACTCTAGTGTCCTTTAAAGGTTAGCAACCATGAAAGTGTTCTGAACCTAAGAATTAAAAACATTTTTGCTACCCTAATACTTCATTCAGGTAGAAGACAGGATTGTAATCTGGTATCCCTCCATTTAGAAGAGCAGAGTGACCAACCTCATGGTCTGAATCTCTTACTCTTTTCTAGACCAGAATCAGTTTCCCTTTCAGCTTTGGGAAAAATTCTAGAGATATCTATTTAGACATTCCTGCAAGCTGCATGTAGGTAACCCATGTGGACATACATAGCTTCTGTAGGCAACACACATATAGGATGATCATTTCAGGAAAGTTAAATAACTTCACCAAAATCATGTGACACATAATATTTGAAATTATAACTTGTTAGAAATAGAAAAAAAATTAAGAAGTAATCTACTTCAAAATCTCTATTATGTGTAAAATGTCATTATAGAGTATACAGGGGATATGTGTCTCACTGGGTATGGAATATTTAGTGAGAAAATTCCTTCTACTATTCTGAAACATAAAGTCTTACAGAGTTGATCTGAGCACACTAAAAAGTTGTCACTTTTCCAGAGTCACAGTCAATATGGGAATTAAGTTCAAAAGCTTCCTGATTTAGAGACCAGCCTTCCATCTATCATATCACGCTGCATTTTTGTCAACCACAAGCCCTCACCCTAAATTTCCTTGCCTACCCCCCCTTACCTCCCCACTCCTTCAAAGTGTTTCATTTGTCAGTAATAGCAGGATTGAGTCTCTGGATGCTATATCTGGATATCCACCAGGTGTCTCTCTAAGCTTGAGTCACCATTTTAAACACATACATAAATGCCCTTAGCAGTCCCTCGCTTTCCCAATCTCTTTGTTTTTTTCCTTGATTTCTGTCTAAGTTTAGTAATAAGAAGAATTCAACAATAGCCTAATAGCCTATAACTTGGTTGGCTCTTTGTACCTCCATTCCTACTATAGTCTTTGACCTTTCTTCAATCTTACCCAAAGGAGGCATTCTATCAGTAATTAAATACAATTCCATTTTTAAAAAAGTATCATGGCATAGTACTCATTGCAAAGCTAGAAAGACCTGGATTCAAATTCTACCTTGACACAAATTGGTTATGTGACTGGGGAGAATCGAGTAAACTCTCAGTGCTCTAGGCAATTCTCCAAGACTATATATATATATATATATATATATATATATATATATAGTAGAGAAGTTATCAACCTTCATTTCCTCATCTGGCCACTCTATAATATCATTGAAAGCATAGATGCAGTACTTATCCCCTATTCCTTCAAAAGAAATCTAAAGAAAAAGGACAGTTTCAATCTTCAATAATGCTGGAAATAACCATAGCCAAAACCCTCTCAGCCCACTTTTGTAATATGCCTTATTACTCTCATAGGAAAACATAAGGTTGTCATGGATGAAGACCTTGATAGAGAAGTGCTTACAAGCATTCATCATATTAAATTCCTGTGGAGTTGGGGAGAAGGAAATTATCCAACCATCTCAACTTGGATATGAAGTGAATACCTCTTGGGAAAAACCTCTGTTCAATGCTTTTACAGCCTTCCTCAGTTTCATTCTCTTTATCTTCCTCTAGAGTCCAAGTCAGGAAGAATATAGGCAGAAAGGATATTCACTTCAAATTGGAACCTTAGATTGAGAGGAGTCCCCAGAGAATGAATAGGTAGAAAAGAAGAACTGGGAAAGGATAAAAATTGTGACTTGACCTGTGATTTTGTTAGTATAGGATACTCCCCCAATAATTGTTGTTCTTTGTCTTTGAAGAGGTCCAAAATGGTATCACTATGTCGGAGTAAAGATATACTGTGTTCTACTGTGGCTAATCAGACATATATAAGCTCAGAAGGCTCTAGCATAGGTCAGGCACAAATAGTCCAAGTGAACATTTGGAGTGGAGCTGCTGCAATTCTGCTTCACTCATAGAACACAACACTTTGACATGGGTATGCCATGTTGGGTGGTTGTATAATTAATTTCAAAATTCTTCAGAAAGACAATGAGAATGTCCTTTTATTACTTCTTCTGAGTATGTGAGCACTTGTCTTGTGTAAGTTCTCTGTAAAAGAATTTTTTAGGAAACATATTTAAAACCGGATAAGGAAATACCTACCAATACAAGTTGGCATTTTATCTAAAATTTAGTGTTATAAAATTAATTAGAACATCAAAAAGTTAAATGATTTGCCTGTAGTCAGTTATAGCAAAGGCAGAATCTGAACTAAGGTCTTCCTGGCACTAATAGAACTTTTATTTATTACTATGCCATACCATCTCTGTTTTGATAAATTCTACTCTGATGGCCAAATGTTTTCCTCACTATTAGTTATCCTTTAGATTATCTCAGTACTTCCATGTCCTCTTTCATTCTTAAAGATATTAAAATGACAGGGGCAAAACAACAGTTCAAGTAGGATATGTTTTAAGTCAAATCATCAAGCATTTATTAAGCACTTACGATGTGCCAGGCACTCTGCTAAGGTTTGGGATATAAAGAAAAGAAAAAAACAATCCTTGCCTTTAGGGAGGTCATAGTTTAATTGGAAAGATGGGAACAGAAGGAAGGCATTAATGTTAAGATGAAAGGGTGATCATGAAAGGCTTCTTATAAAACAATAGGATTTTGGTTGAGATATCAAAGAAGCCTGAAAATTCAGGAAACAGACAGGAAGGAGAGTATTCTGGGTCTGGGGAAAAGTCAGTGAAAATGCAGGGAGTATTTTGTGGAGAAACAAAAAAGAGAGCAGTCACTGCATTACAGAGTACCTTGGTGGAGGTAGAGAGGTAGAACTCAGATGAAAGAATACAGGAAAGTGAAGGTGTCTCTTGTCTTTCTGGTATATATAACCAAGACATAAAAGAGAATTCCCTAAGACTTATCAAATGGGTGACACAACTTCCTACTCCTAGGGATTCATATGTTACTTCCAGAAAGATTCTGAAAAGTTTTGACAATAACAATGAAGTCTTGGAAAAGAAACTAAAAGGTCAAGGGCCTACCGAAGTCAAAAGATATAGGAGAGAAAAAAATAATTAATTGGTAAGCAAGCTAGCTAAGAAGGTAGTATCTGAGTATTAGATTCAAGTTTCTGGATAACTGCTTTACAGTATTGAGTCAAAAGATTCCTGCACAGAGGAAAACATCAAAGAGTGATAAAAATATGTTTGCCAGCTTTCTAGCAAAAATTATCTAAAAGTTTTAAATTGTATGCATATATTTATCCCCTAAGTTAGATACTATAGAGAACAGCTATAAAGAAAGAATAGTAACTGAAAAACTCAGAAATTCACAAAAGACAAAGATCCAAGAAGCAAGCCAGAAGAAAGATCCACAACTTTAAGAATGTCTATACAAGTGCTCAAAGTTTAGATAACAAACAATAATAACTAGAGGTACCGATGAAATGAGAGAAATTTGACCTCAGAGGGATCACTGAGACTTTGTAGCATAAAACATGACTGGACGATGGCTGGGTGTAGCTTATTCACCATCATCGACAAGCATTTATGTTATATGTTATATATATTTCTCATATAGTACTATGTGCCAGGCATTGGGCATAGTACTTCTAAAGAAATAAGATAGGTAAAAGGAGTGTGAGAAGGATTTGTAGTTCAATCATTTTCATTCATGTCTTCTTGATCTCATTTGGGGTTTTTGTGGCAAACATACTAGAATGGTTTGCCATGTCCTTTTCCAGTTCATTTACAGATGAGGAAACTGAAGCAAACAGGTTCATACACAGTTAGTAAGTATGTCTGAGGATAGATTTAAATTCAGGAAGATGAATCTTCCTGACTCCAGGCTTGGCATTCTATCCATGGTACTACCTAGCTGCCCCATGGAAAAGGTAACATTTTATGTTAAAAAGGTATAGTCATAAGAAAAAAAATTAGGAAACAAAGGGGGCAAGCCTAGTAGATAATATCTGAGTGAAGATCAAAGGATGGAAAAATAAAATTAATTTTGATATTGGAATATGCTATTGACCACATGGACAAAAAATGGTAATACACATAAATTTGGATCAATTCATGAGCCAGGTACAATGCTCTTTCTCTTTTTGTCTCTATCTCTCTGTCTCTCTCTGTCTTTGTCTTTCTATTTATCTCTCTGTTTCTGTCTCTATCTCTTTATCTCTGTCTCTTCATATCTTTTTGACCTAACTTTATTAACAATTTTATACCTCAAAAGAACAATTTTATTCTGGAACTGATCAAGGAAGGTCCTAATAGGAAGGAACTAATTGCTGGATGTATATCATAGGAGGCCTAAGGAAAGTGACTACTGTATCTTAGAATTTGTAATAGATGCGTGGAAATCTGGGCATAATCTGACAATCAGTCTAGGGTTTGGGAAAACAAATTTAATAGAATCTTTGGAAAAGCTTGGTATGATAATTATAGACTAAAATACTTCAAGAAAAATTAGCCCAACATGGATGGGAATGAAATTCTGAAGACACAAGGAGAAAAAAAAAGTGTAATAAGAAGACAAAATTGGAATATGCCTGAAAGGACTGATTCAAATGCATAGGGAACTTATCAAATAATGTAGATTAAGAAAAGAAAGAAAGAAATCTAGAGAATATAGAAACAAGACCAGTGGTTGTAAAGATATAGCAGATGACCATCTGTCAAAAGTAATGTCAGAAATGCTGCATCTGATCAAGGAAGGTCCTAATAGAAAGGAACTAATTGCTAGGGTGTATATCATAGGAGGCCTAAGGGAAGTGACTACTGTATCTTAGAATTTGTAATAGATGCATGGAAATCTGGACATTATCTGACAATCAGTCTAGGGTTTGGGAAAACAAATTTAATAGAATCTTTAGAAAAGCTTGGTATGATAATTATAGACTAAAATACTTCAAGAAAAGTTAGCCCAATATGAATGGGAATGAAATTCTGAAGACAAAAGGAGAAAAAAAAAAGTTTAATAAAAAGGGAATATGCCTGAAAAGACTGATTCAAATGCATAGGGAACTCATCAAATAATGTAGATTAAAAAAAGAAAGAAAGAAATCTAGAGAATATAGAAACAAGACCAGTGGTGGTAAAGATGTAACAGATGACCATCTGTCAAAAATAATTTCAGAAATGCTGAAGGGCAGAATAAGCTGGAAAGAGAAACTAAAAACAAAAAAAAACAAAAAAAAAAGTTCAGTTTCCCCCTGAACTTTCAAAGTCATATTGGGAGAAAATGGTGGAACAAAGAAAGGCTAGGACTCACCTTTTCTTATCATGGATAGCTTTATGATAACAGACAACAGAGAGAACTCAGTTACTTACTTTTTTTTTTTTTTTTTTTTTGCTGTGGCAGTTAGGGTTAAGTGACTTGCCCAGGGTCACACAGACAGGAAGTGTTAAATGTCTGAGGTCAGATTTGAACTCAGGTCTTCCTGGCTGTTCTCTATCCACTATATCAACTAGCTGCCCCAGGCTACTTACTTTTTTATTTTATTTTTTCTACAAAGGTAACTAAGGATATAGTAAAAGGGAATTTAGCTTCTATGGATGTATGTAAATCACTCAATGCTGAAAGAGCTGGCATAAGTGACTGATCCATCAGCCATAGTATTGGAAAAGTCATGGAAAACAGGAGAGGCACTGTGAGATTATTTAAGGGAAAATTTTCAAAAAGGGAAGATAAGACAGTGTGTGAACAAAAGACCTAGCAGGCTTGACTTTGATTTTTGGGAAACTTCTAGAACTGATAATTAAAGAGATCATTATTGAGCATCTGTAATGATAAGGAGTGATTACAAAGAGCCAACAAGAAGACATCATGCTAGACTAACTTCATTTCTGTAGTTGACAGAATAACTAAACTAGTAGCTGAATGGAATCTTGTGGATATAGTTCTACAATAGATTTTAGCAAAGCTTTTCTTATAGCATATCATTTTATTCTCAAGGAGAATAGGTAAGTGCTGTCAAACTTCAATAGGAATTGGGAATTGACTTAGCAAACAACATATTAATATTATATGTGTTTTATTGTATTTTTATTATTTTGTTAAGTATTTCTCTATTGCATTTTAATCTGATTTGGGCTCATTCAGAATAGTTGTGATGAGGTGTGAGAATTGAAGGTAAGAGATCCCCTATGGTTGATGTCACAGATTCTTGGTGAAAGAATTTGAAAGAATTTGCAAACCTGAAGTTTGTGGCAAAAGAGAATTTATTTACACTGAGAAGACAGCTTTCTTAGTGGACAAAGAATCCTATTAGGATGTTTTTGCAAAGATGGGTTTACACTGACAAGAAAATATCTTCATCAGTGGCAAAATTCTGTTAGGACTTCTGCAAATGTTTACACTGAGAAAGACGCAAGGGGCTAAGTCTAGAAAGGCATTTAGCAAAGACTGGGGTCAGAATCATCTTTTATTAGCTTTTTCTGAGGTTTGAAACTGAGGAGATTAAGGGCTAATTTTTTGATTCAATAGAGGGCGGTGATTATGCCCCTGGCTAAGATCTCCAATAGTATGAGATAACTTATCATGAATGGGTGTAGTTCCTCTTGAGGCCAGGAGGGTTTGAGAGATGGGAGCACACTTACGCCAAAGATTCCTTTATGACCCTTCCTTCCTAAGATCAAAGGGAACACCATTTACATAAATTTATCCCCTCAAGTAGTCCCCCCAAATTCATTTGGGGCAAATGGAGGTGTCATTTTCTGTAGCTGCTTCAAGCTGACAAGTGTCATAGAGTTGTTCCTATGTTCAATGTGGGTTCAGGCCAGGAGGGGAAGTGGGAGATCTGAATAGGGGACACCTTTTATATCAGTTGTAGGCTGCATGTAGCCATGTGCTTAGAGTAACTCACAATGTTAGATTGCATCCTTCACTGTAAGTAGTCCATTCTTCTGAATGTTTCTACATCTGTGCTCTGCGAAATTGCTTCTCTTCTCATTGACTTATTGTTGATCCTTAGTATTCTCCTGCGAGGTAAATTCCCTTCTCCCTTCTATTCTACATAGCCTTCACAGATTTTCAGTTGACCATTTCCTTTAAAGGGACATTAGCACTTAATGTCAATAACAATTCTCATTAAGTTAAACTGCTGTGTTCATTAAACTGGTTATCTCAGGTTATAGAGACCAAATCAGCCAGTACTGTGCCATCCAATCAAAATGAACCCCTTAGCAATGGTGTCCCTTCCCAGAACATCAAAGCAGCTGCAGATCCTGCATTTCCTTCCCAAGTTACAGATGGTAGGAAAGAACAAGATCTTCTTCACCTTTATCCAACTCTATGTAGCACAGAAAAGCAATGTTAGTCCTTGGAACTCTTGGCTAATGGATTCCTTTCTTTCTCTGATAATTTAGGATTCTCTCAACTAAAGCCTTCTATTAACTAATTGCTTCTAATTTCTAGCTTCTAACTTTCCTAAAGTAGATTTTTCCAGTTAGATCCCTACTCTATGTTATCGGTTTTTTTCTCTAGTGTCCTCTTCCTCTCCTGTTAATAATGCTTTTACTTTGATAACTTAAATGTGAGACTTCTGACTTTAGAAAACTAATCTCTTATTTTAAAAAAAAACCCAGCTCATTTCCCCTTTTCAAATTTAGTCCTCTTAAAAATCACACCAAAGTCTTCAAATATTTATATTATTTCACTTAATTTTTTTTTTTACTTCATAGTCTTCATAGTCTTAACAGGTATAGCTAGGCCTTGAATAAAATGAATGGTGGATCCTATGAAGTAGTCTTATATTTTTGAATTTGTATTCTTTGACATTACAATAATGTATGGCAATTGTTTCATTTCAAGGGAAATATGCAGTGCAAATTCAAATAATGTTATTACTTCACATGATTCGTTATTGCACTAGTTAGGACCTAGATGTGAATATAAATTAGTAGAGGTATATATCATGCTTTGCAGATTATTCATTTCTTTGGTGATCTTGAAATTATATTTATTTTCTAGTTTCTAACAAATAAAAGATCTTTTTCTATTTCTTTATAACACAAAATATTTTCTACATATGTGAAGTATCACTCCACTTCATTGTAAAAGATTGAATATCTCATATATATATACCTCAGAACATTTTCTCTCCCAAACTTTCCAAATCTTGTTTTTCATACCCACATATAAGGAATGTATTTTAGTACAAAGTTTTTTTCTATTTTTTTCATATCAAAATGTTCATCTTTCATGGTGGTAATATTTCTCACCATTTGAAAAGCAATACAAATTTCTGGGTTTCAAGAAGGAACAATTTTCAGGGAAATTGATAGTTTCACTGTACTCTATCTGCAGTCAGACCTCATTTGAAGTGTTGTGTTCAATTCTAGACACCACAGTTTAAGCAAGACCTTGATAAGTTAGAAAGTATCTAGAAAAGAGCAAACATGATAGTGAAGGACCTTGGGTCTCTGATATATGAGGACAAGTTGATAGAACAGGTCATTTTTAGTTTGAAAAAAAGAAAATTCTGTGGGAGATATTATAGGTATCTCCAAATATTTAAAGGACTGTCACTCTCAGGAAGGATTAGACTGTTTGACCCCAGAGATATGTAGCCAGAAAACCGACAGAACCAATTGGTGAAAGTTTCTAGAAGCCAATTAAACTTAATAACAGGATAATTTTCCTAAATGAAATGAACTTCCTTGAGAAGTGATGAATATCCTCTTCTGAGAGTTTCAATCCCAATCTTTCATTTCTGTTTCTTCCTGTCTACTGACTCATTTTCTATTGCCTGCAAGCATGCCGAGATCCTCCCACTCTTCAAAAAAATTCTTATTTTACCCACTGAGTCTGATTTTTTTTTTTTTTTGCTAAACCCATCGAGAAGATTATTTAAAATAGGTAATTCTACTTTTCTTTTCACTCTTTTAAAAATTCTCTTGCAGTCTGGCTTCTGACTTCATTTAATTGAAATTGCTCTTTCAGTTTTGATTACATCAAATTAAAAAGTCTTTGTACAAAGAAAACTAATGCAAACAAGATTAGAAGGGAAGCAACAAACTGGGAAAACATCTTCACAGTTAAAGGGTCTGATAAAGGCCTCATTTCCAAAATATGTAGAGAATTGACTCTAATTTATAAGAAATCAAGCCATTCTCCAATTGATAAATGGTCAAAGGATATGAACAGACAATTTTTGGATGATGAAATTGAAACTATTTCCACTCATATAAAAGAGTGTTCCAAATCACTATTGATCAGAGAAATGCAAATTAAGACAACTCTGAGATACCACTACACACCTGTCAGATTGGCTAAGATGACAGGAAAAAATAATGATGAATGTTGGAGGGGATGTGGGAAAACTGGGACACTGATGCATTGTTGGTGGAGTTGTGAATGAATCCAACCATTCTGGAAAGCAATCTGGAATTATGCTCCAAAAGTTATCAAACTGTGCATACCCTTTGATCCAGCAGTGCTACTACTGGGTTTATACCCCAAAGAAATACTAAAGAAGGGAAAGAGACCTGTATATGCCAAAATGTTTGTGGCAGTCTTGTTTGTAGTGACTAGAAACTGGAAAATGAATGTTTGCCCATCAATTGGAGAATGGTTGGGTAAATTGTGGTATATGAATGTTATGGAATATTATTGTTCTGTAAGAAATGACCAGCAGGATGAATACAGAGAGGCTTGGAGAGACTTACATGAACCGATGCTAAGTGAAATGAGCAGAACCAGGAGATCATTATATACTTCAACAACAATACTGTATGAAGATGTATTCTGATGGAAGTGGATTTCTTTGACAAAGAGATCTAACTCAGTTTCAATTGATCAATGATGGACAGAAGCAGCTACCCAAAGAAAGAACACTGGGAAATGAATGTAAATTGTTTGCATTTTTGTTTTTCTTCCAGAGTTATTTCTACCTTCTGAATCCAATTCTCCCTGTGCAACAAGAGAACTGTTCGGTTCTGCACACATATATTGTATCTAGGATATACTGTGACATATTTAACATGTATAGGACAGCTTGGCTTCTGGGGGAGGGGGTGGAGGAAGGGAGGGGAAAAATCGGAACAGAAATGAGTGCAAGGGATAATGTTGTAAAAAATTACCCTGCCATGGGTTCTATCAATAAAAAGTTATTAAATTAAAACAAAAAAGAAATTGCTCTTTTAAAAGTTCCTGATCTCTTACTTGCCAGTCTTTTGGCATTTTATCAGTCTCATCATTTTTGATCTCTTTAGAATTTGACACTATTTATCAACCTCTTCCCCTTGAGGAGGAAGGTGATCACTATAGGTTTTCATGATTCTGTGTTGATTTTTTGCTGGATCTTTATCCAGGTCACTCCACATAATAGCAAGAATGGCATAGAGCTCTGTCTTTGACTCTTTTCTCTTTTTTTGCCCTATATTATTTTGCTCATGATCTATCAATTACATTCTATGGATTTAATTTTCACTTTTATACTGATGATTCACAAATCTACTTATTCAATCCTAACCTCTCTGCTGACCTTCATGCTTGCATCTCTAAATAGCTAATTAATTAGACATCTCAAATGGATTGTCTTGTAGACATTTAAAATGCATATTTAAAATTGAACTCATCTTTCTGCCTAAATGTTTTCTTTCCTCTTTGAAATTTCTCTATTATTTTTAATATGCTTCATGCTACTGCTATTCCTCTAGGCTCCATTCATCACTCTCTTCCCAACTTCCCATATCCAATTTTTTTTGAGTTTTGCCCTTGGTATATACACAATTGTCTAATTTATATTCTATGTAAATGCTCTTGAAGTATTTATCATTGATATTTAGAATAACAATTCATATGTATTTGTTAGTTTTAAGAATAATAATAATATGCTATTATATAGTACTTTACAGTTGAGGAAATACTTTCTTCAAAACAGCCCAGAAGGGAGTTAGTGTGGGAACTACTTATCCCTGATTTTTAAGGATACAACATTGGAGTTTTTAGAAGTTGAATGAATTGCTAAATGTCACATAACTAGTAATTGGTGGACCTGGATTGCTTTCTGCATAATACTATGATATGTCAAGTAAGAAAAATGTTATGTTTTCATTTCATCTTCTCCAGATTAAATGTTCCCACTTCTTTCATTCATTCTATAGATTGTATTTTTCCTATTTTATCTATGACTTTTCTATTTATATAACTCCATTAGAATCATTCCTTGTTGAACATCCCAGTAACCTTATCTGGCAACATATGCAATATTTACACACTCATAATACTCCATCTCTCTGTCATAGGAAGGAAACATATTTCGATATTCTGTGCTTTTGAATTTCCTCAGATCATCCTGATCATCTTTTATATGCACTCTAGCTTGCTAGTATCCCTCTAATAATGTGATATCCAGAATTGATCACAGTGCCTTGTGTGTTTTGAACAGGATTGAGAATTGCAGAATATTGTTCTGGACACTATTTCTATTAATGTAACCTAAGAATACATTACTCTTTCTTCTTTTTTTTTTTTTTTCTGTTAATGTTAACTAACATTCTGGTCTTTCCCTGCCCCATTTTCAACCCCAGTATAAACAACTTGTAAGTCATAAATGTAAGAGCTTGTATTTGTTCTTATTAAAATTTATATTGTTAGTTTTTCTTTTTATTGTTTCAGACTGTTAAGATCAGTTAGGTACTCATCTTTTCATTCATATATATATGTATATAATATTTCATATGTTTAGCATATGTATATAACATTTCCTTCTTTGCTTCATTGAAGTTTAGATAAGCATGCCTTTTATAACATCATCAAATTAATTAAAAATTGTTTTTTAGTATTTTTATACTAAAGTTTTATAGTATTTAATTAGAAATCCCTCACAGTATTAGCATAAACTTATTAACCAATAATCTATTATGAATCTAACTCTGTTATCATCCAGTCTACATGTCTCTGTCTTGCACATATAGAGATTCTAATTCTGTCAATTCTGTTTCTGAAAATCTAGATACATTCTGTGATATCTCATAGTCTTCCAGACTAAGAACCGTTCATAGAGAAGGAAATAAAATTGATTTCACAAGACTTGTTTTTAGTAAACCCTGGCTAGCTACTAATTATCACTATTTCCCTTTCTAAGTGATCACTATTGTCTTTTCTGGAATTTTTCTGGGAATTCCTAAAGTATGTGAAAACATTTCCCCCTATTTAAGCTTAATTGAATGTGCTTTTAAAAGTCCATATATCCCTGGGTTCCTGAAACTATCATGGAGGAATGGGTAAATTTGTAGGGAGTGTCAAATGTTGATACAAATTAAAACTTACAGAATAGTCAGTCAGTGGTTTAGGCTGCGTTTTATGCCTTCTCTCCTGGAAAGTTTTCCTTTTTTTCCTTTAAAAATTTTTTTTTTCCATTTGGACTCTGCAACCAGCTGGGATTATCACATTGTGATTTTCTTGGATTGCCTCAGGGCTCAGAACTATGGAAACTGGAACACAAGAGTGAATGCAATTTCCCATTTCTGGTATTATTGGTATACTGAGTAAGGTTTGATCTTCACCTCCAACTTTTTTTTTTTCTTTATTTATTTTTTTCCTTGTGGCCAGTGTAAAGACAAACTTCAGATAATCCATATGTGTGGCTGGCTGTTGTTTCTTGTATGGCATAATCTCAGTTGAATAGGTATCAGCTCTTATGCCAACTATCCACTTCAAGACTCTATCCTGGCCATTTGTGCTATTCTTTAATGATTTTTTACACTAAATATATCTAACATCTGTTATATTTTACATATTTGCTTCCTTCCTGTCTATCTCACTCCCTTTAAGAATGACTCTCATGAGTAAGGCTATTCACAGAACCAGAGCTGAAAAGATACCTAAAGATCTAGATCAGACTATCTGTTTTGCCCATAAGAGGACCAAAAGCTAGGCAGGGAAAGCTCATACATTTAGCTGGTGGCAGTGCCAGGACTGGTACCCAAATCTGTTAATTCTCAGTCTAGTTTAATGCAGAATTCAAAATTAGCATTATGCTTTCCTATCTGTGTTAACTGCTTGTTCAAGAAACCATAACAGAGATCAATCAATTAATCAACACTCTTTATTATACTCCTCCTACTAGGAATTAGGGATATGAAGGCAAAGGTAAAACTGTCTTTGCCCTCAAGAAGTTTACATTCTAATGGATGGCAACATGCCTATCTCTCTGCATATCATAATTGTGTATATATAAATATATGTATATATGATATATATAGATACATATTTTTTCTCTATATAAAATTATTTATATTATTATCTATTACCTATTTATATTATTTAATAATTTTTCAGTAGTCTCTGACTATGACCTTTTTAGTGTTTTCTTGGCAATGATGTTGAAATGGTTTACCATTTTCTCTTGCAGCTCATTTTATAAATTAGGAAACTAAGACAATTGGGGATGTGACTGCCTAAGGTCACAGAACTATTAAGTTTCTGAAGCTGTAATTGAACTCATGAAGAAAAGTTTTCCCTGACTCTAGGCCCAGCACTGTACCTCCTTGATGCCACAGTTTTTATATGTGTGTGTATTTCTATATGTATGCTTGGGTGTATATATGTGTATGTTGTTCCTGTTCATTTGTTCAGTTCCTTCATGATCCTTAGAGCACACAGTCTATAGGGCTTTCCTGGCAAAGGTACTAGAGTGGTTGTTTGTCATTTCCTTTTCCAGTGGAGAAGGAAATAATGGCATTATTAATATATAAATATGATAATTCAATTATTATATACGATATGATATTTAATTATATATAATATAATAAAATACATAATGGATACAACATATACAAAACAGATAAAAATAATTTTTTTGGCTGGGAAAAGGGAATAGAGTCTTAAGTCTTAACATCGGAACTTATCAGGAAAGATCTCACACTGAAGATGGTAAATGAGATGAGTTTTGAAGGCAACTTTTAATTTCAAGTGATAGTAGCAAGGAGTAAGTGTATTCTCACAATAGGGGAGAGCTAAAATAATATCATGGAAATTGGATTATCATGTGTGAAGAACAACAAGGATGTCACTTTGGAGAGTCTGTGAAAAAAAAGTTTTGTGCAATAAAGCTGCAAGTATAGTTTGGGTAGTTTGTACAGTGTTTTGCCAGATAAGTGTATATTTGATTCTAGAGAAAAGAGGAAGTCATTGGAGTTCAATAGAACAGTGATATGGTCAGACCTCTGCTGTAGGAGAATCACTTTTACAAATTTGTTGGAAATGGATTGGAATGGAGAGAGGTTTGAAACAATTAGGAAGCTATTGCATTTTCGAGGAAATAAGTAATGAGGGACCACAGTGGAGTGGTAGGTATATGAAAAGAGAAAAGGGGACATATATGAAAACTACTATGAAAGTAGAAATGTCAAGAATTTGCACTGAGTGGATGTTGCAGTGGGAGCAAGGAATCAAGAGTAATACTGAAATGGAAAACTTAAGTCACTTGAGAAAATTATAAGCTTCAGAAGAGATTTTTTGGGGGGGAGATTACAATGTTTTGGAAGGTTGAGCTTGAGAGAATCGTGGAACAAAAAGTGGACAACTAATTGATGGACAACATTTGTATATAGTACCACACCTGGAGGTAGTAAGACTCATGTTTCTGAGTTCAAATGTGGCCTCAGGTACTTATTAGTTATATGACTCTGGGAAATTCATTTAACCCTGTTTGCCTCAGTTTCCTTATCTGTCAAATGAACTGAAGAAGGAAATGACAAACCATTCCAATATCTTTGCCTTTAACACCCAAAATGGAGTCATAAAGTGATGACCGCATATTTTAAAATCAGCTGGAGTCAGGAATTCAAGTTAAAGGAAAATCCTTGATCTTTATTCTTTACAGAGGTGAAGAGGGAATGGCTATGAGAAGTGAGAGCAGTTGCTACAGGAACCCCGCCAGCAGTGCCTCTGCCTCTCTCATTCACCCACCAAATCCTCGGTAGTCATTTCCTATACAACACATCAAAACTTGCACAGAGAGTGGGCGGGGCCATTCTTTCTTCAAGCATATATTAATAGAGTATCGTCCAATTGCTATTTAGCCTCATGTGCTTGGGACCTCAGTGCAACGACTCAAGAGCTTCAGCTCATCACAATAAAGAGTTGGACTTGATTGACAATATAACATATAATAACATGGAGTTCAAATAAGTAGTGATGTGAAAGTGCAATATTGTACATATATTTGAGTTATCTACATAGAAATTATAGTTCACTTTTAGAATTGCCTTTACTAAAAGAGATTATACCAGGGGTTCTAGCCTGAGTCACAGAAACCTTCAAGGACATCCATGGATAGATTTCAGAGTCCTATAAAGTTGGATGGAAAAAAAATCTAATCTACTAAATGTAGTATGTCCTTCAATTATTTAAAAAAAATAAAAAAAATTATTTTTCTTTGAAGAGGTCCATAGGTTCCAATTTCTATCACTGTGTGTAATTGTCTAGCACATAATTTGACTTTCATGAGAATGACAAAATTAAATGACTATATCCAAATACTCTCAATCTTTCAAAGTGTAACTCAGCTGCCATCTCTTCAAGGAAACATTGGATACTGCTATGAAGTGGTTTATGTTGATCTTATTTATAAATAATAATAATTATAATGATAATTAATATTTCTGTTGATTCCAGAATATTTTCACTGCCTTTCACCAATATACCTCTACCTGCTGGATATTTTGGCTCTTATACATGTTTTTTTAAATTTTTTTTTTATTTTTTGAGACCTGAGTTTTCTTACTTCCTGCCTACTGTGCCATTATCTATATGTACTGTGCTCTAACCTCTCATCTAGCTCCCCTTATATGTTGTGTTTCCCAATTACACTGTAATCTCCTTGAAGGCATGGATTATCTTGTTTCATTATATTTGTATCATCAGGGTTTAACCTAGCAAGCACTTAATAAATGTATAACCTTAGAAAAATTAGTTTCTCATTTGTAAAATGGGATTGAACTAGATGTTCTCTAAGAACCCTTCTGACTAGAAATGCTGACATGAAATAACATCTTTGTGAGTAGATCACTAATATGTCTTCAGAATAACTGTGATTTCAAACAAGAAAATCTGTAGGAAACTTCTGTTGATTTGGAATCCAAAGATAAGAAAACTTAACTAATTGGATTTATTTTAAAGCAAATTTTTCACTATACTTAATGAGAAGCAATAAAAAATAGCTGACATTTTTATAGCATTACATGCATTATCTCATTTGGTTATTAAAGCAATTAGATGAAAGTATGGCATATTATTATGTGCACTTTACAGAGGAAACTGAGATTGAGAGAAGTTAGAAACATAGATTTAGAGTTGGATTGACTTCAGAAGTCATGTAATTTTTTTTACATTATTTAACAGATGATAAAACAGAGACCCAGAAAGATTAATTGAATTAGCTTTGTTTGTACAGCTACTTATTGTCAGAAATGGGATTTGAACTCTGGTGTCTTATGATCACACCATAGTTGTTTCTTCTTCTTCTTCTTCTTTTTTTTTTTTTTTTTTTTTTTTTTTTTTTTTGAGGTGGGGTAAACATGGATGTAGGTTGAGAGAAGCTGAAACTATGATTTTATCTTTATGGGAAGCTACTGGTATGAAAACCCTCCCCCAATGCAATTCATTATTAATTTACACTATTAAAAAGTTGTCTGGAACACAGAGAGGTTAAATGACTTACCCTAGAATCACAAGCCAATATGTATCAAAGTTAAAATTTGAACCCAGGTCTTTCTGATTACAGAGTGAGGCAGGATCCTTTCCATGATTTCTTGCTTTTTTCATAAAAGGCAAAAAAAGTTTGTTATAAGGATTTATTTAAAAAAAAAAGCTTCCAATTCATGTTAAAGAATCTGTAAAAATTGGGTTCAATTGTCTGCATCTTCTACTGTAAGCCCATTTAGTGAATGGTCATTGATATTCTGATTAATAAATATGACCTTGAAATTTTTTAATCAGATTTAGAAATACCAGGATAACTTATATTTTAAATATATTTTATTTTATTTTAATTATTTTAGAGTTGATAATTATGAATGATAAATTGTAAGTTTACCTGAGTATCTCATTAACCAGACTCATATTCTCTGATTATTATGGATAAATGAGAAATTTCTGTTTTTGTTAAAAAACATTTTGTGGTTTTCATTTGAAATGTCTTACTTTTATTGTCTGATCTTTCTTTTGTAACCTAAATATTATCCTTAAATTATTGCTTCCTTTAAAATTTCTTTTCATTTTTTCAACTATCTAGCATTTTCTCTCCTCCCCTTTACTCCCCCCATCAACTAGTAAAAAGAAGTAAAAAGGAAGAAATAAATAATTTTTATATCACAAGTATAGTCAATATATCAAATCTCCATGTTGACTACATCCAAAAAAGTATTTCTCATTCTGCATATTAGTCCATCTGTTAAGGAAGGGGCATCATTCTTCTTTATCAGTTATCTGAATAATGATTGATCCTGAAAACGAAACATATAAAGTTTTTAAAAGAAGTATGGCTTGTTATCATTGCCTTTACCATCAAAAAATCCATTCATGTAATATATCCTTTAGCTTTTTTATACAAGTACTCCCTTCCCACCACTTCTACCTCCCAATTCACAACTTTTAACTTCACTCCCTTTAAGAATTTTTTTGACTCATGTCCTTATTAAATAGTAGAGCACAAAACAAGAAGTATTCTAAATGTCTGTTGAGTCCTGCATAGTAACTAAATATTGAGTTCTAGTATTGACCATGAATCTTAAATCATTCTTTGTTTTACTAATATAGAATCAGCCATTTTTCATGCTTAATGTATGCTACTCAATATTCTGAATTAAAGAATATGGAATTTAGAAATAGGAACAGATACCCAAGTTTCTTATCATATAACTTCCTCCAATTGAAATAGTAAAGAGAAGATAAATATTTTTTCTTTTTTTTATTATAGCTTTTTATTTACAAGATATATGCATGGGTAATTTTTCAGCGTTGACCCTTGGATGTAGGATAAAATAAATCTAAAATAATTAAAATCTTCTGTTCCAACTTTTCCCCTCCTTCCCCCCACCCCTCCCCCATATGAGAGGTAGACCAATACATGTTAAATATGTTAAAGTATATGTTAAATACAATACATGCATACATATCCATACAGTTATTTTGCTGCATAAGAAGAATTGGACTTAGAAATAATGTAAAATTAACCTGAGAAGGAAATCAAAAACACAAGCAGACGAAATGCTATGTAGTGGTTCACACTCATTTCCCAGAGTTCTTTCACTGGGTGTAGCTGGTTCTCTTCATTATTGAACAAATGGAACGGATTTGGTTCATCTCATTGTTGAAGAGAGCCACATCCATCAGAACTGATCATCCTATAGTATTGTTGTTGAAGTATATAATGATGTACTGGTCCTGCTCATTTCACTCAGCATCAGTTCATGTAAGTCTCTCCCGGCCTTTCTGAAATCCTGCTGCTGGTCATTTCTTACAGAACAATAATATTCCATAACATTCATATACCACAATTTATTCAGCCATTCTCCAATTGATGGCCATCCACTCAATTTCCAGTTTCTAGCCACTACAAAGAGGACTGCCACAGACATTTTTGCACATACAGGTCCCTTTTCCTTCTTTAAGAGATGATAAATATTTTTAAAAAGCCCTACATATAACAGAAAAATAAAAATAAACTATAATTTGAAATGAGCAAATCAAAGTGGTAATGTTATTTAAAAATACAAAACAGCAACCAAATGAATAAACCACTAGAGTCAATGAAAATGGAGCTAAATATCCTGGGAACTAGATATAATATCTTTACAGCATCTTCAAATAAATAAATGATACATTCAAAAAAATGAAGCAAAATTTTGAAATATTAAGAAAATCGCTATACCAAATAGCATAAGAGATTGAAGAAAAACATTTAAAAATCAGGTTAAAAATTAAGAAAACTTAAGGAATTCTTAAAATTTTCTTCACTGAGAGTTTTCGATATCAATGAAACTGCAAGTCTAGTGTGAAATGACCATGATCATCATCATGACTATTACCAACATCACCATGATACTTGTCTATTAATCCAAATGTGAACTAGATTCTACTCCCACTCTCAACACCATCATTTAAATGTAGGTATATAAGTCCCTTCTGATTGACTTTTACTTTTCTGACTGTCCTGTCCCTTATCTCCAAAGTTAGGAGGTAAAGTTATGTATGATAGATAGAAGGTTAAATTTGAAGTTTTTTTCTCCCTGATCTCTTTTCCTCTCCATTTATTAAAAATGTAGGTTGGTCCATAAGTATCTACTTAAGTCAAGCTGTCTTTCCATTTTGCTCCATTTGGGGCAACTTTGTAGCTCATGTTTGGTCAACTAATTCATTACTTTAATTATCCAACCTGTCCAATTTTTGTAGTAAATATTCGTTTAATTTTTGTTTTTTACAGTTTTTCTACTTTTTTTCTTTCAAAGAAATTTCATTTTAGGGTAAGACATTTTGGGGACAATCTATATGGTATTTACAGAATAGGATATAGTATGGAATTTATTTGCCCGTTAGCTTTTTCCATCAAATTTATTATTTTAATTTATTTAAATGGACCCACTGTTTAAAACCACCAGGATCATGTAATTTAATCAAACAGCTGGAAAGAAGTATCACATCTCAACTCACAGTATTAAGTCCTATCAACTCCAGAATGGTTATGAGGCATTATCTCTCATGATTTTTATTCATGAATGGAATCCTTCATAATGAACTGCAGGATAATGAATGTCTTTTTGAAAATTAGAAACAAGATTAAGGGACAGATCTTTCTGCAGAAAATGTTTTCCATATGCCTCAAAGTTCCACTTGAATTTAAATTTTATGGATTCTGTGGTAAATGTAATTCTCCAAAGAAACATATGGTGAAATGCCTTTATGATACTGATGTCAATGGACAAGACTAACACCCACATCATAGGCTAGCCCCTATATTATGCTACAACATTTATCAAGTGAGATGATGTATGTGAAGTGCTTTTGTAAACTTGAAGGCACTTCATAAACGAAAGCTCTATCATTGTAATGGCAGAAACATTTATTAGTTGCCTAGTGTGTATAGAGCATTGCTGTCAATCCTCTACTAAATTGTTGATGTACTTGGTTGTTTATACTTTTTTACAAGGCACGCCTTTTATTTAGAGAGTGCAGAAGTGGGATAAAGAGAGACATTCAAAGAGCATCAGTGAACCATTTTGAAAACACCAAAGACAACAAAAAGTAGTACACAAGAAACCACAAATATAGTGATTGTTTAACTATCTTATAAAAATTTATGTGAATGTACTAAAATATGTAAAATTATACATGATTTCTATATACATATGCATAATTAAATATATACACACATGCACATGATAGATAGCTAGGTGGAATAATGAATAGAATGCCGGACTTGATGTCAGGAAAACTCATCTTCATCAAATCAAAAGCAGTCAAAAGCAATACAAAAGCTAATTAAAATAAGATTACTTAACACTCCCTCCACTGACCTAGTTCATAGCCTCACCATTCCATCCTTAGTGAATGACCTTCATGAGTCATGTGGCTCAAAAAAATCCAATGGCTGACTACTGACCTTTGGGTCAAACCTCTATAGTCTTAGTTAGTCT
Organism: Sarcophilus harrisii; assembly: GCF_902635505.1. Taxonomy (NCBI): domain Eukaryota; kingdom Metazoa; phylum Chordata; class Mammalia; order Dasyuromorphia; family Dasyuridae; genus Sarcophilus; species Sarcophilus harrisii. Next base: position 235,394,415 of record NC_045429.1, on the reverse strand, counting down.
GGTCTGTAAATAATGGACACTCAGAGACTATCACTAAATCCTTTTTTCAATTTTCTCCAGCTTGGGAGAATTTTTTAAAAAAATTCTTTCTTATTGTATACTTAATGATCAATAAACACAATTTTAATAATCAAAGTATAACAAGAAGAGGATTGTTTAAAAGCTATTGAAGTTCCATTTTCTTCAGTATGATTTTTTTTTAAAATAAATATATCAGTCAATAATATACTTTTATTAGATGTCTACCACATATCAGATATGTGCTAAGCACTGGGCAAACCAAAAAAGGTGATAATCCCTTGCCTATGAGGAAATCATAATCCAATGAGAAGAACAAAAAACAAACAATTATATACAAACAAGTTATGTGCATGATAAATAGGAATAATCAACTGAGGGAAAGGTCTAGAATTATAGGGTATTGGGAAAGGCTTCTTGTAACAGGTGGAATTTTAAGTAGAATTTGAAGAAAGCTAGGGAAGCTAGAAGATAAAGATGAAGAGGAAGAATATGTGTGATTTTGTGGGGTGTGTGTGTATGTGTGTACATTAACACCACACATGTGTGTATATATGTCCATGTGTATATGTATATATATATATATATATATATATATATATATATATATATATATAGTTATTTAGTTATTTTCAATCATGTCTGACTCTTTATGACTCCATATGGGGTTTTCTTGGCAAAGATACTGAACTGATTTTCTATGTCCTTCTTTAGCTTATTTTACAGAGGAGGAAACTGAAGCAAACAGCGTTAAGTGACTTGCCCAGAGTCACATAGATAGCTAAGTGACTGAGGCCAGATTTGTATTCAGGAATATGAGTCTTCCTGACTCTAGGTCCAACATTCTATCCATTGTACCCCCTGCCCACCTTATACACTATGTATATGTGTTTTGTTGTTCAATTATTTTAGCTGTGTCCAACTCTTGTGACCGCATTTGTGTTTTTCTTGACAAAGATATTGACAGGATTTTTTATTTCTTGTCCAGCTCATTTTACAGAGGAGAAAATGGAAGTAAACAGGATTAAGTGACTGGCCCAGCAGGAATATTCAATGAAGAACTGTCATTTAGCACTTTTCAGCAATACGATTATCCAAGACAATATCAAAGACTCAGGATGAACTTGCTGTGCTCCTCCAGAGAAAGAACTGATACTGTCTGAATACAGACTGAAGTGTGCTATTTGTGAGTTTCTTTTTTTCATCCTTTTTTTTTTGTCATCTTGTAAAAAATGACTAATACCCACTGTTTTACATGATTGCACATGTATAACCTATATCGGATTATTTACTGTCTCAGGGAGGAATAGAATCAGATTTATGACTGACAACATACCCTTGAGGCCATTTGTTCAATCTCCTAATATTATAGATGAGAAAGTTGAGGTTTAATGTGGTAAAGTGATTTGTCAAGGTGGCAAAGTTAAGTGAAAGAGACAGGACTTAGAAAAAAAATATTCAACCATGTACCTAATTTTGTTCAAGTGGAAAATAATGTTTGGTTTGAAAAACAAAACAAAACAAAAACAAAAACAGAGACTATAATTTAGGAAGTGATAACATAATAAACTTATTGTAGGATCTTGTTCTAGCTGCTATTCCTATATCCTTGATTGAAGAATAGTAAGGACATAATATATCCCTTTTAATGAGCTTTGAAAGGGACATACTTGGAACAGTGAGGGAGTAAAAGAATATCTTTATAACCAACCAGAACAGCTGAATTGATCCTGGGAATCAATGAAATTGCAGATGCCAACAGCATCCTTACCACAGCTTCAATAAAAAATCAAAAATGATTAACCTCATAAATGATAAACTGAACACCTATGAGATGACATTTCTTTTAATCTTTATTTTTTTCCTAGGATATATGTGACTTTTTCATTAAATGAAAAGAGAAAGGACATTTTTTTATTGGCAATATTTCAGTCTGGTAATATCCATGAGAAGGAAGAAATCCCAAATTTGTGAAAATGGAAAACTGCTCTCTTTATCATTTTAAGAGTGAGGCCTCTTCAGTTCATGGAGAGATAATTCAGCATTCTGGCTGTCTGAATTTTGTTACAAATGTATAAGTGGATTTATAATGGAGACTAAATGTATAATCCAGATGCTTTTTACCAAAGAAACATAGTTTCTGAGAATAGGATAGACAAAAAAAGGTGAGATGCATAAATAATCAAAGCCTCTTGGACACAGCCTACATGTTTTGACATTTTCTTATGAGGCTTGAAAAAAATCAGAATTGTTTTTATGATTTGATACATAGATAAATAGGAGAAATTAGGGCTACATTTAATTGGTTGGTATTTTTGTTTGTGAAGAGAGCCAAAGTAACTTTGGGGCATGAATGAAGACAAGGTCTTATTGGCAGGGAGATAGATGTTAGGTTTATAGTATCAATAAGAGAGTGGCGAAAACCTAAGAAAGCCAAGAATAAATGATTGCATCATGTGCCTTTAGAATCTTGTAGAAAACTTGTTATGTCTTCACTTGTCTTTTGGATGGATGGAATGGATGGGTATGTAGATTTCCTAGGATTCTGATTAGTTAACTACTTGAAAGCAAGAAGATATATCATCACTATTTCAGTCACTTATGTTCAAAATGTTATTCTTATCTTGAACTTGCATCTCCCCTCTTCTCCTTCATTCAATTGAGACAATGTGGTTGTGAATGAGGAAGTTATAGACTCATAGATTTAGAGCTGGAAGGGATCTCAGAGACTGCCTAGAACAAACACCTCAGTTTATAAATGAGGAAAGTGAGAGAAAGTGAGGTTAAACTAGGTGTCCAAGATCATATAATATGTACCAGGGTTGGGATTTGAATTTGTGTTTAGAGCCTTGTGCTCTTTCCACTGTACCTACAAAAGATAAATTCTCTTAAGGCAACTGAATAGAAGAGGTTAGATTTGGTACATAAATCACAAAGATACAAAGTACAATGTGATAAGTGCATAAAATATATTATAACTATATAATCCATAATGTAAGCAAGTGCAGCATACACAGGTGTATATATATACACACACATAAACACATGTACATGCATATACATGTACATGAGTACACACACACACACATGCATGCATTAGCTAGGAGGTACAATTGATAGAGTATTAGTCCTAGAGTCAGGAAGACTTGAGTTCAAATCTGTCCTGTCACTTACTAGATGTGTGATTTTGTGCAAGTCACTTAATTCTGTTTGGCTCAGTTTCCTCATCTGTCAAATAAGCTGGAAAAGGAAACCATAAAATGAAGGGTTGGACTAAGTGACTTCTGAAGTCTCTTTTAACTCTGATTATATGATCCTATAATTCCTCTTACCTTCTTATGCATGCCCCTCTTTATCCCTTAAACCCTGCACTGCAAATAGCAGCAATAGCAATAACAACCCTGAATAAGAAACAAAGCTTTTAATGGTTAATCATCATCCTTAAGATAAATAAATATCCTGAAGTCAGAAGGATCTGAGTTCAAATATGATCTCAGACACTTAACATTTCTTAGCTGTGTGACCCTGGGCAAGTCACTTAATCCCAATTGCCTCAGGGGAAAAAAGATAAGTAAATGTAAAAATTATAAAACAAGAGGATTGGACTGCATGATTTATAAGATCACTTCCAGCTCCAGATTGATGATTTTTAACACTGGCTTTTCTGTCATGCTTATCCCTATCTATTGCTGCAGACATCTCTAGTCAGTTCCTTCCACAAATTCACCATATTGAGAATCAGCAAATATAGCTCTAAGAATTGAAAGGAAGCTCAGAGGTCAACAGATGAGAAAAGTCCCAAGAAATGAAATGCCTTTCACCAGATCACAAAAGTAATTAGTAACAGAGCTGGGTTTGAACAGAGATTTTTTCAACTCCAAATCTGGTGCTTTTCCATTATTCTGTATCAACCTAAAATTTATCTTCTGTAATCTTCCTCTATTGATACAAGTTCTGCCATATAGAATCCCACAATACAAATTTAACTCATCTTCCATAAGATGTCCTTTTAATTATTTCCTATAGTTTTCCTTTTCCAGACTAAATAGCCCTAGTATGATTCCTATTGCTAATTTGATCCAGTGGTAGGTTCCTTCTTCTTATCAACCCTTGCCACATCTGGTTATGCTCTAAATTATAAAGGTCTTTCCCATTTAAAATGTGGTGACCAGATGTGATCTGACCTGAATTTATATTCCATGAATCCTTTCTTATTTACATTATCCTTCAATTATTGTTTTATTTTTATTTATTTTTGCTGCATCTCTTCTTCTGTGTTACTTATTTGGTACTTAGTAATATGCAACTTTGTGTTGTTATTTATATCTTTCAATTTCTTTTCACTTTCATTAGAGTATTTAGACATGTATATAGTTTTTGTGAGTTCATTGTATGCTTTGATATTGCCAAAGCTGTGATCTCAATAATTTTTCTTGAGAAATTTTTTTTAGATTGTGTCATTTGTAAAGAGACATTTTAAATTCTTCTTTGAAGAATTTTCCTTTTCTTTCTCATGCCATATTGCATTTGCTAGCTTTTTATATAGGGAATAATAAAAATGAGTAGCCCTACTTTATACATGTTAGTGGGAATGATTCTAATATTTCCCTGTTGCATATAATTTTAGCTTTGTAGTCACAAATTTAAAATATACTTAAAATCATGCCCACATGATTTCATTTCTGTTTTCTTTTCTTTTTTTAAATGAATGTATTTTATTACAGCCTTGCAGTGAACCTAATGATATTCTTGAAGTTGTTTTTTTTTCCCCTTACTGATGTATTTTTTCATCTTGGTTGTTTTATTTGTTGTATATTGGTCTGTAATTAATTATCTGAATCTATTTTTTTATTTTTGATTTATGCATCAAAATAATATTTTTCTCAAATAAAGAAGTGGATAGCCTATTGCCATTTTCTACTTTTGGAATAATCTATGTGACTATGTCCTATGTTACATAGGAATTAATTGTTTAGAAATTGTAGAATTTGCTTATGAAGTCAGATGGCTTCTTAAAGAAGCCAGCTCTTTAATGACTCATATATTTAGTTTCTCCTTCTAATGCTGGGCTGTTTATATTATCTACTTATTTTTCTACTTTTAGTATTTTCTACTTTTTCTAAATGATCATGACTTTCTTCTTATGTTCTTAAATTTATTAAAATATGACACAATTTTTTTTACTTTACTTTTTCCTCTCATTGTGAACTTCTATTTTTCTTTTATAATTTTGGTAATATTTCATTTTTTCTTATCTTCAAATATATTAATTTCAACTATTATTTTGATTACTGAATAACAAGAACATAAGGTCAAGTATTTTTAGATCTGGAATGGAGCAAAAGGGCCTTTTGTCCAACACTTTCATTTTTCCCATGAAGAAGTTGTCCCAGAGATATAAAATGACCCCCTTTTAAAAATTTTACTGTGTTTTTGTTCCTTTTTAAAATTTTAAAAGTGCAGATCCCACTCATTCAATTTATTTTTGTATTTCTCATTGATATAGATGTCCATATTATAGATTTGTACTGCATGTGCAATATATACTCCTGGGGAAGTTATGGCTGGTGGTTCTAGAGTCAGGTATCTGACATCATGATAATAAACCTCTATGAGTAGGGGGCCACAAAACTGCCTACCTAAGGAGAGGCTAACTGGCCTACCTGAGAAAGATGGAGCAAGTTAAAAGTTTTTGCTGATCAGTGATAAAATCAGGTGAGTCAGTAAGTGAACATTACACTTCCAACTTGGGAGAGATCAGGAGTCCCAATCTTGAAACAAGTACTAAATAAAAAACCAAAATTAACAAAAGCATATTTGCCTCAGCATGCAATTTGACTATATCCTATACATTTTGTTCATATAGCATCTAAATTGTCATTGACTTTGACATAATTCCATTTTTGTTTAAATTTTATTCTTAAACTTGGACACTGTTTAATGTATTTATTTTTTAGTTTTCACATGACTTGGTACTTTTTGCTCAAATTGAAATTATTTATTTTTAAGTTTATTCAATCATCTGTCAATATAATGCATCATAATTTATTTTTGATGTTTAATAATTTCAGCTGTGTTCAACTTTTTATGACTTCATTTGGGGTTTTCTTGGCAAAGATGCCAGAATGGTTTGATATTTCCTTCTTGAGCTCATGGAGGAAACTGAGGCAAACAGGACCACATAGCTAATAAGTGTTTGAAGCCAGTTTTGAACTCAAGAAGATGAATCTTCCTGGCTTCAGAGGTGATACTCTATCACATAGCATCTATCAAATAAGTCCCCATAATAATCTGTATTTTTCTATATTTACTGAAACATTTTTGTGTACACTATATTTATATTGGATAATATGTACATTCTTTGCTTTTTCAATTGAATGAATCTTGATTATCTCTTCCAGTTAGAGAGAAAAACTTTCAAACAATAGGCCAAGGACTGAGACCCTAGTCCTGCATTAGTAAAGGTCACTATTTTTTGTTTTACTCCCAGGGCTGCCCAGGTCCTATTCTGTGAACAAAGGGACATAAGGAAACATGCATACCTAAACCTTGAGTTCCAAGTTTTTTCCTCCTCCTTCCCCAAGACAGTAAGCAATCTGATAGTTATACATATATAATCATCTTAAACATAGTTTCATATTTGTCATGTTGTGAAAAAAAAATCAGAACTAAAAGGAAAAAAACTAAGAGAAAGAAAAGGCTAGCAAAAAAAAAGTCGCAAACATTATGTTTTGATCCTCAATCAGTCTCCCCGTAGTTTTTCTCTCTGATTGCAGATGCCATTTTTCCATCCTAATACTATTGGAATTGTCTTGAATCACAGCATTGCTGAGAAGAGTTCAGTCTACTGTAGTTGACCCCCACATTTTGTCTAACAACACTCCTAAGTGTGGCTAGAAGCAGATTAAAAAAAGATTTGGAAAAGTATTTAACAAAACAAAGAAAAATGCAGTAGAACACAATAACATTAATTTATGGTTTTCTAAGTCAATATACTGTTCACAGGAAATCTTTGCTTACTGTTTATTTTCTATATGAATTTAATACCTAATACATGCCTTTTCTCCTCCTCTTATAAATCTATTTTCATTCCTTCTCCCACCAAGCTGGGCTTCATGTTGTTATAGATAAATCTATTCATATTTTTCCTTCTGCTCAAAATTATTTTCAATCATTTTTATTGCTGGCTAAATAAAGGTGAACTCTTTTGGTTAGCATTCAAAACTCTCCACAAATTGCAATTAATTTTCTTTTTTAACTGTTCATATTACTTCCAAGCACTCTGTGTTCCTCTTGAACTGCACACTGCTCTCAAACATACTATATGGCTCCCTTACCCAGTGCATTTATCTTTATTTCCCCCTATTCCTGGAAAGATCTCCCTTTTCCTTTTGACTTGTTGAATTTCTACTTGTTCCTTAAAATCAGTCTTAACTGTCACAACCCTTTATAATGGTTTTCCTGATATCTTTATCCACTAACAACTTCACCAATTATATCTCATTTGAAAATTTCAAATATTGAAAAAAGAAAAGGAAGATGATGACATTGCAAACCCGGGTCTCACCTGGGATATTCCAGTCTTAGCAAGAATCATTTTAAGAGGCAGGAAACAGGAAGAAGGGCTCAGTTCAGTTCAACTTATGAAACTGGGAGGAAGGAAGCATTGAATGTGAAAATTGCAGTCAGGCTACAGAGGAGCTCCAGGCTTACCTCACTCTCTAGCAAAATTATCTGGAGACCTATAACTGGCTCTTGGCCAAGAACCATTTACCATCTGGGTCTGGTCTACTCTACCAAAAGCTAGTACTGTGAGGCTATTGTCTCACTTCAACAAGTTTTTGGATGTCTTTGAGAAGAAACTGGCCATTCTGAGAAAAGAAAGGAGAAAGAAAGATGTTTTCTATTGAAGATGAGAAAGAGATTTGGGAGCTGCTCCCAACTCCTAGTAATTATTGAGCAACTGCCTAATGCAGTGGTAATATTGCATATTTTAATATTTCTGTTTCTGTATTATTCTTCTGCTAGACAATAAATTCCATCTCTTTCAATCCCTAGTGTAATATTCTGTACATAGAAAATACCTAGTAAATGTTGCATTAACTTAAGAATGAATGAGTTAATGAATAAATTGATTTGTAGAATATTCATTTCATAGCCTCTGTAACTGGTTATGAGAACCTAAAATTGAAAAATTTCAGCTTAAAGTTACTAATATTCTGTCTCTACAGTTAGATTGTAAATGCCTAATAAGTAGAGACTGGCTCATATCCCTCTGTATCCTCAACCCAACATAACATATTTATTAATTGGCACTTAATAATGATTGATGAATATCATTGTAGCAAAATTAAACAATTTTACATTCATTAGTAAGTCATTCTAATGTTAAAGTTAGGAAAAGGAGTACACATCTGGGTAAAAAAACAGCTAAGAAGACTAATAGATTCATAAAACATAATGACTAAACACCAAAGAAATTGGATCAATCTGGGAGTATGTTCTCTGGATTTATTCTGATTGATATATTCTGATTGGTATATAGGTGCATGGGATTTTCTTAACTTTGGATATATGCATTTGTAAAGCACACCTGGCTGAATTTCTTATTCTTGGAAATAAAGGAATGTATCCCCAGGGCTGTATTGAGGGAGGCAACAGGACTTTAATGATTAGTTTGCAGTCTTGGCAGAGCTATTCAGTCACAGATGGACCTCACAAGTACTAAGATGAATTCTTGAATCAAGATACTAGGTTGGGCCTTGGGACTGTTGAATGTCTCTACATGTTCTCAATTCATCCATTGTTTTGCTATCAATAAATCACAGATAGGTAAATTCCCTTTGATTTTGAGCTGTATTTATTTTTCTTGAATCTGAAATGAGTTGCTGCAAATTGTTTAACATATATTTAAAGTACTTTGTGGTTTAAAAATTTTTTTTTAATTCTTAGGTTGAAATTTACAAAAATTATATTTCTAATATTAAACAGAACATTACATTTAAGTACATACCTTGTGAATATATATATATTATATATATATATATATATTATATATATATATGAATGACATGCATATATTTATTTGCTTACATTTTTAGATAATAGTCCAATATTTCTCAACTTCTGATCTTTTTTTGTATCATCCTTATGTTTGGAATGCATGTGAGTCAATGTTGCTTCCATTTGAAATCATACTTATGCTTTAAGGCCTACTTGAAATGCTATATCCTTATTGTAGCTTTCTTAGAACTCACCCTACTTTGAACTCTCCTAACATCTTACTAAATTCATACACTTTTGAGGTTTATATTATGTTAATTTGTACAAATGTTCTATTGTCTCCTCCCTAGCTCCCCCTTGACTTCAAACTTCTTCAGGGCAATGGACCATGCCATAAACTACGACTTTATCATCTTTATAACTTCATCAGTGCTTTACATATAACAAGTACTCAATTTATGATTTTTGTTTAATTGAATTGAATTTTTAAATGATAAGGATATGGTTTTATATTGCTTCAGCATGAAAGAATGCTTTGAATACTTTTGAAAAAAGATTTGGTGGTTACAAAAAATGCTTTATGGAAGTCATTCAGACTGCCTTATGTTTATACACACTAAATCCCTCTCCTCTGCAGCATAAATATTTTTGCAGGATAGAAAGAATATTTTGTGCTGAGATGTTCTCTTCTTTTCTTCCTATATTATGTTGGACTCAGAAAATCATGTTCACAAGCCAATCAAAGCATGCTTTGTGATCCTGATTAATGATGATTTTTTGAATGATCTAAGCATAAATTCTTCTTCGAATTAATTAATGCTACTAGAAACTCAGCAGATTAACAATTACTGTATAATTAAATTGATATTATAAGACTTTAAAATATATTTTAGAAAATGTAAATAACCTAGTTGACAATATTAAAAACAAAAACCAATTGACATGTTCTATAGACACAACTTTTGGTAATAAAATTAAATATAATATCAGTGCTGAAATTTACAGGTTGACAATTCTCTCCTGAAAAAAGGCCTAGCTACTGTAACATTAACATGTTTGCAGGATGTTTCAGAGTGGGAAGATTGATAATCAAGCAATGGATAGATTGTCTTACATGGATTATTATTTTATAATTTTATCATATGTACATATATGTACAGTGTTATTGATACCTTAAGACCAAGGACAGTTCAGATTAGCAGTAGGAAGAGAATGAATAAATTAGTTACTCATGCTTAATTATATATTTAAGCCCAAGAGATGAATAGAACTGAACTTTAGTACCTCAAACAAAAGTCTGGACATCAGCCCAGTGGTGACTAAAAAGGCACAAAAATACTTAGGAGCTTAAAGAAGGCAGTATAGAATTAGAAGGAAACTTGGAAATTATTCAATTCAATATTGATGTTTAAGTCCCTTATCATACCAATTAAGAAAGTGAGAACCAGAGAGGTCACTAAAGTCACACAAATATCTAGCAAATGTAACTAGGCTTCAAGTCTCCAGATTCTTTTACTATAGTCTTTCTAATATAGAGCACTGTCTACATTGCACTAAAGGCTTCAAGGATATATACATATCAAACCCTTCTCTATGTAATTGTTTAAGAATAAAAGATTCTTTTTGACTATTGTTAGGGATCAAATTTATGTTTACATTAAAATATGTGTCTGAATTTCACAGTTTTGTTTTTTTACTTTAGTATTCAAGGGACTCAAGTCATTGTTGACTTCAACTTTCACATGCTGCTTCTATTAGATCTCTGTTGGCAATAGAGTTTCAATCCAACATACATTTTTTAAAATGATCAGCTGTGGTCAAGGTACTGTGTGGGCACAAGGAAAACATTGGCAAATTTCAAAACAGTCCTTGGCCTCAAGAAGTTTATATGCTTTAATAAGATACAACACATAAAAAGATTATATTTTAAGGAGAGAATGCTACTAGCAGAATCTGAGAATCATAGATTTAGAGCTAGAAAAAATACATCTCATCCAATCCTCTTATTTTAAAGATGAAGAACTGAGTACCTGAGAGTATCTGAGAGAGAGAGAGTAAACCTGAGAGGTTAAATAGCTCATCCAGGAACACAGAGGTCATACTAAGACTTGGACCTAACCCTCCAACTCCAAAAATAGTTATTTGCTCACAATTACCACAAGAGAATTAATAAAGAAAGAATTTCTATAGGATATAGAACCTTAAATGTAAAGTACTTCATAAACATTATTTTTATAAATATGAACTTTAATTATTATTACAAATGTTTAATTATCTGAGAAGTTTGGAACTGTGAAGATAAAACCAAACACTACTATTAACAACTAATCTGACTTGGGGCAAACCTAAATCTTTCTACACCTCATTTTCCTTATCTTCAAAATGAAATGGTTGCACTAGGAGACCTCTAAAGGTCATTAGCAGGTATAACTCAATAATTCTTTCATCATTTTTAGTAAAGTTTTCCTTCTTATGTTTTTATTGTGGTAACCAGAATTCTTACTCATCTGTTGTTTCCATAGATTCCCAGAACCTTATGGTCAGAATTCTTTCCAAACCATAGCTCATTACTCCCCACTGATATGTTTACTTTGATTAGTCAACTAAAGGATATTCCTAGTGTAAATAAAATATATTTGCATAATACTGAAAGTAGCAACTAAATAGTTTTTCTCCTTGCTACCATAAGCCCACAGTTCACTCTTTTACAAATACATAATCACTCAGTGGGAAGAGAAGGGTCACATGTGAGGAATGTAAATGAGGACAGCATACCTCTAATACTATAGATATATTGATATTTTATGATAATATTGTAGTGTTGCCCTCTAATGGTCCTTTTTCCTACTTGGATTTCATCTCCACTGTTCAATACTAGGTTCCTCTGCTGATGTTTGCTGGGCATCTTGTCTTTGGGACTCTGTACTGTATATATCTATAGCCCATTTGATATTTAGGTGCCCAGATATTTTTAGAGTTACATAATAATCTGTTAAACATCCTTTGAGGGAGAAAACTTCTCTTTTGAAAGGGAAGATTGCAACTCTGTCATCTACCTCTATTACCCATGGGATATTGGATCAGAGATGTTGTATTTAGTTAGCTATTTCTCAACTATCATCCAACTATCATAGTATACCATAAAACCCCAGCTTTAGCCTTCAACTGATGTGCTATTTTAAAGACCACCTCTTTCCCTAACACCATTCTTGAGATGCAGTGGTTAGAAAGCCTCTCTCTTGCAGAGGGTGCTTCGTGTCTTTTAACAAACTGCTGTGAATTTTTTATCTTCACCAGAAGATAGTAGATTCCCTATCTAAAATGGTATCTTCTCTTAAAACAATTTACTCCTCTACAGTGTTTTCTGACTCTCTCCTTTTTACTCTCAAGTGGTTTATGGTCCAAAACTCATTTTAGTTCTTAGTTTTTGTTATGCCTCCTAGATGAGTCAAATATCTTCAGTTTCTACTTCATCAACAATAAAAATTAAATAAACAATCTGAATAGAATTGAAAAAGAAAGAATAAAGTGATTACCTTCACTTTTAAAAAACTGAATTCTCCTATTCTACTGAAATCAAGGGATTGATGTAGTTAGAGAACAAGGCAGCATTATATGGGTTAGAGTAGCATGGACTTAGAATCATGAAGTACTGGGTTCAAATATTGCTTCAGGCATTTACTATATATGTGACCTCCAGTGAGTTATTTCATTTCTTTAGGCCTCAATTTCATCATTTGTTAAATTTGAGCTTGGACTAAATGACCTCTAAGCTTCCTCCCAGCTTTGTCCTAATAACTCCCTGTTCCCCTTTGATGTCCTTACCTCCCCTCTTCAAGCATCAAAGTAGAATCTCACGTCTTTAACAATAATAGAGACTTCAAAGGCAAAAGATTTATCCTTTATCTTGCCATAATCTTTGGAAGAAGTCATTTATTTTGCAAGCTGGAAGAATTAGTTTTTCCATTTCCTTTGGTCTCATAGGGATCTTACACAGTGAGATTATCTATATTTACTTTTTAGGATGCAGCTAAGCTAAGTTGCCTCTGATGACTTTCTTTGACTAAAGAATCATAGTATCATAGATTTAGAACTAGAGGAGACATTAGAAACTATCTAGTCTAAATCCTTCATTTTAGAGATGAGAAATACATGCCCACAATGGTTGAATAATTTGCCCAAAGTCAGGATTTAACCACATCTTCTAACTTCAAATTCAACACTCTTGCTATTGTCTTATGCTATCATTAAGGGCTTTCATAGCTTATTATGTCAGCAGAACCTTGCAGATATTTTGACTATTTCTCATACAATTTTCAAAATTAAATTGTTTCCTTTTCATCTAATATTACAGAATTACAAAACTGTGGTATTTTAGATTTAGAAGGTAATCTCTGTGGCCATCTAGTTCAACTTAGAAAAAGAATACCTATTGTGGCAAACTCAGGAAATAATAAGGCTATCTCAGAGACCCAATATAAAAATTTATAAATTTTTGTATCCATTATAATAGACAAAAATAGATGTAGTTCTATAACTAGGGTAGGGTGATTGGGACATTGAACAAGGTTGTCAGTGTCTAGGGGCAAACACATCCTTCTTGTGACCAACAATCTTGTGCTTGATGGTCTTCTGTCAAATAAGATATTTCAATTTTTCCATCTACTAATTTTATCCTCAAGGTTTCAGTGTTGTTGTTTTGTCCTAAGAACTATTTTCATCTTAAATCTTCAAAAACACATAGGCAAGATTCTCAGAGGTACAGGCTAACCCCTCTTCTAGAAAAACTGCATGTGAATTGAAATGTTCTTTGTGATATTATTGCTCCTTTCTTTCCATTACTTTCCCGTTGACTGCTACCATTTCCACAAAATACTTTCTTCACTGGGATGGCACAATTCTCCAACTCTCAACTCTGGCCTTCCTATTGTTTTTGCCAAAGATAAGTTATAGCTATGAATAGAAGTAGGAGTAGGTAAAGAAGGATAGCAAAGAGTACTAGTAATCTTTTCCAGGTTTGAGGCACTAATAGTTTGAAGAAAACATGTTATTTAGATGAGACACTTTACTAGGAAATGGATAACCTGGATTACAAGGGAAAATATTGATTCCAATGTGTCATAAACAGATGTAGAAATTGAAACAGGCATAAGCTGCCTCCCACATAGTACTTATTTTGAAAAGAAAAAAAAAATAGTTTTTTTTTCTTATTTTATTTTTAAAGATTTGATTTAGCCTTAAGGGTTGGCTTTTGGTCATGGAATGGCTGTCCACATGGCACACCACCCAGCTGAAGAAAGCCACATTTCCAGATGCTCCTCTCGTGCACCCAAATGTAACAGAAGGGAGTGAATTTTTATTGCCAGATCCCACAGCTCCCCAGCATTCCAGCAATGCCTCCACCCACTTGGGAGGGGGGTAGTACATAGGAATGTCTTCTTTGTCTCTGTTTCTCCATCTCTGTCTCTGTCTATTTGTTTCTCTCTCTCTGTCTGTCTCTGTCTCTGTCTCTCCTCTCTCTCTCTCTCTCTCTCTCTCTCTCTCTCTCTCTCTCTCTCTCCTCAATTCCCAGACCTCTGTTATTTGAGGTTGAGAAGAAGTGAATTCTCTAGTTTCTAATTTTTTCATATAGAGTTCTTAGTATCCCTCTTGCTTTGTCTTCTGTGGCATTTCTTCTGCTTGAAGGTGAAAGTATGTTAAAAAGAAACTCAAGTATTTGATAAATAGCAAATTAAGAAGGATGTATAATGACCTCATTTAGCTTGCAGATTGTTGTTATTGTTGCAGATGCCTGTGTACAGTATATAATTGAAAGTGAAGCTGAATAATGAATACCCAAGAACAAATTCTAACTTTAGTGAATACATATTCAAAGTTAAGGGTCAAGATTTGAGGGATGATTTTACTGGTATAGAAACTATTAGGTGAGAAAACTCTTTCTACCAAATTCGGATCATTCCCTTCTCTGCAATACTGAGATTAAATAATTTGTTTACACATAGCCAGTGTATATCACAAAGGGACTAGAATCCATGTCTTCTTAACTTTTAGGACTGGTCTCTACTATGTAATGCTGCCTCTCTTGATCTGTTTGTGAAAGTGAAGGCAAAGAAGAGAAAAAAGGATGAAATCATAAGGGAAGAAAATCTCTTGCTGAGTCTTGGTGCTTTTCTATTTTGCAATCTTAGAGTGAGGAGTTTAATTTTGAGTGGACTATATGTTTTATATGCCATGTTTTATGCTTACAACAGATCATACTGATTAATTAATATTCTTTATCTGCCATATATGTAATGATGATATATATAAATTATGTAGTTAGGTTCCTTCCTGACTTACAGGGATATACCTAAGAATCAGAAACTTCTTTCCATTTCCTAGTTGTAAGTTGAAACTAGAACTATTATTCATGGAACAGGAGCTTCGTGAACAAAAAAAAGGCATTAAGAAAGTTATCATTTTGGTATGATAGTATTAATTATTATTGTTACTATTAAATTTTCTCACAAGAGAAGTCCCCATTACAATAAAATTGCAGTTTTAGGCCCTAATGTTATTTAGTAATGCTAAAACATCTAGAATTATTTATGATCAATGGAATGAAAACTTTATCTGATGAGGAGAAAAGGATGCCTATTTTAATAAAAGTTTCTATATAAAGTATTGTCCTATGTGGTGGTTCTGACTTTGTGCATGAAAAATTCATTTTCTTAGGATTTCATCCAGTTGAAATATCTGTAAGGTTCCAGAATATTCAAGATATAGACGATTATGAACATGGAATATGTGTCAAACACACTTGTTTGGAAGGAAGATGAATCTTCTGTAGAAATTGGAAGGAAAAAAAACCTTTAGATTTTTGAGACAGGGTTTTGTTCAAGAAAGCACATTTCCTGCAAGTAAAGTAGTGTCTAAAGAAGAAAAAACTTGAACAGATAATCCATTCTGTTAATGTATATTCTATATGGTGTATGAGTCCGCATTGGCAAATGGGAATTTCTGATTTATTTCTTTATTTTTTGTAGGTAGTTGAATATAATTTTGTCATTCTATAATAACAGAAAGTGTTTGAATGGCACTACAAAATTGTACTTGGCCTATGCTGAGTGTTGCAGAGACGTGCACTGATAAATCGGCTACTGCATTTGGGAGCAATGGGTTTAAAACATGTTATAGAAGAAAACAAACTGAAACAAATGAGTGTCAAAGCAGAATTTAAAAGTGTTTCCTAACAGAGGAGATACATAATGAGCTACGAGAAAATAAATGCTGGTTTCCCAAAGGGAGCATTTCTTTCTGATGGCTGCTGGCCAAATCACATAATCTTCCTGTTCCAAATAGAAACCCTGCTGTTGATTGCAACTACCAAAGGAAGAGAAGAGGAGTGCTGTTTTAAGAAATGGAGGAGTGATTGACTTGAGGGTATTGAACAGTATTGAAGGCTATTATTTGCAGCAGAACATGGGGTTGGCTTGGAATATGGTGGTATGAAAATTATTTAACACAGGTAAATTCTGTGATGTGTTGTGCTTCAGCCATGGGGGATGTGATGGATGAATGAGAAAGTATGTATGGGGAACTCATCTGATGCATTTTTGGAGACTCAGATACCTCAATTGAATTCTAATAATGATAAGAGTTATATACACTCACTCTAGTAGTTGAGGTAAGAGGTAGCATAAGGCAATGAAAGCTGGGAAATCTATTAAATCAAAATGGCAGCTGTTTTGGCTTAAGATGAAATGACCTCTCTCAAGTATTAAGTTTACCACTTCATACAGTAATACTCAATTACTGTGATCCTTAGCTATTCATGGATTACCAAGAATATAATGGGGCTACTTTAGGGTTTTGGGTTGGGACAAGAATAGAATCAATAAAGCCACTGTCAATTGCCTGGGTTCACATTAGCTTTCAGCCCCAGGAACCCTAGAGGATTACGTTGACACTGGTGTATTTTCTTATCCCCAGCTTTGAGATTCTTAGCTACTCTAGGAGGATTCCAAGATGGTACAATCCAGAACCTTTTAGATCTCCTTAGAGGCTACTGAAAATTTTGAGGGTACAGGGGACTGATATATGTCTTTTTTTTCTTCTGATAGAGCCTTTATGTCCATTATGGAGAATTCTTCTCCAAAGATAAGAACTAAGCTCAGTCAATCAATCAACAAATATTTATTAATCATTCTCTATATGCCTATCACTATTTTAGGATGATCTGGGAATATATAAAATGAAGCAATGTTTATTCCCAAGAAGCAAGATTAGATAATACAATTCTGATTATTAAACTCTGGACTTCCTAGGACTACAGTTTCATTATTATTTATTTCTTTTATACTGCTTCTCACTTAATAAAGAATATAGAGCCAAGAATCTATAACTTTAGATAAACATGAATTTTCCTGTTAACCACCCATTCCTGGTTGTATTATGGTTGTATTGTTCCTCTCAGCTTCCATTCATCTTGTTCACTCATTCTCACCACAAACTCTGCTCACCACCATGATCAAGCTGCTAACAATACTCCCAGGTATTAATTATCTCTATTTTATAGAGAAGCAAACTGAGACTACAAGATATTATAATATGCCCAGGGTCATACAGGTAGAGAAGATCCAGATTAGAATCTGGATTACCTTGATTCCACACCTGGTGCTCTTAGCCACCTCATTTAGCTCACCTTGTAGCAAATATAAGCACATTTCTAGTGGCATCTAAAATAGGTGATTTTTCTTTTTTAAAAAATAATATTTTTCCCCAATTACAGGTAAAAATAATTTTTAACATTTAATTTTTCTTAATGTTTTGAATTATAAATTTTATTATTTCTTCCCCAAACCCTTCCCATAGATGATAAGCAATCTGATAATAAGTTTAAAATGTTCAATCACATAAAATATATTGCCAAATTTTATACAATTGGAATTAGCAGAAAGCTCAGCAAGTCTGGATACAATAATATTATAATTATGGCATTAATCCAAGGTCAATAGTGACTTGTTAGAGGAATGAAGGACAAAAATAACAAGCTTCAAATATCTGTCTCTTACTTCCATCCTTTTTCAATGTTCAACTTAAATATAGTATCCTCTTAGAAGCAGTCCTTGATTTTTCTGGTTATTAATGTTCTCTGTCTCCTCAAATTATCTATATTTTGTAATTTGTTTCTATGATGTAGAATAGTGGAATTGAAGTTTCTTGAAGGCAAGAACTATTTTTCATTTTTTCTTTTAGCCTATCTCTATTTATTCATGACAGTATATTGTTACTGTATCCTGAAGGAGCTATGGAATTCCTATTTTGTGAAGTTCTAATGGCCTCCTTCTATAGATCTATATATTTATTTAGCTGGCTACCAGTACTTTCATTCTGTCCATTTTCCAATCTGATGCCTCATGTGCCTCTCCTCCCCTGCTCACTCCTTCCATCTCTTGTTCTGAAAACTAGTTACATCAATACTATTACTGCTTCTGGAATAGTCAATTAACTTCTTTATTGTTCCCTTGTGATTTATTTGATAAAAACTTTCTTTTCAGACCACCACTTCATTATGTGTTTATCTTCCTATTGAAATGTAGGCTCCATGAGCAATTTGTAACTATGCTCAAAAAGTTATCAAACTGTACATACTCTTTGATCCAGCGGTGTTACTTTTGGGCTTATATCCCAAAGAGATCTTAGAGAAGGGAAAGGGACCTGTATGTGCAAAAATGTCTGTGGCAGTCCTCTTTGTAGTGGCTAGAAACTGGAAATTGAATGGATGCCCATCAACTGGAGAATGATTGAATAAGTTGTGGTATATGAATATTATGGAATATTATTGTTCTGTAAGAAATGACCGCAGGATGATTTCAGAAAGGCATGGAGAGACTTAACATGAACTGATACTGAGTGAAATAAGTAGACCAGGAGATCACTATATACTTCAACAACAATTCTATATGATGATCAATTCTGATGGACTTGGCTCTCTTCAACAATGAGATGAACCAAATCAGTTCCATTTGTTCAATAATGAAGAGAACCAGCTATACCTTGTGAAAAACTATGAGAAATGAGTATGAACATAGCATTTCTACTCCCTCTGTTTTTGTCTACTTGCATCTTTGATTTCCTTCTCAGGTTATTTTTATCTTATTTCTAAGTCCAATTTTTCTTATGCTCCAAAATAACTGTATGGATATGTATACATATATTGTATTTAACATATATGTTTAACATATTTAACATGTATTGGTCTACCTGCCATCTAGGGGAGAGGATGGGGGGAAGGAGGGGAAAAGTTGTAACAGAAGGTTTTGCAAGGATCAATGTTGAAAAATTATCCATGTATATGTCTTTTAAAGGTTGACTTGCTTTTTTTTTAAAAAAATATTTTCTCAGAAACTAAGCATTGTGCCAGACATACATTCATTCTATCTCCTGTTCTTATGAACAGAGTTCATTGCATATATTAGGCACTTAAATGTTTGATTTGGCACAACTGAACACTTTCTTGGGGGAGGGGAGAAGCTGTTTCAATTTACTTGAAATATTATTAATCTTTTTATTTTTTTAACTGAATTCTTCTGTATGAAGATACCAATTCTTAAAATTTGTTCAGGTTTTTATTTATGATTTTTAATTATCTGGTAATTATTCCACTACAATTAGCAATAATAATCTTAAGAAGAAAATTAAGATTAACACTGTATTTTATTGAGTATCCACAAACTGATCAATTAGGGAGCAAGCAGGAAACTAGCATCACACATTGGAACTTTTGTCTCTGAAGTCAGAAGATGTAGATTCAAATCTTGCCTCTGATATTTGATGCTTTGCTTACCTAGTTACTTAACCTAATTGGACCTTATGCATAGTATGAAAAAGTAGCTGGGTTCTTAACCTGGAATTCATGAAGCTGTTTTGAAAAATATTTTGATAATTGTATTTCAGGATAATTGTTTTCCTTTATTATTCTGTGGATTTGTTTTTCTTTATTTTAAAACATTATTGTGAGACTGTAGCTTCAACAGAATACCAAGGAAATCCATGACACAGAAAATTTGTGAATCTCAAGAGCAGATGGATTTCCAGGTTCTTTTTAAACTAGCTAGAAATTATGCTTTTCTTTGCAGTTCTAAAACACTTTTGTTGGCCAGCTAGGTGGCATAATGGTTAGATTGCCAGGACTGAAGTCAGGAAGACTCATCTTCATGAATTCCATTCTAGTCTCAGACATTTCCTCGTTCTATGATCTGGTCATTTAATCCTGTTTGCCTCAGTTTCCTCATCTTTAAAATGGTACCTTTACCAAGAAAACTCCAAATGGGGTACTGCTGAAGTTTACTGAACAACAACAGCAACAACAGGCTCTTGCCAGCAAGAATGTAACAATTTAAGTGAGAAAATAATTGTATCAATAATGTGACTGCATCTATGAGAAGTTGCATTGCAGAGGATACAAGCAGTAAGTAGGCTTTTGAAATAGTTGTATTTTGGTTCAGAACTTTATGAAAACTGATCTCATGTTTTACATTTGGAGACTGAATTGCAGTTTAATTAGAGGAATGAAAAAAATGTTTTGGGTGAATCTCTTTGGAATTTTGATTGGAAATGTCCACAAAAGAGAACTTTTTCAAAATCAGTTTTACTGTTCTGTTTAGATCATTAAAACAGAAGACACATTTTGAGATCTATCAGCCATATGAAGAATATTTCTGTTGAATCCTCTGATATCTTTTCTTGTTCAATATATCTTGTAAGTTGGGACCAAATGAAGGTGATGTAATGCATAATTTCATCTTCTTCCATCTTGTCAAAATATTAAATAAATATTAATGTAAATTGATTTATTTTAGATTATGTGAATAGTTAGTTGGTTTTTACTATCCTTTAACATATGGCCATAGAATTATGGCTATAAAATAAATTAGAGGTCATCCAGTTCAATGTTCTAATTTCACTGAGAAAACTGAGCTAAAATGATTTTCTGAAAGTTTAGATATATGTCACTTTTAAAAAAATATATCTTTATTCTTAAATGAATTATTGTAAATTTAACATTAAAAGACAATGCAATGAAAATTGCTTTATAATTATGCACATTTAAAGTCTTTTCAATGTACCAAATGTTCTTTTCATCATGGCCAAAATCATTTTTTTTTTTGTTCTTTCACATTTACTTTTCCTCTTGTATTGTTAAACTTACAGTATAATCTGTTCTGACTCCTTTTTTTTTTTTTTTGCTTTGCCTTGCAGTTTTCATTTTACTTCTAATACCTAATCAGTCTTATTTGAATGATTGAATTACATTAAGTGTAAAATTTATTTAACTATCACTCCATTGTTGAATATTTATATTATTTCCCTTTTTGGAAAATTATAAACAATATTGCTTTAAACAGTTATAAATTTTAAAATTTATGACACCATTGTCAGGTATGTTCCTAGCAATGAAATTACTGGGTCAAACAAAATGATTTTTAAAATAAGTTTTAATGCATGCTATCAGATTGCCCTTCAAGTAAAATGATCTCTTATATGCCTCCACAACTCTGTCAGGATTGGGTCACATTGTTTAAAAAAAATTTTTTTTTATTGTCAAGTTGGTGGAGGAAAAGTAGTATCAATTTCATTTTGAATTCTTTGAAGTGATTGTTAATAATCTGTTTCCCCTTTAAAAATGATTTATTCTTTGTTTATCCTTTTTTTTTTACTTGTACATTGCAGATATCAAATTTTTGCTGATTATATGTGTCAATCTTCCTAGTCTTTCTTATTCTTGTTCTATTTGTAGGGAATGAAAAAAAATTCTCTCATCCTCAAAACTAAAATAAGTACCTCATTTGAATTCTTTTCTTTCTGTAGAAAGTTATTTTCTGGAACTCATTGCAGTAGCCCTCCAATTGTTTATTTTAGTCACTATAGTTTTACATTTGTTCTAATACGGGTTATATATATTTCTAGATAGCTCAATTCCCAAATATTTAATGAATTTTATTTATACAAATGATATGTATTTGTTGTTGTATATGATTCTTCTTGATCCCATGGATCACACTCTTCATAGTTTTTTGGTTTGAATGGTTTGCAGTTGCCTTTGCTAGTGGACTTTAAAGCAAATGAAAATTAAATGACTTGTCCAGTATCACATAGATAGCAAGTGTCTGAGGTCAGATTTGAATTGAGGTCTTCCTAAATACAGTATTAGTATTTTATCCATTGTACCATCTAGCTGCCGCATTTGTATTTTATGCACACACATACCAAATATTTTATCTCTTCTACTAACAGGTAGGATTTAAGAATGCTATAAGTTTATCTGCAAAACTGCAATGTAGATGAATCCATTTATTATTTTCATTGATATTTGGTTGAAACAATTGAATTTTTAAATACATATTATAATGCTATCTGCAAAAAGTGATGTTTTGATTTCTCTATTTTCAAGTTAATCCTTTTAACCTATGCTTAACCTGTATTATTATATTTGTTAGAATTTGAAAGTCAAATAAAAGTTGATATTCTTGTTTTGTGGTTGTTTTTTATATCATGAATGATTCTTATTGATTTATGCTGGTGCTTACATTAAGATACTTAATTTTCCTAGTGTATCTAGGCAGAAAAAATACTCAAAATGTGAGTTAATTACATACAGCTATTATTACTGTTGAGTAGAGGGAATTATTAGTAAGGTATGGGCTGAATTAGATGATCTCTAAGATCTTTTTTCTATTCTCAGACACTGAGGATGCTGTCAAATAGTTCAATATCAGAAAAAGATTTGGTTTTATCAGTGAAAGTAACAGTAAAGGACCATATTAACATCTACATTTTGCTTCATCTAAAGAACATCTGATTTGTACCTGATCAGAAACTAATGACATTTATCAGAATTTGAATACTTGAATTTTTTTTCTCTTAAGAAATTATATTTCTTTCTACTTTTTTTTCCCAGTTGTATCTTTTTGAATATTTAAAAATGCAATCTCCATGGTGAAACAGCCTCTAGGAAAGATAGAATTGGTTGAGAGCTTTTTTCCTATCATGTTTGCTGTCCCTCAGTACCTGATTTTGGGCTCATAGCATAGCAGGCTCAATTTATGTGAAGGGATGAATTTTGTAATTTCTTCTTTGATATGTTTTCATATAGGGCTCACTATGTTTTGTTCTGGTGCACTGAGAGTTTATTTTCAATTATAGTCATTAGTATTAATTTCCAATAATTATTGAGTATACAAGAATGGGGAGAAATATAAAATGCTGATGCAACAGAAGTGATCTTAAGCCTTTGAGGAGTGTAGGATGATAAAGCAATATGAGTATGCTTAAATAACCCACTTATGTAGCTTAAATGCTAAATTGGCCTCCTTTTAGAAAATGGTTTTATAATCCAGTATTATAATTCTCATTCAAAGAAATGCCTGACAAATTCATTTTTCCATAGTTAATATAATTAGTACACTGGACATATTTGCCACATAACTATGGCATTTTGCAGGAAGTCTCTGGGAGGGGATGTAGAAAGAAAATTTCTTCCCTATTAGTTTATGAGTGAGTGAGTTCCCCTTCTTTGGGTGGAAAGGGAGAATTGCTCATTATTTGTTTAGTCTTTGTGGTATTTGGGAATGAGTTAATTTCACTCCCACATAATATACATCAGAGCACTATTCTGCTTTTAAAAAGTTGAATGCATAAATAGTATTCAAACACAGAAATGTGATGATATATTTTATTATGGGATGTTGAAAAAACCCACCAGTTTATTCTTAAGTGTTCTTTTGTTAAAACAGAATATAATATATTGGGAAAACCTTGAGTTGCCATGGAAACCAGAGTATTATACACCTGCATACCGGGAATGCATTTTGAATAACTGGGAATTTGCTGAATTCAGTAGATGAGGATCTTAATCTTAAGAGTGGTTCTAGAGAAGGCAGATGCACCTGAATTAGTCTGATTTGAATTTTGAGTATGCAAAGTTACAACATATGGTTGTTTAAGGAATTGAGAGTAATGGAAATAGTATCTGAGACCACATGGTCAGTTTTTATGTAGTTTCAATGTGACATAATGAAATTCCTTTCTGAATTTTCACTCGTTCTGTTTGCAATGGGAAATTGTCTTGATCCCATTGAGGATTTGAATTGTGGGAAAGTTTATTTTCTTAGAGAATGAAAAGATGTGGGACAAAATAGTCTCTTGTGATTATAGCCATGCCTCCTCTCCTAGTCCCAGTAGTCAGCCATATCCTTCACCATTATTCCAGGCACTTACTGGCAGTTGCCTCCATTCTGTTCCACTTTGTCCTTCCCATGAAAAGTGAGTGATGAAGAACAGAAAAGAAACCCTCATGATCCTAAGTGTCAAGTGTACAGAAACTTCATTGTGAACCACATGTATTCCAAGGATCTTGAAGTCTGTGTCAAGAGAACATAAGCTCTGGAAGAATCTAACATGTTCCTTTATGTCTTCATCCTCTCATAAATCCTTCACCAATGGATATATATCCAACATACCATTGACTTTCTTCTGGATCATATGAAATGATGAAGGTACCACTCACTGGAGTACATAGATTCTTTATTTGTTATCCTTCATTCTTTATACATTACAATCCTACCTTCTGTTCTCATCATACATCTTTTGGATACTATTTTGAAACCACTTTTTTTTTTTTTACATTCAGTTTTTTCTTAATAACAAATAATAGTCTTATAACCAGCTTGACTATCTTCATTTGACCTGAAGTTTTAATTCTCCAGAGACTTCCTATTTCCTTCATATTCCTAGAACATGACCAAAAGAATAATGGAGTTAAAACCATGGATTTATAGAGACATTTCAGGTCACTGAACACGGTCAATTTTCCATATGTGATCTATATTGCCCCACAGATATATTGCTTATGGGTGAGAGTTTATCATATACTCAATCCAGACCTACTACACTTCTCTCCAGGAACTTTTATACCTTTCTATCTTATTCCCCTCTTGGCCTCCAATCTGGCATTCCAATCTATTTCTTTGGGCCTTGTGTACCTGATTTGTGAGAGTTTGTCTGACTTACACCCACTGGACTGCTCACTTTCATGCCATGTGTATATTTTCTCCCGACCTTCTCAATTTCTACCATGTGTATTTGTGGGCACAAAGCATTTTTGCATTGTCATTCCTGGAAAGAATATTTAAATCAATTCCTTTATGAATTTAGTTACTATCCCTGGACTTCCCCAATCAAAATAGCTCTCCCTGTCCACCGCTCCCTTATAGATGTTTCTTTCTCCTTTTAGAAAGGAAACATATTGTAATCAGAGCTGATTTTGCTTTTGATATTTATATTTTCAACATTTATCATAGTTTCTATCATTCAGTGGACACTTAAGTATTTTTTTCTTTCACTTTGTCATTTGTCTAGTAATTCATTCTATTGTCTTTCCTGCCACGGTGCACTAGTACAAGACTGAAAGGTGATTACATGGAATCCTTCAGATAATATTTCTTGAAGTGTAATTTTACTTAATGAGGCTACTTTGATTTCTCTACTGTGATTTAGGAATAAATCCTAAAGCATTTATTGAGTATTTATCATGGACAAACCACTGTGCTAAAGCCTAGAGACAACAACAGATCAGTGTGGTCCCTGCTTTCAAACAGCTCAGAATTTTAATAGAGTGAGAAGACATCAGCTGCAAGTCAGATGGAAAGTCTTGGGAATCTTTAGGTTACTGCAGCCAAACAGTTGATAATATATCTTTTTTGTTGTCATTTCCATTATTATAACCATACTGATTTGTGATTCTGAACACTTTGACAATCCAGAATCAAGTCTGGTGATGGAGGGAGGGAAGGTCTTGCTGTTACTGAACCTGTTGGGATAGGTGGCAACTGATTGATGGTTCTGGATCAGGCCTTTCTCGGTTAAGAGTTGTTCCCTTTGATAATGGTAATAAGTAGGACCAGTAGAGTGTGTGTATGTGTGTGATGTGTGTGTGTGTATGTGGTATGTGTGGTGTGTGGTGTGTGTGTGTATGTATGTGTGTGTATGTGCATGCACACATGTGTGCGTGGAGGTGGGCCAATGGTATTTTTTGGGAGATTTTTTTTTACATAGTTAATTATGGAACTCAGGCCCATGGAAATGATAGAGTTCATAGGGAGTTTTCCGTTTAAAAATGTTTGGTTAAACAAAATACATCTTCTGTAAATAAACCCAACACAAGGTCAAGAAATGTGAGGAAGGGAAACAAAAAAAAAATTAGACTAGAATTGGTTGCCAATGGGCAATAGGCTTGGGGGATCCTTTTCCTTGTAGGTATAAGGATCTCTGTGCTTTTAGGCATCAGCATGGGTCATTGTTTCTGACCAACAGAGTTGGATATGGACAGAGAAACTAATTCTGAAATGTTTATTGTGTCTTTGCATATACCTTTGGTAGGTGAATTCCAAGGTTTATGAGGTCTCCTATTCCACTTACATAGGTCTTCCTGTGAAATGGCTTGCTGTCATGAACAGAGCTCCTTTAAGCCCACCAAAGTTGGCTGGATCTTCTGGTTATTGGTGGTGATTGGAATGTTAATCATGCAAGGCTCAAGTAGCAGAGTTAGTATGGAAAACAGTGCAGGAGACATTGCATCTAGACTCTGGAAGAGTATAAAGCAGCAACTGCTTTCTGGTCACTACATTTAATCATTAAAAAAAAAGACCTTGTTGGATTGTTAGCCTGCTCAGGCTTGTCTTATAGGTCTTGTTTTGCTATTGGAGAGAAATTTGCCCATTTTGCAAATGGGCTTTATTTACCTTTTTGACTTTATTCTGTCATTATCATCGTGAGTAATAGCCAAATAGGCTACTCCTGTATTTTTATTACTAAGGTAGTCAATTGCTCAGATGACTAATGTTGAGGGAGTCAAATTATCATTATCTTCTACTCTTTAATCTTCCAGAATTAGGGAAAAAAAAGTGACCACCCGAAAAAGGCTCTGTTGGTGGCTAAAGGTCATTTCTGAGCTAACTAGTCAAAAACCATTCCCACAGAGCTCATGCTGCCATATTTAAGGGCCCTGGCTCTGGGAACTGCCTCTACTTCCAGTCCTTCTTTGGGCTCCCAACACTTTGCTAGGTGTTCCATCCTCAACTACTAGAGTTCCTCTAAAAAAGAAAGTTTTCAACTCATTCTGGGGAGATACTTAGGGGTAAAGTTGCAGAGTTCACTTCCCTTTTTACTACAATTTTCTTCACCTAAAGCTTTGACACAATGTAGTAAAATGATGGGGACTTTATAATACAAGTCACCTAAGGCCAAGCTATACCTTCACTTAGTATATATTTAATTTCTCTACCTTGCCCCTCATGAACATGATAGAATTCTACCATGTCCAATTTAAAGAAATTTTCTTTTTGAAAAACACTCAGAGCAATTTGGAATTATGCTTAAGAGACTACAAAACTGTTCATTCCTTTTGATCCAGTAATGTTTCTACTGGGTCTATGTCCCAAAGAGATCACGAAAGTGGGGAAAGAACTTACATTTGCAAAAATGTTTGTAGCAGCTTTTTTTTTTTTTGTGTGTGTGTGTGTGTGTGTGTGTGGTAGTAAAGAATTGGAAAGGGAGCAGCTGCCCATCATTTGGGGAATGGCTGAACAAGTTGTGGTATAAGAAGATAATGGAATATTATTGTTCTTAAAAAAAAATGATGAACAAGATGATTTTAGAAAAATCTGGAAAGATTTACACAAACTGATGTTAAGCAAAAGAAACAGAATCAGGACTGCATTGTACACAATAACAGCAAGAATGTGCTATAATCAACTATGAAAGATGATTTTTCTCAGTAGTTCAGTGATCCAAGGCAGTCCCAATAGACAGTGTAGAAAATGCCATCTGCACAAAAAGGACTGCTACAAACATTTTTGCCCATGGATTTTTTTCTTTCTTTTATAATCTCTTTGGGATACAGACCCAGTAGAAACACTACAGGATCAAAAGGAACCAAGAGTTTTATAGCTCCTTGGTCATAGTTCCAAATTTCTTTGAGAAGAAAATTGCTCAAAAAGAAAATTTCTTTAAATTGAACATTGGTAGAATTCTACCATGCTCAGGAGGGGGCAAAGGAGATTTAATGTAAATCAATACATGCTATATTCACTTCTTTTTTTTTTTAAATCTCCCATGGTTTTTCCTTTTTGTTCAGACTTTTTTCTCCCAAAATAATTCATAAAACAGTGTGTATTAAAAATAAACAATCAAATAAATAAAAGAATTGATGAGCAGGCTGATTTCAGAAAAGCATAGAAAGACTGTGTAAGCTGATGCTAAATGAAGTAAGCAGAACCAAGAAGACATTGTAGATAATAACAAGACAATATGATGATCAACCATGATAGACTTGGCTCTTTTCTCCAAGGAATTCCAATAGACTTGTGATGGAAAGTGCTAACCACATCCAGAGAGAGAACTCTGGAGACTGAAGGTAGATCAAAACATAGTATTTTCACCTTTGTTGTTGTTTTTGTTTGCTTGTTTTTTTTGTCTTTCTCATATTTTTTTTTCTTTTTAATCTGATTTTTATTGCCTAGAATGACAAATACAGAAATATATTTAGAAAAACTGCACATGTTTAAGCTATATCAAATTGCTTGCTATCTTGGGGAGGGTAAAGAGGAAAGAGAGGTAGAAAAATTTGAAACAAAAAATTTTACAAAGATGAATGTTGAAAACTAACTTTGCATGTATTTGGAAAAATGAAATACTATTAAATTTTTTTTTAAAAAGAAAAACACTTAGGATGGTCTCTTTTCTTCATTCATTCATTCATTTCATGTCTATTAATTTCCAAATAGGAAAAGTTTAAAAAAATCAAATCAATCGTTATGACTATTTGACACCAACAATTATTATTAATTTTTTTTTGTTTTTTAGCTTTTAATTGATTTAGGATGTTATAGTTTCAGTCATTCGTTTCTACTTGAATCCAAAAAGTACAATTGCAGAATTAATTAAGACTGTTTATGCTCCTTCACCCTCTCATAAACTATGCTATCTATATTCATGCTTTGTTCTTCCTTCTATATCATAAATTTCTTTTTTCTCTTAAAAATATAATAGACTTATCATGTATATATTTTTTCCTTTTTTCCCCTCCCTCTTTCTCTCCCCATGGCTACCATTAGACACAAATCATTATAAAAATATAAAATTATTTTATATTTACTTCTATTTCAGTTATTTCTCTGGATGTAGTTAACATCTTTCTTCATATATCCTTTGATTAATTAAGGTATTTATAATAATCAAAATGACTTATTTGTTTACAGTTATTCTAAAAACAATATTGTTGTTACTGTATATAATGTTCTCTTGGCTCTGCTCATTTCACTCTTCATTATTTCATGCAAGTCTTTCCATATTTTTCTTTAATCATTGAACTCAGCATTTCTTATAGCACAGTAATATTCCATCATAGTCATATACAACAACTTGTTTAATCATTCCTCAATTGATGGGCATCCTTGCAATTTCCAGGTCTTTGTCCCCATAAAGAACTGCTATAAACATTTTTAGAATATGTAGTTTCTTTTCCCTTTTTCCTAATCATCTTTCCTTTAGATACATATTCTCAATTAAGGTGGGGTTGAGGTTTAGAGTCATTCAGCATGCTTTGCTAAGTAGAGTTATGGAGATAATTTTCTGAGAGGTCCCTAACTTTTTGTCCTTCCAAGCTAGTTACCTGGGTTTTATGAGTATTTTGAGGTCCTTGAGTTTGACAGAAAAAATGGAAGTAGAGGTATCATCTACCAATCAGGGATTAATATCAGCAAAGATTATATTAAGTCCCTTGTGTGACCTCTACAAGGACGGTGAAAGTCAATGTTAGGAGAATTCTTTCTGCTTTAAAGTAAAACCATTTGGGCTTGCTTTAAACTTGGACCACATTATCACTTCCTTTCTTCTCCAAAAACAAGTGACTTTCACCCTACACTGTCAAGTCTGGAAAGATATGGGATAGAGAGAGAGAGAGAGATCTTTGATGACAGAGGTCACAACACATTGATGGTTCTGGGGATGCAGGAGAGGGGGAGGAGCTTCTGTAGGAAGAAAGGAAAAAATGGCAGAACTAGATTATATATCTGCCTTCCAACTCTGGTATGACAAGCAGCAATTGACACTTATTTCCTTGGAGCTGATGTTTCAAAAATTTCCTGAGCTCACTCTCACCTCCTATTAACTCAGACACTTTGAACTTGGAGTCAAGGTTGTACTAGATGCTTCTCACATCTTAGACACAAATCCACTGCTGCCTTTTGAATGGAAGCTTTAATGGAGTCCAGCAGAGGCTAGAGCAGAGATTTATGATGAAACCCAGGATGTAAGAGAGGACACTGACATCCCTTCATTTGTCTCACAAAACTGTTTCATAGCCTTTGGTCTTAAAGGCTGCCATGATGATATTTCCATCATAATTCCCATTTCCTAGCATGTTCTTCTTATGAGATGTCACCATGGTATTTGGAAACAGTCTCTGAAATATCTCTTATTGTGTTTCCTAGATGAAGGAATTGCTGTCTTGGAAAATGTTGTTGAATGAGTAGTAAGCACACAATTCCCAGCCCTGCTAATGTGGGTGGGTATGAGTGGCTGAAGCAATTCTCATAATTTTGATTTAGTCTTATCACCTCTCCATGTCATTCAACTTATGTTTTTGCTTTCCAGAGAGAGATGGCCACTTCTTTTCTTCTGAGG
Organism: Sarcophilus harrisii; assembly: GCF_902635505.1. Classification (NCBI taxonomy): domain Eukaryota; kingdom Metazoa; phylum Chordata; class Mammalia; order Dasyuromorphia; family Dasyuridae; genus Sarcophilus; species Sarcophilus harrisii. The sequence goes on along the minus strand of NC_045429.1, from coordinate 235,363,668 downwards.
TAAAATGCAAACTTCTAGGTCTGAGATTGGCAGAGTTCACCTTAGTGTCTAGAGTCCATGAGTTACCTCAGATAAATAATTGGAAATAACAGCAATAACACAATCACAAAATCTTGTTTTTGGTTAAAAAAGGCTTTATGCCTCAATTTATTTATCTTTGCTAATAAAGTATTGGATACCCTCCCCCCCAAAAGTACAAACCCCAGAACTATCATCCTTTTCTTTGCCTCCTCTTCATTTGAAAATGATCAAGGAGACTTGATCACATCTCTCTTTTTCTTTCATCTTCTTCATGGTCTCAGTGAATCAGAAAAGGAACAAAGTCAGATTAATAGATGGAGGCCCAAGCTCTCAGGTAACACACCCTTGTCTTTGGTAGCAGGATTTAATCTCTTTGCAAGCTTCAAGGTGCTGCCTAATATATATCAATGTGAATGAAGTTACCAACTACAGAGATGGCTGAGTGGAAAATACCTTTCTTGAGGCTCCTTCTGAAGCCTCATTGACTCTGTCCCAAGCCAGTGAAGTTCTTAATGTTTGGTCTCAGTCTTCTGTGTCTACTGCAAAGAGGAATATATACTCTAAGAAGAGATTTAGAAAAGATGGGTCTGTATAAAAAAGAAAAAAAAAGTTCAACTAGCATTTCATGAAACCTATTGCAAGGGTATGGGATTCTGCTAAGAGGGAGTACCAAGGTCATCTTGACCTTTGATGCACAATAAGTTTTCTGCCACATTGCTGAAACACCCTTGTGAACAAGGAGCATTGATTTGTGATCATGGAAATGAGTGTAAGCCAAGGGTCACAGCCAGTGGCTGTGTAAACAGGAATGCCTGAACAGGGCCTCTCAACTGTGAGCAAGCTGCTGAATTGCTGGATTGGTTCTCCTCCCATTGGTAGATACCATGCATATGCAAAGTCCATGAGCTGCTTCTCTGAATGGTGATTGGGACTTGTCTACTATTCACAAACTGATCACACTTGCAAAAATGTATATCAACAAGGCTGTATGGCATAATAAACTGGAGCTCTTTTCACAACCTATGAGTCTCCTGCCTCATTCATCTTGCCTCTAAGATCAAAGTGCTTATATGCCATGAGCTCTTAAAAGACAGCCACAACAACTGGTGCCCAAAGAGGGGGGCAGGAAGCTAAAGGATGCCAGAGTGACCACTTTGCAGTCAAGTACTGCTACATGATCAAGACAACCTCTACAAAGACTCCAGAGGGAGAGCCTGCCAAACTGTGCTGTTTCCGGACCAGGCAGAGTTCTGCAGAGAGTGGTACCTAGTGGGACAGAAAATAGGCACCCTACTCCCTTCAGACAGGGAAGCATATGTCAGGACTATATATAAATGTATAAAAAAGCAGGGGTGCACAGTTCAATTAGGAGACATTAGGAAATGCCTGGACATTGCTTACAAGCATTGCATTTCTCCGTGGTTACCTGAGGAGGACTATTATAATTGTGATAGATGGATTGTTTTTGGTGAACAGCTCACCACTTATGATAAGCAATGCCCAGGAGAAATACAAAAAAGTCACTTTTACTATATATAATGTCATTAAACAAAGTCTGAAAACAGAACCAGAAAAGGTCAGGAAATTTACAGTTGGAGCCTAGACAGGCCCATCTCTTAGCAGTAGATGTCCCTCTCCTGAGCCTAAGCAAGATTATAATGAATGGCCTTTCCCCCTTTTACCACCTTCCGCTCCACCTTATTTTGTGTCCAAAAAGTGTCCATTTTTGTGTACAGCCTTTCAAAGGCTCTCCTAGTGTAAAAAATGAAATAAGAACTGAGGAAAAGCAGAATCAGAAATATAAAACAAACACCTCAGAGACACTTAGCAGACAAAAAGTAAAAAGTAATTGGTTATATCCTTTATCTTCACTTCAAAAAGTTTTGCAGCTGGCTAGAGATCAAGGAAAAGACACAGAGGGGTGGGAAGAATTATATCCTGTTATAGAAGAAGATGACCCATTTAATCCAGGGTAGAGAAAATGTAGACATGAACCATTTCCCTTTCAAGTTTTAACCCAGATTAAGGACTCAGTTCATAAATATAGGCCCATAGCAGTTTTTGTTAAGTTACAACTTGAAACAATGTCACAGGCAATTTTGTCCCTCAGTGATTGGAAAGCACTTTCACAGACAGTTTTGATTTCAGGCCAGGCAGTGTTCTGCATGACAAAATTTTTGGGACAGTCTCAGTTGACTGTCACTCAGATTACTCCAGGAGCAAGCATGAAGTTATACTTTGAGCAACTTAGTGGCACTATGGCCCCGAAATCAACCTGGGGAATGACAGCTGAGGAACAGGTATGCAGCTTTACACACCAAGGGACAATCATAGTAATAAAATTCAGGAGCAATGATTATTACCACCTACCCCTTCATGCTGTTAGTGAAATGCCCATTCAACAGTATCAAAGAGGAACCAATTAAAAATCTTCCACCACCTTAATATTCATTATTTATCCCAGTCATACAAATATATGAGGAAGTGCCTGTGTCTATAACTATGATTAACACTGACAACAGTGAAACATATCTTAACAAGGGAAAATGTGTAGCTCAAGGAATAGTCATTCCATCTGGACTTACAGTTAAAACAGAAGATAATAATTGTGAATTAGCCCCACACATGGGTCCAAATTCTGAGGCCATTGTGTAAACATATTTTACAAAGGCTATCACACTCACTTGGCCAATAAAAACCCTTACTTTGAATAACAAACAGTTTGAAGTATTTATAGACACTGGAGTCGGCAGGACCTGTGGTGGGTGCTTCTCAATGACCCCTTTCATGGCCTATGACTTCAGCTATAGAGTGGCAGGGATAGGAGGGGGTAAGGAGGGTTTGATGTCTGCTGAACCAGTAAATTGGCAAAAAGATGGAAAGACAGGAACCATTTTTCCTTTAATAATAGATGGCTTAAATATTAACTTATAAAGTAGGGATATATTATATCAATTAGGGATGAAAATTACCATAGAATTTTAGGAGGGGTCATTGCTACTGTGGCTTCCACCACTCTAAAGGTGAATACTAACACACCAGTTATGAGTGGAGCAATGAATGGACTCTGTCCAAAGAGAAAACATCCACTCTACATCAATTAGTACAAGAATAATTAGAATTAGGACACATTGAGGAAACAAATAGCTCATGGAACTCCTCTGTATTTGTTATAAAGAAAAAAATCTGGTAAATGGAGAATGTTAACAGATTTGAGACAAGTAAACTCAGTACTTGTTGGAACTGTATACTGAAATTGAAAATCAGACTGTATTTGTGATCACTAGAGCTCATGTATCAATGCTTCCTGTCAAAAGAACCTTAAATCGCCATTAGAAAAAAGAAAAGTATCATTGAAAATAGGAGCGTAAGTAGAGTTATTGAAACTCCAGGATCAATTACGATGTGAATTCCAGATAAAACTGCTGAAAAAATCAAACATTGGTTTGATATTACCCTTTCATGGTGGTTAAAATTAGAATCATGAATTGCCCTGTGTGTTGTTATGTTATTACTGCTTTTCTTGTTGCCCTGTAATACTAGGATACTTTTATAGATCTTTCTCCACCATTCTTTCAGAGGTTGCAGCTCAAGAAAGGACTTTTTATTAAAAAGATAAAAAGGGGGAATTGCAAGGATATAGGATTCTGCTAAGAGGGAGTACTGAGGCCACCTTGACCTTTGATGCACAATAGGTTTTCTGCCACATTGCAGAAACATCCTTGTTGAACAAGGAACATTGATTAGTGATCGTGGAAACTAGTGTAAACCAAGGGTCACAGCCAGTGGCTATGAAAACAGGAATGTCTGAACTGGGCCTTTCACCTGTGAGTGAGCTGCTGAATTGCTGAATTGGCTCTCTTCCCATTGATAGATACCATGCATATGCAAAGCCCATGAGCTGCTTCTCTGAATGGTGATTGGGACTTGTCTACTGTTCATGCACTGATCACGCTTGCAAAAAGGTTTATCAACAAGACTGTATGGCATAATAAACTGGAGCTCTTATCACACCCTATGAGTCTCCTGCCTCATTCATCTCACCTCTGAGAACAAAGGGCTCATGTGCCATGAGTTCTTAGAAGATGGCTGTAACAATCTATCATATATAAAGATTGAATAGAACCCACCTCTAGCATAATTTATGGAACCTACCTCTTTAATATAGGTTAGAAAAAGCTTCCTCACCCAAAATGGAGCCATTTTGGTTTGAATGGATTATGCTCTTCAGGACATATATCATGATGGGTATATTCTGATCATTTCACCAAAATTCTAGTAGAAATAGATAGACTCTATATCTGGTGTTAAACTTGGATGTTTGTATCCTATCTGAGACACTTAACAGCTCTGTGTTTCCAGTCAAATTAATTCACATCTCTTGATTTCAATTTCCACATTTGTAAAATGAGAGAGTGGAACCTCTTAACAGAGAGGTGATGGACTCAAAATGAAGAATGAAAACACATTTTTGCAGATGACCAATGTGGGAATCTTTCTTCCTCCCTTCCTTCCCTTCCTTCTCTCTCTCTTTCTCTTTCTTGCCTTTCTTTTTTTAAGCTTGGCTACATTGTTTTGTTAAAAGAGTTTTTCTTTTTTTTTTTTTTTAAATAGGTGGGTGGGAGGGGCAGGAAGACCAGGGATAGGGTGAGAGAGAAAGAAAGAGAGAAGAAAGAGAAGAGAAGAGGAGAAGCGAGAGAGAGAAGGAGATCCTGGTATGGAAGAGATTGTGGGTCTCATGTTCTGATGGTTTTTACAAAGCAAAAGACTTTAACCAGTGTGCAGGAGAGCAGTTAGCATTAACTCCCAAAATATGAGTGAGTACTGCAGGTAGGTGCTATTCATCCTGCATCCTGTAATCCTAGGGAGATCGCATTGTTGACATTTCTTTCAGGCCTTGCCTTCCCAAGAGGTGCCTTGCCAAATGCTGTAAGGGTAGATGAGTCCATGAGTCAGGTTATGAAGATGCTAATGGCACTCTTCCAATTAAGCCTTCTGAGAGACATGAAGATCTTGGCAGCAAAGAATGAGAGATGGCTCATAATGTGAGAATTATGTCCTACTAATTCTCTCCACTTCAGTCTCCAATGGACTCCTGGAAGAAAGAGATATTTAAGAAAGTCTGCTAAGAATGCTGCCATCTAGGCCTTCTTCCACCATTTCTGAGGGATTGCTGAATGTCTGGGTTATCCTGAACAATTTTGCAAAAATCAATTCAACTGCTGTTCATGAGTGGCCAGTGTATCTTCTTTCCAGAAAACTTTTGAATTTAGCTCATAGTGTTGGGTGAAGGATAGGACAAATAACAGAATTGTTGATGGGCTTTTTAATCTAGGGAAGAAAAGAATTAGGAAGGATATTGTAACTATCTTCAAAATTTTAAAGACCTGACATGAGAAAGAGTAATTAGATTTATTCTATTTGACTTCAAAGAATGGAACCAGGAGTAGGGGCTGGGATAGTGCAAAGAGATAGGTGTAGAGTGGATATTAGTAAAAATTTCTGAATAATGAAGACTATTTAAAAATTGAACATAGATTTAGAGCTAGAAGGAACCTTAGAGATCATCAGGTACAACTTCTTCATTTTAGAGATGAGGAAAATGATGCTCACAGAGGTGAAAGGATTTGTCCAGGGTCAGATAGCTGATATGTATTTAAGATAAGATTTGAACTCATGGTTTCCTGACTTAGATTTCAATACAATTATCCCTCCCATAAAGTGGGGATTAGGAATGTGTCACCACTCCCAAATCTGGTAAATTCATATAAATTTTTTAGCTCTCCCTTTATAGCAGAGAAAAAGTATGAATTTTTTCATTTTTATGGGATGTTTACAGTAACTGACTGTAAAATTTGAGTTAAATATTTGGTCATAGGCCATGTGTTGTCTATTGATCTTTGTGTGTCATTTGAGACTTCCACAGAATTCCCCTCAATTCCTATTTAATTGCCTAAGCCAACCCATGAAATATAAAAACTGTGATGAAGAAAGTCACAATGCAGAAGGGATAACTATATTCTCTGCTCTGCATTTACATTATACTTAACTAAATGGATTGTGAGTTCTTCAATAGAGGTCTTTAAGCAGTGACTGACCATTAATCAGGGATGTTATTGAGGCAATTGCTACTGGGGCTGGAATAAATGACTTTTTATATCTTTTTTAGTAACTCCTTGTTATATGATTGTATAATTCTGATAAGTCAGCATAGTTAAATTTAGAAAAACACATTACTAAAATTTTAATTGTTGATGATTTGCTGCCTCCCCCTTTATCATAGCAATAATAATACCACTAAAGTAGTAGAGAAAGTGCCTGCATTGTTGACATCAAGAACTTTCTGAAGTTTTGAGATATTCTTATCTCTGTAGAAAAAGAAAGAATGGAAGGTTCTCACTGTCAAAGTAAGGTGACTAATGACTGCAATCTTAGTTTTATATTGTAGCTATTTGAACTGTGAATCTTCAACCAGAGATCTCAGTTCCCAATTGTACATAAAATTCCTAATAATACTACGTATATTTTATTTCTCATCCCTATGGATTTGACGTTTCTTTGTTGAATATACATTAGCATCATTGCCTTTTGCTTGGACTACTTTTACTGGAAAGTTACAGTGCTGCCTGAAAATGCATTAGGACCTTGTAAAAATAATTCTTTATTTGCATCAATTGTACTCAGATGACAAGATTATAGTGTATTGTTTATCCAAAAAAATAGATAAATAAGATTTTGAATGAATAATTGAGTTTCTCATTGAATAATGAATTTCTCAAAAGTAGAATTGTGAATGTTTCTCAAGGTTGGAGCACAGAATAAAACTCACTGAAGATGATTTTCTTTTGACTTTTAGCCAAAAAAAAAAATGTCCTGTGGAGCTCCAGAAAAGTTTGTTCTCCTTATAACAATAAAGAAATACATTTTGAGTCTTAGCAAGATTTCTCCTTTCTCTAATTTTTCATTTAAAGTCTTCTAGATACAGTAGAGTAACTTTTAAAGATTATATGTGATAGTGAGGAGTGCGGGAAAGAAAGATTTTTGAATCTCTAATAAGATCACAAACAGTGTACTGAATTTGTCTACAGGCTACAGCAATGGTTCATGGAACAGCCATAGAATCATCAACTCCTATGAATACCTGGAATGTGTGATTTCTTTGAGATGTCTCTTTTCCAGAAATATGTATACTGAAGAGGCTAGGAAAAAAGAAGGAAGTAGCAAGCATTTATTAAATGCTTCCCATGTTCCAGTCACTGTGTTAAAATTATAAAAAGAACATAAAGAAAATAGAGTTTAAAGAAATTATAGTTGCACAATTTTTTAAAGGATAATCATCTACTGCTATTTCAAAATACTTGGAAAAAAAGTTCCCACTAAGAAGACCAAGCATTTAGAAGTGAGTAGAAGGTCTTTAGTGAGACTGAGGTTAAAAAGTATTAGTTGGACTTGTGACTTTATTTATTTGAAGAACTCTCTACCAATACAGATTAGCAACTAGCAATTTATAGTCTGAGGCAGGTATCTAAAGCTTTAAGAAGTTATGTTATGCATGTTCAGGATCACATAGCTAGGCTGTGCTAGAAACAAGACTTAAACCCATATTTCCCTAACTTCAATGCCATTTTTATATTCATTATGTCCAAAGATATATGATGCAAACTTGAAAGAAGAAAATTTGGGATCCAAAACTCATTGATAGTAAAAATCTGAATGATATAAGAAAAGGTTTAGTTAAGTCCTGAAGAAATATATAGAATGGTACCTAACTGTATTTTGTAACCTAGTGGGGAAACAAATTAGCCCTTGGACTTGGATTCAAGAAGAACCCAAATTCACGTCCTCCACTTACACAATACTCTTTTTATTTGTAGGCAAGTCACTTAACTTCTTAGTGGCTCAATTATGTCTCTAAGAATATAAGCCATAAATTAGTTTCTAATATACATTGATAAAGGGAGTTTAAATCAGTCAGCCAATGAATATTTATTTAGTACCTTGGAAACATTAGAATGCATGTCCCCTTGGTTTTTCAAGGAAGAAGAAATAGAAGCAGATAATTGGAAACTAATGGGAAATCACCTATGTGAATATTATAATGTTAATGGTCCTGATTCAATTTCTAAGGAAACATTCTATATATACACAACATAATACAATTGGCCTTAAAGAATCCCACAAGTTCTAGAAAAAAGAAAAGTTCTAAGGAGAACAGTCAAACAAAGAAGCATGAGAAGAAAGAGGAAGAGAAGGGAGATAGTAATGAAAATATTTCTGAAAGCCATGGGGAGTTAAGTGAACTTAAAGGGAGGGGTGATTCTCACTCTCACAGCCCAACTTCACCTCCACCTACACCCAAGCAGGCTTTTGATCATCCCCCATCATCTTCACCTTCCTGGGTAGAGGGAGGAGAAGAAGTGGGAGGGACAGTGATATCACCAGCACCTCCCCCCCAAAACAACCACCTCCCCCCATGATTCAATTGCAAAAAGCACTACTTAAAGCCAAAGAGGAAAGGCAGAATACAGATGATTTGAGAAAAGAAATTTATCCTTTGATTGAACAGCTTAACTCTTCAGGTCAAGAAAGGAGAAAACACACTCCTGTTGATCTAGAAATTATCAAAGACTTGAAAAAGGCTTGCCCTCTTTACGGATCTACATCATCTTATGTTAAGATGTTATTACAGAATTTGACTTATGAAATTTTAACCTCTAGTGATTGGAAATCTTTACCAAGGACATGCTTAGAATCTGGACAAAACTTGCAGCTTTCTGAATATTGTGAACTCTGTGGGATACAAGCCCAATGATATAGGCAAACTGGAGTTAATATACAATCACCCGTGACCAACTAACAGGTGCAGGTTCTTATGTAGACAGTTCAGCACAGATTAATTACCTCATATTAGCATATGAGCAAATTGCTTCTGCTACTATCAAAGCATGGGGCTTTCTCCCAGGTAAACAAGATAGAGGAGAAGCCTTCATGAAAATAGAATGAACCTTTGGAATAGGTCCAAATGAACCTTTTGCTGATTTTGTGGGACATCTGCAGACAGCTGTCATACAAACTATTGGTAAAAATGTAGCAACAGAAATTATGATAAGGCAACTTGCTAAAGAAAATGCTAATGAGATTTGTAGAAGAATTATACTACAATTACACAAGGGTGCTGTTTTAGAGGAGATCATAAGACGCTGTGCCACAGTGGGCACAAATACCTTTTATACCCAGGCTATGATGCAGATTTCCCAAGATCTGAACATGGGAAGACAAAATCCCTTTTGGCAAGGGACTTCCAGAGACACTCATCAATGCTTTCAATGTGGTAAAGTAGGGCATTTGAAAACTCATTGTTTGCATAGAGACAGAGTAAGAAAACAGGGTGGAGGAGCAAGACCCCAAACCCCATGTCTAAAATGCAACAGAGGTTTCCATTGGACATCAGAATGTAGATTGATTCAGGGAAACGGGATGGGGGGCCCAAATAAAAAAAAGAACACTTGGGGCATGATGGCAACCGATGGTACACCCAGAGAGAGCTGAGAAGTCCAATCCCCAGACATGACCAATCAGCCAGGAAGCCATCTGATGGGAGAAAGGGATTACACAATCAATCAGCCAGGAAGCAATCTGATGGAAGAAAGGGATTACAACTGGGGAGAATAGAGTTGTATGCAGCTGGGACTACTGAGATATCCCCTGTAGAGGTGAAATACATTTCTCTCCAGCCTATGGATCAGGAACAGTAGGCTTGACCATTTCATCTCTTGAGAGTACTTACAAAACAGTGTCCATCCATACACTGACGTGGGAAATTAGGGAATGTGTAGCTAAAATCCCAGTCACTAATACAGGTAGACAATGTATGACTTATCAACCAGAAGAAGTAGTAGCATCAGGTTTACTGATACAGACTCCTAATAGGCAATCTATTGATAGTTGCCCAGATTCTAACTTTAGCAACAGAATCCAGGAATATACTGGACAGCCTCTGTGACAGCTGATCAAAATATGCTCACTATCTATATAAATGGCATACTATTAGAAGGGTTAGTAGACACAGGTGGAGACTATTCAGTCATTAGAGGTGTCAGCTGGCCCAGTCACTGGCCAAAGATTAAGACAGACACCTACATGTCTGGCATAAGGGGATCAATAGCAGCTGAAGTTAGTGCTACCCCTTTGAGATGGACATTTGAAGGCAAAACAGGAGTTTTTACTCCTTTTATAGTTGAAAAAAATCCCTATCAATCTGGGGGGAAGAGACATTTTACAACAGGTAGAATTACAAATGAGTGCTTTGGTTTTTTTAGGCAGGGTTGCTGTTGAAAGCCTGCCAACACTCTAGAACAGTGGCCCTTAGGTAGCGATAAAATTCAGGCCTTATTATATATAGTACAGGAGCAACTTGACCAAGGACACTTACAGCCTTATCTAAGTCCTTGGAATTCCCCTGTATTTGTTGTAAGAAAGGAAATCTGGAAAATTGAGAATGTTGATGGATTTAAGAAAAGTAAATGAACAGATGGAAACTATGAGAACTCTTCAGCCTGGACTTCCATTTCCTACTCAATTCCCTAGAGAATGGCCTCTTTGGGTTATAGACTTTAAGGATTGTTTCTATTCTATACCTCTGGAAAAGGAGGATATGAAAATATTCGCCTTTTCAGTGCCCAGCGCTAACTTAGTTGAGCCTAATAAAAGATATGAATGGGCAGTTTTGCCACAGGGAATTAAAAACAGCCCTACTGTGTGTCAAATGTATGTGGCTGCTGCTCTTACTCCAGTAAGAAAAGCATTTCCAAAAGTAATGTTATTACATTACATGGATGATATATTGGGATGTGAAACCTGAGGAACAAATGTCAGAAGCATGTCTTCAAAAGACCGTAGAAACACTAAGGAATTACAAATTATACATAGCGCCAGAAAAAAACCAAAGACATGCTCCTTTTCAATATTTAGGATATGAAATATACCCTAAGGTGCTTACAGTACAAAAACTGTCCTTAAGAACCGAGAAGTTAAACACCTTAAATGACTTTCAGAAATTGATAGGAGCTATGGATGTGTCTAGTGTTAGGCTTGACTACCTATCAATTGCAACCATTATATGACATTTTAAGGGAAGACCATGCTTACAAAAGACCATTAGCTTACAAAAGAAGCTGAAGAGGCTTTGAGAGAAGTTGAACTGGCTTTATCCCATGTGGTTGAAAGAGTCACATAAAAATCCTTGGAAATATCAGTTTTTGCTACACAAGAGGTACTTATAGCAGTCCTTCATCAAGGAGACAGTGTGATAGAGTGGATGAACCTCCCAGCACAACCAGAACAAAGCCTTACTCCTTACCTAGTGCTTGTGGCTAGAATTTTATTAAAGGCCATTAAGCATGAAGTACAATAATCTGGGATAAGACCTGACAGGAAATATACCTTTTATACCAATGCACAAATTAATATAAGCTGTGAAACTATCCCAAAATGGCAAATTTTATTGGCCACGGCTCCAAATTTTACACACGGGTTTCCATTAAAAATAACCCAACTACTACGTAATTTGCAATGGATTCTTGAAGAAAAGGTTTCTAAAGTTCCTCTTAAAGGACTATCTTTACAGATGCATCCTAACATAACATTTGAGCTGTATACTCTTGTGACTTAACTATAAAGAGAATAATATCAACTCCTTTTCAGTCCTCTCAGCAGAATGAATTGTATGCAATCATTCTAGCTCTTGCTTATTATCCAGGAGATATAAATATAATATCTGATTCAGCCTATTCAGTAGATGTGGTACAAAGAATTGCCACAGCCCAAATAAAATTTGTAGCTTCTAATATATATATCAGCTCTTTAAGGAAGTTCAAGAGCAAGTGAGAAAGCATCCAGGTAAGATTTATATCTTGCATGTCCACTCTCATAGTGCACTTCCAGGTCCTATTTTTGATGGTAATTCAAAGGCAGATAGCCTTCCAAACATGTTGGGTAATACTCCTTTATTTTAGGCAACCCAAGAATCTCATTCTAAATATTATTAGGCTGCTCGAGCATTACGTTTGCAATTTGGGATAACAAAAGAGGAAGCTAGGAGCATAGTAAAAGCCTGTCCAGCTTGCCTTCCTTTCCAGCTCCTATGCCACTCCAGGGAACTCTAGTGGGGTGAGACCCAACGAAATTTGGCAAATGGATGCAACCCAGTATAAATCTTTTGGTCATCTGTCTTTTATCCATGTTGTAGTAGATAACTTTTCAGGGTTCACTTTTGCAATACCAGCAGCAAAAGAGACAGCCCAAGCAGTCACTGAATTCCTTATATAAGCATTTGCAATTATAGGTGTGCCACAAGCAATAAAAACAGATAATGGACCTGCATATACTTCTAAACATTTTGCACACTTTTGTACACAGTATGAGATTTTACACACCACTGTGTGTGTAAAATCTGGTATACCTTTAAATCCTCAAGGACAGGAAATAGTAGAGAGGAGAAACAGAGACATCAAGACACTCCTCCAAAAACAAAAGAAAGGGGGAGCCACAGATAACTGTAGAGAACTTCTAAATTTAGCTCTTTATACAATTAACTTCTTGATTTTTGATAAAAATGTACTGGCTCCAGCAAACAGGTTTTATAACCTGCTGGAAGGGAAGCTGTCCAGTGTGAGCAGCTCCACTATCTTTAGATAATTGCCCTGTGATATGATGAGATACAGCAAGTGGTGAATTGAAAGGACCAGATAGGTTAACTGCTTGGGGCAGAGGGTTTGATTGTATATCTACAAATGGAGAAAGAATCAGATGGGTGCCAATGAGTTATATTTGCCTTGTCCATCAAAGAGGGATGGAGAAGATCCTTGAAATGAAGGAGAAGACCCAAGAAACATTGGGTGGTTGCATCACTGATTGTGCCCACCACTGAAACAGCATGGCAATTATAGTAATTGACTCATGGACATCAAAAATTGTTAATGAGACTCATGCAGGATTCCAGAACCCTCAGGAATCATTGGAATCCCTGAGACATGTTAAGATTCTTATAGGACTTGAAAACCCTCAGAAATCATTGGGTTCCCTGAGACATGATAAGACTGTTGCAGGACTTCAAAATTTACAGGAATCATTGGATTCTCTAACACATAATAAGACTGTTGCAAGACTTCAAAAACTTGCAGGGATCATTGGATTCCCTGACACAAAGTAATGGACAATAGATTGGTTTTGGAGTATTTCTTGGCTGCTGAAGGAAGCGTATGTGTGATTGTTATTTATATACCCTCCTTCTAAGACTTCTGAAAATCTCTTACAATACCATGTTGATTCATATTGTTTGTTATATCACTACTTGCATGTACAATTCATACACCACATTGAGCCTGCACTGGCCGTGGGGATAGTCATCTCTATTAGCCTATGCTTTATTGCTATGTGCTTGTGTAATACCTCCCATGCTGATGGATTTGTGTATACCTGTTTCTAGAAAGCCCCTTCAGCCCAGAAACCTGCTAACACTATCTGGCTTGACACCCCACTTCCCTTTGGTGTTTCTCATCTCTCTTCCTGAGAAGTCAGGGAGTGCATGATCATCTCCTTTTTAGTGCTTTTACCTCCCTTCCTGAGAAGTTGGGGGGGGATGTGATTACCTCCTTTTTGGGATTCTCACCTCCCTGAGAAGTCAGGTAGGGCATGACCACCTGTGTTCTAAAACAAAAGAAAGTGGGAGATGTAGAGAGCTGAAACTTCAAAAAGTATGCTTAATCAGACAACTGAGCACTTAAGGCTAATTACCTATTTGATATTGAGATAATATTCTATGTACATATTTAGATGATATGGTGATGTGATAGCTCTCTTCACTTGCTTGCTGAATGTTTGGTGTTGAGATAATTGTAGGCAAGGATTGGAGGGCTGGAGGAGAGAAGTCAGAGTCACTTGGTGGCAGGACAAGGAGGAGAGAGACTGGAGATTCTGGGCTCCAGAATCCAGGATACATCTTTGGCAAGCTGCCACACAGCTTAAAGGTATGGAGTTTCATGCAAGGAACATCAAGGAGTCCAGTGTAATAGATAACAGATCTTATGTTAAATGTAAAAAAAAAAAAAAACAAACTTGGAAAGGGAGGGCAGTTTATGGAGATTTTTGAATGCCAAAGATGATTTTATATCTGATCTTGGAGACAACAGGAAGACATTGGAGTTTGTTGAATGTGGGGGTGCGGTGAGGTAGCCTGGTCAGACCACTTTGACAGCTAAGTAGAGGAAGGACTGGAGTGGTGAAGAGTTGTTCCATTATGCATTCTTGAAGAAGATGAACAACATCACAAGGATGATGTCTTAAATTGTACATGAGGATTTAAGGAAGGCAGACTGTACAAAGTCATTAGCCTTTCTCTCTTCTCTACTGATTAGAGTCCAATGGCAAGACAAGAATCAAGATAACTAGTGATGGCCCAGGATGTAAGGGTGACCTTGGTCTATTAAAATTAGGGTCTTCCCCAGGTCTCAGTTTGTCTAAGGTAATGTCCATCAATAACTAAGGACTAGGTAAAAATTGAGACAACAAATGGTCTCGTTTACCAGGTAGAGAAAGAGACCACAATGGTGAGTAATGAAGGAGAATGAAAAGGAGGAGGAAGGAGAAGAGAAGGAGGAAGAGGAACAGGAGCAGGATGAGGATGACAATGATGAAGATGATGACAACAACAACAATTGTGAGAGACTTGAAACATGGAGATTAAACATGGAAATTAACCAACAGGCTATTAGAGTATTCCAGATATGAAGTGATGAGGATCTATACCAGGATAATTTCAGCGTCAGAGGAGAGAAGGGGAAATGTATGAGATATAATGCAGAGATAAAATGTACAGGTCTTGGAAACTGCTGGAATATGTGGGGTGAGAAGGAATAAGGAGTTGAAGAGTCTGGATTATTGGGAGAATGGTAGTGCCCTTGAAAGAAGTATTTTGGGGGAAAGATAATGTATTCAGTTTTTGACATGTTGAGTTTAAGATGTTGATGGGACATCAAGTTTGAGATGTCTTATAGACAGTTAGAGATCCAAGACTGGAAGTCAGGAGAAGTTTAGATAGGTAGATTTTTTTTCCTCAGTATATTTTATTTTATTAAAGCTGTTTATTTACAAAGCATATGGATAATTTTTCCAACATTGACTCTTGCAAAATCTTTTGTTCTAAATTTTCCCCTCCTTCCCTCCCAGCCCTCTCCTATTTAACATGTTAATATATTGAAGTACATGTTAAATCCACTATATGTATACATATTTGTACAATTATCTTGCTGAACACACACAAAAATCAGATCCAGAAGGAAGAAAAAGAAAAACTGAGAAAGAAAACAAAAGCAAATAATAACAGAGTGAGAAAGCTATGTTGTGCTCCACACTCTGTTCCCATGGTTCCCTCTCCGAGTGTAAATGGCTCTCCATCACTGAACAAGTGAACAAACCATCACTGGTTTGAATCATCTCAATGTTGAAGAGAGCCATATCCACCAGAATTGATCATTTTATAGACTTACTGTTGCCAGGTATAATGATCTCCTGGTTCTGCTCATTTCACTTAGCATCAGTTCATGTAGGTCTCTCCAAGCCTCTCTGAAATCATGCTGCTGGTTGTTTTTTACAGAACAATAATATTCCATAGCATTCATATACCATAATTTATTCAGCCATTCTCCAGTTGATGAACATCCACTCAGTTTCCAGTTTCTTCCCACTACAAAGAGGGCTGCCACAACCATTTTTGCACATGTGGATGGATCCCTTTCCCTCCTTTGAGATATAATCCCAGTGGAAACACTTTCTGATCAAAGGGTATGGACAGTTTGATAACTTTTTGAGCATAGTTCTAAACTGCTCTCTAGAATGGTTGGATTCGTTCACAGTTCCATCAACAATGTATCAGTGTCCCAGTTTTTCCACATCCCCTCCAACATTCATCATTATCTTTTCCTGTCACTAAATAGGTAGATTTGAGAATTATTGTCATATAGATAAAATTGAATCTATGGGAGCTGATGATTTCATTATGTAAAATAATATAGAGGGTAAAGAGAGAAAACTCTAGGACATAACCCTGAGGGATGATGCAAAGATCAAGAGAATGACCATTTCTGCATGTAGCTGAGGTAAAGTAAAAAAGTAGATAATGAAAAATGAGTAAACAGAGCATCTTAGAGGTAAAAGTATTTAAAAATTTAACAATATATATATATATATATATATATATATATATATATATATATATAGTAAAAATATATGGGGTGACATTTAACAATTGAGATATCAGGGTTAAATAACAGGCAGATGTTAGGGGTCTAAATAGGAACATAAGTAGCTTAAGTCACTGTGGTAACAGGTGAGGTTTCACACTGTAGAATATATATATATATATATATATATATATATATATATATATATATATTGAATTTCTCCAGTATGAGGTAAGGAATTGTGGGGGGAAAATTATGACATAGGCTCTGAACTCATTGATGAAAGAAGATGGAAAGTTAGTAGATAACAGAATTTTGATTAGATAGCAGATGAGGATTAAAAGAATATCAGAAGAGAAGAAATTATTGAGTTATGGTGGTAGAGATTGAACTTGGAAATGACATTGAGAGGTGAGGAGTATTCCAATTTCCCCACTCCAACCAGTGAGGTAGGAAAAGAGTTTTCAGCAACCAGTGGTAGAAAGAGTGGCAAGAGTGATTCTGTTATAAGGAGAGAGTCAGAGCTCAATGAGAACTAGAAGATGGAAATAGTGAGAAAGGAAAAGTTTTAAGATGAAAACAAATTTGTTGTATATGAATCAAGTATTCAGAGAGCACAGTGAAAGGAATAGGTATGTTTAGAGTGGGGCATTTGGGGGATTTGTATTGAGAGGGATCACAATAAGGATGGGAGATGCAAAGTCAAAAGGCAGCGGGAGATGTAAAATGGAGTTTGAATATTGACAGCTGGATATTCAGAGGCATTGGGATAGAGAATATGACAAAGTAGGAGTTTATTATTCATTGACAAATGTATTCAAATGCATTATCAACAAAACTAGGAATAGAGTCTTAGGACCTTAGCTAAGTTGAGCTCTGACGTGATAGCCTTTTACCTTGACATTTTTGTATATTAATGAAATTAGAGAGCCAGACCAAAAATAAGTTAGAAGAAAAAAAAATAGCAATTAGCTCAATATATTTTTGGAAACCGGAAAGCTGATATCCAGGACAGAGGAAAAGTATTTTATTGTCTCATAGAAAGGACAGAGAACACGAGGCATTCTTTTATCCTTTCTTTGCCAAATGGAAAATTCAAATTTTCAATGTTTCTTGCTATGCCAATTTCCAAAATTGAACAGGCATTATACCCCCAAATAAATGTTCATTTTCTTGATCCAAGTCATGAAGTTTTCAGGGTATAGTTTCAATCACAGAGATATACATATAAAGCAGTGGAAAAAAGTCCATCAGGTATTCTTTGAAAGAAAGGTAAGTAATATGTTCCAGATGTTTTCTTGTATATTAACTATAGCACTCAAATGTACCTGAAGACAGAGGTATATCATTTGTCATTCAATGGAAAGAATGTTGAAATTGGAGTGAGAGGATGTAAGGCTTCAATTCTGGTTCTCTTGCTTACTACCTGTGTGTCCTTGGACTAGTTACTTAATCTCTCTCAGCTTGTTTGTTAATGTATAAATTAGGGATACTTTATAAGATTCTTTCTAATTGTGATCCTAAGATATGAAAGCAATTTTCTTAATTATTTCAGTAGAAGAAATACTTACTAATATACTGCATAAAAAATTCAAAGAAAGCATTTAGGATCATAAAGTTAAAGAATTATAGATTTAGAGCTAAAAGGGATTTTAAAGATCCTTTAGTCCAACAACCTCATTTTATAGTTAAGGAAACTGAAACCTATTGGTCACAAAATTAATAAGTGGCAGAGCCAGATTTTAAAGTCTACCAACTTTAAGTCCAGCATAATTTACTTTCTTATTCCCAATATGAAAAAAAAATCAATATAATTCCAATTTATTCCCAGGTTCTTCAAAGCATAGTTATTTTTTGCTTAAATTTATGAACAAAACCCAGAGTTTAATCACTGGTTGGGTCATAATAAAATTTTAAGCTAAAAATTCTGCTTTTAAAAGTAGAAGCTTCTCAGGATTTTAAATCTAATATCGTCTTTGAGGTCATTACCAGATACTCCAGATCATGTGACATCACCTCTCACCAATAACTTTGTGCATTAAACTTTGTACATTAAAAATTGCTTCCTGTTTTCTGAGTCTCTCTGCCATTTTGGTCTCCTTATTACCAGTCCCAAAAGTTTTGGGCACTTTTTCTGAATATCTTGTTTCTTTTCTTTTCTTTTTTAAAAATTTTAAAAAATTTCTGTCAGTTCCCTTGAATTTCCTTCTCTGGGTTTCTTGCTGCTGGATTTCCCATTATCATTTAAAATGTGTATTCCCATTCCCTGGGCTACAGTTTGGTTCCAGCTTTTCAGTTTTTTTTTGCCCCACATCCTCTGCCTTCCCCTTTTCTCCCCTCCCAACGTATGTGTGTGAGTGTGTACACATGTATGCATGTATGTGTATATTTTCTGATTCCTGAAATCTCTCTCTCTTTCTCTGTTTCTCTGTCTCTGTCTCTGTCTTTCTCCCTTTCTTTTTCCTCTTCCTTTCCCTCTCCCTACTCTCTCTTCTGAAATTACTTTATATTTACTTATTTGATTGTATTTTGCTTTTCTAGAATGGAAGTAGAATGGAAGATCCTTGAAGACAGGGATTATTTCATTTTTCTAGTTCTATTCCTTGGTACTAAAAACAGCACCTAATACAAAGAAGTGTCAAATATATGTTAGTTGAATTACAGGAATAATTTGTTCTATTGGGATTCACTCTATTGTACTTTGCAGATGTGTATTTTTACAAAACTAAGGTTTGTGAAAACCCTATGCTGAGCAAATCTATTACTGTCATTTTTCTCACAGCATGTGCCCTTTTCATTTCTGTGTAACATTTTATTAATTCTCACAATATTTCAATTTTTTCATTATTTTTATATCTGTTATGGTGCTTTGTGATCAATGATCTTTGATGTTACTATTGTCATTATTTTGGGGCACCATGAACCATGCTCACATAAAACTGTGAATGAACTTAATTGATAAATGTAATATGTGCTTTGATGGCTCCATTAATCAATTATGTCCTCAAGGCTCTCCCTAGACCCTGAGCAACTACAATGTTGAAATTAGTCCAGTTAATAAACTTAAATGACCTCTAAATGTTTGAGTGAAAGGAAGAATCAATTTATTGGACAAACTTCATTCTTGCCATGTTTTAAGAAATTACCAGTCAAATCAACTTTCTGCAGACATCACCCCAATTAATCAGTAGTCATCAATACTGAGGCAAAACCCTCCACCAACAAAAGATTATGACTGGCTGAAGCCTTAGATGATGGCTAGCATCTTTTTTTTCTTTTTCCTTTTTGGCAATAAAATATTTTAAATTAATGTGTGCACATTTTTTGCAGACATGATGCTATCACACACTTAATAGACCATATATAATACAAATCTCACTACAATTTATAAGCACTACGAAACCAAGAAATTTATGTGACTTGCCTTATTGTGATATTCCCATCATCACATTATTCTGGAATCAAAGCTGCATTGTCTCTGAGTATGCCTAAAAATCTTCTTTGAGATGGCAGACCCGTGATAGGAGTTATCTACACTATTTCAGTCACTGAAATCAAGCAGGAGTTTAGGATCATAGATTTAGAGCTGGCCAAGTTTTGTCATTTCTACTTCCATTATATCTGTCATCCATCTCTTCTCCACTCACATAGCTATTATCCTAATTAAGTCCCCCATCGTTTCTCTCTTGGACTATTGCAAAAGACTCCTAATTGATTTTCCTGCTTCTAGCCTTTTACTCTTATCCATCCTCCCCATAGCTACCAAAACAAAGTTCCTTAAATATAAATATAACTATGTCTTTCCTCTGCTCAAGGAACCTCAGTTATTCCTTATTACCTGTAAGGAAAAAGCTCCTATTTGAAGCTCCTTGGTTTCAATATATCTTTTTAGACAGATTTTAACAAATTTCTCTTTCATGTGCCAAACTAGCCTGTTTACTGTTTTCTATACATAGCATTTCTTCTCTTCCTTTACACAACCTGGCAATATGTTTGAATGCTTTCCTTCTTTATTTCTGCCTCTCAGCAGTAGGAATTTTAAATTTTTTTCAAGGTTTGCCCAATATCTCTTCTACTCTATGAGGCTGCCATGTTTTTAATGTATTCCTTCTTTCAAACTTAAAAATGTTGAATTTATGTCTTCAAATTGAAGTTTAGGTTCTTCCTTTAGAGAGGTAGCTCAGCTAGTCAACAGACCCTTAATACTTAATGAAGCACTTACTATGTGTTAGGCACTGTGCTAATTACTGGGTTTACAAAGAAAGGAAACAACATAGTCATGACATTAAGAAACTCATTCTATAACTATGAATATTCATGTATATATAAATATATACACATAAATATAAAACACACACATATGTGTGTATGCTCACATACAAACATATATACATATATGTAATGAATGAAGACTTCTGAAAGGTGGATTCCAATCTATTAATTAGACTAGCCTGTAATCAATAAATTTATGGTCAGTTGTTTCTCTTGATAAACAAAGATTCCACAGGAGACTCAAAAGTGCCTTAAATCCAGTGTGCCTTCCGAAAGGCAACTCCCTTGATGTGTGAAATTCAACGACAATTGGTGGATATTTAAAGAAGAGGTGGGCTAAAAGTCTTCAACTAGTAAATAAGGATTGATCATGAGACTCAGCAATCTAAAGGCATTTGGGCAGCAAAAGCCATTTCTTTCCCGAACACTTTGGCAAGTTTTCTACTTCTTGAGCTGGATTGTCCCATAGTCTAATGGAGGGGATCAAGGACCTGGGATTCCTCCCCCAACCAAAGGCTCTGCCCAGACTGGTTTCTGTTTATACTCTTAATAGAAATTAGATTACCCAGTTGGGTAGGATTACACCTGACCTAGTTAATAAACATGTGCCTTAGGGGCCAGAAGTAATTTCCTCACTCAGCCATGCCCTTCAAAGATTGACATTTTAAGGAATTGGATATTAACAGAAATTGGAGGAAAAGGATGGATCACAAATTAAGAATTAGTTATTAGTATATCAATTTCTTTCAATGAATATGAATAGAAACTAATCTCAAAGTGAAGGCACTGGTATTGGGAAGGGTTTGGTAGAAATAAATAAGGAAAGGTCTCCTGAATTGGTGGGATTTGAGCTTACATTTGAAGGAAACCAGAGAGTTGGAAGTAGACTTAAAGAAGAGTATTCCATGTATAGAGGTGGGGACACTCATAAGAGTCACAACATGGAATGTGTGCAAGGAATAGCAAATAGGTCAGTATCTCTGGATTATAGAGTATATGGAGGAAAGTAAAATGTAAGATTGGAAAGTGGGAAGAGACCACATTAAAAAGGGCTTTAAAGGCCAAAGAGAAGATATTAGATTTGACCTTGGAAGTAATAGGGAACAATTGGAATTTATTTGAGGTGGATGTAATTAGGCTAGTAGGTGGCACAATGGAGTACCTGGCCTGGAGTCAGGAAAACTCCTCACTGAATTTAAATCTGTCTTCAAACAGTTATTAGGTATGTGACTGGGCAAGCCATTTAATCATGTTTACTTCATTTTCTTCCTCTGTAAAATAAGCTGGAGAAGAAAATGACCAACTACTACAGTATCTTTGCCAGAAAACCCTGAATGGGATCATGAAGAGTTAGACACAAATGAACAAGAGAAAATTACTTTGAAAATTGATTGAAGGTTGCATCAATGTGGAGCAATATAGAAAGAACTCTGATCTTGAAGTCAGATGAATTGGGTCTGAATCTCAGCTTTGACACTTGTTATTTGTACACTTTTACTCTTGTCCTGCATATCTCAATGTATTACTGCATGGAGAAAGCAAGATAATTTATGTAAAACAGCATCCTACCTATGTAAAATATGATTGTTATTATTATTTTCTTCCTAGTGCAAAAGTCTATGTGATTTTTCTCAACCAGAGACAGTATTGCTCATAATGATTATTCCACACATAAACAGAATATTGTTCTATCAAAATGGGGGAAAAATCTAACATAAAGCAGATTGAGAAAGGGAGAGGGTGGTCTCTCTCTCTCTGTCTCTGTCTCTCTCTCTATAGTCCTTTCTTGCCTACCTATCCTTTCCACAACAAATTTAAGAAAATGTTGTGTAGCATATGAATTTCTATAACCTTGGAAAGGACCTGTTTTATGCCTAAGATTAAATATCAACATCTCTAAATAGAGTCCCCCATGTTATTGGGATTTTGCTATGGACTTTGAGAAAGTAGCTCTGAGATTATAAAGAAGGGAAAGGGACCTGTATGTGCACGAATGTTTGTGGCAGCCCTTTTTGTAGTGGCTAGAAACTGGAAACTGAATGGATGTCCATCAGTTGGAGAATGGCTGAATAAATTGTGGTATGTGAAAATTATGGAATATTACTGTTCTGTAAGAAATGACCAACAGGATGATTTCAGAAAGGCCTGGAGAGACTTACACGAACTGATGCTGAGTGAAATGAGCAGGACCAGGAGATCATTATATACTTCAACAACAATACTAGATGATGACCAGTTCTGATGGATCAGGCCATCCTCAGCAACGAGATCAACCAAATCATTTCTAATGGAGCAGTAATGAATTGAACTAGCTATACCCAGAAAAAGAACTCTGGGAGATGACTAAAAACCATTACATTGAATTCCCAATCCCTATATTTATGCACACCTGCATTTTTGATTTCCTTCACAAGCTAATTGTACAATAATTCAGAGTCTGATTCTTTTTGTACAGCAAAATAATGTTTTGGTCATGTATACTTATTGTGTATCTAAGTTATATTTTAATATATTTAACATCTACTGGTCATCCTGCCATCTAGGGGAGGGGGTGGGGGGGTAAGAGGTGAAAAATTGGAACAAGAGGTTTGGCAAGTTAATGCTGTAAAGTTACCCATGTATATATCCTGTAAATAAAAGGCTATTAAATAAAAAAAAAAAAAGAGAAAGTAGCTCTGAGATTCTGTAGTATATATATATATATATATATATATATATATATAAGGTGATGCCATCAGATTAATTTATTGTACAACTCTATGAAAGTAATCCTTTGCATTTAGAAGGCATGATCACTTTAGTTAATGATTCTACAGGATTTGGGGATCTTTAGATGAAAAGATTTGTTAAATTTGGAAAAAAAAAGTCTTGGGAAGTGGAATGTCATTACCTCATTCCCTATTATTTATCCACATGTAACATTCAATTTCAAAGTTCCAGCCAAGAGTCTATAAATCAGTTTTTGTTTCATCCAATATCTCCCCTGGTAGTGTTTTCTCCTTCAGTTCTCTGAAAAAATATACAATAAGGGTTCATTGTATGATGAACATTATAGACAGTTTGTTTTTGCTACGTGGGTAAAACTTTCTATATATCATTTATTTTGAAATTTTCAGTCAGTTCCCACATTTTTTCCTCTGGGTGAATATTACTTTGCAATGACAATGAAAGTCGATGGTAAAATAGGTAATGTTTAGATAGAATTCTAGGAAACTAGATTGAGGCACTTATCTTTAGTTTCAGTTTCTTTGATACACACACACACACACACACACGCACACACACACATATTTGTATATGTTATGATTTATGATTTCTGGCATTAAGGGAGCTGTTTCTATTTGATGTCTTTCCCTGATGCAAAATTTAGTGGAATTTCCCTCTCTTCTAACGTCATTTCAGCTAAATCTCAAAAATTAAAATCTAATTTTTCTAGTTTGTTGAAATTTTTATATTTGTGTTCTCACATCTCTGTGTAACAACTAGAAAAGTGATCACAGAAATACATACAAATGGAACATATCTCCCATCAACTATTCTTTGACTCTGACAACATGAAAGCACACAACTTAAAAATATATTTTTAAAAAGGAGAACAAAATAGAAAATTATTTGATCTGATGATTTTGAATTCACTAGGAATGTTTTCTTTGAAAATATAGATTTTCAGAAATTTATGAGCAAAACTACAAAACACTTTTCACACAAATTAAGTCTGATCTAACCAATTGGAAAAATATTAAATGCTCTTGGATAGGGCGAGCAAATATAATAAAGATGACAATACTACCTAAACTAAAAACTATTTGTTTAGCGCTCTACCAATCAGACTCCCAAAAAATTATTTTAATGACTTAGAAAAAATAACAACAAAAATCATATGGAAAAACAAAAGATCAAGAATTTCAAGGGAATTAATGAAAAAAAAATCAAATGAAG
This sequence comes from Sarcophilus harrisii, assembly GCF_902635505.1. NCBI lineage: Eukaryota > Metazoa > Chordata > Mammalia > Dasyuromorphia > Dasyuridae > Sarcophilus > Sarcophilus harrisii. Next base: position 235,339,198 of record NC_045429.1, on the reverse strand, counting down.
GTGGCTTAGCTGGACCAGATCTAAAATTATATTATAGAGCAGCAGTTACTAAAACCATTTAGTATTGGCTAAGAAATAGATTAGTTGATCAGTGGAATAGGTTAGGTTCAAAGGACTAAACAGTCAATAGCTATAACAACCTAGTGTTTGACAAACCCCAAAATCCCAGCTTTTGGGATAAGAACTTACTGTTTGACAAAAATTGCTGGGAAAATTGGAAATTAGTATGGCAGAAACTAGGCATCGACCCACACTTAACACTATACATCAAAATAAGGTCAAAATGGGTTCATGACCTAGGCATAAAGAATGAGATTATAAATAAATTAGAGGAACACAGGATAGTTTACCTCTCAGACCTGTGGAAGAGAAAGGAATTTATGTCCAAAGAAGAACTAGAGATCATTACTGATCACAAAATAGAAAATTTTGATTATACCAAACTGAAAAGTTTTTGTACAAACAAAACTAATGCAGACAAGATTAGAAGGGAAGCGATAAACTGGGAAAGCATTTTTACAGTCAAAGGTTCTGATAAAGGCCTCTAATTTATAAGAAATCAAGCCATTTTCCAATTCATAAATGGTAAAAGGATATGAACAGACAATTTTCAGATGAAGAAATTGAAACTATTTCTAGCCAAATGAAAAGATGCTCCAACTCATTATTAATCAGAGAAATGCAAATTAAGACAGCTCTGAGATACCACTACACACCTGTCAGATTGGCTAGAATGACAGGGAAAGATAAAGTGGAATGTTGGAGAGGATGTGGGAAAACAGGGACACTAATACATTGTTGGTGGAATTGTGAATACATCCAACCATTCTTGTTGGAATCTTTTACAAAGTGTGAAGACATTGGAGTTGATTTGATCTGATTTTGGGCCAGAACTTGAAACAAGGTATTAGGTGGAACTGATTGAACAATGCTTGTGTTCACACCTTTAGAGAGCTCAAGTATCTAAGTACTCAATGGAGTTCACAAGAGAATTCAGGGCTGGCTTAGTCTGAATTCACATCTCCCTCAGGACCAGAGAGCACTCTGGGAGATAACCTATAATCCCTGACTCGAGAAGGCGGAGTTAACCTTTGGGAGATCACATAAATGAAGGAAGCTCTTGGAGCTAGGGGAATTTCTCTGGAACATCAACAGGGCTCTGAGAAAGAACACTCTGGAAGAAAAGACTACTCGCCACAGACTGGAGATTGAGAAGCCATGAGACGGAGTTGAGCTGGAGGCTGAAGAAAGCAGAGGCAGAGGCCAAGGACAAAGCTGCAAGATCTCTTGGAGCCAAGCAGAGAGATAGGCCTCAACTAACCAGGTGAATTTGTAAGGAGAAATAAACGTTTGCAAATTTTACCAGCTGGCTGAGATTTCGAAGTAATTATTTATTTCAACTAAGAGTAAGGCTGGCCCCCAAGAAAAACCACCAACACATTCTGGAGAGCAATTCGGAATTATGCTCAAAAAGTTATCAAACTGTGCATACCCTTTGATCCAGCAGTGTTACTACTGGGATTATATCCCAAAGAGATCATAAAGAAGAGAAAGGGACCTGTATGTGCACGACTGTTTGTGGCAGCTGTCTTTGTAGTGGTCAGAAACTGGAAACTGAGTGGATGCCCATCAATTGGAGAATGGCTGAATAAATTGTGGTATATGAATGTTATGGAATATTATTGTTCTGTAAGAAATGACCAGCATGATGATTTCAGAAAGGCCTGGAGAGACTTACACGAACTTATGCTGAGTGAAACAAGCAGGGTCAGGAGATCATTATATACTTCAACAACAATACTATATGATGACCAGTTCTGATGGACCTGGCCATCCTCAGCAACGAGATCAACCAAATCAGTTCCAATGGAGCAGTAATGAACTGAACCCAGCTACACCCAGTGAAAGAACTCTGGGAGATGACTAAGAACCATTACTTTGAATTCCCAATCCCTATATTTTTGCCCACCTGCATTTTTGATTTCCTTCACAGGCTAATTGTACAATATTTCAGAGTCTGATTCTTTTTGTACAGCAAAATAACGGTTTCTATACTTATTGTGTATCTAATTTATACTTTAATATATTTAACATCTATTGGTCATCCTGCCATCTGGGGAAGGAGGTGAGGGGAAGGAGGGGAAAAATTGGAACAAGAGGTTTGGCAATTGTCAATGCTGTAAAGTTACCCATACATATAACCTGTAAAAAAAGGCTATTAAAATTAAAAAAAAAAGGAAAATATAGATTTTGATTTGACCTATCTATTTGATTAATCAGTTTAGAGAAAATGACTCTTACTTGCAGGAGAAATCATACCAACCACTAGTAGTATCATCACAGAGATGAGATCCATTCTGATAAGGAAAAGATTTGTAGATTTATTCTTCAGGGTCTGCCTAGTGAATAGGGTGACTAGTTAAGAGAGATGTATCAGGATAGGTTTGAAGCTCTTCTATGCTGCTGGCTTTTGGGGAAAATAGGCATTTAGATTTTATACCCGCTGCAGGCTTCCCCAAATATATCTGGTCACTCAGAAAATTTTCTTCAGTGTTTGGAAGGAAAACGTGAACTGTGGAAATATAGCAGCTTCCCCAATTTGCTTAACAGAGAAGCTTATAAATTCCTGAAACACATTGTCAGAATAGGATCTGCAGTAGCTGCCAAAGTCCCCTTTTCCAATGGGGGAATTTTAATACCATCTAGCTGCCATCCCTTCAGACATTTTCCCCATTATTAGTCAGGACCAGTCCCTTACCTTGACATATACCTCAGATATAATCTCCTACTTCCTATCCTCAATAACTGGTCCATTTCACTTATGTTAAGGTCTCCACTCCATTTAAGACCTCAGCAGAATGCCTTGTCTTCATTCTCCCTGACTACTCCTTCATTTTTTTGAGTATTTCTATTTAATAAAATTCATTTGATTTCCAATAAAGCCAAGATTATTTCACTTTATTCCCATTGTCTGTTTTGTACCATGTTTGCTTAAGTGATTTGGCAAGTTCCCTGTCTCCGGGCATGGGAGTTGCAGAGAGAAAGAATTAAGTCTGATGTAAGGAAAACTTCCTAATATTAACTACCATTCAAAATGAGGGACTCATTTTCAAATCTGCTGTCTCAGTGAAGTTGGAACATTGATTTTTTAGAGCAAAGTTCAAAATCAACAGTGAATTAAAAGAGGTAATAAATATGAGAAAATGATATGGAATGGAATTGCCACTTTTGTTTGAAAAGCTACTGGTGCTGAAAAATGAGAACTGGAACAACAACAACAAAAAAAGACATTGGGGGATCAATATTTCCTATGGAACTTTTAAGTATCATAAGGTAATAACCACAATAAGGAGGCCAAAAAAAGCTAAGAAATTGCCTCAGCCAGCAAATACTTGATATCCTAGTGAATGAGAGAGATGTGGTAGCCAAAGGCAACACCAAATTAGAATGAAAATTTATTTGCAAAATGTTATATATAGGAGGGTAGAAGAAGATTGAGTGGCATCATTTAATAAAAAAAAGTCTGAGTGTGTGTGTGTGTGTGTGTGTGTGTGTGTGTGTGTGTGTGAGAGAGAGAGAGAGAGAGAGAGACAATGATTGAGTTTGCAAAAGATTTGGCATAACACCCAATTAAATTAGATCATCCCCAAAGCATTTTAAAGCAAACAAAAAAAAATAACTAAGGGACACACAACAGATGAAAAATGGAACAAATCTGGCAACACTTTTATAATAAACTATTTTCTCCATTAATGAAGTAGAACCAGAATATTTGGTCATTAACATCTCAATCTTGATGTGAATAAAAGGAAAAGTCATGAAAAAATACACTGTGAGGAAGTATGGCTGGACTAGCATAGGTATGCATAGAAAAAGTATATGTTGGTATTGAAAAAGTATGTGTTGGTTGTAACATGCTTTTGAAAAAAAAATTAAAGAATCAATTGTCAAGATATTTGAAAGAATGATACATAAAGCATGATTGAGAGGAAAATGGTATTACACCTGAAAAACTTGTTTAAAATGAATCTTGAAACTGATGACATATCTAAATATTGACATAAATACATGATAGAATAAATAGAAATAAATAGAAACCTTTCCATTCTTCCCTGAATTCTTCATTTTCAGTATTCATCACAGTGAATTAATATTCCATCATATTTATGTAGCATAATTTGTTTAATTCTCCAATCTCAGATTCTTCTTTCTAGTTCTGAGCTAGCTTTTCCTTTTTAAATATAAATTCCTCTTTGTGAAACTAAGTCTTTCATGCAAAGGCTTTGATGATTCAAGTTGGCATATAAGATCTGCTTAGATTTGGTTCTGAATGATAGATTTAATTAACAAAAATTTTTATCTAATGAAGCTAATTCAGTTTTAAGTGAGATTGAATATTTTAGATACTTTAGTTGAGACTTTTCTCTCTAGAGTAGGGGTTTTGATTTGGGGTCTGTGAACTTGTTTTTAATGTACAAGAAATATACATATATATATATATGTTAAATACATATATGCATGATAATATATAATTATATTTCAATAAGTCTTCTTTGTAATTGTAAATATATTAGTTTATATGTTTGCATTCTGAAAAAAAAAAAGATTCAATAGGTTTCACTAGACTGACAAAGGAATCTATGATTAGAAAAAGGAATTTAAATCCCCTGCTCTAGCCAAAGTAGTAAAAGGTACTTGATTTTATATTCTAATATTTTTAATGTTGTGATCTTTTATACTCATTTAATTTTCTTTACTAATGGGATTTTTTTTTAAGTTTGATTTGAGAGCTTTGATTTCCTATCTAAATTCATTCTTAATTTCTCCTTTTTAATCTTTTTATTTCTCTTTTAGCCAATCTGGATTATTTATCTCTCCTTGTTATTTCTATATATGGGGAGTCTCCAGGATTTTGTTTCTTGTTAGGTAAGATTGGTTCATTTTATTTCTTCTTATAATACTTTCCCCCCCAATATCCTTTGGTTTCTTTTTGAGATTTTACTCATAATTTGTTTTGTGATGTTTTCTGTTGGTGTTTCTCCTTATGAATTAGTTTTTTTTTAAAAAGCATTTCCTAAAGTTTTAGTCTTTCAGCTTTTTTCTTGTATTCCTCTCAAATTTCATTTAGAATTCTCCTTCAATATTTGACCTCTCTCTCTTTCACTACTACACAGATTACCTCATCTTAGATTCTTTGTATTAGGGAGTAAGGGTTTTGGCCATATTGAGGGCCAGTCCCTCCCCTGAGTAATCTCTGTAATTACTTGTTCCAATTTGTTGAACTTTTATCCTTTGACTCTGAATACTGTTTGTCTTCCATAACACATGAGTCTTCAATGCTGCCCCCATTCTCTACCTCTTCTATTCACTTTGCTTATCTGTTCATGTGGAAAGAAGGAAACAAAAATTTATTAAGTACTTACTATGTGCCATGCACTGCATTAAAAGCTTTACAAATATCTCATTTGATCCTCACAATAATCCTGGGAGGTATGTTTTATTATTATTATTATTTTATTTTAAAGATGAAGAAATTGAGGTAGACAGAAATTAAGTGATTTTCCCAGGATCACACAGTAAGAAAGTATAAGAGATGGAATTTGAAGTTGATAAAGAATACCTTTTGTGGAGACTCAAATAAGTCTGCCATCAGTGCATGTATCTTCAACAGAAACTGTAGATCAAGAATGTTATGGGCCCCAAATTGACTAAGAAGGAGAAGTAGATCAGATTGTACTTTGGTATTTTTAACAGAGTTTAAAAAACATTATAGCTTTTTATTTTCAAAATATATGCAAAGACAGTTTTCAACATTCATCCTCACAAAACCTTGTACTCCAAATTTTTCTCCCTCTTTTCCTCCCCTAGACAGCAAGTAATCTAAAATATATTAAACATGTGTAATTCTTCCATACATATTTTCACATTTATAATGTTGCATGAGAAAAATCATATTAAAAAGGAAAAAAATAAGAAAAAAAGCAAGCAAACAATAATAACAAAAGTGAAAATACTGAGTTGTGATACACATTCAATCCCACAGGCCTCTCTCTGGGTATACATGGCTCTCTCCATCACAACCTGAAATTGGCCTGAACCATCTCATTGTTGTAAAGAGTTAAATCCATCAGAGTTGTCATCATATAATCTTTTTGTTACTGTGTGCAGTGCTGTTTTGGTTCTGCTCACTTCACTTAGCATCAGTTCATGTAAATCTCTCCAGGCCTTTATGAAATCATCCTGCTGATTATTTCTTATAGAACAATAATATTCCATAACATTCTTATACTATAACTTATTCAGCTATTCTCCAACTGATGGGCATCCACTCAGTTTCCAGTTCCTTGCTATTACAAAAAGAGCTGCTACAAACATTTTGTACATGTGGCCCTTTCCTTTTTTTATAATCTCTTTTGGGTATAGGCCCAGTAGAAACACTAATGGATCAAATAGTATGCACAGTTAAATTCCAAATTGCTCTTACTTACTTTTTTGATTCCCTCAAACAAAATATTTTCTTTTTTTTTTAAACCAACAACCAGTCTTGTTACATGGCCTCAAGTTATAGGACACAATCTATGAAGAATCAAAATGTTTAAAATTCTAAAGGGCAATTGAAAGACACATGCAGTTGGCATGTTTACCTTGTATCAGATTGACAGAGGTATGATAAGACATTTATGATTAGAAAATGTCATTGCATACCAAGAGTAAGAAATAATAAATGGTTAGTTCAAGAGCTAGACTAATTCACAAAGTCTATAGGGATGGTCTCAGAAAATTGGGCATGGCTAACACTCTATTAAATATATGTGTGAAGATGTAGATTAAAATCATACATGATAAGATGGTGTGATTGGATTATGAGGAAATGTAGAAGGCCAGGAGATAAGAACCCATTCCAAGTCTTGAATCTTACAGTAATTTGGCTCACCAAAACTCTTATTGAAATAGCAAAGACTGCTTGTAAATATAATAAATTAATCATCTAGCTACTGAATCAAAATGCAAACACTGCTCTTTGGATTAAAAGCAAACCTTTGAATTTAGGATAGAAAAAAGAGCCCACAATAGAGACTAAAGGCATTTGGGAGAAAGATACTTGAGATAATGGTATGATAAACTTTACCCTGAGGTGTATCTCAACTATTTGCATCTCTGTCTAATTAAGGAAGATCCTGGGCTTAATTATTTACATTTCTGTAGATCTTGTTTGTTAGAGAAAACTATAACAACTTCAAAGAGTGTATTTTGTATCAAGTATATGAGCATTTGAGGTATATATATTTATCTCTTTGATCAATAAACTTTGAAGAGTACATAATCAGGACTTCTCCCCCTGGCCCTGTAGGTTTCCACACCCTTTATCTCACTACAATCCTCATCAGTGAGATCACAGAGATACCAATATATTGGAACAAATAAAGATATACTTGTATGTATATGTGTATGTATACCGTCATATTATTTGCATGTGAATATCTATGAATATATAGATTATTTATTGCTCTGTCTAGATAAACTGGTGTGACTGGGTACCTATAGATTATCTATATATTTATATATGTCTCATATATAAATATGTTGATTTGTAATTAGTTTGGTCTAAGTTTGATGTAAATTAATTTAGTTTTTTTTTAAATTAATTTTGTGTAAATTAATTTAGGTTGTGTAGCATAAATTACTGAACTTAATAATTTATGAAATTGCTTCAAAGTAAATTAATTTAGGTTGTGTAGCATATCCTCTGAGGCTATTATTCAAATCCTTACTAGCACTGACAGGTTGACTTACCAGCAGATGACTGCTACACCTTCTTTTTCTACTTTCTTGTTTCTATTATTAATATTCTAAAAGTATGTGGGGGAGATAGCATCTTTGCCCTACCGCTATTTTTTATATAAAACTTCTATTGGTTTCTTATTGCAAAATAGCTTATTTTGCATGCAAATAAGTATATAATTATATTAATATCTCTTTTATCTATGAATTTTAGTTTTTTAGCATAAAACGATTACATTTTGTTAAAGGCTTTTTTTTTTTCTGTATTTACTGTTAAGTACATGTAATTTAAGGGATTTTGTTTATGTTTAATAAAGTTTATTACCTTAAATGTTTTTCTAACTTTGAGTCATCCTTGAATCCCTTGTATTGATTCAACTATGCCTTGTTGAAATATTTTAAGGTTTCATTCTGTTGTTTTAGGAAGGGTTTTCTTTAAAATTTTGCACTAATAATCATTAATTATTTTGGTTTATAGCTCCCTCTCTTTATTACTTCCCAGTTTAGGTATTAGCAGAATATTTAACTCTGGGCTCTTCCTATTGACATAAAAGTTGTTTTAAAAAATCTATTTGATTTTGTAACATAAAAAATTCTAGTCTTGGTTCCACAAATCCTGTGTGTTGGAACCTATTCTTTCCACTAACTACATCATGGATCTGAATTCATGATTCATGATTCTTTTATTTAGTACCTGGTCTTGGAAATCTCTTAGCCTATTACATTTGTAGGATCAACCCTGCTTTATTCTTTTATTTTATTCTTCATTTTGAAGTAGCAGGACTCCTGCATACAAAAGTTAGTTATTTAGTATCATATCAGTCTTGTTCCTGGTTCTTCTATGATATATAACTGGACTCTTTTCTTATTCCTGGATAATGTTTCAACCTTAGATCAGACATTGGATCTTGATTTTTGCCCCTCTATGTTTGAATCCCTGCCTTGGTTCTGTTCCTCCTTATTCACTTCCTTTAGGTTTGGACCTTTTTTTTTTTTTTTCTCCCTCAAGGTAGACAGGAAATTGTTCTATTGTGTGCTTACTGACTCCTTTCCAGCATTTCCCTACTGCTGGCTATTTTTCTGTTTTTAAAAAAATCTATAGCAGAAACTTGTCCAGATTAGTTTCCCTCTCCCCTGTAGGTTTCTTTAGTATCCATTTCCCAATCACACATTACATGTAACATGATATTGGCCAGCTCTAGTTCTTTCTCTCTCTCTCTCTCTCTCTCTCTCTCTCTCTCTCTCTCTCTCTCTCTCTCGATGTCTCTCAAATTTTAAGGCTATTTTTTATTGAAACTTTTTGTTTTCAAAAATATATGCAAGGATAATTTTTCACCATTGACTCCCTTGCAAAACATTGTGTTCCAATTTCCCCCTTTCCTTTACCCCCTCTCCTAGATAGCAAGTAATGCAATATATGCTAAACATGGTAAAATATATGTAAATCCAATATTGGCATACGTATTTTGCTGCACAAGAAGAATCAGATCAAAAAGGAAAAAAATGAGAAAGAAAATAAAATTCAAATAAACAACAACAAAAGAAGTGAAAATGCTATGTTTATGATCCACACTCAGTTCCCACAGTCCTCTTTCTGGATATAGATGGCTCTCATCATCACAAGATTATTAGAACTGGCCTGGATCATCTCATTATTGAAAAGAGCCACATCCCTCAGAATTGGTCATCATATAATTTTGTCATTGCTGTGAACAATGAAATCCTTTTTTCTGCTCATTTAACTTAGCATCAGTTCATGTAAGTTTCTTTAGTCCTCTCTAAAATCATTCTGCTGATCGTTTCTTATAGAACAATAATATTCCATAACATTCAAATACTTTAACTTATTCAGTTGTTCTCCAACTGATGGGCATCCACTCAGTTTCCAGTTTCTTACAAAAAGGGCTGCCACAAACATTTTTGTACATGTGGGTCCCTTTCTTTCCTTTAAAATCTTTTTGGGATATAAGCCCAATAGAAACACTGGTCAGCCCTAGTTCTAACAGCTAAGTCATGACAACAATAATAGTAGCAATAACAATAATATTTTAACCACACACACACACACACACACGCACACACACACACACACATATATATATATATATATATAGTCCATTGAGTTTTATAAAGACTTTATCTAGATAGAGTGTGACAATATTGAAAATAGCTATGTTTGGAAATTTTATTATAACCCTAATTTTTTAGAAAGGGAAATTGAGGTCGTGACTTGCACAGCATATCACATAGTAATTAAGTATATGAAACAGGTTTTAAACTAGATGATGCAGGTTGTGGTCCTAAGAAACTAATCCTTTCAGATTGATTTATTCCTTTCTGATTCCCAACTCCTCCTAGCTGATGCATTATCAATTCAAGAAGCTAGGATCTTTGATTCACAAATCCTGGTCAAAAGTACCCCTTTGAATTCCAATAGGAGATCCAGGTTCTCCCAGGCCTCATTGGATCTGAGCCAATTTGGGCTGTCCCAGCCCCCATTCTAATGATCTGCTCAGGTTTCCCAACCCCCACCAAGCAAACAAACTCCACCCACAGGACCCTTTAGCTAAATCTCTCATTATAAAAGAGCCAAGCTGGAGTTCTCTCTTTGCAGAGGATCGAAACATGCCAGCACCATGCCTGGCATCAAGGACTCTCTGCTCACTGGAATCCTGTTTCTGGTGCCCTCTTGTCTCTACCTTCACCTATTTCCTTAATTAGACTTTAACCTTACTTCCAAACCCCATAATAAACCTCTTTTATAAATCTAGATTTTTGGGTCCGTAAATTCCTTTACAGGGGGGACTCTTGTGCGGCTACTAGACCTCATTTAATTCCCTGTCTTTGGGCTGAATCCAAAGGGGTTGCAGGGGAGCTCTATTTGACTCCCTGTACCCCAAACCTGCCACTAGACCTCATTTTCATTTGGGTACCCCAAAGCTGGACCCCAAATCTAGAAATCATTATAGAGTCTTCCTAACCCCAAATCTAGTATGTTACCCACTATGTCACTGTCTCTGAAAGGAGATGAATTCACTATTTCTATCACTAGATTATTATTTGGATTACTTTTATGAAAATAAGTTATTTTTTATTTTTGAATAATCTCTGGCTTTTAAATTTTTTTATTTATGAACATTAAATTTGACAACACTGTTTGGTATTCTGGCTGAGAAAAGAGAAAGCCATGTTTATTTTGGGATCCTTGTTCAATTCCCAAACTGTCAAAATGTCTCTTTGTCAAGATGATGTTTTAAAATCTCATTAGAATGTCTTTAAGCCCTTGAGCTGTAAGAAATAAGCAGGATGATTTTAGAAAAAATATGGAAGGATTTGTGTGAAATAATGAAAAATCAAATAAAAGGAGAACCAAGAGAAAACTGGATACAACAACAATATTGTTCAAAGAATAATTGTGAACAACTAAGCTATTCTGAATATTATATATATTTAGATCAACTATAGAAGATATAAGAAGGAAGATGCTTTTTACCTCCAGAGAAAGAACTTACATATGCATATATCTGCTATATATGTGTGTGTATATATATACATATATATACACACACAGCATGTATGTATATATATGTATATGTATATAAATATATATGCATGCACACATATACACACACATAGATGTGTAACATATATGTTTATATACATAGATGAGTACATATACACATCCATATATACATGTCTCTATATACACATACATATATGTAGGTATGTATATATACCTACATATATAAATATACACAGATTTGTATCAAATAATGTTTTTTTCTAGTGTGGAAGAGGAGGGAGGGAATCAGACAGTTTGAAACTTAAAATGTATCAAGAAATTAAATTAAATTTAAAATAATCCCTTTAAGCCCTTTCAGGCAGGTTTTCCTAACTCATTATAATGTCATATTATATATCATAATATAGTTATGATACTTCATTCTTAATAATTTTCACTCAGTTTTGGTATTGTTCATTGTCCATTAAGACATTAATTTAACATTGGAATTCAACTTAGAAACCACTTAGTTCATTTATATCATTTTATAAATGAGGGAACTGAGGTACAAAGTGGATAAGTGATTTCCCTTATGATTATGTAGTAAATAAATGAAAAAAAAACTGGGATTCAAACTTAATTCTTTTAATTTTAAATATGTCATTCTTTCTGCCATACCATGCTATCACATGCTTTCATTCTTTATTCTCTCATTGTAGTTGTTCAGTCCTATCTGACTCTTTGACGCCATTTGGGATTTTCTTGAAAAAAAATACTGGAATTGTTTGCCATTCCCTTTTCCATCTTATTTTACAGATGAAAAAAACTGAGGCAAATAGGGTTAAGTGAATGACCTAGGGATATGGAACTAGTGTCTGGATTTGATTAGGAAGATGAGTCTTCCTAACTCCAGGCCCAGTGCTCTATCATTGCACTACCAAGCTGCCCCATATTACATTATAGCATACATGCAATAGAATCCCAGCAATTAGAAACAACGAATTTCATTTTATCTGTCTCTCTTGGGGACAGAACTTATTTTAAACACCAGCAAAAGGAGAAATCAATTTCTTGTTTTTCACATCTTATATAAAAATTTACAACTGAGTGTCTTCTCATTGAATTTTGTAAAGTGAGCTGCTCCTGTACCTTATAGGCATGAAATGTTTCTACAAAGAGTTTAAATATTTCTAAGTTGCATTTCCTTTTATGCTGGCCAGAACCTAGGAAAAAATGTTTTCCAGGAAAGCCACATTTCATATCATTAAAAAACCCAGATCTTTACTCAAATTTATCATATGATTTAGTGTGATACAACGTGGCATAATTAAATGTAATTCAATTTATTATGATTTATTCTGTCATGTTACAAGTATGTCATTCTTAAAAGATTTTTCTTGGAAGTAAAAACCAGTTTCTAAGTTGTTTGGGTTACACACCAGTGATCATCATGTTACTTCTTTTCCTCTCAGTGGAAAAATTTTGAATCACTTCTTATACATTTACATTTCAGGGAAAGATTATTTCATTCAATTAATTTCAGTGAGCATCTAATAGTGCACTAATTGTAAACAAGACACTGGATAAGGGATTGTGCAGGTAAAGTCCAGAATGAGTTAGGTCATTGAACTTAACATATATTCTACTAAAGGGAAATGAAATATGCCAAAAAAAAGAAAGTGTATACAATACTGGGCAAAATAGCTTCTTTTTTCCCCCTCCTGGAGGTAGGATTTTTTTTTTTAAATTAAAGCTTTTTAATTTTCAAAAGATATGCATGGATAATTTTTCAACATTAACCCCTGAAAAACCCTGTGTTCCAATTTCCCCCCACCTTCTCCTCAACCCCTACCTTCTCCTCACCTCTTCCCCTAGATAGCAAGTAATCTAATATATGTCAAACATGGTAAAAAAATAAATAAAATCAAAATGGAAAAAAATGAGAATGAAAATGAAATGCAAATAAACAACAAAAATAGTGAGAATCCTATGTTGTGATTCACATTCAGTTCCCACAAGCCTCTCTCTAGATATAGATGGCTCTCTTTAAAACAAGGTCATTGAAACTGATCTGAATCAGCTCATTGTTGAAAAGAGCCACATCCATCGGAATTGATCAACTGTATAATCTTGCTGTTGCTCTGTACCATGATTTCCTAGTTCTGCTCATTTCATCATCAGTTCATGTGAGTATCTCCAGGCCTTTCTGAAATCATCCTGCTGATTGTTTCTTAAAGAACAGTAATATTCCATAACAGTAATATATTATAACTTATTCAGCCATTCTACAACTGATGGGTAGCCACTCAGTTTCCAGTTTCTTGTCACTAAAAAAAGGGCTACCACCACAAACATTTTTCCTTTCCCCCTTTAAGATCTCCTTGGGATATAAGCCTAGTAGAAACATTGCTGGATCGATGTGTATGCACATTTTGATAGCCCTTTGGGCATAGTTCCAAATTGCTCTTCTGAATGGTTGGATCAGTTCACAACTCTACCAACAATGTATTAGTGTCCCAGTTTTCCCACATGCTCTCCAACATTCCTTATTGTCCTTTCCTATAATTTTATTCAATCTGAGAGGTATGTAGTGGTATCTCAGAGTTGTCTTAATTTGCATTTCTCTGATCAGTAATGATTTAGAGAACCTTTCCACATGACTAGAAATGGTTTTAATTTTTTTAACTCAAAATTGTTCATATCCTTGGACAAAATAGTTTTAAGAGAAGGAAAGCACTAACTAGTAAGAAGAATAGGTTGTATGTAGGAGGCAGCACTTTAGCTAATGGAATTCAAAGATTTTAGGAAGCAAGAAAGAAGAAGGGATGAATTCTTGACATGAAGGGGCCCTCCATGCAAAGGTATGAAGGCAAGAGATAAAATATTATATATAAGGAAATGGAAGGAGTCTTGTTTGACTGAAATGGAATATGTAAAAGGCAATCATGTGAAATAAAATGAGACAAGTATGTTTGTATGTAGGCATGTAATTTATGCCAGACAACACTTTTATAACCATTGCAGAGATAGGTATGACATAATGGGCAACATCAGATGTCAAAATGACTTTTCTAATGTGCAGGTCTATGTCATTCCCCTATAAAATAAAATGTAGTGGCTCTCTATCACCTCCAGGATCAAGCATAAACAAATTGTTTGTCTTCACATTGTACTATGAGCCCTTTGAAAGCATTGTCTATTTTTTACATTTCTTTGTGTTTAGGACAGTCTTTGGCACATATTAGTTTCCTAAAAAATGTTTATTGATTGATTGAAATAAATATAAAAGCAGGGAGGTAATGAATATAGTGTTATTGACTTTGCACTGGGAATCAGAAAATCTGGGTGTCTATCTTTGCCACTCACTACCTGTAAAATCATGGGCGAGTAATAATTTTAATAATAATAATTCCTATTTATTTCACAATGTTATTCTAAAGATTAGATGAGATGATGTATATGAAAACACTTTGTAAGCTATATGAATGACTGGACTTAATAGTACTTATCTCTAGTCCCTTCTGCTGAAGAGGTTGCAGCTGGTGCAATTCTTGAGCTCAGGAATTTTGAGGTAAAGTAGGGGTAAGGGCTGATTGAATATTGTCCTAAGTTCAGCCTTAATATGGTAAGCATTTGGTTTGTAGGGAAGCAGTTTGGCAAATCAAGCTGTATTAAGTGGTACAGGTCAGAATGAAATAGGACAACATTTCCATGCTAATCAGCAATGGGATTAGATTCATGTGTAACTACTAGATGTTCAGTCTAGGTGAGATAGGGTGACTCAGTTTTAAAGTTAACAAACAAATACATAAAAATAAACAAACTACAGAAATGCAAAAGAATAATTCAGGGGAAAGAGTCAATATTCTGGAGTCATTAGACCTAGGTTTAAATACAATCTCTGATATTTATTACCTATCTAACTTTAGGAAAGTCATTTAGCTATTAAGTTTTCTTATGTATAAAATGAGAGTATTCAACTAGGTGACTTTCAAGATCCCTCCCAGAGAGTTTATCTAACTTGAATCTACATTGCTTCAATAAGAAATAACCCAATGTTCTCATATTTTAAAGTATAAATTTAGTCTTTATCATAACTTGTTTTAAATTCTATGAACAAAGAATAAGAATGCTCAATGCCTGTTAGCCAATCAGTCTACTTTTTAATACATTTATTAAGTACTATGTATCAGGTATAGTGCTAAGTTTGGGGGATACAAATGCAAGCAAAACAAATAAGTTCTTTTTCATTAGAAACTTTCATCCTAATGGGAAAAGATAATATATAAAAGGAACCATAAAGTTCTGATGGTTGGAAGAGATTGGGATGGTTGGAAAAGAATACCAGAAGTACCAGTGTGAGAGCTTGATTGAGAAATCCAAAGGAGTACAGTCTTACAGAAAATGAATGTGAGAAGAGTCTCCTAAAAAGTTCTACATTAATGAATCAAGTTTTCGTAAATTGTATTCACTAATAAGCTTTGCGAGTTGATCAAATATGAGGTAGAAACAGCAGAATGTTGGAAATGAAAGTGTTGTGTCTTCTTTGCTACATTTTCTATGAAAATTAAACACTGTTTTGTGCAGTATAATAAATGTGGAAATTTGTATAGAAGAATTGCATACAATGTTTAACATACATTGGATTACTTGCCACCTGGGGAAGGAGGTAGGGCAAGGGAGGGAAAAATTTGGAAAGCAAGGCTGAATGCTGAAAATTATCTCTGCATATGTTTTGAAAATAAAAAGCTTTAATTAAAAAAAATTAAACACTGTTCTCTGTTCATTTGTTCTATATAGAGACAAAAAGCATCTTGGCCTTTACTGCTCAAATTCATTTCAATTTATCTGCATTCCTCTAACTGTGTTTATAAAAGCTGGATCTATTTAGACAGTGACTATTGAGAATGATTATCAAAATGTTACTGACTTCTGTTTATTAAATAAGCATAGACTCATAATATCAAAGAATTGGAAGGAACGATAGAGATTATTTAATGCAATCCCTTACTGAACGTATGAATCTTTCCTCTGACATTTCTAGCAAATTATCATTCCAGGCTTAGGTTGAAAACTCCTAAGTAACAGGAAATTCATGATTTCACAAGGCAACCATTCCAATTCAAGACAGTTCTTAGTGTGAGGAATTTTCCTTTTTATTGAGGTGATATTCTAATGGTTAACCTTTACTCATCAGTTATACTTCTATTATCAGAAGGAGTTCATAAAATTTGTATGAAATAAAATTAAAAAGTCATATCTCTGTAGGCTCAAAATATTATTCAGTTTTTAATAACTCATAGAGAATATCAAAGAAACCTTTAAAATATGAAATTTCCCTACCAAATTTTTACTTTAATTTTAAATCAGTTTGCATTAGTTGGGATATTTTTAAATGTTCACAACATTCTTTTTTTAAATTAAAGCTTTTTATTTTCAAAACCTATGCATGGATAATCTTTCAGCATTGTTGAATGCTGAATTTTATGTTCCAAATTTTCTCCCTTCTCCCCCACTCCTCTCCTAGATGGTAATACAATATATGTTAAATATATGCAATTTTTCTGTACATATTTCTGCAATGATTATGCTGCAGAAGAAAAATCAGATCAAAAGGGAAAGAAAAAATGAGAAAGGAAACAAAATGCAAGCAAACAACAACAAAAAGAATGAAAATACGATGTTGGATTCACACTCAATTCCCACAATCCTCTCTCTGGGTGTAGATGGCTTTCTTCATCACAAGACCATTGGAACTGTCCTGAATCATCTCATTCTCGAAAAGAGCCACATCCGTCAGAATTGATCATTGTATAATCTTACTGCTATCAATGATCTCCTGGTTCTGCTCACTTCACTTAGCGTCAGTTCATGTAAGTGTCTCCAAGTCTTTCTTAAATCATCCTGCTGATCATTTCTTATAGAACAATAATATTCCATAACATTCATATACTATAATTTATTTAGTCATTCTACAACTTATGGACATCTACTCAGTTTCCAATTCCTTGCCCTTACAAAAAAAAGGACTGCTACAGGCATTTTTGCATGTGTAGGTCTCTTTCCCTCCTTTATTATCTCTTTGGGATACAAACCTAGTAGAAACACTGCTGGATCAAAAGGTATGCATATTTTAATAGCCCTTTGGGTATAATTCCAAATTGCTCTCCAGAATGGTTGAGTCAATTCACAACTCCACCAACAAAACATTAGTGTCTCAGGTTTCCCACATCCCCTCCAACATCATTATCTTTTCCTTTCATTTTAGCCAATCTAAGAAGTGTGTAGTGATATCTCAGAGTTGTCTTAATTTTCATATCTCTGATCAATAGTGATTTAGAGCAACTTTTCATATGACTAGAAATGTTTTCAAATTCTTCATCTGAGAACTGTCTGTTCATATCCTTTGACCATTTATCAACCAGAGAAAGGCTTGAATTCTTATAAATTCAGTCAATTCTCTATGTATTTTAGAAATAAAGCCTTTATCAGAATTCTTGAATGTAAATTTTTTCCCAAGTTTATTGTTTCCCTATATCATGTCTGCATTGTTTTGTTTTGTTTTGTTTTTTTTTTTTTGGTACAAAACCTTTTTAACTTAATATAATAAAAATTATCTATTTTGTATTCAGTAATATACTCTAGTTCTTCTTTGACCACAAATTCCTTCCTTCTCCACAGATTTGAGAGGTAAACTATTCTTTGCTCTTATTATTTGCTTTTAATATCACTTTTTATATCTAAATCATGAACCCATTTCGACCTTATCTTGTTATACAGTGTTAGGTATGGGTCAATGCCTAGTTTCTGTCATATTCATTTCCAATTTTTCCAACAGTTTTTGTCAAGTAGTGAGTTCTTATAAACAACATTTTTAGTAAACATAGTTAAAACCAACTGAATATCAAAATTTGGTAATTTCAACAAATACTTGATTAAGATTCTTACTTTTTTTGATCCTACACTTGTAATTTTCTAGATAATTGACAGATTAGGTCTAATATGTGATGACTAGATATAAATTCACAGGAACTAAATTCCCATGCAGGATTAATTAGTGATATACATGAAATCTTAGGAGATGGTAGAGACTGAAGAAGAGAAAAAGAAAAAAGAAGATTTAAAGGGCAAGGCTTCTTGCAGTTGACCAGAAGGGATAAAATCAAAGCAATAATTAGCGCTCTTGTCTTGTCTAGGAGAAGGTCCACCTCATAATATGAGATTTGAGCTAAAGAAGAGAGAATGGGAGGGACAAAATTTGACACATGAAGTAAGAGAGAAGAGGGAATCATGGTGGATAATTTCAACTTTCGAGAGGAAGAGAAGATGGCATGGGGAAGTACAAAGAGAAAATTTGGAACAGCTGCCATGGGAAAAATGATAGAGTAAATCTAGAAAGAATAAGAAAAAAATGCCATGAACCATTGAGGACTCAGATGATCTTGGATTATGTAAATTTAAACTTAACTCAGTTCAAATAACTGCTTTTCTTTTTCCAACAGTATAAGCAATTTTCACATAACATTGGAAAATGTAGATGGGGAGATGGGTAAACAAGAGGTGGGATTTGACCAGTGTGGACATGGATAGGACAAAGGAATGAAGAATTTATTGGGGGAGATAATATTCTAAAGATCAGGACTGAGGAGACAGGGAAACCAGAGATGGGTTGGCAAAATGGAAGAAAAAGTAGGGTTGAAAGAATTTGTTGATACAGTGAAAAACATATTTTAAGAGGAATGAAACATAGAGTGAAATAGAAGACTATAACTTCAGAGGTAAAAATTATGAAGATAAGGTAGTTTTGGGTAGTGACAAAATCTAAGTTGTGACTCTGTGTAAGTAAGTGAAGAAAAGGTACATGAGATTTGAGGCTGATAAATAGAAAACTGGTAGATTAGATGAAAAATCCATAGCCATATTGAAGTTGCCAAATCCTCAAGTAGAAGTGTTGGAATTGAGAGCAAGAAAACATACCATGAATTCCTACCTCTGATTTCCAGATGCCTCATGATTTTCCAATTATATTAAGAAGAAAAATTCCCCACAAATGCTTGTATACATAATTTTGCAAACACATTTACGTTACATACAGTTATAGATATTACATGTTTATATTATATTATTGTATATCACATATTATATATGTATATATGTATACATATAATCACACATGCAACACTAGTCATTTGATGAATAGCTTCATGTATTTTTCCAATTAGAGGTAGTAAATGGCACAGTTGCCCTTTGGAAACAATAAATTTGAAGTCAGAGGTCTTGGGCTCAAAATCTGATTTAACCACACATTATTTGAGTGACCTAAAAAATGGTCTCAGACTGGTTCTCTTAAATTTTCAGCTCTAAATCTATACTCATTGTGTTAGGACACCAAACTTCTCTGTACTTTATGAACTATCTGTTACTATTTCCTTGAAATTTATACTATGAGAGTAATTGGAACAAGTCTTTCTATGGTTGCCATGTTCCACTATATGTTGTTAGAAGGGATTCAGAACCAATCTCTGGAATTGGTTCTTATTACCAGCACTGTCATGCCAACCCATGAATTTTAGCTATTACTGTTTCCTCCCACCCTCTCACTATTGATTAAGGTTCTTCAACAGAAATAGATCTAGGCTTTCTTTATCTTCCTCTTATGGGAAGCAAAATGTATTTTATTTTATTTATTTTTTTTATTATAACTTTTTATTGACAGAACCCATGCCTGGGTAATTTTTTTTTACAACATTATCCCTTGTACTCACTTCTGTTCTGACTTTTCCCCTCCCTCTCTTTATCCACTCCTCCAGATGGCAAGCAGTCCTATACATGTTGAATATGTCACAGTATATCCTAGATAAAATATATGTGTGCAGAACCAAATAGTTCTCTTGTTGCACAGGAAGAATTGGATTCAGAAGGTAAAAAATAACCTGGGAAGAAAAACAAAAATGCAAACAGTTTACATTCATTTCCCAGTGTTCTTTCTTTGGGTGTAGCTGCTTCTGTCCATCCTTGATCAATTGAAACTGAGTTAGATCTCTTTGTCGAAGAAATCCACTTCCATCAGAATATGAGGTATATAATGATCTCCTGGTTCTGCTCATTTCACTTAGTATTAGTTCATGTAAGTCTCTCCAAGCCTCTCTGTATTCATCCTGCTGGTCATTTCTTACAGAACAATAATATTCCATAACATTTATATACCATAATTTATCCAACCATTCTCCAATTGATGGGCATCCATTCATTTTCCAGTTTCTAGCCACTACAAACAGGGCTGCCACAAACATTTTGGCACATATAGATCCCTTTCTCTTCTTTAGTATCTCTTTGGGGTGTAAGCCCAGTAGAAATACTGCTAGATCAAAGGGTATGCACAGTTTGATAACTTTTTGAGCATAGTTCCAAATTGCTTTCCAGAATGGTTGTATGTATTTACAATTCCACTAACAATATATTAGTCTCCCTGTTTTCCCACATCCCCGCCAACATTCCGCATTACCTTTCCCTGTCATTCTAGCCAATATAACAGGTGTGTAGTGGTATCTCAGAGTTGTCTTAATTTGCATTTTTCTGATTAATAATGAGTTGGAGCATATTTTCATATGGCTAGAAATAATTTCAATTTCTTTGTCTGAGAATTGTCTGTCCATTTCCTTTTACCATTTATCAATTGGATAATGGCTTGATTTCTTATAAATTAGAGTCAATTCTCTATATATTTTGGAAATGAGGCCTTTATCAGAACCTTTGACTGTAAAAATGTTTTCCCAGTTTAATGTTTCCCTTCTAATCTTGTCTGCATTAGTTTTGTTTGTACAAAAACTTTGTACAATTTGATATAATCAAAATTTTCTATTTTGTAATCAATAATGATCTCTAGTTCTTCTTTGGTCATAAATTCCTTCCTCTTCCACGGGTCTGAGAGGTAAACTATCCTATGCTCTTCCAATTTATTTATAATCTCATTCTTTATGGCTAGGCCATGAACCTATTTTGACCTTATCTTGTTGTCCAGTGTTAAGTGTGGGTCAATGCCTAATTTCTGCCATACTAATTTCCAATTTTCCCTGCAATTTTTGTTAAATAATGAGTTCTTATCCCCAAAACTGGGGTCTTTGGGTTTGTCAAACACTAGATTATTAAAGTTATTGGCTGTTTTGTCCTTTGAACCTAACCTATTCCATTGATCAACTAGTCTATTTCTTAGCCAATACCAGATGGTTTTGGTAACTGCTGCTTTATAATATAATTTTAGATCTGGTACAGCTAAGCCACCTTCATTTGATTTTTTTTATTAATTCCCTTGAAATTCTTGACCTTTTGTTTTTCCATATGACCTTTGTTGTGATTTTTTCTAGGTCATTAAAATAGTCCAAAATGTATTTTAAAAAATATGTCTTATTCTTTTTCAAAACTTCACATTACTTATTGTAATGATTTTTTCTAAATCCCAGAAAGGAAAGTTAAACAAACAGGCTAACTGAAAAACAATCTAATCCACACATAGTTGAGTCTCAACCTTGTGATTCAGAACATATTTTTTTATTATTATAAGGTACTAACTGCTTTAAGTGGATTTATTGTTTTTTTTTTTTTAAATGGTCTGTGTTGCCTAACTTATAATTTGGGAGAAAGATTGCTGGTCACGCATTGGACTTTTCAGTCATAATGTTGCCAGAAATGGTATCTTTGATTAGAAAGGGACACCCCCACCCTCCCCATCTCTTAAATATACACGTAATTAGAAATATGTGCTTATAACTTTGGGAGGATTTACTGTAAGCTGTTATTCCAAACTGGTCCTTCCTTTTTAAGTATTTGGAGAATTATAACAAGTATTTTTGGTCAAAGTAAGAAATGTAATAAGGAAAGGAATAGAAGAAAGAATGGGGTGAGAAAAAAGCAATAGACATAATGGGAAAGCTTGTGGAAAGGGGCATGAAAAATGAGAAGAAAGATTTATTATAAAGTAAGATTAGTTTTATTGATTTTCCTTTGATTAGCCATGAACTCATAAGCAAATATTATATTAAATCCTTAAAAAAAATAGTACCTTCATTGAGACCTGGTTCCCAAAGAATTGAAATGACTTTAAGTAAACACCTTTTTATATCAGAAAAATAATCTTTCAGATAGGATCTCATGTAATTATTTCCCATGAGGAAGTTATATTCTCAAAATTGAGAGGCAATACAGTGCAGTGAAAAAAGAGGTAGATTTGGAGTCAGTAGGTACTGGGTTTGAATCTCTTCTTAGACCTTTTCCAGTTTTGTGGATCTGTATAATTCATTTAAATCTTCTGTACCTCAGTTTCTTCAATTGTGAGATGATGGGATTGGACTCAGTAACTGAGACTTCTCCCAGCTCTAAATCTATGATTTCTTGCTCCCAGTAGGTTAAAAGATAGACTCAATTATGTAATGATTTAAATGAATCAGATGGACTCATAGATTCAGTGTGCATAGCTTAAAACAGAAGATGACGCTCCCTAAATTTAATAGTTAACTGTTGGCACTGGTCTGAAATGATCAGCCCATATTTCTAATGTGAAATATACAGGAAGACCATGTAGATAAAAACAAACAAACCCAATTCATTCTCTGAAAGGAAAGGCATGACAGTTCCCTTGACCCAATTCTAAGTGGGGGTGAGTATGGATAAGCAAGAATTACAGAGAATGTGCACATAGAGTCTCAACAGTTTCTGGTGCCCATGGACCTCTGGACAGGAAAGTAAAAACTGAAGTCCATAAGTATGTGTCTCAATTTTCCACCTCTTAAGCAAAGTCTGTTGAATAAATGTTTTTTTTCCTTAATCTGGCATTCCACAAGAAGGACATCATTGCAGGCCTGATTTATAGGTTCATTTGCTGTTGGATTTATAAAATCTTTTTCTTCCAAAGTGCTCTAAACTTCTGGAAATCCCTCCTCTTGTCCCCTCTTAAACCTCAAACTTTTCTTAAAACTGCCTTTCAAGCTTGAGCAGCAAAGATGTAAGATAATTTTTGTTTCACAAAAAAAATCATAATCCTTTAAATACATGGCATTCTAATTTTTTTTCTGTAAGGAATTGCAAATGTATAGGTGTATGTTAACTAAACTACTTATATATGTAGTTTGCTAGATAAATAGTTTGATTGAAATAAACACATATGATCTGTCTGTCTATCTACTGGCTAGCTGGCTGAATAGATTACTGGACCTAGAGTTAGGAAAACTTATCTTTCTGAGTTCATATCTGGCCTCAGATTCTTACGAGGTGTGTGACCCTGGGCAAGTCACCTAATCTTGTTTGTCTCAATTTTCCCTTCTGTAAAAAGAACGAGCTAGAAAACGAAATAGCAAACCATTCCAATATCTGTCAAGAAAACTCCAAATGGAGTCATGAAGTCACATATGACTGAAAAATGACTGAATAATGTCTCTCTCTCTCTCTCTCTCTCTTCCTCTCTTTTTCTCTCTTACATATATATACACACATATATACATATATATATCATATACTATGCAAAATCATTATTTGATTTCTAAGAACTGGTTTAATGGAAGCTCCTAGAAGATAGCAACTGTTACTTTTTGCCTTTAAATCCCTCAAGCTTTGCATGGTGACTGACATAGCATTCTCTATAATAATAATAATAATAATAGCAGCAAACTCTTATATAGTACTTACTATGTGACAGGAACTGTGCTAAGGTATCTACAATTTTTTATCTCATATGATCATCATAACAATCCTGTGAGGCAGGTGCTATTATTACCCATATTTTATAGATGATAACACTGAGGCAAAAAGGGTTAAGTGACTTGCCCAGGTCATACAGTTGGTGTCCGAGGCCAGATTTAAACTAAGGCCTTTCTAACTCTAGGCTCAGGGCTGAGCCACTTAATTGCCCAACTAATTAAAAAGAATGGTTAGATTAAATTGTATTAACTTCTGGTGCCATGAGGATAGCTGATTCTGTTATGGTTCAATGCACAGAACATTTTAGCATAGGACAGAAGATCACAAGTGTGAGTACTTCAGAAGAAAAAGACTTTTCCAGGCAGGGAAAAACCCTTATTTTTACTAATTTTATAGATAATGGGAACTTGTTTGAACTCTTTAGTCCCATTCATAATGGTTGAGCAGTTCAACCATTTGTTTGCTCACCGATTCAACAAGCATTTCTGCAGAACTCAACTTCTGGTGGATAAAAAGAGTGGGACTGGTGGATGCTAATAATTATATAATTACAATTATATGAGGAGATCAAACAATAACAAAAGGGTACCTTTTAGAAGAAAGGGAAATAGGATTTGACAAGGTAGGACAGGATAGAGCAAGACCCAAGCAGATTAGCTACAACAAGTGAGGTTGAGGAATACCATTTTCTGTGTGACTTGAGAAAGAAATTATTCTCATTGCAGCTTGATGGAGCCATCGAGAATCCAAAAAAACAAAAACAGCCAACAACAAAAAACCACCTGAATTTTGGTTGGTGTCTGTTAAGAACTGGAACAACTAATGTGTTTCCTAGGCAACTAAAATGTAATCTGGGGGGAAGACATGCTAAAGTCTGTTCACACTGTCCTGAGGGAGAGCTGATTGTTAATTTTCAGTGTGAGCATTTATAACTTATGCTATAAATCAAGGACTGATTTTGTTGTTGTTGATTATGTAAACATAAGAAAGTGATTATGCCTTTCCTCTCAGAAAGACAATTGTTAAACATTTATCAGCATGCTCTTAAGCAGGGGAATTCCCCGACACTGAGAGGTCACTCTCTGTTAAAGCCAGTGAAAAGTGGCCAGGCCTAGAATAAATAGGTTATATCCATGATAAGAAAAAAAAATCTCTTGGAGCTTCCTATTTTAACTATTGCTTCTTGCTTTATTAAGTACAGTGTTCCTATGTCACTAAGAAATATTTCAAGTGCTGTTAATCTACACTGGTTGACCCACCAGTTAGTTCTATAATATGGATATGATAAAACTTCTAATCTCCAAGATATGATAGAGAATAGTTACAAGGGGAATGAGATTCTGAAGCTAAGACTATAAATTGGTTATACTATGTTATTATTTTTTGAGACGCTGGAAGATATTTCCTTCTATTCCAAGAAAAATGAAATTAAACTTCAGTTAAATAATTCATAACTTTGTTGAATACTTGGCAATCTCATACAGTGCCTTTCATTTTTATGTGGATTTTTTTATGGATTACTTCAATCTTTTGGGTTGTCAATTATAATCTATATGAATTTCCAATTCATTGAAGAGTGGTAGAAGAAAAAAAATAAATCTAATAGAAAATTTTTTTTTTTTTGCTGAATTTGGCTTTGTTAAAAAGTGATGACATTATAAATTCAATAAGAATTCAAATTTCTTTTTCCTTCATAAAGTTTTGTTCGACATGATTTGGGATTGCAAAATTGTCAGTGTTCTGTTGTTCATATTGAAGTCTGAATATCAGTGTTGTCAGGCAGCACTGAACAGTATCAACTTCTCATATTCTTTCCATTTCACATGAAGTTTATAGGGGAAAAAAGTGATGGTATTGTATTTTTCTCTCAAAGAATTCTGCCATGACAAAGATTCCAAACTGCAGAATTGGAAATTTTACAATACCTCTAAAGATGGCACATATTATGAAAGCATTTTAAAATTTGCTTCAGTGTGAAAGGAATCTCCTATCCTTCACATACTAAATATATATCCTCTGTGGTATTTTCTAAACCAGGAGGGCAAATGTTTCAACTTCCATCTGGCCCTAATTCTGAGATATGTCACTGACAACACAGTCCAGACTTTGATGCAGATGGGATTATAAAAAAGAAGGTCTATAATCACACACATGAGAAGTCTTACACAATAGGAGACACATAATCCAATATAACCTTATGTAATATGCCCCATGTGTCTAACTGAGAGGGGGATGATACAGAGATCAAAAGATTCACCTGCTTATCATAGTATAAACTTTCTCTGTTATGTTTTTCTGGGTAGCTTGACTTTTTTTTTTTTTAACAATATTGAAATTTTGATTTCCCAAGAAGTGCTTATTCAAGTAGAATATACTGTACTTTGGAGCATACTTTGGCTGTTTCTAAACCATACAATTTTCTCTGGAGCTATCTTCCTTATTCTCTGCCAAATGGAACTTAGACTTTGCCCCTGACTCCCTGGGTTCCAATGGATGATATTTTGATTAGAAACAGGAGACTCCCAGACATTTTCAAAACATTCCACTATCAATATCCTGCTTCTTTTCAGCACCCTATGATGTATGTTGTTTTCTCTCGTTAGACTGGAAGATCTTTGAAGGTAGAAAGTATTTCATTTATATTTGCATCTCCGATGTTCAGTCTGGTGGCTGACATCATAGACTTAATAATACTTTTTCATTCATTCAATCTTGTTGATGTTCAGTCATTTCAGATTCTTTGTGACCACTTTATGACTTTTGGGATTTTCTTGGTAAAGATACTAGAGTGGTTTGACATTGTGTAGTCCATCTTATTTTGCAGATGAGAAAACTGAGGCAAACAGGGTTAAGTGACTTGCCCAGGGTTACAAACTAGTGTCTGAGATCAGGTTTGAACTCAGAAAGATGAGTCTTCCTGACTCCAGGTCCAGCATCAACTAACTACCTCTTTCAATCTAGGGAGACTCATAGACATGGAGTTAAAAGTGGAAGGGATCTTAGAGATTACTAGATCCAATTTATGGAAGAGTTATCAATTTATAGAAGATGAAACTCACAGTGGTGTACTGAGTTGTTCAGAATTATACAGTTAGTAGAGTTCAAAGTCAGATTTGTCTTTCTGACTTCAAATATGGCATTCTATCTTTATTTCTATTTTTAATATCATAAAATAGTGCATCCCTGTCACTTCATATATTCAGTTGGAGACTTATAGAAGCTTATAATAGTGTTGCCATGATGTTATTAATATGGACTCTTCCTCCATGACAGAAATAATCTATTTATGTCTGCCCAGCTTATGTGACTCTCCTTTTTGTCCTCCCATCAATTTACCACATGGGGTTCCCCTACCCTTGTGAAAAGCTTAATGTCATCATAATCCTTGGTGTCTGTAAATTATTCCTGTATGTGTAGAGTTCTTTATAAAAATTCTAGGAAGCCCTACAAGTGAAGTTGAAAGGCAGGAGAAATCCCAATTTCAATTAGTGGACTTCATTAATAACCATTAGACTTAATTCATTTTAAGGGTATCAAAACTAGTCACATGTGCTGATTTTACACTTTTTTTTTCCTTACCCCTTTGTGACAAGAAGCATGATTGGTTGAAGAATAAGGAACTTCCCCTCCCTTCTTAGTGAAGCTTTGTGTACAATGTTTTGGGTTTACCTGACTCTTTAAAGTTGTATGTATTACTGACCCTTCTTTGTTGACTCCAGAGATTGTAATAGGGAAAAAATCCCAATAAGATCAGACTCTCAAACTTTATTGGTTCATCTTATATAACTTAAGTTCAAGTGACTTTTCATTCATTAATGTAATCTAGGCTTGGATTGTGTGTGTGTGTGTGTGTGTGTGTGTGTGTGTGTGTGTGTGTGTTTTATAATCATTAAAAAAAGATCCAATTGTTTTTTTAATTAGAGAGGCATTATGGCAAAGTGGATAGAGGTCCAACCTTGAAGTCAAGATGACCTGGGTTTATGTCTTCTCCCTGATACATGCTAGCTCTGTGAACATGGCATGTCTTTTAACTTTTCAGCCCTGCCAGAAAACTCTCAAAATCAATTAATTAGAGATGAGTTGACAATTTGGAGGCAGGAAGGAAGTTTCCACACTGAGAGTTCTCTACACTAATAAAATTGCCAGATCAGATTCCCTACTTTCCCTCCCACCAAAAAAAATTATTAATATATTCTATTCTCCAAGTTCATTATATTTATCAATATTACTGAAAAAATACTGAAAAGGATAGTTCCTCTTGATATAGATAACAATTGTTCGAATTCATAAAATGTGATTTAGTTCTATGAAAGAAAGCAGCACTAGTATATGTACAACTCACACCCTGAATTCTAAATCCTGATTAAATCCAAAAATCATTTTAATGCTTATCGTATGGAAGGCTCTGGACTACATGCTGGGAGTAGATACAGTTTTTCATTTCATGCAGCTTATAATAATCCAATAGCTTTCTAGCTTGACCCCTCAGACAATACAGGCCAATTACTTGAAATTATGAGTTTTGTCATTTTTGCTATTTAAGTTGAGTATAATATATATGTGAATATATCAAGTTCCCCATGGAACTTTCATGGAGAAAGAAAAGAAAAAAAATAATTCACTATGAAGATAACAACAACATTTTCTTTATTGGTATTGTCTAAATTAGAATGAAGTACTATTGATGAATAAACATTTTTAGGCATTGAGGAATTGCAAGTTAACTTCATAAGAAGCCTTTGAGGTTGTAAAAAACTCAATATTTGTCTGATCCTTCAGCATTTTCTCATTATTAAAATGTCTATACTTCAATAATGGGAGGCATATGGTGTAGTGGAAAGAATGCCAAGCTTGGCATCAGGAGACCTATTCTAGTTACATCTGTTGTTTCTCTATCTGGAAAAAAGTGGGGAGAATAATATCTTTTCTGTGTATCCTTCATATATGTTAGGGGACTTTGAAAAGTTAAAGTTGCTGTATAAATGCAAGAAGATGATCCACACATAGTTGTTATGGCATCAGAACAACCAAAGTCTGCTGCCTTTTAGTTTGAATGTGACTGAAACCCAGGGAATTCCCATCCAGTGTGGAGAATTAAATTCTTTAGTTAATCAGGATGACTGATCCCCTTCTCTTCTCCTCACCATTGAATTGTCCAGTTGTTTAACTGAATCAGTTCCATATGTTGTTGGCAGAAGAGGCATGGCTTCAAGCTATAGTGAGAAATGGTAACTTGAGGCTTCCGAGATGGAGGGAATAAAGGGACCTGAATAGAAAGAGAAAACCAAGTGGAGGAAAAAATCAGGCATATGGTCAGATGACTATCTGTAATTTATCTTTTTTTCACTGAATTTATTCTTTATAGCTTTTGAAGGCAGAAATGGAACCAATGAATGGAAGTTAAAGGGATGCAAACTCCTATTCATTATGAGAATTTCCTAACAATTGCAGTTATTGAAAAATGAAATTGGTTTCTTTCTGCTAATAGGGAGTTTCTTATTATTGACCGTATTTAAAGAATGGCTAAATGGCTACTATGTTGAGAAGTTTTATGTATTCGGTAGGGATTGGATTGAAGGACTTAAAATATTTCTTTCAATTATACTGTTCGATAATAACCTTCTTTTCATTCCTACTGCTTCCTCCTTTAGCAACTAGATAGCGTGCTGGACCTGGAGTCAGGAATACTCATCTTTCCGAGTTCAAATGTGACCTCAGATATCTATTAGCTATGTGTCCAGGGCAAGTCATTTAATCCTGTTTGTCTCAGTCTTCTCATCTGTCAAGTGAGTTGGAAATGGCAAACCATTCCAATAAGTTTCCCAGGAAACCCCCAAATGAGGTCATGTAGAGACATATATATCTGACATGACTGAATGATCACAAAACCTCTTCCCTAGTTCAGACTCTATCATTTTTTTACTTGGACTGTTATAATAGCCTCTCTATTTCCACAATCCAACTCATAATGGTGTGAAATAGTAGATAAAAATTTGGCTTTGAAGCTAGGAAAGCCTGAGTTCAAGCCACCCCTTGGACACATGTTGGTTATATGACCAAGAACTCCAAGAGACTTGCTTTAGATGATAAGTTGCAGAAAAGATGTTACACTGAATTGTCAGGGGGAATTTCCTAATCTAAGAGTTCTCTATATCTACGGTCTAGTCCGAATCCTATCTTTCTCACCATCTATCCTACTTTAAACTGCCAAATTAATTTTGCTAATGTTCACTTCTAAACATATCAATTATTTTCCTAATTAAAATTCTGCATTCACTTCTTGAATAAATCCCAAATTCTTTTACGTGGTGTTAATGACTCTTTAAAAAATTATAGACATTATAGTGGCTATTACATGGAAAGGTGCAAAGAATAGACATGATGCTTGTGGACAAATATTTATGGACATTTTCTAGAATACTATTAGGACTACTTAGGTATGTTAATATTTATGACTCACTTTATTTCACTAAAAAAAGTGTAGGTGTGAAAAAATATAGTTACTATAAACACAATTTGAGATTAAAGACAGATGGGAGTTGCAAAATCTCAGGATAATTTAATGTCCCAACATAAAAATGCCTGTGAAAATTTACAACTTCGATGTTCTGTGACATGTTCTTGGAAGTAAATGTCTAGCATGACACATGCTTCTGATTAAGATTTGGTAAGGAACATTCCTAAGCATACTTTTCCAAGTTGGTTCTGCCTATATCTATAGGCTAAAGTTACCAGTATGTAAACCAATTGGACATGAAATGATATCATTGTCATAAGGTTTCTGCTATCTTATTATAAATGATGTATTTTAATTTATGATCTTATAAGCCTGTTGGCGACAACAAGTTATAGATTCTTTAAATTTTATCCTGGCACAGAATCTAGAACTGAGATGTATGTATTTTAAATACTGTATGTATTTGTTGAGTGAATGAAAGTTCCCTTTGTCCCCCTAAATAAATCCTTTAAACCATGTCAATTAGTCTCACCAAAAAAAAAAAAATGAAAAGACACCAGCTATTGTTTGAATATTTTACCAGAACATTATGTTCCTTCAGCCATTTGGAGGGGTTATTCTCACCTTAAGAATTCTTCTTAATATGTCTAGAATCACAATCAGTTACAACATTGACTAAATACCTCAAAAATCAAGCAACCTTGAAAAGAATCTTATAAATAGTAGTTTCTTCTTACATTAAAATTTCATACAATATTTAAAGGATCTGTGATTTCAGCAGTGTGGAGAAGTTCTAGCTTAGCATGGGAAATTTCTCTACCATAAAGGTTACGACCATGACTTAGTAAACTAACAAAAAAAAAATCTAATTGCTTATTATGGCTGAGTTTGAGACAGATAGAGGTTCTACGTCTTTCTAGAGTTATAAAATTTGTAAGGAATCACTTCTACAACATACCCAAAAAAGGGGACCTATCCTTATCCTGAAGACCCTTGGCAAGGGAAAATTTAGTACTGCCTGAAGTAACAGTTTTAACTTTTGAATAATTCTAATCAGAAAATTTCTCTATATACAATCCTTAATTTGTCTTTCTGAAATTTCCAATCATCACTTCTTGTTTTGCCAAGCAAAATGAGTCAAAAAGTCCATGAGACTTTTTTGATATTGAGATGCCAAAGTGATTTTCCTAAAGTTCAGGTCTGACTGTCACTCACTTAATATAGCACAGTGGCATTATGATATGTTCAGGATCAAGTATAAAATCTCACTAGATTTAAAGTTCTTATAATCTGATTCCTTTCTATCATTCTGGTTTCCTTACACTTTATTTCCCTCCACACAATCTACGCTTGTTATTTCTTAAACATAGTACTTCATCTTCCAATTCTATGCCTTTTCATTGGCTTTTGTGGCTTCCCTGAGATTCAGATCCAGTCCTAACCTTTTCCAGGTTTCCTGTGATCACTAATTCCTTCCTTTTGAGATTACCACAAATTCTATAGATCAAAACTTCCTATATACATTATGTATGTACATAATTATTTCCTTGTATCCTCCATTAGAGGGTGAGCTCTTTGGAAGTACAAACAACATGTGTCTTTTTTTGTTCCTCCCTTACATAGAACAATATGTTGTACATTGTGAATGTTTAATCAATGTTTGCTGACTTGGCTTGACTTGAAAACAAGTGTAATGTTTTCTAATTCTTTCTCTTCTCTAATCATCCATAGTTGTTTTGGCTGACCCTGCACACATACTGCTATAAACATAGTTCCATTCATATATAATACTGACCAACACTTTTGCAAATGTAAAATCGTGTATTTTATTATTTCAAGCCTCTACCTTGAACACAGGGAAAATTTCATTTTTTCTTCGTATCTCTACTACATAGCATAATACTTGGCACATAGTAGGTACTAAATAGATATTTGCTAAGTTTAGTTGAATGAGTCATAAAATTTTTTCAAATCTGTTATTTTTCACTTCTTGAGGCTTTCAGTTCATTTTAGTATATGTATTTTTATTGTGGTGTCAATCGAGTTGATTCATTCCATTACTATTTGCATTTTGGGAACTTCTAGGACTTCCAAGTAACTATTAGGACAATGTGCATGAATATTTGAAATTATGGCTATCAACAACAACAAACAATCTAGGATACATAGTAAAAAAAAAAAAAAAACATGACATGGATTCATTTTCTCCTTCAAACACAA
This sequence comes from Sarcophilus harrisii, assembly GCF_902635505.1. NCBI lineage: Eukaryota > Metazoa > Chordata > Mammalia > Dasyuromorphia > Dasyuridae > Sarcophilus > Sarcophilus harrisii. The sequence goes on along the minus strand of NC_045429.1, from coordinate 235,306,547 downwards.
AATGTCAATTATTTAAAAAAAAAAAAGATTTGGCAGTTTTAATAGAATCCAGAGTCATTGTAAGCCAATATGATAATACATAGTCAAAAAAAGGCTATATGATCTTGAACTGCATTAAGAAAGGTATGGCAGAGATTAGGGATGTGGTACCCCATAATCTAGTAACTTGGTGTAAAATTTTGTTTAACTTCCCTTCCCAACCAGAGAAGTCTGAATTGTTATTGTATTAAAAAGAAAAAAAATGATGTTATATAATACTATACATATAATTTATATATTTCAGAGGTTTTAAACCTTTTCTGTGTCTTCTGCTGGCCTTAGATTGTTATCTATGGCTTCTGCAAAACTCTCCAAAAATTCCTATTTAATTGTTGATGCTTACCAGTGATTTAGCATAAATGTGATGAGGAAAATTATGATGTGGAAGGGATAATTATATAATATCCAGGTTTATGGTCTTGCTATATTCTGCCCTGAAGAATTTTTCTCAGTTCTTGGTATCACATTTTAGGAAATAATAAACTTCCTAGATAAACTAGAGAACATACATAGGAAACGAAATACAAATTCGAGGAGATTTTACAGTGTTACATAGAGAGCCAAATATGCTAGATATGACAGTGGAAAGATCCCAGGCTCTGGGATATCTTATCTCTCACAGTTTCTAAATGTGACCTTGCAGATGTCACTTAAACTACCTCATTTTCTCATCTGTGCATTGATGAAGCTGGACTATATGTTCTCTGATGTCCCTTTTAATTCTTTATCTCTGATCCTATGAAAATAATATACCATTCACTATACTACTGCTACTCTCTGAACTATTTATACCACTCTTGGTGTATTGTTCTAGGTGCCACATTTTAGTATTGGAGTATATCAAAAACTCCAAGAGGATGAAGGAACTGGAAACAAAAATTAGTTGAATTAACTGAGTATGTTTCACTTTAGTTTTCAAATATATGAAGAATAGCCATGTAAAAGAGGGCTTGTTTAGCCACAGAGAAAAAAATAGAATCAGTGAGTGGAAGTTATGAGTCATTTAGATTTCAACTAGGCACATGGAAAAATGACCCTTGAGGTAGTTACTTTTGGATAGTAATAATTGAAATTATTATACATGAATGTCAGCCAAAACAACTATAGATATTTAGCCTAGAGAACAGAAGGCTTAAGAAAAACATTACAGTTATCCTCAAGCCAATAAGCATTGATTATGCACTCATTATGTACAAAATATTGTACTTAGTGATGGGAATACAAAAGGCTGTGCTTCTGCACTTCAAGTGTTTTTCTACTAACTAGACACCACTCTTTCAAGAACATAAAATAAAATTCTTTTCCTGGATTCATCAGTGAACCAGTGGAGTTCTTGGTAAGGTCTTTGATTCTTACATGTACTTTGGGGGCTCTTCAAGTGGGAGCTCCCCTTTAGGACTCTCTTCTCTATATGTACATACTTAGCTTCCAGCTTTGAGAGAGAAGATGAAAAAGGCTCACCCCACTTCAGATTGTTGAATGAAAAGACTCTAGAAGGTATGAAAAAAGCCAACATATACTGATGGTGATGCAGAAGTGCTGAATTACAAAATATATTAGGGTCCATCAAATATTAGGGAGGGGGATCAGGGCCCCAAAATATAAATTGGAGCTTTGGGTTGATGTTATGAGGTATCTCAAAATAATTTGTAGTCTCCAAATCAAAAGACAATGGTTTTATTATTGTGCTGAACAGCAGGCAAATTTCTAAAAAGGAGTTTTAGCAATTAACAAAGGGAAAGACTGGGGGCTCAGCTTCCTATCAGAACTCTAAATTAACCAGGAGAAGATGCCATTAAAGCATGGCAGGGTCTTAATGAACTCTCAATATTTTATTGGCTAAATTCTTAAAAAAGGAATTTAGTGGGAATTGTGCCATTGATTGGAGGGCTAATGATTTGGTTGGAGATTAAGTACCAGTAGATATTTTATAGGGGAAAAATTCTGATTGGATATAGTAACTAAGGTTTTTCAAGATAAGAGATGGACAAGAGACAAAAGGCTGACTTAAGAACAAAAAGTCTAACCAAAATCAAAAGGTTCACTTAAAGCTATTATTGTATCAGTGTTCCTTTCCACTTCCCTCAGGCAGTAGTTTGGCTTCCAGAGTGTTTCCACTAATTCATGGTCTCTCTGTCATCACTCACCTAGCTACCAAGGACCAAGGACCCATTATAGAATTCAGTAACTTTCCCAGTTCTTTTGATGCTAGTGCCTTTCCCCTCTCAATATTTTGTCTCCCTCATTAAAATGTAGCCTCCTTGAAAGCACAGTTTATTTTTGTCTTTCTAGCCTGGTAGTTAGGAAGCATTTAACAAATGGTGGTATTTAGTTAGCATTTTATAAATGCTTATTTATGAACTGACTGCTAACAAGGTATTATAATAGTTTGTGATCCAATGGACCTAAGATTGGTAATATTCCAAATTTGTTGACACAATTCAAAACCTATCCATGTCTTCTAATTCATCATTTTATATAGCTCCATAGAGGATACACCCTGTCTTCTATAAACTATTCTTTAGATATGTTCTTCTATAGTAAGCTGTAGAGCTCTGGGACAGTCCTATTGTAATGCTGGAAAAACTGAAGCAAGACAGAGATAAGAGGTTTTTAATATTTTAATAGTGGAGAAGTTGGACTGGTGAAGCCATAGTCAGCTGGCTTTGATGGGACTCTTGTCTCAAAGCATCCAACAATGAGCAAGTAATTCCTGAGACTTTTATAGGGCTCCCGTGATCAGGGAGATAAAGGCAAGGGGTGGGGCAGAGCACTGGTTGAGTGGAAATTTCAGGAAGAACTATAATTCAGATAAGAAGGTGCAGGAATCAAGAAGTCTGGGCCAGAAGATGCGCAGGCATTTGAGATAAGTCATCTGAAATTTTATGACTCTTTGGAATGTGGAGTGTCCAGAATTCTGAGGCCCCAATTCTCTTGGTTCTAATGGTCATGAAAAGGCGGGGATGGACCTATCATACTAACTCAGGAAAACTGAGGTATTACAATTTAGGGAAACTGAGGAATTTTACTATCATAACCTCACTTTTACCATGTGACCACTTTACCTCCTTTTCAGATCTTCCATTTCCTTATTGATAGTCTTATGTCATTTGTTGAATACAAATTATCGCTGAAAATAGGTCATGCCTATTTTCATCCACTAAACATCTTTCTATTTCCTTTTCCTCTCCTATCACTTGGATTCTTGCAGATTTTAGGGTTCAAAGATTCACAACCACACAAAGTTACAAGGATAGCATCTGTATTGAAAGATAGTCTTTTGCACCAGGAAGCAACACATAGCTTCATATATTGACCAGTTTTTTTTCAAGATGTCATGATGTAAAGGTGTAGAAAGTGAGCTTCCAAAAAAGTTAGGGCACCTCCTTGACGTGATTTTTCAGCTGGTACTAAGGAGAGACACTTCCCAGGAATCATATCTAGGTTCAGAACCTGTCTTCTTACATTGACTGCCTATATGGTATTGGGCAAGTCACTTAGCCTTCCTATCCATCAGTTTCCCAATCAGTATAATGAAAGGGTTGTGCTCAATAGCTTCTGAACACAGTTCTGGTTCTTGATTTAAATCATGCATCTATTCTCAAAACTCCACTATAATTTAATCAGAATCTTTCCTTGAATTTACTAACAAAATATAACTCTTAGCTGGAATTGAAGACATTCATATAAAAAGGACAAATTAAATAAGAAGGCACAACCCTGAAACTGCAAAAATGATAAATTACAATCAGGCTATTTGTGTTCTAATTTTCGGGAACAATTTCTTTTAATGGTGTAATGGAAATAGCACTGAATTTAGGAGTCAGATCTAGCTTTGAATTATGGTTTTGGCATTTACTAGCTTTGTGGCTTTAAGAAAAATCACTTTAACTTTTCAGAGCTCCAATTTTCCCCCCTAGAAAATGGGGTAATAATATATGTTACTATCTTAAGGAGTTATTATGAGAAAATGCTTTTTTTAATGTATAAAAAATTAAATTTAATATATTTTTGATAATCATCAGTCAAGTGATTATTAAGCATCTGTTATATGCCAATCACTGTGCTGGGTGTTGAAGCTATGAAATTTAAAAATGAGATAGTGCCTACTCTCAAGGCGTTTTTTGTTCTAAAGGGGGAAACCACACACACACACACACATATACATTATATATTTATGGAATTTACATATATAGATATGCAGAAATGAATATAAATATTTTTTAAGAGAAGAACACTAGTAGCTGGGCAGATCAGAAAGAATTTTATATAGGTGTCAAACTGAGCCTTGAAGGGAACCAAGAAACAGAGGAGAGGAAAATGTATGCATCCCTTATATCCAGTGTAAAGGCATGAAGATGGGAGAATATGTCATGTAGATGGCATATGATTAGACTGCAGGTTGTGAGAAGTCAAAAAATAAATAAGAAGATGAGAAATGTTGTAAGGGATCAGTTTGTGAGGATATATACATGTTAAACAGGAATAGTCCTAGAAGTAATAAGTAGCTAATGGATTTTTTTTTTAGCTGAGGTGCCATGAACAGACCTTTATTTTAGCAAAATATGGAGTGGGGAGAGACTTCAGACTGGTAGAGCAAATTAGAGACTAGAAATAGTTCAAGGAAGAGGCATTGAGGGCCTGATTTAGGGTGGCATCTGTGTCAATGAAGAAAAAAAGATGTGAGAAATGTAGAGATTAGAACAAGAAGACTTGGAAACTGATTGAATATATGGGGTAAGTAAGAGTAAGGTATCAAGGATATAAATTGGGATGACTAGGAAAATGGTGATAACTTAAGTGAAACAGATTTTGGTGGAAGCAAGTCTATGGGTTCTGTTGTTAGCATTGGAGATGTCAGTGAGATACCCAGTTGTAAATATCCAACAGGCAGTAACTGACATAGGATTGGAGGTGATTATCATCATCATTGTCATTGTTGCCATCATTGTCATTTTGATTATAGTCATAGAGGTATGATGGTGGGGGGAAGGGGTCAGGATTATAAATATAAATGAACTCAGCAGTGTTGAATTTTGTCTCTCATTTTAAAGCCTTCTAATAAATAAGAGGCACCACAGCATAGTGCATAGAATATAGTTTATAAAAAATTCTAGATTCAACAATTGTTTATGAGCCATATTGTCAATAAACATGAGCAAATCATTTATCGGTACTCTAAGTCAATGATATCAAACTCAAATAGAAACTAGGGTCATTAAGCCATATATTGTGATACCCATGGGACCACATATTAACTTAGAAAAACACATTTATTCCTCTATCTATCTGTCTACCTGTCTACCTATCTATTTATTTATCTACCTATTATCTATTTATTCATATATCAACACATCAAAATTAGATAGTTTGTAATTCATACAGCAGTATTGTGAGGGGTATGCAGGTGTTTAACACAATTTTGACAACTTTCTAGGCAATTCTCTCAAGAAAGTACCAACCTATATTGATAGAGGAAGTTTCCTCCTCTTGGTGTTTGTTGTGCTCAGAAAAGACTAATACCTCTGGTAGGTGAGGACTAGAGCTTTTTAAGGTTTGCTGCTTGTCAACCAGCTCTCACTTATCCCTTCATGAAACTGTAGAATGTATAACAACTATACCTTAGTAAAACCATCTTGGCATATGGCTACACCACACTGAAGGTAATTTACTGGCCTCCAAACTTCTATTGATTTAGGGGGATGTCTATTCCAAGCATGAGAAGACCTCTGCCTAAATAGATTGATGTGAGCATTTTGTTTCAACAGGTAATGAAGGTGGAAGAAGTACTGTAAAGCAGTGATAACTTTGTCAGGCACCAAAAATGCATCCTAGGCTATCATCAGTTATTTTATGTCTTGTCACTGGATTCCAGTGATTCTGAAGAGAGAGTGAGACCGACAATTTCATGCAATTCTGATTCGCTTAAAAAATATCTTAAATCCAATTTATGCACCTCAAAATTATTACCCATACCATTTTGTCATTTTATTACTCAATAATGTTACAATAATTGTAATCATTGTGTAATTTATTTGCTATTGAAATAGCAAATAAAATATTATTTATTGTTTCACTGTTACTGTTTTACTTACCTTGATTTCCTGTGACATCTAACTAGTGCCAAAGTTGTAGGTGTAGATAAACTGGAAGCTATAGTCACAATCCTGCACATAGATGGTCCCAGACATAGAGTTGTCTTCTCATTGAGCTGAAGCAACAGTCAGATTTGGCAACCCCTTGAGTAACTGACAGCCTTTTTAAAGTGCCACACTGATCACCTCCTAGTGTAAGGAAGGGGCTAGAAAATGTGTCCCCCAAATTTCTGTTTTATCTAATCCTGGTCTGCTTACCACAACAGGCAAGGATCACCATCTTTGCACATAAAAATGTAAAAAAAAATTTGCAGTGATAATTCTACTCATTATAGGTACATGGAATGTGTGCACATTTATGGACAAGAAATCCAGTAGATCCAAAAGACAAATAGCTCAAGTTGTAAGAGAACTCAGCAGGGGGGCAGAGCCAAGATAGCAGAGAGGACACATGCATTTTTCTGAGTTCTCCTCTACCCTAAAACTATTTTACAAACTCAGCTTTTGAATTAGTACTTGACTGTCAGAACCCACAAATATTGGGAGTATAACACATTGCCAACAGAAGATAATCTTGAAACTGGCCAGAAAAAGTCTGTTTTAACTCACATGTGGGAATGTAATGGGACTAGGCCAGGCACAAACACACAGGTAGATAGGCAGTGAGAGCATGGAGAATAGCTCACACTGAGCAGACCAGAGGAGGGTGGGGTGTGGTCTCCATGGAAAATCTGTAGGGAGAACTTTACTACAGTCTTGGCTACTCTGTCCTGGCAACAAGCCAGTAGATCAGCAGAGAAGCTATAAACACAGTGGTTAAAGACTATTACCCCAAAATGCTAGAGTCTCTTGGGACCTGACTATATCCACCCAGCACTGGGAGGGACTCAGCATCACCTCAGCACACAACCATTAATTATAGCACAGCCATTGCTGTCCTACTGCCATTTCACTGCTACTTCCTGTTGTCTCTAGAGGTAGCTTGGAAATACTCTACTATCCCATAAGGAGACTATAGTGTTATTTTTGTTGTTGTTGTTGTTGTTTGTTAGTTTTTCTTAATGAGTAAAAAGGCAAAGTGGGTTCTAACTATAGATAGATTCTACAATGAAAGAGAACAGACTTCAAACCCTGAGGAGACTAAAAACGGTGTTTCTCTAGATGAAAACCCAAAGGTGGGTATAATCTGGTCCCCACCACAGAAGGCTCTCATAGAAGAAATTAAAAAAGATCTTAAAAGAGAGCTAGAAGAAAAATGGGGAAAGAAAAGGGAAACTTTACAAGAGGTACTGGATAAGGCATATAACTCATTAAAAGATAGATTCGAAAAAGAAAACAACTCCTGAAAAACAGAATTTGTGAATTAGAAAAAGAAAGTAACTCCTTGAAAAACAAAATTGGAAAAATGGAAAAAAATTCCATAGAACAAAACATCTCATTTAAAAACTCAATTGAACAATTACAAAAAGAAATTTAAAAAGTAAATGAAGAAAATAATTCATTAAAAATCAGAATTGAACAACTGAAAATGAATGACTTGAGGAGACACCAAGAATCAGTCAAGCAAAACCAAAAAAAAAAAAAAAATAGAAAAAAAGTTAAATACCTATTTGGGAAAACAACAGATCTGGAAAATAGATCTAGGAGAGATAATCTAAGGATTATTGGATTCCCTAAAAATCATGATGAAAAAAAAAAGATCCTAGACACTATTTTTCAGGAAATCATCAAAGAGAACTGCTCAGATGTTGTAGAGGGCTGAACTTCTGAAAAGGTATACTTGAATCTGAGACCACAGAGCTCTTAAGGCTTATTACCTATTTGATGTGAGATAATAACTCTATAAGCATATATATTCAGATATGGTAATGTGATGGCTCTCCTCATGATTGGGGCTTGCTGAATGTGTGGTAGTGAGATAATCGTAGGCAAGGATTGGAAGTCTGGGGGAAAGAGTCAGAGTCACTTGGCTGCAGGATGAGGAGAGATTGGAGACTCTGGACTCCAGAATCCAGAATATGTCTTTGGCAAGCCTTGTGGAAGCTGACCTGCCTCCTTCACTTCTCCCCCTAAAGACCAAGAACTTTGATTTATCCTGACTCTGATTGATCCTGAGGCCCTGCAGGGAGCTAGTCTGGACATTATAAGATGTCATAGAATCAGAAGGTAAAATAGACATTGAAAGACTCCATCGATCACCTACTGAAAGAGATCCCAAAATTAAAACTCCAAGAAATATTGTGGCTAAATTTCACAACTATCAGACCAAGGGAAAGATATTGTAAGCAACTGGAAAAAAAACAATTCAAATACTGAGGAGTCATGATAAGAATTACTCAGGATCTAGCAGCTTCCACATTAAAGGATCGAAGGGCCTGGAATCTGATATTCTGAAGGGCAAAAGAACTTGATAGGCAGCCAAGAATAACTTACCCAGCTAAACTGAGCATTTTTTTCCAGGTAAGAAGATGGACATTCAATGAAATAGGTGAATTCCATTTTTTTTTGATGAAAAAGCCAGAGCTAAACAAAAAAAATTGACCTCCAAACATAGGACTCAAGAGAAGCATAAAAAGGTAAAAAGAACTCTTGAGATTTATATTTCTGCTATGATACATAAAGAGTACATGTATAATTTGATTTTACTATTATAACATAAAAAAGGATCTAGAGGTAAAAAAAATTGTACCAGAAAAAGGGAAAAATGGAGATACTATATATCATAAAGTGGCAAAGGAAACTTATTATATGTGAGGGAAAGAAGGTAGGGAGATGAACATAGTATGAATTTTATTCTCATCATAATTGGCTCAAAGAGAAAATAATAGACGTTCATTTTACAGAGAAACTTCTCCCACCACACCGAAAAGTGGGGGGAGAAAAGCAAAAAGGGAAGGGGTAGGCTAAATAGAAAGGAATACAGAAATTGTAAGGGAAAGTTTTAAGAAAAGAGCAGGGACTCTAAGGCAGAGGGAGGACTTCTAAAGGGGGTGCTGCATGAGGCAAGTGGTGCTCATAAGTTTGATACTGGAGAGGGAGTTAAGGGGGAAAGGAAAGAGAAAAGCATAATCTGGGGATAACAAAATGGCAGGAAATACAGAATTAGTAGTTTTAACCACAAATGTGAATGGGGCAAACTCCCCCATAAAGTAGAGACAGATAACAGACTGGACTACAAGCCAGAATCCTACAATATGTTGTTTACAAAAAACACACTTGAAGCAGGGCAATGCATACAGAGTAAACGTAAAAGACTGGAGCAGAATCTATTATGCTTCAGGTGAAGTTAAAAAAGCAGGGGTAACCATGCTGATCTCAGATCAAGCAAAATCAAAAATTGATCTAATTAAAAGAGATAAAGAAGGGCACTATATCTTGCTAAAGGGTAGCAAAGATAATGAAGCAATATCAATACTAAACATATATATGCATCAAATGGTATAGCATCTAAATTCCTAAAGGAGAAGTTAAGAGAGCTGCAAGAAGAAATAGAAAGCAAAACTATAATAGTAGGAGATGTCAACCTTGCAATCTCAGAACTAGATAAAGCAAACCACAAAATAAATAAGAAAGAAGTTAAAGGGGTAAATAGAAGACTAGAAAAGTTAGATATGATAGATCTCTGGAGAAAACTAAATGGAGACAGAAAGGAGTACACTTTCTTCTCAGCAGTTCATGGAACCTATACAAAAATTGACCATATATTAGGACATAAAGACCTCAAATTCAAATGCAGAAAGACAGAAATAGTAACTGCATCCTTTTCAGATCATGATATAATAAAAATTACATTCAATAAAAAGTCAGGGGAAAATAGACCAAAAAGGAATTGGAAACTAAATAATCTCATCCTAAAGAATGAATAGGTGAAACAGCAAATCATAGACACAATTAAAAATTTCACCCAAGAGAATGACAATAATGAGATGACATACCAAAATTTGTGGGATGCAGCCAAAGCGGTAATAAAGGGAAATTTTATATCTGTAAAGGCCTACTTGCATAACACAAAGAAAGAGAAAATCAATGAATTAGGCTTGCAACTAAAAAAGCTAGAAAAAGAGCAAATTAAACCCCTCCCAATCAAACACTAAAATTTCAATTCTAAAAATAAAATGAGACATTAACAAAATTGAAAGTTAAAAAAACTATTGAATTAATAAATAAAATTAAGAGGTGGTTCTATGAAAAAACCAACAAAATAGATAAACCCCTGCTAACTTTAATTAGAAAAAAGGAAAGAGGAAAATCAAATTGTTAGTCTTAAAAATGAAAAGGGTAATGAAGCAATTAGTGCAATAATTAGGAGTTACTTTGCCCAACTTTATGCCAATAAATTTGATTACTTAAATAAAATGGATGAATGCCTTCAAAAATATAGGTTGCCCAAATTAACAGAGGAAGTAAATTGGTTAAATAGTCCCATTTTTGAAAAAAGAAATAGAACAAGCTATTAACCAACTCCCTAAGAAAAAATCCCCAAGACTAGATGGATTTACATGTGAATTCTACCAAACATTTAAAGAACAATTAACTCCAGTACTATATAAACTATTTGAAAAAATAGGGATTGAAGGAGTTCTACCAAAATCCTTTTATGACACAGACATGGTAGTGATACCTAAAAAAGGTAGGATGAAAACAGAGAAGAAAATTATAGACCAATCTCCCTAATGAACATTGATGCTAAAATCTTAAATAAAATATTAGCACAAAGATTACAGAAAATCATCTCCAGGATAATACTCTATGACCAAGTAGGATTTATACCAGGAATGCCAGGCTGGCTCAATATTAGAAAAACTATTAACATAATTGACCATATCAATAACCACATTAACAAAAACCATATGATCATCTCAATAGATGCAGAAAAAGCATTTGATAAAAGCAAATACCCATTCCTACTAATAACATTTGAAAGTATAAGAATAAATGGACTTTTCCTTAAAATAGTCAAGAGTTATCTATTTAAAATCATCAGTAAGCATTGTATGTAATGGTGATAAACTGGAACCATTCCCAACAAAATCAGGAGTGAAACAAGGTAGCCCACTATCACCATTACTATTCAATATTGTATTAGAAATGCTAGCTTCGGCAATAAGAAATGAAAAAGAGATTAAAGGAATTAGAGTAGGCAATGAGGAAACCAAATTATCATTATTTGAAGATGATATGATGGTGTACTTAGAGAACCCCAGAGATTCTACTACAAAGTTATAGAAATAAGCCACAACTTTAGCAAAGTTGCAGGATACAAAAAAAATCCACATAAATACTCAGCATTTTTATACATCACTAAAAAAAATCAACAGCAAGAGATATAAAGAGAAATTACATTTAAAATCACTGTCGATAGTATAAAATATTTGGGAATTTATTTGCCAAGGGAAAGTCAGGACTATATGAGCAAAACTACAAAACACTTTCCACAAAAATAAAGTCAGATCTAAAAAATTGGAAAAATTAATACTTGGTTAGGTCAAGTGAATATAATAAAGATGACAATACTACTTAAACTAATCTATTTATTTAGTGCTACACCAATCAGACTCTCAGGAAATTATTTTAATGACTTAGAAAAATTAACAATAAAATTCATCTGGAAGAACAAAAGGTCAAGACTTTCAAGGGAACTAATGAAAAAAAAAATGAAGGTGGCCTATATGTTACAGATCTAAAACTATATTATAAAGCAGCAGTCACCAAAACCATTTGGTATTGGCTAAGAAATAGACTAGATCAGTGGATTAGGTTAGTTTCACAAGACAAAATAGTCAATAACTGTAATAATCTCGTGTTTGACAAACCCAAAGACCTCAGGTTTTTGGATAAGAATTCACGGTTTGAGAAAAACTACTGGGAAAATTGGAAATTATTATGCCAGAAACTAGGCATTGGAATCAATTGTGAGATATGGGAAACACTGGCCTAGGCCAATTCAGCATGGTATGTCCCTTATTAAAGAAGGTACTGTAGTACTACTCGAATAGAATTCCAGTAGATCAAAATGAATGTGCGATGCATAAATTCAGAGACATCTCCATGTTAGATATTCTTATGTACTATTTTTTCCTGTTGGTACAATTTTCAGAACTTATATTGATATTAGTCACATAGCCAGACACATTATACAATGACTGCAAAATTGTAATGTTATTTTTGTCCTTTTTGACAATGAAGGATAACAACTCATGGTAGCCATTCTACATGACAAGGAGAGGTCTGTGGGTTCTTAAACACTAAGCTAGTAGAGTATAAACCAAATCCTTGGAGTTTTGGCTCAGAAACAAACTAGTTTCTGCTATCCAAAGATTACACTAGCTAGTGTAAAAAAGGGCTCATGGCCAAAGAGTTGGCTACTGGGTGATGAAAATTTTGTTCACAGAAAGTTAAAAAGATACTATATTAACACATAGTCTGTATGAGAGACTTATGCTGATGAAATCATTGATCTTTGATATATCTGTCCTCCCTCAAGTTTCATGGGCCACTTGAACACTAGTCACTTCTGATTAAATATGAATTTATGCCCTTTATTTCTTACTTCTTGCTAGAAAATATTTCCTGGTTTTACGGTCCTAGATAATTAATCAGCCACTGCCTGTTGGACTTAGTTAATCAGCTTTAGCTGGTTTATTGAATACCACTAAGTGCCTCCATCTGTTTTTTTCTCATTAGAAAGGATGGCTTCTTGTGACACTTCCCTGTAAAACTTAAAATCAATAAAGTGTCTCAGCTTTAAGAGCCAAGAAATGTCTTTGGCTTTGAAAAATTGGGCAAAGTGACAGCTGAAGAACCTTTTGGTTCTTCTAGGATGGGCAGACATGTCTCATATTTTTCATCATTTCTTTTGTGGAGGCTTTTTATTCTATATGAAGAAGAAAGAGGAGGAAAATAGAAATCAGAGAAGCCACATTTATGCCCTTAAAAGCTTGTCTGATTTTAATAAAAGTGTATGTAAAGCTCATAATAATAGCTCATATTTGTAAAGCACTTTAAGATTTACAAATTATTATATATTTATCATCTTTTTTAATCCTCACAACAGCTTTATGAAGAAGCTGTATTATAATATGTGTTTGTTTTACAGATTTAAAAACAGGTCCAGAGAAGCTAAGTCATTTGCTGAGTGTCACAAAGCTATTAAATATCAGGAGAATTTGAACTCAGGTTTTCCTACTACACATCTATTATATATCGTAACTAAAAAATCTTCTAGCTCTAATGCTTGACAATCATAGAAAATCAAAACAGAAAGCAAACTGATTGGCCCTTCATCTATATCTGAGAAAGAATGCCCTGTAAGGCAAGTGGTCAGCCAGTCTCTGTTCAAAGAACTCCATTAAGGAGGAACCTAACATCTTCAGAGGCCCTTAATGCCTCTTTTGGTTTGCTCTAATCATTAGAAAGTTTTTTCTTACATTAAACAAACAATGAATAAAGCTCTTCATCCTGGAGTCAGGAAGATATGAATTGAAATAGTGACTCAGATACTAGGTATGAGACCTTGGGCAACTTATTTGATGTCTATCTGCCTCAGTTTCTTCCACTGTAAAATGGGGATAATAATAGCACCCATCTTGCAAGATTGTTATGAGGATCAAATGAGGTAATATCTGTAATAAATACCTAATAGCAAAGTATGCAGCATATATATGCTTATTCCCTTTCCTCTCCCATGGGTTCAAGTGTACATCTGGTGAGGATTCTCCTACCTTTACCTAGAACTGAGAAGGACAATCAAAACAAAACAAAACAAAATCCTCATCCCATTTCTTGGGACTCTAAGACCTATAAAGAAAAGAGGATAAAGAGGTTTTTATTCTCACTTAACTCACCTTAGAACCTATCTTCAGATAAATAGCATTTTTTCAGAAGGTATGTAGCTGCTTTAATTTTGTATTTTCAGAAGTGAACCATAGTGGCTACAATAGCTGCATATAACTGTATGTAATCCTTCAAATCATGGATGGCCATTTTTGTAAAGGCCTGAAACTCTTGAGTTCATGCACTGAGGTTCAGACAAGCAAGCACTTAAGGCTAATTACCAATTGTACAATATTCTATTAGCATTTGCTTGGAAAATGGCCTGCCCCACCATTCTGTACTGGCTCGATAAGTTGGTGTAGAGGGAGATTGGGAGGAGGGATAAGAGGAATGGAGTAGGACAAGCAAAGTGACTCCAGGCAATAGAAGGAAGAGGAGATTCCTGTGTTCACTCTCTCTCTTCTCCCTTCAACAAATAAAGAATAAGGACTTTTGCTTATCCTGATCATATTTGGTGCCTGAACATGGGACCAAGGACCCTACTTTCACTGAAGAAGTCCCCAGTGACCAGGAAATTGGATGAGTATTTTAATAGACAAATAGGGAACTTAACTTTGTTAAGGGGTAAACTAGAAACCTTTTCTGGATGAAATAGGGCAGATGTTAGGAAAAGATTCTCCTCCATCCCCACCTCCACTCCCACCACTGCCCCAAAGGGGTGCTATAGAAAACATGCTTAACTTGATCAAGGGACAAGGCTTAATTATAACTTGGGAACAGATTGCTAGATTCTTGGGTACATTAGCACGAATGTTCCCTTGGTTCTTAGAGGAAGAACAAATTATGTCAGATAATTGGAAACTTGTAGGACAACTATATGAATACTACAATGATAAAGGTCTTCGTTCAATTTCCATCAAAGCATTCTCTATATACAGCATAATGCAGTTAGCCTTAAAGAATCCTGCAAGTTATAGAAAAAAGAAAAATTCTAGGAACAGCCAGATGAGGAAGTGTGAGGAAAAAGAGGAAGACAAAGAACAGTTTAATGACCATATCCCCATAAGTAATGGAGATTTAAGAGAGGTTCAAGGGTGTGGTGATTTTCTATCTCACCAGGCAGCTTCAACCCTGCCTATGGAGCAGATAATTGACCTTTCCCCA
The DNA here is from genome assembly GCF_902635505.1 of Sarcophilus harrisii. Taxonomy (NCBI): domain Eukaryota; kingdom Metazoa; phylum Chordata; class Mammalia; order Dasyuromorphia; family Dasyuridae; genus Sarcophilus; species Sarcophilus harrisii. Next base: position 235,291,476 of record NC_045429.1, on the reverse strand, counting down.
TCAACTCCACCTTCCAGGATGGAGGGAGGAGGAGTAGTGGGAGGGGTACTGATGCCACCAGCACCTCCCTCCCAGCAACCACCCTCTCTTATGAGTAGATTGCAAAAGGCAGTACTTCAGGCCACAGAGAAAGGGAAGGATATAGCTGAGTTAAAACTACATATATATCCTGTGATTCAACAGTTTAACTCTTCAGGTCAAGAAAGTAGAAGATACATTCCTTTTTATATAGAAACCCTCAAAGACCTGAAAAAAGCTTGCACTCTTTATGGGAGTACATCAGCTTATGTTAAGATGTTATTACAGAATTTGGCTTATGAAATCTTAACCCCTAGTGACTGGAAATCTATAGCAAGGGTATGCTTAGAACCTGGACAAAACTTGTTGTGGCTTTCTGAATATAGTGAACTCTGTAGGATACAAGCCCAACAAAATAGTCAAAGTGCAGTTAATACTTCAATCACCTGTGACCAACAAACAGGTGTAGGTTCTTATGCAAACATTTCAGTACAGGTTAATTACTCCAAAGCAGAATATGAACAAATTGCTGCTGCTGCTATCAAAGCATGGGTTTCTCTCCACAATAAAAACAAGAGTGAAGCCTTCACAAAAATAACACAAGGGCCAAATGAACGCTTTGCTGATTTTGTGGAATGTTTGCAGACAGCTATCATATGAACTAATGGTGAAAATACAGTAACAGACATTTTAATAAGGCAACTTGCTAAAAAAAATGCTAATGAGGTTTGTAGAAGAATTATACTAGGACTGTGCAAGGATGCTCCTTTAGATGAGATCATAAGATGCTGTACCACAGTGGGCACAAATGCCTTTTATAGCCAGGCCATGATGCAGACTTCCCAAGATCCCAATATGGGAAGACATGGGCCCTTCTAGCAAGGGACTTCCCAAGATACTTGTCAATGCTTTCAATGTGGTAAAGTAGGGCATCTGAAAGCTCAATGTTGGCATAGAGACAGAATGAGAAAAAGGGGGGGGGCGGAGAACAAGAACCAATACTCCATGTCCAAAATGCAACAGAAGCTTCCATTGGGTATCAGAATGTAGACTGATTCGGGCAAACGGGATAAGGGGCCCAGCTCCAGGGCCTCAGGCAAAAAACACCTGGGGCATGATGGCAGCTGATGGTACACCCAGAGAGTGCCTAGAAGTCCAGTACCCAGACATGACCAATCAGCCAGGAAGCCATATGATGGAAGAAAGGGATTACACAATCCATCAGCCAGGAAGCAACCTGATGGGAGAAAGGGATTACAATTAGGGAGAATAGAGTTGTATGCAGCTGAGACAACTGAGATACCCCCTGGAGAGGTGAAATCTGTTCCTCTCCAGCCTGTGGATCCCTTGCCTCCAGGCACAGTAGGCTTGACCATTTTACCTCCAGAGAGTACGTACAAAACAGTGTCCATCCACACACTGATGTGGGAAACTGGGGAATGTGTAGATAATATCCCAGTCACCAATACAGGCAGACCATGTGTGACTTATCACCCAGGAGAAATAGTAGCATCAGGTTTACTCATACAGAATCCTAATAAGCAGCTTGGTGATAGTCACCCAGATTCTGATTTCAGATCACAAAATCCAGCAATATATTGGACAGCAGCTGTAACAACTGACCGACCTATGCTCATGATCTATATAAATGGCCTTCCATTGGAAGGATTGGTAGACACTGGTGCAGATCAGACAGTCATTAGAGGTGTCAACTGGCCCAGTCACTGGCCAAAGATTAAAGCAGACACCTATACATGTCCAGTGTAGGAGAATCAATAGCAGCTGAAGTTAGTGCTACCCCTTTGACATGAACTTTTGAAGGCAAAACAGGAGTTTTTGCTCCTTTTATAGTTGAAAAAATCCCCATCAATCTGTGGGGAAGAGACATTTTATAACAATTAGGCTTAAAAATGAATACTTCAGTTTTTTAGGCAGGGCTACTATTGAAGGCCTGCCAACACTCTCACCTGTTCCTATCCAATGGAAAATTGATACACTAGTGTGGATAGAACAGTGGCCCTTAGCTAGTGATAAAATTCAGGCCTTATTAGATATAATACAGGAGCAATTTGACCAAGGACACTTACAACCTTTTCTAAGTCCTTGGAATTCCCCAGTATTTGTTGTAAGAAAGAAATGTGGAAAATGGAAGATGTTGACTGATTTAAGAAAGGTAAATGAACAGATGGAAACTATAGGAACTCTTCAACCTGGACTTCCATCTCTTACTCAATTGCCTAGGGAATGGCCTCTTAGGGTTATAGACTTTAAGGATTGTTTCTGTTCTATCCCTTTGGATAAGGAGGATATGAAAATATTTGCCTTTTCAGTGCCTAGTGTTAACTTAGCTGAGCCTTAAAAATGATATGAATGGACAGTTTTGCCATAGGGAATGAAAAACAGCCCTACTATGTGTCAAATGTATGTGGTTGCTGCTCTTACTCCAGTAAGAAAAGCATCTCCAAAAGTAATGTTATTATATTACATGGATGACATATTAATGATAATAGTCATCCATTGGTCTTAGGAACCAAAAATTTTGGTGCAATTTCAAATAAAAGTAATTAGCTATTTATTAAATTCTTCTCTACTACTGGCCACTACTATACTTACTTTCCCCCTAATCTACAACATATTTCTCCCGCACAAAACCAGCAACTTCCCACTACTATGTAAAAACACAGTCAAACTAGCCTTCTTTACTAGCCTTCTTCCATTAACCCTGTTCATCCACTCAGGACGAGCAGCCACAATTACAAACTGACAATGATTCGCAATAAATACATTCAACCTAACAATAAGCTTTAAACTAGACTATTTTTCCATTATCTTCATCCCCATTGCATTATACGTCACATGATACATTCTAGAGTTCTCAATATGATATATACATACAGACCCAAATATACACCTCTTTTTCAAATATCTAATTATCTTCTTATTCACCATAATCATCCTTGTCTTTGCAAATAATCTATTACAACTTTTCATTGGATGAGAAGGTGTAGGAATTATATCATTTATACTCATTGTAGGATGTGTACCTGAGAAACAAATGTTAGAAGCATGTCTACAAAAAATCATAGAAACACTAAGTAATTACAAATTGCACATAGCTCCAGAAAGAAATCCAAAGACATATTCCTTTTCAATATTTAGGATATGAAGTATACCCTAAGGTGCTTACAGTACAAAAACTGTCCTTAAGAACAGAGAAGTTAAACACCTTAAGTGACTTTTAGAAATTGATAGGAGCTATGGATGTGTCTAGTGTTAGGCTTGACTACCTATCAGTTGCAACCATTATATGACATTTTAAGGGAAGACCATGCTTTAAACTCACCACACCAGCTTACAAAAGAAGATGAAGAGGCTTTGAGAGAAGTTGAACTGGCTTTATCCCATGTGGTTGAAAGAGTCACATAAAAATCCTTGGAAATATCAGTTTTTGCTACACAAGAGGTACTTATAGCAGTCCTTCATCAAGGAGACAGTGTGATAGAGTGGATGAACCTCCCAGTACAACCAGAACAAAGCCTTACTCCTTACCTAGTGCTTGTGGCTAGAATTTTATTAAAGGCCATTAAGCATGAAGTACAATAATCTGGGATAAGACCTGACAGGAAATATACCTTTTATACCAATGCACAAATTAATATAAGCTGTGAAACTATCCCAAAATGGCAAATTTTATTGGCCACGGCTCCAAATTTTACACATGGGTTTCCATTAAAAATAACCCAACTACTACATAATTTGCAATGGATTCTTGAAGAAAAGGTTTCTAAAGTTCCTCTTAAAGGACTATCTTTACAGATGCATCCTAACATAACATTTGAGCTGTATACTCTTGTGACTTAACTATAAAGAGAATAATATCAACTCCTTTTCAGTCCTCTCAGCAGAATGAATTGTATGCAATCATTCTAGCTCTTGCTTATTATCCAGGAGATATAAATATAATATCTGATTCAGCCTATTCAGTAGATGTGGTACAAAGAATTGCCACAGCCCAAATAAAATTTGTAGCTTCTAATATATATATCAGCTCTTTAAGGAAGTTCAAGAGCAAGTGAGAAAGCATCCAGGTAAGATTTATATCTTGCATGTCCACTCTCATAGTGCACTTCCAGGTCCTATTTTTGATGGTAATTCAAAGGCAGATAGCCTTCCAAACATGTTGGGTAATACTCCTTTATTTTAGGCAACCCAAGAATCTCATTCTAAATATTATTAGGCTGCTCGAGCATTACGTTTGCAATTTGGGATAACAAAAGAGGAAGCTAGGAGCATAGTAAAAGCCTGTCCAGCTTGCCTTCCTTTCCAGCTCCTATGCCACTCCAGGGAACTCTAGTGGGGTGAGACCCAACGAAATTTGGCAAATGGATGCAACCCAGTATAAATCTTTTGGTCATCTGCCTTTTATCCATGTTGTGGTAGACAACTTTTCAGGATTCACTTTTGCAATACCAGCAGCAAAAGAGACAGCTCGAGTGGTCACTGAATTCCTCATACAAGCATTTGCAATTATGGGTGCGCCACAAGCAATAAAAACAGACAATGGTCCTGCATATACTTCTAAACATTTTGCACACTTTTGTGCTCAGTGTAAGATTTTACACACCACTGGCATACCTTTTAATCCTCAAGGACAGGCAATAGTAGAGAGGAGAAACAGAGACATTAAGATGCTGCTCCAAAAACAAAAGAAACATGGAGCCATAGGTAACCCTAGATCTAGCCTTTTATATTATTAACTTCTTGATTTTTGACAAAGATGCACTGACTCTGGCAGACAGGTTTTATAATTTACTGGAAGGGCAGTGTCCAGTGCAAGCAGCTTCACTATCTTTACATAATCACCAGGTGAAGTGAGAGATACAACAAGTGGTGAATTGAAGGCACCAAGGCTTAACTGCTTGGGGCAGAGGGTTTGGTTATATCTCTACAGGTGGAGAAGGAATCAGATGGGTGCCAACGAGCCATATTCACCTTGTCCATTGGAGAGAGACTGAGAAGACCTTTGAAACGAAGAAGACCCAAGAACATTGGGTGGTTCCATTGCTGATTGTGCCCACTACTGAAAGAGCATATCAGTTATGGCTTTTGAATCATGGACATCAAAAATTGTTGGACTTGAAAATCCTCGGGAATCACTGGATTCTTTGAGACATGATAAGACTGTTATAGGACTTGAAAACCCTCAGGAATCATTGCATTCTCTGAGACATGATAAGACTGTTGTAGGACTTGAAAGCCCTCAGGAATCATTGGATTCTCTGAGACATGATAAGACTGTTGTAGGACTTGAAAGCCCTCAGGAATCATTGGATTCTTTGAGACATGATAAGACTGTTGTAGGACTTGAAAGCCCGCAGGAATCATTGGATTTTCTGCAAAATGATAAGACTGTTTCAGGACTTCAAAATCTGCTGGATTCATTGGATTTCCTAACACATAAGATTGTTGCAGGACTTCAAAAACTTGCGCAGATCATTGGATTCCCTGACACGTGAAGCAATGGACAATAGATTGGTTTTGGACTATCTCTTGGCTGCTGAAGAAGGCATATGTGTGACTGTTGCTTACATACCCTCCTTCTAGGACTTCTGGAAATCTTTTACAATAACATGTTGATTTATATTGTTATACCACTATTTGCATGTACAATTCATGTTTGTTATGCCACATCGATCCTGCACTGACTGTGGGGAGAGGCATCACTAATTGCCTGTGTATTATTGCTATGTGCTTGTGTAATACCTCACACGCCACTGGGTTTGTGCATATCTGTTTCTAATAAGATCCTTCAGCCCAGAAACCTGCTAGCAATCCTCACTTCCCTTTGGTGCTTTTCATTTCCATTCCTGAGATGTCAGGGAGGGCATGATCATCTCCTTTTTAGTGCTTTCACCTCCCTTCCTGAGAAGTCGGGTGGGGGTGGGTGGGTTGATCATCTCCTTTTTAGTGTTTTCACCTCCTTTTCTGAGAAGTCAGGGAGGGCGTGATTACCTGTGTTCTAAAACAAAAGAAAGCGGGAGATGTAAAAGGCTGAAACTCTTGAGTTCATGCACTGCAGTTCGGGCAAGCAAGTACTTAAGGGTAATTACCAATTGGACAATAGTCTATTAGCATTTGCTTGGAAAATGGTCTGCCCCACCATTCTGTGCTGGCTCAATAGTTTGGTGTATAAGGAGATTGGGAGGAGGGATAAGAGGGGTGGGGTAGGACAAGTGAGGTGACTCTGGGCGGTAGAAGGAAGAGGAGATTCCTGTGTTCATTCTCTCTCCTCTCCCTTCGACAAATAAAGATTAAGGACTTTTGCTTATCCTGACTCTGGTTGATTCTAAAATATCCAGGGTGTTAATGGGGTCATCACACATTTTAACTTAGTGATTTGGACAACAGTAAAAAAAAAAAAAAAAAACTTAAAGATAAATACCACTGCTATATTTAAACTCCTGGGGTCCATCTTAAGGAATATATGTCAGCCAGTAGATCTGTGGCAAAATCGAGGAAAAGAAAAGATGCTCTGGAGGGTCTTGTGTGTGATTAATGAAGGAAATGCGGATCACATCTGCCACCTAAAACAAGTAATTCATTGTAAGGATGAAGGCAGATTTTTATTCTATTGAAGAGCATTTGGAATGAGGAATTGCTTTTGCAGGCTGCTTTTAGAGATTAGTAATTTTCAAGGCAACTTTCTTTGTCATTAATGTTAACCCAAGTCAACCTGGACTATTCTGAAACTATCTCCAAAACTTGGATAGAAAATACATTTTCTTTTCCTTTTAAAAAATATTTTGTTGAATGTATTCTTTATTAATATTTGGACAATGCCATCCCTTATTATGGTGTACCTTTCTTTTGAGATCCTATGGGCAGTGGGAATGTCAAAGCAGTAATGAAGGAAGTAAGAGCAGCTGCACTGGAAAATTTGAAGGAATATCAAATAGAAATGAGGCCACTAATAGGTTCATTTCAGGATACTATCACACTTCATCTTTTATAGAATGCATGCATTGTATTATCTTCAGCAACATGCAGCATCTCAAACCATGTTATAGATAATGTAAAGATCAGGGCACACTATTTTAAATTGATTTAACTTAAATATTCTTACCAAAAACAACTCTTCCGAAATTAAAAATAATTTTAGCTTGTGCTGCTTCAAGCATTTGGCCAGAGTCCAAAATTTTGATAAATGGAATATTCTACTTTACCTTACTCCTAAGTGAGTTAAAGCCTGAAGCAGTTGGTAATAAATGTAAAGATGGTATAGAGATTACTTTGTATAATGATTTTTAAATTATGTTTGTTTTCCCTTATTCATCACTCATCAGACATCATACCCATGCTTTCTTTACCACGGATTCATACAAATACTTTCAGCTACAAAAGCTATTATATATATGAGAACATATTGATTTTTCCTTCCTACCTTAGGCAAAACAACTGTGGAGGAAAATTGACAAAAGCTATCATCCCCCAAATCAATACCTGTGTAAAACATATTTTGACTCATTTTTGTATGAAGAGGGTTTGATGCTTTACAGAAAGTAGTGAAAGAAATTCCATTGATATTAAAAATCACTTACAAAGGAGTCAAATAAAACAAAACAAAACAAAAATACCTTGGTAGAGAATCAGTAGTCCTGAATTTTTATTCCTGTCCTTTCCATTTGCCAGATATATCATCCTAGTCAGGTCTTTTGTCTTCTTTGTGACTCAGTTTACTCTTTAGCAGAAGGAAATATCTAAATTAGCTTTCAGCTCTATACCTGTGTCATGAAAATTGAGCCTAAAGTCAATTTAGTTCTTCTCTAACTATTGTCTAATCTCTTCTCCTCTTCCCTTTCATATTCTCCAAATTCCTGATTTCTAAATGAATTTGCTTTAAATTTTGCACCATGAAAAGGTTATTTTGCTAATTATGAAGTATAGTCACAATATACTCAAACAGTTAGATGAGTGTGTTTTGCAATAACTTAGAGAAAACCTGAGTTGAAAGTTTTGTTTTATTTTACCAACTTATTTTCTGGAGAACTTTGGGTACATCCACTTACTCATTCTGAGCCTCAATTTCCTTACCCATAAAATGAGGATAATAATATTTATTCTAACCACCTCACAGGGGGCTATGAGGACAGTAATCTGCAAGTTTTTAATATACCATACAAATGTAAGTTGTTATTAGTAAGTTGTTATAAGTAGTATAAGTAGTGTTATTAGTATTAGTAAGTTAGTTATTAGTAAGTCAATTAGTAGTTATTAGCAATTAGTAATTGCATTTAACATAATAACTATAATAAGTAGCATTCATATAGCACTTTTTAAGGTTTGTAAAGAGCTTCAGGAATATTATTTAACCCTCCCAATAACCTTGGGAAGTAGACTTTATTGTTACTCCAGTTTTACAAATGAGAAATATAAGGCTGACAAAAACACAGTTAATAAGTATCTGAAATCACGTTTGAACTCAGAGCTTTCTGACTCTGGATTTAGCATTGTATCCATTGCTTTACTTATCTGCTTTCAGTTTTAAGCTATTGATATTTAAACTTGGTCTAAAACTTTTGGGGTACTTTGTATTTATAATACATTATTAACATTAGTACTCCTCTAAAGCCTATATCTGTTATCTCATCATTTTAGAGAAAGAAGTCCTTAAGTTTGTTCCAGGAGAACCCATGCTCTGGGAGGAAGGTCCTGCTAAGTTGGAAAATTAGGGTTGGTAGAGTGATGGATTTCTTGTCTTTCATCTGAGGGCCAAACTTACCAAGTTTAGAGAAGCCATATTGACCACCAGATGGTGAATTTTCCTTGGCCCCAATTTATGAAATCTATTCTAAGACTCGGGGTAGAGGGGAGGATTGTTTCATATTGGTGGGAAAAAGTACTGACAGATAAAAGCATTGATCTTTATGTTTTTTGAAATATATTGCTGTTACTCCTAATTACTAGCAATAATTAGGATTACAACTAAATCTGATTACAAGTGATTACTGATTACTACTAAAAAAAATTTAGGACTCCCTCTGATTTATAACTTCTTTAAAAATAATTTTTATTTTAAAATATATCAAGCAATCCTATAAAAATAAAACCTTTATTATAAATTTGCATAATCTAATAAAACAAATTTGCACAATGACTATTCCCCCCTCTAAAAAGGATGTCTGCAAGTGCATCACCTCTCTGGAATAGATGAGTAATATGTTTAATTTTCAATCTTCTAGACTGTTTTATCATTGATTAGAATTCTGAAGTACTTAGAAATTGTTCCTCCTTTATAATATTTTTATTGTGCAAAATGTTTTTCTGATTCTCCTTACCTCATTTTGCATCAGTTCATTGAGGTCTTATCAATTTTCTTTGAAAATTCCCCATCTCTTATGGCACATTATTCTTTCATTATATTTATATCACTTAACTTGTTCAGCTGTTTTCCCCATAAATATTATTGTTTCCAATTTTTAGCTAATATGAAAATAATTGCTATCAATATTTTGGGACAAATCTTTTTTTCCTCTTTCTTTGATCTATTTGGAATTGTAGGGAGAGTAGTGTTATACCTGGATCAAAAAGTATATAGAGTTTAGTAACTTTTGGGATATAGTTCCAAATTGATTCCAGAATCCAGAATTGGGTGGTTCAATTTTCAACTCCATCAAAAGTGCATTAATGTTTTGATTTCTCTATAGCTTCTCCAATATTTTTCATTTCTGAACCAGATTTCTTAAGAACTAATATTACTTTGTATTGTTTTTTAAAAACTTGTTCCCTGTATCACACAATGCCTCCCTTGATACATCTTCTTCTTTTTCTTCTGCTTTTCCCCTAAAATTCTGAGCATTTAGTTCAGGACTCTCTGTCTTGTGAAGTGTAGTATTATTTTATAAATTCTTTGTTCACACTCTGATCCAAAGGGGATTTTTCATTTATACTAATGTCTGCATTCATTTATATTAATTCTGATGATTAATACTTGCTATTATTAGATTGCATATGTTTTCTTTTGGTGTTCTTGAAGCTAAAGAAAGAAAAACTGACTAATGTAATACAATAACTGCCTAAAAATGAGAAGAAGAGAAAATCTGTTTTTAATTAAATCTCCATATACATTTTATATATGGTTTCTTATATCAAGAAATTTTGTTTAAATGTTATCTCAGTATTGTGTAATATACCATCTGTTTTCTCTTACTTAAACATGTATGGAATTATTTCACAATGAAGGAAGGAGAAATCCTGTTATGATTCATTTTGCCTTAAATTTGGTTTGATTTTTTTCTTTTGTCATTAGAAGATAATTCTTTGAAAGAAAATAATTTCTAAGTTTGGTTTCCCTTCCTTTCAGTATTGATTTCTATTGATTTAGATGAAACAGTTTTTTTTTGGGGGGGTGGGGAAGGAAGATCTGAAAAAGCCAAGAGGAACTAGGGAAGACAAAAATAATTAACTACTTCTAATTTATATGTATTTTCTTATATATTTATAATTTTCATGTGTCTTGAAACAGGGAATTTCTTGAGGTTGTGGACCATGATTTATGTTTCCATGTGGCCCTTAAAATACCTAGTAAAGTATGTTAAGAACATGCATTTAACAAATACTGAAGTGAATTAAATATCTATTCATCTTTCTATATAGTATGGTTGATGACAAGTGATTATTTGTGATCTAAATGAAATTTTGGGCCATATGAAATGAAATGTATCATGATGTAGGGACTAGAGAGTTGGTCTTTGGGCAAAGAAGACTTGACATTCAGTCTTGTCTTTGACCCAAACTAATTGTGTGATTCTTAACAAGTCATGTAACTGTTGCTCTAGATAACTTTCTAAGAATATGTTTCAGAGAAGGGCTCACCTCCATTAGTAGATGGAATTTCCTATACTAATTAAAATCCACATTTAGTCTTTATCCTTATATGTTGTCTTTGGTACTCTGTTACTGTTTATTTTTATTTGTTTCATAGAAAAAGATCTTTTTATTTTAGATCTATAATTAGAGGGAGCTTTCTATACTAATGTAATTACAGGTATAATTTCTATCCTAATTAGAACTATAAAAGCAATTATGTACTTTGTTATCCTTGCATCATATTACAATAACATTGGGATAGAGAATTGAATCAGTGATTTCTTTGGTAAAGAGAATTCTTTCATAAAGAAATTCTCTCTCTCAATAAAAGCCATCTCTTTCAGAGTTATTTAGATGGTGTAGTGTGTAAAGTACTGGTTCTAAAGGTTCTGAGTTCAAATCTAATCTCACATACTTACTTGCTATTTAATCTTGGGCAAGTCACTTAAACCTGATTGCCTCCAAAACAAACAAACAAACAAATAAACAAACAAAAAACCCCAAGCAAACAAACAAAAAAAAGTCACCTACTACTCTTAGAAAGTTACTCTGTGATTTACCCAGGATCAGTGACTTGCCCAGGCCCACGCAGCTATTATTTGTCAAAGGCAAGATTTGAACTCGTCTTCCTATCTCCAAAGCCATCCCACTATTATGACATGCTTTCTCTCAATGTCTATTTCCAATTAATTAGGGGAAAGGTCAATGAAATTCAGATTTCCATTCTTTCACTCAGAAAATTGTCATCAAATTTCATTGTATTGGGTGTGGGGCATATATTTTCTGTCAAAACATCAGGCATATAATCAGGCATAAAATTGAATACAGATGAAAAGTACATAAATGAGGTGAGCCATTCAGCATTTTCAGGGATAGTCAGAATAAATAAAACAGATAGTTGTAATGAAGGGAATATGACTCAGTACTTCCAAACCTCATCAAAGACTAATAAAACAGACTAGTAAAGAAACCAGACACATGTATATTGCAATATACATAAACATCTTTATCTATGGAAAATATCATATTTTTATGGTCTCAACATAGGCACTAAAATAATAATTATTTTTTGTTTCTTCAGTTAGATTTATTGAGAAAATGATCATTCACAGAAAAGTTTAAATAAGAGTTTGATCAGATGTTTCTTTTTTAATTAGTGGAATGGAGATATTTTTGAAATATCTCTGGATTCCCACTCCAAATCCTTAAGATGCCTATGAAAATTAGTTGGCATTGAATTATTCACTTAAACATGAACAATTATTAAAATTGTATTTGATTATATAGTTATACTGGAAATTTCAACAAATGAATTGACAATACTTCAGTATTTTAAGTATTATCTCATTTGAGGCTGTTCATGTCCCAGATGGAATTATCCCTTAGTTTCTTATAATATTTCTGAGATGTCTTTAGTATAAATCTTCCTGACTGACAGGTTGCAAGGTGTAGTCTTATAAATGACATATTGACAAGGAATTGGAAATTGAGTGAATGCTCATCAATTGAAGAATGGCTGAATGTTATGGCATATGAATGTAATGGAATATTATTGTTCTATAAAAATAATGAGCAGATTAATTTCAGAAAAAACCTGAAAGGTTTACATGGATTGATGCTGAATGAAGTGAGCAGAACTTGGAGAGCATTGTACATATAGTAACAGCAAGATTAGGCTGAATGAGGATTGAAGCACACTATTTTCACCTTTTCTGTTTGTTTTCTTTTTCTCATGGTTTTCCCTATATTAGAACAAATTTTTCTTTCCCAAGATGACTAATATAAAAATATATTTAAAATAATTATACATGTATACCTATACCAGATTGCTTAGTGTCTTGGGGAGAGGGAAAGACAAAGGAAGGATGGAGAAAAAAATTGTAACTTAAAATCTTATAAAAATGAATGTTGAAAACTATCTTAATTGGAAAAGCAAAATATTATTGAAATAAGAAAAATGAGCCATTGAGGGCAATAAATCAATCAATCAACATACACTAACTGTTGACTATGTGCCAGTTATTGTTCTAAGTACTGAACATACAAAATAAAAATGAAAACAGTCCTCACTTTCAAGGAACTTACATTGTAATGGAAAGGAGAAGATGTTTAATATGGTAGATATAGAAATAGAAGATAGATAATATGTATATATATATAATATGAGTGAATATATATCTATTTCTATACTTAGATAATTCATAAAGACTAAATATAAAATATAAAATCTTAGTGAATTAAATCTTGAAGGAACCCAGGGTTTATAATGGGTGTGGATGAAATATATTCCAGGAAAGAGGAATAGTTTGAGCAAAGGTATAATGACAAGAATTGTGGCTTCAAGTACAAGGGATAGGAATTCTAAAAAGGAATAATGTAAAATGATTAGAAAGATTGAGAAGGAAGAACATAAAATTCTAGATAGGAATTTATCTTTGATTCTAAAAATACTAGGAAGCCAAGAGAGTTTACTGAGTAAGAGACTTGGTAGGATCAGATCTGAGCTGTAGTAAAATCACTTTTTCATCTATATAGAAGGTGGATTGAAGTGGGGAAAGACTAACGGCAGGGAGATGAGTTAGATTGGTGGCTATTAAAATCTTCTATGCCAGAGGTGATCAAGGTCTGAAATAGGCTAGAGTTAAAACTATCAGGGAAGGAGAGGCTTGTGTTGCAAAGCCTGATCTGAAAAAGGAATCAGAATGTTCTGTCAATGCCTACTAAAGAGTTTACATGGAAATTCATTGGACATGGATTATGAAACAGAAATAGGAAGCTAGAGTCTGACCTTGTGTTAGACTGTGACAAAGCGAAGGTGCTTGTCAGCAATTTTAATTCTCTGAAGTCAGGATTCAAACACAGCTCTTTTAATTCAAAATGCAATCTTCCAAAGAGCTAAGCTACTTTATCAGTTTTAAATAAGGGGTTTTCAATTTTTCAAAGATTCAGTGCCATATTCTGTATAATTCTTTCAATGGATCTAATTTATAAGGACTGTCTGAAAGTATTTTGGCTTCTTTAAGTAATCAGGTTGCTGAATCATGCCTTGTTTTTGAGTCAGGACCTGAGAGGGAAGAGATGGTACATAATTAGAAACAGGACAGCTATGGAACAGCATCCCTTTACGAAACAGACAGAATCCCACGAGAGAAAAGAGGGATCCACTGAGGCAGAGTTCTTAATCTGGGGTTCAAAAAATTAAAAAGGTAAACTATTTTGATATATGTTTCAACATAATTTGTTTCCCTTAGAATTTTATACATTTTATTTTCCATATTTAAAGACATTATTATTGAAAGGAATCTCTAGGTCTTATCAGGCTCCCAAAAGGATCCATGGTGAAAAAACAAAACAAATCCCTTGCCAAAACAAAACAAAAAATCAAGGGAAATAAACAAATGAATAATTTAGGAGAATTATAAAGGAAATGGATTTTGGCAGCTGTAGAGAATACACATTCTGAGGATCCTGAATGAATCTGATCAAATCATTTCAGTAAATTAAGTAGCAAAGTAATTGAATTGAATGACATACAACTCTTTAGATAATTTTTTTAACTTCTGTTATTTGCTTTACTTGGTATTGTGTAGTTTACCTAGTTATGATAGATTAATAGGTTCTTTTGTCATATAATTCTGTATCTAACCAATAATGAATGTGAAATATTTTTTCTGTCGTTCTTAATATTCCATGTCTAAAGGTATCTATGCCAAAACTGTTCTGCTTTTTACAACAATCAACTCCACTATCCATGTAGAAATAAAAATAATTAAGTTAAGGGCAAAATCCATATTTTATAATGTCTCCAAACTCAAAACTTTTTTGGGGGAGGGGTACCATTGAAGGTTAAAAATGTTGCATCCTAATATCAAAGATTTAGATTGGAAAGGCTCTGAGATTGCTTTAATGGATTTGGAGTGCTAGATTTGAAATCATGGAGGCCTGGGTTTGAATTCTATCTTTAGGAATCCAAGGACAAGAGTGTGAGCTTTGACAGAGTGGCTGTACTTTATGCTATTTCTATAAGGAGTTTGGAGTGTGTAGGGGGTGGGAGAAGTGATGTTAATTTATCTTCCTGCTGTTGAAAAATGACTTCTTTGATGATCCCTGAACTAATTTTATAATTTTTTTCCAGGTTTTTTGGGGAGATTAAAGCTGGTCAGCATATGATGTGACGGGAAAGGTGAGTTGAAGTCAAGAATACAGGTACTAGAATACTGATTCTCATATTTCCTTTCTGTGTGAACCAAGAGCAAAGTCACTTACCTCCTCTAACTAGTAGTTTACCCATCTCTAAAATAAATAATTAATAATGCCTATAGTATTGACCTCACTGGGTTGTCATGAGAATTCATTTATTAACTAAGTATTTAATAAGTATTAAGTATAATAAGTACCTATTACATCAGGTAGTAGTGGGGCACCTAGAATGGATAGAAGAGTGGGATAAAGAAGATCCATTTTCCTCAGTTCAAATCCAGACTCATATACTTATTAGTTGTGTGACTTTGAGCAAGTCATTTAGCTTCTGTGATTCAGAAAAGTCCCTAGGGCTCATCAAAGTCAAAGATTGTTATTGGTTGAGAAAAATTCCCATGCTGGTTTGCCTTAGGCTTACAAAATTACAGATTCATTGTGTATGAGAAATTTAATATTTGTTCCAAATCAGAGTTCCAAATATGCTGCTTAAATTGTGCCTCTTTGGGACTACAGAATTCTTAGTTATCCTACCAGATACTTCCATAGGAGCTAGTAAAATGTATACCTTGAAGCTTTCATACTTTTGCCCATATTTCTCAGAGGCTCAGTTCCCTTGCATACTTTTTTGATGACTTAGAGATTCAAAACACTTCAACTGATCTCTCTCTTGAAGTGGTATAAGCTCTATCTATCTTCTTTTATAGAAGGAGTTTTCAGATGCATCCATTTGATTTGTATCTCTATCCCTGTATTACATGAGCTCAAGCTAGTATTAGGGAACAGAATTTTTTTGGCGGGGGAGGGTATTGGAAAGAAGGGAATGCAATGTGTGGCCAGGTCCTACATTCTCATCTTTCTCTCTACCTTCAAAAAGTGTTTGTTCATTGAGGCAACCCCGAATCCTGTATTTATTGGCTTACTTATCTATTTGTCAATGTATATAGGGATAGAATGCTGGCTTGGAGTATAAAAAAACACTCATCTTCCTGAGTTCAAACCTGGTTTCAGACATTTACTAACTATGTGACTCTTTGCAAGTTGCTTAACACTGATTTGCCTCAGTTCTCAAGGGGTCATGGAGTTGGACATGATTCAAAAATGGCTGAAAAGTGGTCCGAAGTTCAAATGAACAGGAACAGCAAGAGGGGAAATAAGACATGATAGAAGTTATTATGATAGGCATATTATGAAATTATAATAAATAATTATTATAAAGAACAAAATATGAAAGTGCAAATGCTTAGAAGAGTTAAAAGGATAGAGAAATGATTTCCATTTCGGGAGACTTAAGGACAATTTCATGAAGGAACTAACATTTGAAATGAGCCCTAATACATTTTAGGAAATGGAAAGTCAATGCATTCTTAGTTTAAAGAGCAAAATGAGCTAACAGTACAAAGAATGGAAGCCATTGGGTATATTTGGGGAAATAATAAACAGTCCAGTCTGGCTTTAATAATGTAAGGTGTGTAAAGTGGAGTAGGCAATCAAGTGGGGCTTTGAATGCCAAGCAAAGGAAATTATTCTGGTGATAATAGGGAACTACTAGAAATTTTTAGACAAGGAGATCACAGGATTATAGATGTCTTTTAGAATGCATAATCTCTTCAAGATAGTAGTTTGCTTCTCTTGGGTAATCAAGCCCTTTAAAATTAACTTTTGTTCGTGGAAAAGTCAGAATTCAGTGATATATTTTGGTTGGGTTTAATTATATTATTTCATGAGGTAAAATGATAAAAACTTTAGTTTTAATCATAGAAAGGAAGTATCAAAAATTAAATTGTGTGTAATGAAGTATTGCATTCCACATGCAATTAATAACTCAAACATTAAAAAAGAAAAGAAAAGCTGTGAAGGCTTCCCTCGGCAGAATAAATACATGAGAACAATTTGTTCCAATGACCATGAAAGTGGATAAAGTAGATGATGTGGAACATTTAGAGGTTGGTATGACATTGAAGATGCCAATGTCATCTCATGTCTCCTGGGTCATTGTTGGTCATCTTTTGTCCTGCAAATGGACTTTGATTACTCTAGGAAAAAAATGAGTGACAATTTTGTGTAACTCTGCCTCACTTAAATCCAATTCACTTGCAAGTCAAGACATCACTCATGATATCATTGGTCCTCTTGGAAAATGAAAGATGAACAACAGAAGAATAACCTTCTTATAAATACAATATACTACTCATGAGATTTTATGGTCACACAACTAGTATGCACCAGGGGTGGGATTTTAATCCAAGTCTTCCTGACTCTGAATCCAACATTCTGTACATTATGATATACATCTGTTATCTATCTATCATAGGTATTTGTACACATACATATTCACAGGCATAATTATGTTTATGCACATATATATGTATGCATGTATCTATCAATCATTGATATATATATAACTAAGATTATATATATATATATACACACAATACATATTCATGAATATGTTTATTTACATATACATCTATCTAAAAACATTGTGCCTGTATGTTATTCAATGTCTTTGACCACGCCATTTTGTAATTCTGAAATCTACCTAGAACACTTTTATATTATCTTCAGTGGGCCAGGCTGTAGGTGACAGAAAACTGTAGAGGAGCCAAAGTTATAATTGCCAAGATTCCATAAGGAGTTAAGCACTGGCTTTAACTCTGAGTCTGCTCCTAAAGCCAGCACCAGAAATCTTTGCCTCAGGAAATGAGATAATGCACCAACAAACTCATTTATCTTCTCACTAAAATACCATACCTAAGATGTGTATTTATGTCCCAGACATTTTACCATTCAAAGGAACAATATTTTCACTGAGAGTTTTTCTTCTTGTTTGGTACTGATTAATGCTTCGCAATCTCAAGTACAGTGTACTAATTATACCTTCAAGCCTCACAACAAATACTGTTTTTAAGTCTTCTTGGCAAAAATTTTCAAACTGTCGAGCTTAGCTATGAATAACTGAAACAAGGAACCAGGTCACTTTTTGGCAATGTGTTGTCTCTTTGGGGGAAAGATGTATTCATGCCTATTTTTGCCTTCAGTCTAAATTTTATTGCTTTAGAGGTTCCTTTGTACAAATGATTTAATACTTATACTTGATAGTATCAAGTTAAAATATTATTCTTTTATTTATTTCTAGTTTTACATGTATATTAATTTTTTAAATACCCATTTTTAATTAATCATGTTGGGAGAGAAAAATCAGAACAAAAGGGGAAACTACAGGAGAGAGGGAAAAAAAAACAGAAAAAAAGTGAACATAGCATGTATTGATTTACATTCAATCTCTTTAGTTCTTTTTCTGGAAGCAGATGGTGTTTTCTATCCCCATTTTACAGTTGAGGAAACTGAGGTAAATTAAAATGAAGTGATTTGCTAAGAGTCCCATAGCTACTAAGTAAGTTTCTGAAGCTGGAATTGAACTCAGGTTTCCTGACTCCAGCCTCTGCATTCTATCTATGGTGACCTCTAGCTGCCTCTATGTCACAGTTCATACTGATGTGTATTTTATATCTTAGTAGAAGGATATAACACACATGCAAATATCTATGTGTGTTCTTTTCATTTGGCCTCTGGCCTATGACATATTAGACTGGGTTCATTGGGATGAAGAGGGAGGCAGAAGAAGAGGGCTCTATAGTAGTAATATGACTTGTTTTGTCTCTATCCATTGATTATTCTGAGAACATAAAGTTCATGTTTCTCAAAGGGAACTTCTCTGAAACATTCAGGCTAAGAAGACACCAGATATATATCAGATATATTACATGTTTTACTTGCTCCAACAAAAAAATACAGATTACGATTCCTTTCTGTAAGGAAAGGGTACCAAGGGGTACCAAGCAAGCTTCTTCTTTGTGGGGACAATGATGACCTACAATAAGGCAAATCATACCTTATCAAAGAAGCTCAAACATTGTTTAGGAGAAAATAGGAGAAAGACAACTTATTTCTTCTAGGAATTTCTGCTATATTTCCCCTCCCCCTTTCCTCATCTATATTAGATTAGTTTTTGTGTGTTTGTTCTTTTGGCTCTGCATTTCTTTATTCTGAATCTCTTCCTATAAGTCCTCCCAAGTTTCCATGAATTCTTTTATGATATATTGTTATATGACTTTCATATATACTGGTAACTCTCCTGATTGGTCTCTATTGACCAGAGTTGCTTCAATATTGGCAAATGGGAGTCATGGGGGACATAGTTTTATTGGAAAAGCCACCCTTTCCTTATGGTCTATAAAATTGAGCTGTGAAACACCTGGCTCTGTTTTCCATTTTCCAACTTTTCTCTGATTTGAACTTTCAGATCAGAGTGTAACTAATAGGGTAAAAGGGACTTCTGCTCCCTTCCAAGAGCAAAAAATGGTGACTGGAAGAATCAGTACAATGTGAACTGCCTAAGTTTTTGCCTTGATACTCTGAGAAAGAAGCTCATAGATTTTTTTTTTTTGCCTTTAGGAACACAGAACTGAGACAAGAGTGCCTGAGAATGATTTTTCTGTGAAAGTTTAAAAGGTCCCAAGAGATTGTGGGTTTTCAAGTTCATGTTTGGGTACCAGATTTGCTAAAGGGAAAAGATTTTATTAACAAAGAATTTTTTGGAAAAGGAAGTTGATCTTCACAACTAAAATCATATGATTGGGGAGAGGGAAGAAAATGATTGATACAGGATGTGTGTCATAAAAATGATTAGTATAAAATGGTACAGTTTCAAAATAAGGATGCTATATGAATTTAGTAGTTATTAAAAGTAATCTTTACCTTTGAAGTGCTATAAAATGAATCTAATACATTATTTTAATTCTTTATTTCTCTCTATTTGTTCATAGGTTCCAATCTGTTGATTTTGGTGTGTAAAGTGGACTAGTCGCCCCATACCTAATATCCATATTTTACATTGAGTGCCTATATTTAAGTGTGGGAACATATTATTGTTATTATTTTTCAATGTGTCTGTGCTTTGTAACTTCATTTGAGGTTTTCTTGGCAAAGATACTGATTTGCCATTTCCTTCTTCAAATTATTTTACAGATGAGGAAACGGAGGCAAACAGGGTTAAGTGACTTGCCCAAATTCACAGTAAGAGTCCTGAAGCCATATTTAAACTAAGGAAGAGGAATTTTCCTGACTTCAGGTGTAGCATCCTATCCACTGTGTCACCTTTCTGCCTTGAGAACCACATTACTAATGGTCTTTATACATAAACACAACCCATTCCTACACTGACCACTTTAGACTCAAATCCTTAGATTCTCTTCTTACTTAAGTCAGTTACCCTCTGTTTCTCATCTCTTGAAATTATCATCATGTTACAGTGCCACAATTGTAAAAAAAAAAAATTGAAATTTGAAGAAGTTTTGAACTGAATTATGCCTCTGCTCCTTACTACCTTCTTGGATTTTGATAAATCATGTAATCTTTTTGAGTTTTAGTGTCTTTATCTGCATAATGGAGGAATTTTAGTCTAGATGATGTCTTACTTCCTTCTTACTTCCCTTCTACCTCCAGATATCAAGATCTCATAATCTCTAATTACTAAGAATATCCCATATTCCTTTACTGGAATTTTGTTTAAGTGGGGAGGTAAACATTGCATCTCTTCCAGAACCTAGTGCAATGTTCTGCATCCAGGTAATGTTTACTAAATGTTTCTTTTACTAACTGAAATGTCTTGTATTATCCTTTTGCTTATGTAACTTCTCAGGATAAAATCCAAACTCAATAGCCTGAATTAATAAAGGTAAAGAAAAAAATGTTGGAACTGTTTTCTAAAACATGGATTGGTGTTTTGCCTTTTATTTATTATCTCTATTACTGTGAATATGCATTAGCTTCATTTTCATGATCTGGAAAGTAGAAGGAAGCATATTCAGATATCTAAACTTCAAATTACCAACACATGTTTTTTTCCCTCTAAATGATTTATTTTTCTTTGCAACTTAATATGCCAAAAGTTGTCTTTAAGTCAGGAGGAGGACTGATGAAATCTTTCCATGGCCAAAGACAGATCAAGGAAATTAAAAGAAGATGAATAAAGGAGAGGAAAAAATAAAGGAGAAGAAGTAGAAATAATAGCAGACCTAATTTGATCTGATTCAGACAAAGAGATATGTAAATAACCCTTGCATTTTTTAGTCAGATTTACTATATACATCTCAGTTTTAAACCTTTACTTTGGGATCCACACTTACCATAGTAAATTTTGAGCTGCTGTTTTAATAATTACACTACAATTTACTTAATGGTGCTACCATAACATTTCTGTGTTACTAAATTAATGAAATTTGGCTTTCCCTTTTAATCCCAGCTATTTTGGGTAACATGATATTAAGAGGGTTGAAGCTGAAATCAGAATGTGTTATTTCTTATATGTATCAGAATGTGGAGTATTAAAATACTCCAACTTTTCATTAATTATGGAAATAATAATGTCTTCTATGGGGCCATCTTCCACAGATGAACTAAATTTGTTCTGCCCTTTCTTTCCTCTCCGAATAAAAATGCTATTGATTCTTGGCTCATTTTAGACTGAATATGAATTTGGTTTTCAAAGGCCTAATAAGAGTGAGCTAATTTTAGTAGGTACTGTTTTTTTGAACATGGTTCCTATGATAAATTCTGTCTACTATTCGAGAATCAACCTGGTTAAGTATAAAGAAGTCCATCACTAGTAGGTAGATCATTAATTCAATCAATTTTTTGGCTGTAATAATCCATAAAAAAAAAGAAAATAATAGAAAAATAAAATTGACTACATTTAATCAGATAGAAAATATCCAAATGTCATAGTCATTTTTGAATCAACTCTTTGTGTCATTGGCTAGAAAAAAGATCAATATTGACATCAAATGAGAAAAATAGATATAGGTAAACATAAAATACTATTTACCATTGCATCATCTTGAACCTGATATTATCCATCAAGTAGGGATAAAAATGGGAAATTAATAAGTGAACAAATTAATCTGGCAATCACAATTTCTGACATAATTTTAAGTAGTATAAAAGCAAATACAGTAATCATCACCAAAGGGAGGGCAAAAATTTCCAGAGGCCATCTTATGAAGTAGCAAACATTTTGTCTTCTTGTTAAGCTGAGAGAAATACCAATCATAAGCAGTGTCAATTAATATTATCAACTTATTTGCAAAACTTTATGGTGGAGGGTGGTAGAAGATTTGGGGAAGTAAATATGAAAGAACAATGAAAGAGGAAGCTAGTATTCAACAATGAAATCTAGTGAAATCAAATTATCCCAAGAGCATTTATAGAAAAACTAGGAGAAAAATAAATCAGTGAAAAATTGAATAGATAAGTTGGTGTTTCATCAACATATTTTGTTTTTTATAATCATCAGTGACTGTAAAATATTTATGCTCTGTAACATCTCTGTCCTTAATAGCCTAGATGAGGAAATGGTATTAGGAATAAAGATAAAGAATAAAGAAGTATTAAGAATAAAGAGGAATGATTAAAGAGAGCCAGATGAGGATGATGAATGCACTATGAAGAAGTCTATGCTAAAGATGGCACAATTTTGAAAGCATTAGAGAAAACATTTTGAATAAATATTCTTTTCACATCACCTATGTTTCCCAATAAATGTCCCCTCCCAGAGAGGTATTTCTCATAATAATGAATAAAAATGAAGAAAAAATAATTCAAAATATCAAATCAACATTTCACAAAAGTCTGGCATTGTAGGCAATGTTCCGCACCTATAGCCTTCAAGTCTTTAAAGACTCTATGGGAGGTACCTTTTCATACCTCTTCTTTGGGGCAAGTTTGGGCATTAAAATTTAGCAGCAATTTCAATTATTGTTTTCCTCTTCATTTATATTATTTTAATTATATATATATATATATATATATATATATTTTTCTTGGTGCTACTTCATTTTGCATCAGTTCATATAATTGTTCTACCATGTCTCTGTATTCATCTTACATGTAATTTTATAGCATAATAATATTCCATTACCTTCCTGTGTCACAATTAGATTAACCATTTCCAAATGAATCAATATATACTTTGCTTCCAATTCTTAGCTAGTACAAAAATTATGGCTATAAATACTTTGGTGTACATGGGTCCTCACTTTTTATTAATGACATTTTGGTTGTAGAGGTCTAGCAATGGACTCTCTGGATTAAAAGGTCTCAATATGTTGTTTACTTTCTTTGAATGATTCTATATTGTTTTTTTGAATGGTTGGGCAATTTCATAGTACCTACAGCTATGTAGTAGTGAGTCCGTATTTTTTATAATTTCTTCAGCATTAACTGTTTCTATCTTTGTTCATCTTTGCCAATTTTTAGGATAAGAGATAATTCCTTAAAGCTGATTTGATTTGTATTTCTCTTATTTTTAGTGATTTGAAACATCCTTTTCATGTGATTGTTAATAGTGTGCAATTCTGAAAACTGACCAATTTTCCTTTGGGGATGACTTTTGGTCTTATATAATTTTTCTTAATTGCCTGTATTTTCTATAGCAGACATTTGATTTTTTTGACTCCCCCATCCCTCTTAACCTACTTGCACTAATTTTTTTTCATGAAAAAATAAATTCATGTAATTGAAATTATGTTTTATATAACATTTATAAATATAAACATTGCCATAAACCATTTTTTAGAAAAAAAGTTTATTTACAAAATCATGAATCCTTATATAAAGCATGTTTTCTAAACATATATTAAATTTTACATAGTGTCAAACTGATAGGTGTGAGATGGAACCCTGAGTTGTTCTGATTGATGTTTATCTTGTTATTAATGATTTGGAACATTTTTAATTTAGTTATTGATAATTTATATTTCTTCTTTTGAAAATTGCATTTACTTCTTGAGTCCATAACATTTATTCATTATATCTTCCAGCATAAATCATTGAATTGAAACTTTGTGCCAGAGCTATCTTCCTTTACCTCCCTCACTTTTGAATGGAGTGGGCAGCTTCTGTTTAGTACTATCCCCTCTAAAGTCTGGATGTTGTTGTTGCTGCAGTCCTGAATGAGGCAGCTAATACTAGATGTTATGCTCTGTCATAACCCCTGGTTTCTGAGAATAATAATAATAATAATATATAAAATATAAATGCAAAAGTATAATAACAAATGTTCCTATTTTGCCATAAATTTGTATAGTGTTTTAAGGTTTGAAAAGTGCTTTGTAAATATTATTTCATTTTTATCTTCATAACACCTCTGAGAAGTAGGAGCAAACAGAGAGGTTAAGTGATTTGCTCAGTCACACAGCTGCTAAATGTCTAAAACTGGATTTGAACTCAGGGCTTTGTGAAAAGCTCTATCCATTTGCCACTCAGTCACCTCTAAAGGACACTCCATCTTGTGCTTTAGAGTGTAAGCTCCTCGAAGGCAGGGATTGTCTTTTGTTGTTTTTGTGTGTCCTGACATTTAACAGAGTGACTGTCGCATCATAAGTGCTTAATAAATGTTTACTAATTGTAGCAATGTTACTTGGTTAATCTTTTTGTCTCCTCTTCCTAGTCTTTAACCAAGAGTTAGCTCTATTAAATACTGTATCTTTGTAGTCCCCAATTGAATGTAAAAGAGGACTCTGGTCTCAGGCCTCCTACAAAGTCCTTGAAATACCTATTAAATTGTTTTTGCTCTATTTCCTGTGATGGTTCTGAGTTCTCTGAAGAGTTCCTTGTTCCTTTTTGTCTCCCAGCTTTTGGCAAGCAGCTCTGAAAGGCTAAAGCAAAGGCCAAGATCTCATTAACTTCAGTTCCCACTTACATGAACAATGGGCTTTGTGCCCCTGTAACAAGTCTACATCCATTTAGGACCCCAAAGCTCTCAAGTATTCTTAACAACTTCTTACCCCACTAGCTGGTTTACACTAAGAAGAGGGACAGATTAGTTCCTGTTTACTGGAACTTGTGCTGGCTTCTGCCTCTGGTGTTTACTTTTTCTGAGCTTCCACAGTCTTCGAAGTTGTCTTAGCTGGCCCTCAACCAGAGAAAGGAACATTTTCTATTTGGTCTTCCTGATCAGTATCTCTTTTGGGATCTTCTAGTATCTTTCATATTGCTGTCTGAAACAAAAATCCTTATATCTTTTTTTGAACAACTGGCCAGTCAAGTTGTGAGAATGAAGAATAGAAGCTCTATCACCAGTGCTATACTAATACAAACAGAATGCTAAATGATCCAGGGGAAATCATCTAATATAATATAAAGAATGTATGGGATGACACAGACAAGAAAAGGATAGAAGGAGAAGGCAGAGATTTGTTTCTATCTATACCACTGGAGGGAATACTTAATTTGATGAAATAGTGGGAAAAGTGTTGAGTTTGGAATCAGGAACCACATGAATATAACTCTTTTCTCTAATGTTAACTAGCTATATATCCCTTGGTAAATTAATCAATTGTGTCTTAGATTCTTTTTCTATAAAATGAAGACAATAAGATATGTAGTACTTTTCTCAAAATAATTGTTTTATGGACCAAATTTGATTGTGTTTATAAAGTGCTTGCCAATCTTAATGTTCTTGTCGCTCAGTAGTATCCTTTTCTCCAAGACCCCTGTGTAGGTTTATCTTGGTAAAGATACTGGATGGTCTGTCATTTCCTTCTCCAGCTCATTTTACAGATGAAGAAACCAGACAAAACATCATTAAGTGACTGGCCCAGGATCATACATACTAGTAAGTATCTGAGGCTAAATTTGAACTTAGATCTTGGTGCTGTGTTTGCAGTACCACATAACTCCCTGCCAATCTTAAACTTTTACATAAATGTCAGTTATGTTTTTCCCTATAACTGACTTTTAGATATTGAATATGACAACACCTCTTAAAGTTTCAATTTTTTTTATTTCTAAACAGAGATCTTAGATATTTTTGACCTTATAAGTAAATAATCTGAATCAAATGTCATAATTATGTAGATTCTCATAATTATGTAGATTCTAATATAATAGTGTTTACATCAGAGCTAGTAGGTCTGCCTAGGTTCTCATTTAAATATTTCAGCTAATTGTGTGGCATTGGGCAAATCACTTAACTTTTTAAAATACTGTTTTCTGGGTTTTTTGTTTGTTTTGAGAGGTACTTGGGCTTAAGTTTCTTGTTCAGGATCACACAGATAGTTGTCTGAGGTCAGATATGAACTCAGGTCCTCCTAACTCCAGGACCAGTACACTATCCACTGAGCAACTTAATTGTTCCAAATCACTCAATGCACCTATGAGAGAGTTTGAAACTCCAACTTTCTCTCTTTGCTTACTTTAAATCAATCCTTTTGATTTGTACTTTAAGCATCTAGTAAATTAATCACTATAGAAAACCAATAACACCTAGCCATTTATAGATAATTATTTGATATTTTTAGAAGTATGAAATTAGAATCTGGCCCTCAGATTTAAGAGGACCTGACATAAAATTCAGATTCAGACATTTGGTATTCACTAGTTATGTGACCCTGACCAAGTCACCTAACTTTGGCCATCTTGCAAAAAGAGAAAAAAGAAAATTTAGATGACTAAAGTTACTAGATCATAACTAGTAAAATAGCGAGTCATTAATATGGGTCTACAGCTATTTTTATCATAAAAATGGACCTTTACTAAGCTTTAAACTTAGCTACACAAAGTAGCCAGCAGTGGGACTTGTTGAAAATAGACAACCCCCATTTTGAATGAGGTTATAGAATTAAGATCTCTTTTAAAAGCTCTCTTGATGTATACAAGTGTACAGATACATGAGTATGTTTTCTAGGAGAATAGGAAGGAACTGGAGAAGAGGCCTATTCTGATAATACTCACTATGAGAAAGACTATCTAAATCTACTCCTCAAAATACATCTTAATTCAAAGGAAGTACTTGTATTCACTCAAAGGTTAGGCCACTTCATGAGATCCTGGGGCTTCCCTTTGCTCTTAAATAAATAAATAAATGGATAAATAAATAAATAAATAGCTCAGGGGTTTCTTTTTTTTTTATAATAGCTTTTTATTAAAAAAAAACATTCATCCTTGCAAAACCTTTTGTTTCAAATTTTTCTACCTCTCCCCCATCTTCTCCTAGACAAGTAATCCAAAGTAGATTAGACACATGAAATTCTTCCAAATATAGTTCTACATTTATCATGCTGCACAAGTAAAATCAGATCAAAAAGGAGAGGAAAAAACAAGAAAGGAAAAAAAAAGCAAGCAGTCACCATAACAAAAAAGGTAAAAGTACTATGTTGTATGTGATCCACATTCAATACTTGTAGTCCTCTCTCTAAATGAAGATGGCCCTCTCCATCACAAATATATTGGAATTGGCCTGAATCACCTTCTTGTTGAAAAGAGCTGCGTCCATCAGAATTGATCATTGTATAATCTTGTTGCTATTCTTTTGATCAGTTATTTTGGTCAGCTGTTCTTAGCATCAGTTCATGTACATCTCTCCAGACTTATCTAAAATCATCCTGCTGATCATTTCTTATAGAACAATAATAATCTATTACATTCACATACCATAACTGATTCAACCATTTGCTCATCCACTTAGTTTCCAGTTCTTTTCTGATACGAAAAGGACTGCTACAAACATTTTTGCACATGGGTCTCAAGGGTTACTTTCTATAAGTGGCCTTGCCTTTCAAGACACAGCCTCTTCTGGGAGTTCCATTCTAGATCTATGTGATGACTGCATATTTTAAAATCAGCCGGAATCAGAAAGTCAGGATAAGGGAAAATCCTTGATCTTTATTCTTTGCAGAGGTGAAGGGGAATGGCGACACGAAGTGAGAGCAATGGCGACATGAATCTGGCCCACAGTCCTCTCCCTCTCACACTCCACCCACCAAATCCTCTATGCAATCTCCTATACAACACATCAAACTTTTCTGATACGAAAAGGACTGCTACAAACATTTTTGCACATGGGTCTCAAGGGTTACTTTCTATAAGTGGCCTTGCCTTTCAAGACACAGCCTCTTCTGGGAGTTCCATTCTAGATCTATGTGATGACTGCGCACAGAGAGTGGGCAGGGCCATTCTTTCTCCAAGTATATATTAATAGAGTATTGTCCAATTGCTAATTAGCCTCAAGTGCACGGGACCTCAGTGCAATTACTCAAGAGCTTCAGCCCATTACAGATCTACCCAACTGCTAGTACCATCTCCTCTAGGGTTGTCTTCTATCTATTCTCTATATATCTTACATGCTCTCATTTTTAGGTAGTAAATCCCCCATTAGAATGTAAGTTCCTTGAAGGCAGTAACTGTTTTTGCCCCTTTTTTTGGTATTCCTGTGTGCTTACTGTAATTAATGACCCATAGCAAACACTTAAAAATGATTAGTGATTGATGGTATATATTTCATACATACAGGTAATGTAGTAAAATAACTTGAAAGCTGGCCTTGAAATTAGAAAGATATGGATTTAAATCCTACCTTTGGAGCATACTGATTGCATGAACCTGGGAAAATTGCTTTGCAACACACCAGTTCAGGGGACTTTCCAAAACTAAATTGCATAGCACATATTGATTTACACTGGTAAGGGATCTTCAGTATCAGGAATTCCTGTCCCTGAAGAAATCATTGTCCAGTCCATGAAATATGTTGTATGGGTGCACATGTGCATGGATATGTATCATATTTACTTACACATGTTTATTTTTTTCTCTACTAGAAAGTAAACTCCTTGAAGTTAGGGACTATATTTTGACTTTATATTCCTTTTGCCTAATATTATTTCTGGCTCTTTGTGACCCCATTTGGGTTTTTCTTGGCAAATATACTGGAATGGTTTACCATTTTTTTTTCTCCAGCTAATTTTACAGATGTGGAAACTGAGATAACAGGGCTAAGTGAAATGCCCAAGCTCACACACCTAGCAAACATTGTATTTGAATTTAGACTCTCCTGACTAAGCCCAGTACTCAATCCATTGTACCAACTAATTGCTCCTAATAGGCAAATAATAGATCCTTGTTTGTGGATTGATTAATTTGTAAAGGTGAGTTTAACAATTTAAGATGAGATCTTCAGGTTAAAACATCATTTTAGGATATGAATGATTTTTATGAATGTTTATTTTGGTTTCTGAACATCAGGGAATGAAAGATTAGAATCATCCTGTAAAATTGCTAGAAGTCTGCAATGTGATATTATACCCAGATGGATATACCAAGAGAAATGCCTTCAGAGTACTGATCCTTTAACAACCACCATAGAGAAAATGGACGTATGTGAGAAAAGTGTGTCTTGCCCTGGTCCAAAGAATTGAGCCAAGAAGCTTCACAAAGTGTTTTTCTCTTTACAATGAATCCTTTGTAAAATCTATGCTAGACTGTTGGGAAGTAAATGGAAAGTGTGAATTAGATTCCATGTACAGAAAGCAAAGCTTACAAAAATAAACATTTCATTTGACACCTGTGACCTGTTCACCTCTTCTGAGACTCCCTAAAGGAAATTTTGTATTTTTCTTTCCTCTTTTTTCCCCAATTCTGCTTTTTGACGTGAACTTGTGACCCTGGCAAATGAGACCTGATGCTGGGCTTATTTAGGGAGGAAAATTTCCAAGGTCTTATAGTCCTAAATTTCCAAG
The DNA here is from genome assembly GCF_902635505.1 of Sarcophilus harrisii. Lineage (NCBI taxonomy): Eukaryota > Metazoa > Chordata > Mammalia > Dasyuromorphia > Dasyuridae > Sarcophilus > Sarcophilus harrisii. Next base: position 235,261,819 of record NC_045429.1, on the reverse strand, counting down.
AAGCTGATCATTATAATACATTTTAATGATAGCACATCTTGTATAAACTACTAATGTCATATATGAAGCATAAAGGATCATTTCCTTTCCTAATAGTTGAAACATTAATTTAGTTTTGAATTTTATTCCTTTTTTTGAAAAATGTAAAAATTCTCTAAAAGAAGCTTGTGGCACCATGATCTTGTACCTCCTGATCATGCCCTAAAATTTCATCCCTGAAACCTTCTATTCTTCTTATAAGTAAACTTTAAATTAAATCATTGGTCTTCTCTGTAGTTCTAGCTGTTGCCATCTCTTCTTCTTGGAAGTAGGTACCAAAATATCATTCCAGTCCACATACATACATCGTATATTGTAGTAAAAAAAAAAAAAAGCTATTCAAGTTGATGGAATTTTTTGGATTTTTTCAAATTTCAAAGACCTATTCCTAAGTTGGTTGGAGTTTGAGGCTAATAATGGCTAACATTTATATAGCTCTTTAAAGTTTACAATCTTTCATGACAATCTTATGAGATGGGTGCTTTGATTCTCATTTTATAGATGGAGGATCTGATGTATATAGGTTAAATGACTTAACCAGGGTCACATAACTTGTAAAGTATTGGAGGTAGCACTTAAACTTCATTTCAGGTCTTCAGTCAGATCTTGACTCCAAATATTCTTTCCATTACTTCACCTATTTGTCCTGTGATTTCCATCTGTGGAGAAAATGCTGATATCAATGAAATTACAAATTCTTCATGGATTGATGCCAACAGACTAGCAAGTACTACAGGAAAATGCCAAGGGGAAAAGGGAACAACTTTTTAAAAAGCATTAGGAAAGCTATTTTTTAAGCTATTTTGAGTCAATCTAGACTTTCCTGTACAGGGAATTAAAGTTAGATCCTTCTTAGGCCCCTTACCTTCTTTCTGGCTGGCACTGTGCCTCCAGTACAATGTAAGGAGTTTACTCAGTCTGTATTATCTTGGTTCCAGAGCTTTTTGTAACTCTTAGCTCCAGTTAGTTGAACATAGAGCCTATGAAAAATAATTCTCTCCTTTGACCCCTTCCTTCCTGATATGTTATGCACAAGTTTTTCTTCTGTGGTTTAACTCTTCAAGGAATCCTGTAAAGGGTATCCAATTACACTCATAAATTTATTTATTTTTAAAATAATAACTTTTTATTTTAAAAATTATACAAAGGCAATTTCCAACATTTACCCTTTCAAAACCTTGTGTTCCAAATTTTTCTCCCTCCCTTCCTTCACTCATTCCCCTAGATAGCAAGTAATCCAATATATGCTAAACAGTGTAATTCTTCTATACATATTTCCACATTTTATCATGCTGCATAAGAAAAATCAAATCAAAAAGGGAAAAAAATGAGAAAAAACAAGCAAACAACAACAATGGTGAAAATTGTTGTGTTGTGATCCACATTCAGTCTCCACGTCATTTTTTCTGTGTACAGATGGCTCTCTCCATCACAATTCTATTGGAATTGGCCTAGAGATTCATAAATTATAGGGTTCTAGATATAGAAGATATCAAAAAGAATCTAATCAAATTATCTTACTTTATAGAGAAAGGAAACAAATTCTTGATAGAATAAATAACTTTCTCTAGGTCATACAATATTGGAGGTAGATTTGAAACCAGGTACTCTGATTTGAGTTTCTAATGATACACTGACTGATCTCAGCTAGAGGAATTAATAGTCTTTCCTCAAGGTTCCTTTGACAACATCGAGAAGAATCCACTAAATGCTCATACTTGCAGAAGATATAATGGTAGGTGCTACAGGTATAATGACAAAATGAAAAAAAAAACTCTGTTTTTATACTTTGGTCTCTTTTCTAGCCTATAGGGTAAGGGTAGGATAGAGAGGAGTTCATTCCTTATCTAGAGGTCTTATCTCTCTAGATTTGCTACTCCTGTTATTTTGTTGATTTTGGCTACTCTACTCTATAGATTTGTATCTATATTGCCTCCCATTCCTGACCCAAATTTTCCTGTGCTCAGTTGCTTGTAGAACATGCTTTGAATCCAATCAAGAATGCCCTTTCTTTGGCTTCTCATTTTACTTCATGCTCTCTCTGAACCTCAAACTTCAAATCATATCTTGGAATTGTCCCCTGAGGAGTAGTTTTCTATAATGAGTTCACATTTATAGGATGCTTTATAGTTTATAAAGCTCTTTTCCCACAGCAATCTTATGATGTAGGTAATGTCAATACCATTATTCTCATATTACTGATTAGGAAACTGAGCATCAGAGAGCTTAAGTTGACTTACCTGCAGTGACAAAGCTACTAAATGTTAGAAGAGGATAGGATTGGAGCCCAAGTTTTTGCTTTTAATTCTGTTTACTGTACACATTCCCCTTCTGACTATAGCTTTCAGAATATTTGAAAAAAATTAGAAAGCTATAGTAACCATAAAGCATATAATATTACTACCCCCTTTTCTCCCCCCCAAAATCAGGAAAAGGTATATTGCCACATTAAACAAACTTTATCAGTAATTGAGGTTTTATTCTTTCTAGGGACAACTAGCTAAGATCCTATTTTTAAAAAGGAGACAGAGAAACATAAGAATGAGGTAAATATAAATGGAATTTTGACAGGGAGAAAAATGCTTTCATTTGATGGAGGCTACATAAAAAAAGATGAAGGCTCCATTCATTTGGAAAGATGCCCCTAGAATAAAACCAGCATTTCAGGAAGGGGCTAAGAACCTTTTTGTAAACTAAATATGATATAGATTGATTTACTTGTTGTTAGACCAAGCTTCCTGTTCCTTTTTTTTTTTTAATAGCCTTTTATTTACAGGATATATGCATGGGTAACTTTACAGCATTAACAATTGCCAAACCTCTTGTTCCAATTTTTTATCTCTTATCCCCCCACCCCCTCCCCTAGATGGCAGGATGACCAGTAGATGTTAAATATATTAAAATATAAATTAGATACACAATACAAGCTTCCTGTTCCATCAGAGCTTTTGGGGAGGAGCTTCTACTAATACATAGTATAATCTCTACAAAGAAATTGATCTGGTGGAATTATGCACTAGTCTGATCATTCTGGAGAACAATTTGGAACTATGCTCAGACAGCTATGAAAATGTGCATGCCCTTTGACTCAGTAATACCACTACTATGTTTATAATCCAAAGAAATTAAAGAAAAGGGAAAGAGACCCATAGATACAAAAATATTTATAGCACTTATTTTTATGGTGGCAAAGAAATGGAAATTAAGAAAGCAACTATCAGTTGAGTGAATGGTTGAACAAGTTGTGGTCTATGACTATAATGAAATAATACTATTGTACAATTAGAAATGATGAGTAACTTGGTATCAGAAAAATCTGGAAAGGCTTATATGAACTGATTCAGGGAAGTGAGCAGAACCAAAACATTGTATGTAGTAAACAATCTGCTATGAAACACTTAGCTACTTTGTTCAAGACAATGATCCAAGACAATTTCAAAGGACCAATGATGAAAATTGATATCTACTCCCAGAGAGAGAACTCATGAAATCTGAGTGTTAATTAAGACATATTTTTTCTCTTTCTTTTTTGCAACATGGTGAATATGGAAATATTTTGCATGAATTCACATGTAATCAATTTCATATGGTTTGCTTTCTCAGTAGGGAGAGAATTTGAAGAATGTAAAAAAAACTAAATAAATATATTTATATGTAAATATTTATAACTATAAATTTAAAATATGTAAATATACATAAATAAGTCAAAATATGAATCTTCATATATATATATTTGAAAGGAATGAGTTTCCTAGGTTACTGAACTTAAGTGACTTATCCAGTCTCTATCCAGATCTTCCTGAATTCAAAGCCAGCTCTTTATATTTTGCATTATATTTCATTTTATATTTAAGTATGAAAGGTAAATAATACAAAAAATGGACAAATAATTTTATAATGTTTTATTTTAAATTTGTGATTTCATTGATGTATCAATTTTCTCCAATTCTGATAACTGATCTGCCCTCCTGTGCTATTTTTGTCCATGTCCTTCCCCAATTCTTTTATTCAATACACTGAGGCTCTCAGTTCATTTTCTTCCTGCTGCAACTTTTATTTCTCCACACCACACTTCCATCTCCAGTCACACATTTCTCTGATGATATTCTTGACATACATCCCCTGTCTAATTCCTCATTTATATGTTTATAATATTATCATAATATATTAAATTATAATATAATAATATAATATTACCATACCCATTATGCACCTCTTCATTGCCCTTTCAATGATCCTCAACTTCATTTCTTTAGAGTCTGCAATAATTCATGATTTAAATCTACAGAACCCCACCAGAAGTATATTGTTATTTAAAAAAAGACATAATTTTTGAGGGTGAAGAGTTTCAGTTCATTAAAACAATTTCCCAAAGGCAATTTAGGCCTCCTGCCAAAATAACATTAAAATTAGATTTTCCTCAAAGAAAATTATTTATTTGCTCCCATTCTTCTTTTTCTTTTGGATAGAAATATTTACACAGATTCTGTCTAACAACACAATAAATAATTATTTCCTAGAAGATTTAATATATGATAATACCTTCAATTTATTTTCCTTAATTATCTAATAATTACTGAGTGTAGATGTATGTAGACTTTACTCAAAGCTCAGAATTTTGTAAGAATTGTTGCCATTCTTAATAACACATTTCTCCCAGTTCCTTGTCCAAATATGTTTTTTTCCCCTTAAAAAGAGACTTTTACAAGATAGGTGTGTCATATTGAAATATGTGAGTGAATTTAAAACTTTATTAACATGAATATAGTATTAATTCAAGAAGTAGCAAGGTAAAAGTAATATTAGAAGTAGCAAGGTGAAAGTCTAGAGACCTAGATTCCAAATTCAACTTTCCCACTAAATTGACATGTGACCTTGGGTGAATGTCTCTCTTTTGCTCTCAATTTCTTCATCAGTCAAATTATAGGATTAGATTTTATGATCTTTAGAGTCCAGTCCAAAGATTCTATAATTTTTTTTTTCATGAGAGGAAAAACTATATGTTTTTCATGTGGGTGGAAATGGATGTCATCCAGGAAACTTGTATATAGTCTTTTGGTCTTCCGGCACATTAGTAGTGATAAAGGTTTCTGCCTGTCAGTGAATTACTTATTACTTTAATGAACACACTAATAAGATGTGAATTTTATTGCAAGCAACCCATGCTTAGTTTTCTCACAGTGTTCAGGTTACTAATTCATAATATTGCCATATTGGAAATAAGTTAGCAGGACAAACAATATTTTATTCTGCACAAACCAATACATATGATGCACTTTTGGTCCAATAGGAAATAAAGAATAGGTTGTTACTGAGGAACCAGTTGAAATGGGATGGTTTGGGGTTAGAGTATTGTGCAGTGGCTAACTGTAAAAGCATCTGGCCTAAAATGGGCCTTTGGCCCCACATATTGTCCTAATTTCATGAATTTGAGAGGGTGTGGGCTTCACATTCCTCTTGGCGTAAATGCTCTTGAGTAGCTCTTTAAAAAATTATCCCATAATGTTGTAAAAAATTACCCAAGCATATGTTCTGTCGATAAGTTATAATTTAAAAAAAGGAATACAAAGAAAAGCAAAAATAAATAAAACAACAAGCAAATAAGTAAATGAATGAATGAATGGGGGAGAGAATTGTGCAAGCAATGATGTACAAATGATAAATTAGAAATAGTCTTAGAGGGAAGGCACTAACCGAGATTATATAAAGTAGCACATTAACTAAAACTTGAGGAAAAACAGGGCAATTAGAGGTAGAATTGAAGAGGGAGAATATTCCAGGAATGGGGACAGCCAGTGAAATTACTCAGAGATAAAGATGTGAGAGAAATATTCTCATGGGCTCCCAGAGTTTTGGGAGAGGAATAAAGCATAAGACTGGAAAGACAGAAAAAAGTAAAGTTATAAAAGGCTTTACAAACTGACCAGAAGAAATCATCTTTGATTCTAAAAGGAATAGAGACCCAGTGGAATTTATTGAATATTTGAAGAAGAGTTGGAGTGGTATAGGTTAATGTGTTCAAACCTTTGATTTAAGAAAATCAATCTGTCAATTCTGATAGAAGTGGCTATCTTCAACAATGAGAGGATCCAAGTCAGTTTCAATTGATCAGTAATGAACAGAAACAGCAGCAAAAGAACACTGGGAAATTAGTGTGGACCACAACACAGTATTTTATACTCTTTCTGTTATTATTTGGTTGCTTTTTGTTTTTCTTCTCAGGTTATTTTTACCTTCTTTATAAATCCAATTTTTCTTGTGTAGCAAGACAACTGTATAAATATGTATACATATATTGTATTTAACATATACTTTAATATATTTAACATGTATGGGACTACCTGCCATCTAGGGGAGGGGGTGGAGGGAAGGAGGGGAAAAGTTGGAACAGAAGTTTTTGCACAAGTCAATGTTGAAAAATTACCCATGCATGTGTTTTGTCAATAAAAATCTATAATAAAAAGAAGAAAAAGAAAAAAAATATCCCAGCATCATATGAGCCACTTGAGATCATAATGCATTTTTAGATAAGTTAATAATTTAATTATTTTTAAGAGGTTAGGTTTTTTCTTCTTTGTTTTGTGGAGTGTTGGTATTATAGGGAATATTTGAAAGGAATCAGCAACATTCCATGGGGATTGTGACAGTTTTTTTTAAAAAAGAGGGAATTGAGTTAATTTGATGAATTAGTTCTGTTTTTGCTTTTGTCACATAACACACTTTGGGTCTTGTGTGTGAAGAACAATGACTAGAAAAATAACAGATCATTAGATCACCTAATGAAAACTGAGGAATCAAATTTTTACTGAATTACATAAAATCAGAATCCAAATCCTGATAGTTAGGAATCAATAATTTATTCACTCCTTATTTACAGTGACACATTTAGGAGTAAGAATAGATGGAGATGTCAGGTGCAAGTGAAATCCTTAGACTGGCATACTGACTAAAGTACTAGATTTAAAATCTGGAGATCAGAATTCTAACCTTGAAATTGAAAATTACTGTGGGACCTAGTACAAGTTTTTAAACTTCATGACTCAGTTTCTCAATCTGTTAAAAAGAAGGGGTTGGATTTGATGACATGTGGAGTAATTTTAGCACTAAATCTGTGATCCTAAAGTTCCTAGGTTTGTTTTTGAAATACTTATTTTAAGACTCCTCCCCTAGACACCTAGACAGATAGGCAGGATAGTTAATAGAACACTGGACCTGGAGTTGGGAAGACTTGAATTAAAATTTACTTACACATACTTACTAGCTATATGACTCTGGGTAAGCCATTAACTGGATAAGTGGATTGTAAAATGAGGATAATAGCATCTATCTTCCATTGTTGTGAAAATCAAATAAGAAAATAGTTGTAAAGGACTTAACACAGAGCCTGGCCCATAGTGGGTACTTAATAATTGTCTGTTTCCATCCCTCTTTCCTTTTTATCATATAATTTGACAACTGAAATGAATAAAAATAACTTAACTTTACATAGCTGATCCAAAATCTGGTTTGGCTAGTAAATACCAGTATTTCCATTTCCCTACTTCTTTTTCACATTGTTATTTCACTTCATTTCAAATATAAAATACTCTTTAGAAAGTTAGAACTTATTCTATTGAAAATGAATCGATATTTTTGCCTTGATATTTTAATAATCTTAAGCATAGACTTTTAGAAACTATAAAAGTTAATTAACAAAGATCTTTATTCTGGGCTGTGAAAGAGGATGGGAGGACAAAGATGACTACATTTTAGTATGATCAGGCATTCTACTATACTTTTAGAATAATTGAAAAAGTTTGGCTATGATTAATATGGGGATTTGTTTTCCTTGACTATAAGTATTTGTTATAAGTTTGGTTTTCTGTGTTGTTTTTTTTTCGGATGGGGGGAGGAAGAGGGAAATAGAATAAAGAAATGATTCTTAAGTGAAAAAAAACAAATGAAAGAAAGCATCATTTTTCAGACATTCAAACATAGATCATTTTAGAATTAGGTAATATTTGTCATTAGCATCCCTCCAACTGCTTTACTTCACCTCCCCTTACCCTCCACTGTTCTCAATGCCCCTGGTACTTAGCTTTAAATTAGTTTGCTAATCCTTCTCGATGACTGGACTATGTTTTTCACCCCCTACTTCATCACTAATTTATCCTCTGTTCTATCTCCTCTGGGTCTTGTCATCATATATCACTAATCCCAAGAAAGGAGTTTTTGTTAAAATGCTAATAGCTAGATATAGCTTAATATTTATTATCCCTATTGGATACTGAATAGTACTAACAACTTACTGTCTATACATAATTCAGGAGAATGATCAAGGGTGGAAATTTCCAACCTTAAAATTGAGACAAAAAGATTTTTGGCTGGTGGACCTTTTAGTGCCCTAGAGCCACACAATGTAGGTGGCTTGGTAAGGGCAGCCCTGATTCTACCAAACACTGTATCATTTGTCAGATGTAGTTAACATTATTAACAAGAGTTTTCCTTGCAGCAAAGAACATGGTTTTCATTGTGTCCTACATGCCAAGTTTAAAATGTTAAATTCAAAACACACTGTGATATCTGATAGCCAAAAAAAGAAAAAAAAAGTTTCTGAAAAAAAAAATTAACGGGTGGAAAATTACTTATGATTGTTTTTTTTTTTTTTTTGTTCTGTCTATAATGTCCAAACAAGTTTCTCTAGACTTATCAGCTAATGATTTGTGGGTTTTAGAACATAAAGATTCACCTTGAGAAAACTTAGAAATCATCAAAACTAATAGCAATAGTGATGATAACCTGGAGAATTTGTACAGATATCAGTTTCAGTGATTTCTTTCTCAAATACAACTTTATGTTTTAAATGTTACTGATTCAGTTTTACATTACTCTATAGCAAGATAGGTGGTAGTGACATATTAGAAGCATGTTACAATATTAAATTTGTGTTAAGTTTTTTCCCAGTTACTTCAAAGATGAAATATAGCTTGGCATTTAAGATCCTACACCATCTGGCGCTGATCTAACATTCCTGCCTTATTCGCACAATTTCCCAGGGATGTGTTCTATGGTCCAAGCAAACAGTACAATTATCTATCCCTTCACTAATCCATTTCTATTACATTCACTCGGGCTGCCTACCATGATGGAAATAACCTCTCTTCAGATTCAGAATTTAATACAGTGCATGGCACACAAGAGGCATTTAATACATGTTTATTGATTGATTTCTGCTAGTTAAAATCTTTCTCATGTTTCAGGGGCTTGCTCAGGAATAATATCTTGGATCCCACCATCTGAAAGGAGGTGTTCTCAAATCTTAAAGCGTTTTCTCTGAATATTTCCTTTGCTTTTATTATCAGTCTATATTGTCATCTCTTTTTTATAGAGCTTCAAGTAGGTAGAAACAATTGTGCCTTTGCCCCAGAATGTCAAAAATAGGGCTAGTACTTTTTTAGTCAAAGTAGTCCTTCAGCAGCTAGAAATAATTGAAATAAATTTAGTATTCAATAAACTTGTTTTTACTGTGAATCATTTATAGCCCTGAGATTTTCCTCTAAAGATCTTTGCCCCATAGATCAAATTGAAACTATTACTACTGGCACTGTTTAAACTAATGAAGTATATGAATACTTATAAAATTATTTAAAAGTAATTTAAATACATTTAATTAACTTTGCTAAGTACTTTTCTTATAAGTAATAATGTTGCTTAAGTAAATTCAATAAATGATTAGAAAAAAACTTAGCAAGAATAATTATTTTAAATAGGAAGTTACTATATGTCAAGTTAGGTTGACATAATAGTTATTTTCATAGTGCTTTAAGGTTTGTAAAGCATTTTATGTATTATCACATTTTAGCAAAATGATATTTTAAACGATTTTTAATAAACTTAACAATTTTAACAATATCACCATTTAACATCTTAACCATCTTGAGAGATAGGGAGATGTTATTATTACTCCCATTTTAGAGGTGAGAAGCCTGAGGCAGTTAGAGTTTAAGTGACTTGTCCAATGTCATACAGCTATCAAGACTCTGAAGATGAACTTGGATCTTTCTGAGTCCAGGTCCAGTACCCAGAGAACTCCATATAGATCCTTCTTCATTTTCTGAACTCTCAAAATAGCAGCCTCACTAGTGCTATTTATAAAGTGTTTCCCTTGCACATGTGGTGTTCCATCTTTTTGAGTTCCTCAATGGAGACTTAAATTTTGTTTCTTGCCCCAGACTGGGTTTGTAATCTTGCTTATGTACAAAACTTCCTGGTTGTAGTTATTATACTTGTATAAGTATTGTTCCTTGCTCTATTTAATTATAAGATTTTCTAATCCTGGAGACTTCTTAAGGGTAGGGACTAACACTTTTATATGTGTATTCCTAGAGTCTAACACAGTGCCAGTCACCTAATACACATAATTGTTGTTTTATTTAAATTGATTTGATTGACTGATTTTTCTTTTGTATTCATTGTGTCTAGTACAATACTTTTTGTGTAGTAGACACCAAGATTAGATTATTGTTGGACTTGAAATCAAAGAACCTAGCTTCAAATTGTTCATTTTTCACTAACTACCAGGATAACTTTGGAAAAAGCATTTAATTTCTTCAATTTCCTCATCTGAAAATAATAATAGCATTTACCCAATTTGATCCTAATAATAGGCCTGTGAAATGTTATTATTGTATCCATTTAATAAATGAGGGAACTAAAATTAAGAAATTAAATGGCTTCCCTAGGGTTACAAAGCTAGTAAAAATATAAGGGAGCATAGATCAGCTAAGTGTCACAGTGGATAGCACTGGATTTGAATTTTGGAAGATTACTAGCAGTGTAATCCTGGGCAAGTCATTTAACTCTGTTTGCCTTAGTTTCCTCACCTGCAAAATGAGTTGGAGGAGGCAATGATAAAACACTCCAGTATCCAAGAGTACCCCAGAGTCATGAAAAGATGGACTTAAATGGAAAAAGCGACTGAACAACTAAACTTGCTGAGTCAAAATTCATCTCATTCTATCCATTGCTCTATATATCTGTCTCTGGAAAGGAAGGAATTGGTATCTTTTAAAATCTGCTCTCCAGGTTCCTAAAAGTATCCATTCCCAAACAAATGTTCTCCAGGATGTCTCATTACACCAGAGGTTTCTGACCACCTGTGATCATTTTTTAACATAATTCAAATTATCTCTTGAGTCAGACTAAGGCCAGTTGCAAATAACTCCCGAAGGGATCTTTCTATGTCCTTCACATGAGATAATTTCCTTTTAGTAACTATGAGTACTCTTCTTTTTTTTTTTTAATTCTGATTTTTTTTTCATTAGTTGATCTAATTATTCTTCATAAAACCTAGATATTCTTTCCTCTGCTCAGTTTTGCCTAAATGACATTTAATATCCATATCTTAAACTGCTGAAGTCAATGACAACAGAAAAAAGATCAGATTGATTGATAAATATTGCAGTTCATTCACTTCTTACTTTCACTCTGATTTTAAAGAGTCTATTTTCTGCTATTTATCCAATGGAAGTGAACAAAGTGGAAATGGTAAAATGTCATAGAGCCCCTAATTTTTTACATCTGGCTTGGGGGAATTAAAAATTTTATATTTGAACATATGTGTCTACTGCTTTGGAAATGAAGCAAGTAAACTTCTTGACTCTGGAGAAACTGGGAATTTGTCCAATTTCCCTTATCCTTTACTCCTTACTTATCCTTAGACTATGAAAAGATTGCACACTAACCACTTTGATGCAAAGTTTTCCTACCTAAAATGTAACAGCATTATAGATAGATTATTTGTGGAATTACTTTTAATAGGTCAAGAGTGTTAAATGTTGGAGTTGCAACTGACTTCTTGACAGCTCAATGGAATACAATGAAATATAATTCATGCATTAGTTAATTGATATTTGTTGGGCAGCTACTATATACATTTTATTGTAGAGAACCCAAAGAAATGTAAGATATGAATTCTGCCCTCAATAAGCTTATAATTTGGTTGGAGGAGTTGAGGTTAGACTCATTAACAGATAACACAGAAGCCAATAGAAGGTAGCTTCCAGTTTTTTAATAGTACAGATTATAAATCCTTAAGAGGTATAATATGGCCCAGTGACCAAGCTTTGAATTTGGAGTTGAAGGACATAGGTATGAATGCCAAATGCACCTTTTACTTCCTGTGTGATCTTCAGCAAATTACTTAACCTTTTTAGACTTTGTTTTATTCATCTGTGAAATGAAGCAGTGTGTGTGTGGGGGGATACAAGTGTGAACTAGATGACTATTAAGATCATTTCCAGTTCTAAATCTAGAACTCTGAACTTTAAGAAGTTAGAGGAGGAGAACATTTGCTGCTGGAGTAGTCAGAGAAGACTTATTAGAAAAGATGAAATTTGAATTCATTCTTAAAGTATGAATAGGATTTGGAAAGAGATAAATATTTCAAGTAGGGAAAAATTAGAAGAATAAAGGTCCTGAGGCAAGGTACCACAAGGTTTATGTTCAGAGGATAAATGATTAATCTAGTTTTTCTTATGTTCATATGGGAAAATAATTAAAGCAAGAGAGGTAGAAGGAGACTAAAACCTGGAGACCTTAGTTTCATAGTTTAAGAATTTAGGCTTTATCCTATAGGCAATAAAAAACAAAGAAAAGAGGAGGTAATATTTTAGGAAGTTTTATATGGCAGTGATGGTCAGGGTGGATTGGAAGTGGGGAATCTTAAAAAGTAAAAACAGCTAGAATGTTACTGTCCTGGTTAGACTTGTGCTGATGCATTGAACTAGGGTGGGAGAGGAAAGGAAAGGAAAGGACAAGAAATATTATAAAAGAAGAAATAATAGGACTGGGCGATAGTGCCAGGAGTTTTGGTTTCTAATCAACTAATCAACCAACCAATAAGTATTTATGAAAATCTAATGATATATCAGGCATTGGGAATACAAGGAAAGGCAAAAATAATCTCTGGTCTTAGGATGTTTTATTCTAATGGGGGGGGCAACATGTACTTATATAGGCCCACATAAACTATAAACAGAGTAGAAAAAGATTAACAATGACCTATGGAACAAATCTGTATTCTGGTTTGTCATTTTTAGTTTTCTGGACATACCAAAACAAAAAATAAGTAGATTTGGCTCAAATGTCATAGTTTGCTGATCTCAAGAATAGATGAATGTAAAATTTTAGTCAGGAAGTTTTTAGCAACTAGAGGACTGAAAAAAAATCTTTTGCAAAAGGTGGGGGTTTTACCTGAGTGTTCAAGAAAACAGATTCTAAGAACTGAGAGTAAAGAGGAGATATATTCATATCATGGAGGACAGCAAATGTAAAGGATAAAGGAGAAAGGAACATTATGTGCAAGAAACAAGATATAGACTAGTCTGACTGGATCATAAATTTTATAGAACTGAGGAAAGTATAAAAAAAACCTGTTGTCATTTATCCTTCATTTTAGCAGAGTGCCAGTAACTTCAGGAGGGTAATGTCTTGATTTGCAATTGTGCTGGCAATTAAGTGAGGCAGAACTGTGCAAAATCATCACTCTTTTTTCCAGTCATCAGGGTCCAGTGTCAAAACACAGGTCAGAATGACTAGAAATTATTCCAGATGCAATGGGATACCTTGTCCTTTTAAAAACTAAGGTCTTTTCTAAGTCACAGTCTGATTGAGGCAACACGAATTGAGGCAAAAGATGGCTTAGTTTTCCCTCACAAAAAATAAGAAGACTAGAAAGATAGGAAAATGCCATGTAGTCTTATTAGCACTTTAAAAAAGCTCAAAAGCAAACAGAGGTGATTAGATATGATACTTGAAATAATTAGAACGAATAAAGGGAAGGGATAAGAAGCAAAAAAATCTTGTGAGCTGAAACCAACATTTGAAAAAACGGAATCTCATATTACAATCTTTTGGGGAGTTGGAACTAGGTAAGCAATTTAGACTGAATTTCAGGAAGTGAGTTCAGAATGAGGCAGTAGATAGAACTAAGTAGACACCTGTAAATCAGGGCATTCAAGTCAAGTTTATAGCAAGTCAGATTTGAGGTTAGAAGATAACAGTTATAAAATCATTTCCCTAAAATAGAGTAGAACAAAGATAGAAGAGGAGCAGGGCCATTTAATATTAACAGGCAATCAGAAAAGAGGATCAGTTATTTTGGAGGGAGAGTGAATTCAGTTTTAAATATGTTGATTGTGTGGTGACATTAGGCTATTCAAGGATAAATGTTTACTGGGAAATTTAAAATATGGGATAGAGTCAGTCTTGGAGATACAGATTTGACTCACTCATATGTAAGTAATAGCTGAAACTGTGAGTATGGATGCTATTACTGAGAAACAGAGGAAAACAAAGCATCAAATACTTATACTTAGGAGGAAAAGCGGGGTCTGCTCTCCTTCCCCCAAAAAACAAACACAAATACATGGTTTAGGGTAGAGTGGAAATGAGGAGACACTGCAAAGTAGGAACTCCAGTCAGAAGTCTAACATAGGGTCAATTAATTGAGCAAGCAATTACTAAGCCCCTATTGTGGGCCAAGCTATATGCTATAAGAAAACATACTAAAAATGATGTGCAAATCTTAAAGAGCTCTACAAATATTAGTTGTTGTTTTGTTAATTATACCAGGCAATGGAAATAAAAAAGACTAAAAAGAAATAATTCTTCCCTTCAGAGAAACAGGGAATACAGTCCTTTCCCTAAATATTCTAAGCATATATTTTCCTATGAATGCACTACTTTGTAGTCTGTGAGGGTCTTGAAGGAACCTAAGGATTCGATGAGGTGTAGGTGAGGATAGAATATATTCCATGAATGGGGGACCACTTGTACCACAGCCTAGAGATAAGTAACAAAACAGGTTTTGAGAGTGAAAGAAAAATAAAACTTCTTTCTTACAAACCTAATAAGGTGTTTTCCACTTTTTTTTTCTCAGAGATCTTTAAGAATAGAGAATCCTTTTCTCACATTATAATTTTGCATAGCTTTAAACTTTAACGTGTATTTTTATGTTAAGCCTAAATCTTCAGTTATGTATTGATAGTTCTAGGAAGCAGGAAATATTGGAACATTTTCAAGATAAGTGATTCTTCTGACTGTCAGCTTGACTTATAAACAACCAGGTATGTAATACTCTCATAAAAAGACCCTGCTGTAAACTCCACAACCTTTTCAGGATTCATTCTTTACTACTGTAATTGGTAGCAGAAACCATGGAAGAACAATATTATCTCTATCTTGCCAGATCCCTATAGCAATCCCTTTGTTTATACTTCTTGCCTCATGAAGCCAGATGTTTATTTAGTAGTAAATAGGCTTCCTTTAGCGGAATGTTCCCTTCCAATTGTGTTTCCTCATGCTTTATAATTCCCATTTGTTCCCTGCCTATACAAGATGCTTAGCACAACTGTGTATTTTATGCTTTGGATACCATGTAAACATTGTTTAACGTGAGAAAAATGTGGTTTTCTTTTCTATACATATGTGTATCGTGTCATCAATTTCTCTGCAGTTAAGTAAATATTGCTCTTTCCTAATAATCACATGCATTAGTTGTGTGATTTAATTAATTTTTCTTAGGAAGAAACTGAAATATAAAATTAATTAGGGTAAATGATGTGATCTCTCTCCACAGCTTATCTAGTAAAACCATAGATTAAGTAACATAGATAGCCTGTCCTCAGAGGATACTCACCCACTACATAGAGGATGAATGGAAATTTTGTTTCCAGTTATAACACTGAAAGCTGATTAAAAAAACTTTCTTAGTCATTGGGTAATTTAAATACAACATAAAAAATAGTCATGTTGATGTAGACAAAGAGCAGTTTGTGAGTATTTGTAGGGTTATATTCTAAATAGTGTACTCATGCCACAAAAGATATAATTTGAAGAAAAGTATTAGAATGCAAATAGATTTAAATCAGGTATAAGAAAATATTTCTAGAAGCTGGATCCTGAAGTGAAGTGTTGAGGGAGGTAGTGGAATCTATCACTAAAAGTCACAATAAAATATTGAAGACACACATATGGGGAGAAAAAAATGGGAAGAAAAAAAAACACACCATAAAACACTACATAGTTTTGTCTTTAGAGAAGAGAGGAAAATACACTCCTTTCTTCATCTTTTCCAGAGGTAAGGGACTATGTATTTATAAGATTGCATAATTTTGTTGTGACATTTTTCTTCCTTCCTTCCTTCTTTCCTTCTTTCCTTCCTTCCTTCCTCCTTCCCTCCCTTCTTCCCTCCCTCTATTCCTTTCTTCTTTCTTCCCTTTCCTTCCTTCCTCTCTCTCGTTTTTAAAAGCCATGGTTTGCTGAGTAGCAAGTAAGAAGTATAATGTAAGATACATAAATTAAAAATAGTAAAAATAAACAAAAATACTATGCACAACTATTTCATTAAGTTGTGACTTTGGAGCAGAAGGTTGAATGAGATTATGCTTTAAGGTCTTCTCTCCAGCTCAGTTTCTATAATACATTTTTAAGCATTTAATAAATGGGCAGCTAAGTGGAGCAGTGAATAGGGCACCAGGCCTAGACTCAGGAAGACTCACCTCCCTGAATTCAAATCCAGTCTCAGATACTTGCTGTATGGTCCTGGGTCACTCACTTCACCTTGTTTGCCTCTCTTCTTCATCTGTAAAATGAGCTGGCATAGGAAATGGAAAATCCTTTCAATATCTCTGTCATAAAATCCCAAATGAGGTCATAAAGAATGAGACACAACTGAAATTACTGAACAATAAATGTCTACTATATTTCAAGAATTGAGCCTCTGTTTTGGGGACAACAAGTAATTTTTTTCATCCTGAGGAAGAATTAACAACCCTAAATCTAGAGACCAAACAATCTTGTATTGGCTCCTATACTCAAACTAGCTTTTATTGCATTGCTTCCTTCTAAAATGTTATTTATAAGCTTAACTTCTGAAGTTATATGATATGCTTGTCCTTCACTCTTAAGAATCTCTTAGTCAGGTATAATTTGCTTACAAAATTAAAGCTATTTTTTCCTTTTTTGATCTCTTTAAACTTTGTCCAAAGTTGTCTGAAGGTCGTGTCTTCATTTTTAACTCCACACCTTGAAATTAGTTTATTTTTCTATAATAGTTTATTTTGTTCCATTACAAGGACCTTAATGTAAGTAAAAAAAACCCTCACAAACTAAATAAGCCAACTTAACAATAGAGTTTTACTCTGCCAGCAACCACACAGACCACCAAATAGAAGCTCAACATTTTAGAATGAATTAATGTGAGAAGTTTTTGTTCCACTAATGTTTAACCCCACAAAACATTTCTCACATCTCTTATGATCCATATATATTTTTATATATCCACACAGAGCTTGAATTTCCAGTTACCTGGTCACTTTCTCCTGGATACTGAATGTTACCAAGTAGAGGAGAGAACTACACAGGACTCAAACAAATCCATCCTTTGATCTTTCAATATAGAAATAAATAAAGAACCTATATTGGCACCCCATCCATATGAGACAATTACTGTGACATTTCCTTCCAATTGGAGCATGATACTTAAAAAGCCAGATGGCTTCTTCTTTAGGAAATAAATATTAATGTAGAAAGTGATACCTAGATCAGTGTCTTTGGAGGTTTATCTTCAGTTTTTTAGGGTTTTTTATTTTTTGGCTCTGTCCGAGTTTTCATCACTTCTGTTTGCCACTTCACAAACTAGAGATCCTGCTGGTGTTCCATTTGGTAACTTTAGATATGACTCATGATTTCTGGTATTGATGCATGCATATAAGGACTAAGCTTGGCTCCTTTTCCTGTACCTTACTTTCCTGGTTCCATGCATTTATTTTACTTCAGTTCAAAAAGCATCTATTATGACCTTACTATGTGCTATACAAAGCAGCAAAGTCCCTGTTCTCAAGTTTACAATCCAGTAAGATGGATGAGTCATTTATACAAATAAGTATTCTATAAAAGAAAAAGAGATAAAAGGAGTCCTTCAGAAAAAAAAAAAGTTGAGATATATGAAAATAAAGTTGTTGAATTATTTCAGTCCATCTGACTTTCCATTACCTCATTTGAGGGTTTTGTGGCAAAAATACTACAGTGGCTTGCCATTTCCTTCTCATTTTACAAATGAGAAAATTGAGGCAAAGGGGAATTGTCTTTTCCAGAATCATATAGCTGATAAAGTCTGAGGCAGATTTGAAGTCAGGTCCTCCTGACTCTGGAGCTGGCACTTTCTGCTGTGCAACCTAACTATTTCAATGAAGTACTTACTTTAGTAGGATCATAGCAGCTTGGATTATAGTATTATAAATCTAAAGCAGAAAAGAACTGCTGAGGTTATCTGGTTGGAAGAAACTTGGACCAGGGAGATTAAGAGACTTTGGAATGTATATAGGAAGTAAGTGTCTGTCAAAGGATCTTCAGAGGATTGAAGAAGATTTTATAAAGGAGATGACACTGGTGGCGCTAGTGGATGAGGAGGTATGCACACAGCATATATGATGAATACAAGGAAGCAGAGATGTCACAACAAGATCAAAGAATGGATTTCCATGGCATTGGGGAGACACTGAAGATTTATCATCAAGAAAATGATGTAATCATTGTAATGTAACATAATGTAATCATTTACAACAGGGATTCTTACCTCTGGGAGCCTGTGGATCTGTGGATAGATTTCAGGGCATACGTGACCTTGGTTAAAGAAATCACATTTTTATTTTCACTAATTTATTCTTGAAATTTTAGCATTTCCTTCAATGATGAATTTTTAAAATATTCTGAGAAAATTTTAGCCTAGTACACAGGCTTTACTAGACTGCGAAAGGGGTCCATGAGACAAAAATAATTAAGAATCCCTGGTTGGCAGCAGTATAAAAGATAAATTGGAAATTGGATATTTGTTAAAATTAATTAAATGAAATAAAAGGAATCTAAGGTACATAGCTATTGAACAATAAATAATGATTTAATAGAAGGCTATTAAGTTACCATTAAATCAAGTCAACTAATCCCTTAGTAATTAGTGACAAGGGAGTAATTTACAGATCTTATTTTTATAACAGAAAAGAGGAATAAAAATTAGGAAACTTATTTTGAACATAATTCAATTAGAAAATACAAGTCAGCTGACTAGTTTGCTTCTCCAAGACTTTTTTTTTTAATTATAGTTTTTTATTTACAAGATATATGCATGGGTAATTTTTCAGCATTGATCCTTGCAAAACCTGTTCCAACTTTTCCCTTCCTTCTCACCACCCCCTTCTCTAGATGGCAGATAGACCAATACATGTTAAATATGTTAAAGCATATGTTAAATACAATATATGTATGCATATCCACACAGTTATTTTGCTGCACAAGAAAAATTGGACTTAGACATAAGGTATAAATAACCTGAGAAGGAAATCAAAAATGCAAGTGGACAAAAACAGAGGGAATGGAAATGCTATGTGTGGTTCTTACTCAATTCCCATACTTCTTTTGCTGGGTGTAATTGGTTCTCATCATTTTGAACAAATGGAACTGATTTGGTTCATCTCATTATTGAAGGGAGCCATGTCCATCAGAATTGATCATCATATAGTATTGTTGTTGAAGTATATAATGACCTCCTGGTCCTGCTCATTTCACTTAGCATCAGCTCATGTCAGTCTCTCCAGGCCTTTCTGAAATCATCCTCCTGGTCATTTCTTACAGAACAATAATATTCCATAACATTCTTATACAACAACTTATTCAGCCATTCTCCAATTGATGGGCATCCATTAAATTTCCAGTTTCTAACCATTACAAAAAGGGCTGTCACAAACATTTTTGCACATACAGGTCCCTTTCCCTTTCTCTAAGACTTTCTTAACCCAAATTCATACTGTTGACAAGATTTAATTGTCAAAGTGAAATTACACCATAAGTCGTTGTTCTATAGGTGATATCTTTTGCAACCAGAAAGCTTACTGCAAAAGAGGAACTTTGCAGTTAGCACTTATTTCCCACTCCCCAGCTGCCAATCTTGGAAGATTCCATTACTCAACTTAGATTTAGCCTGTAGCTAAGAAACAAACAAATAAACAAAAAATCCACTAAAACCCAAACCAAAAAATAAAACAAAACCAAAAACAAACAACTCCCCCAACCTGCAACAACTCTATGCACTGAGATTGGAAAGAGGAACTTAGCCTTTAGTCAACTACCCCTTTCTCCAGCTGCTAGAAAGGGGAAATTAGCTTTTCAAAAGAATCTTATAATCATTATTTTATTCATAAAAGATATATTTCTTTAAATGATCTACTAATAAAGACTAATCAATCTATTTGCTGGATCTATAGGTAACCCAGACTGAATTGAATATCTATGTTAGTTTGGCAATATCTATGTTAGTTTGGCTTAGCTGTCAGGACTAGTTTTTTCTAAAGAAAGGAGCTAAATCCTATAGTCAAACTAAAAATAAGTCAAAGTAATCAATACTTATTTCCCTTTCAGATTGAAACTGGGAAGACCTGTTAGATTGTTTCTGAAACAGTCCGGATAAAAGGCAATATGCATATGATTTAGGATGATAGGGGAAAATAGAAAGGGAGTAGATACAAGATACTTAGATGTCAAATTGAGAGGACTTGGTAATGATAAAAATGGAGAGGGTGTTAGAAAAAGAAGAATGAACATGTAGGATTTAAGGTTCTGAAAGAATACTCTATTATAGAAATATTAAAAGTAATTGGAAATGTGACATTGGCGCTCATGAAAAATGATGACACAGATTTATGCACACAGGTGCTCATGTGAAAAAGATATGGATTAATTTAGTATGGTTAAGAGGCCTGGATTGTAAATCAAGATTCCATTCATTACTATGTGATTTGGCAACAATCTTTTTATTCGCCTTCTTTCATCTTGACGTTTTTGGTCCTCTTTTCTTGACTTCAGGTTTTTCATTTCTTTCTAGGATTGAACTAGATAATCTGTAAAATTCCAGTGAGTCTATTGTATGATTCCAAATGAACTGTCTTCTGAGAGAACAAATATATTAAGCAATCAATACTCACGAAGAAAGGACAGATTAGTTGACCAAATTAGCTAATTATAACTGAAATCTTATATATAAATTATTATATAAATTATAATTGAAATATCTAATTATAACTGAAATCAGAAGATGAGGAGGAAATAAAACTGCTCATGCATATACACCAAACTAAATAACATAGAATCAGGTAATGGTAGAGAGAATGCCCGGTCTGAAGTCAGGAAGACTTACCTTTCAGAGTTCAAGTCTGGACTCAGACATTACTAGCTCTGTGATTTGGACAAGTCACTTAACTCTGTTTGCCTCAGTTTCCTCATATGTGAAATGATTTGGAGAAGGAAATAGAAACAACTATAGTATCTTTGACAAGAGAGTCCCAAATGGGATCAGAAATAATTGGATAAAACTGAAACAACTGAATGATAGCAAAAAACAATAAAGGAGGAAAACAGCAAAGATTCTGCCAAATTAACTAGAAACAAAAATCCAAGAAAGAAGACAATAAAACCAATAATTAGAGATATCACTACCTACATAAAGCATGGGACATTAAAATAAATAAATTTTAGATTCTATCTGCTCATTCCTCTACAAATATATCCTGCACTCTCCATTTTTTATGCTTTTGCTGTGCCCTGTCCTTTAAATGCCTTTGCCTCAATCTCTATGAAGATCTTCAAAATCTAAATCAAGTATTATTTTTCCAGTAAGACTGATCTTTCTCTACTGCCCAAACTGAAAATGAACTCTCCACTCTCTGAGTTCTTATAATAACTGGCATAATACAAGGTAGATATTTAGTGTGTAGTGGGTATTTAACAATTGTTTACAATAGATTGAATTGTACCTCTCATTCCAAGAATATTAGAATTGAAAGAAAACTCTGAAATCATCTATTTCAATTGTAGCTGGAACAACTGGTTGATTAGCCCTTGCTAAAAGAGATTTAGGTAGGGTAACCCATTATTTTGCCATCCTTCTCATTCCATTTTTTTATGACTTAATATTTAGAAAATTTTTCCTTACCAGTTTGCCAGTTGTAACTATTGTTCCTTATTCTTCTCTTTGGGAACAACAAAGATTGATTCCAATCTCTCTTTCACCTGGTTGTTGTTGGTGTAGTGGATAGACTCTTGGGATGATACCCAGGAAGAACTGAATTTAAATCTGTGCTCAGGCACTTAATGATATTATGTTCATAACTAGAGTAGTCCTTGGTTGACATATCAATTTGTTTATTAAATAAATCAAGTGTTAGCTGGCAGAGGTAGTGTGTGTGTGTGTGTGTGTGTGTGTGTATTATAGAATATTGGATTTATAATTGGGGGTTATGAAGATATTATTGATTTTCTGTTTATCGTGGAAACTGCTAGAAGACTTGGAGTTTGCAGATTGACTTACATTTATGAATTAAGATGACTTAATAATGAATGAGAACACTTGCTAATATCAACACAATTGAATCTCAGTCTTTCCTCTGATTGGCTTTACTTTTATACAAAGGTATTTTCAACTATGTTGTCAAAAAAAGTATAATAGAGAATAATGTATTTGATTCTCAAATAATCCATCAAAATGCCAAGAATGTTAATTTAATTTAAACTGGTAGTCAGATGAAACAGTGGATAAAGCACTGGATGTAGAATGAGAAAGACCTGAGTTCGAATGTGACTGCAAACATTTACTAGTCCTGTGACTGGATACATCACTTAACTTCTGTCTATCTCAGTTTCCTCAATTGTAAAATGAAAATATTAACCACTTTAATTTTGGGGCTCGTTTTGAGAATTAAAGAAAATAATTGTAAAGCACTTAGCACATTGACTGGCATATAGTAATTATTTAATAAATGCCTTTTCCCCTTCTTCCTGTCTTTCGAATACCTGAAACAGATTATCATAGTTTCCTGTAGTTTTCTCTTGGTAAGTCTAAAACAGTTTCTGACATGTCATGATCTTAGAGTTTTTTTATTATACTAATTTCTTGCTTCTTGATATTCTTCATTTTGTCAATGGCCTTCTTTCCTTCCCTCCCTTGAAATGTGCAGTGCTTAAGATTAAATACAAGACTGCAGATGGTTGTTGAGTTGTTTTTGACTGTGTCAACTCTTTGTGACCTCATTTGGGATTTTCTTGGCAAAGACACTGGAGTAGTTTACTATTTTCTTTTCCAGGTTCCCATTTTACAGTTGAGGAACCTGAGACAAGTAGAAGTTGTGGCTTTCCCAGGATCACACAGCTAGTAAGTGTCTGAGGCTGCATTTGAACTTTGGAAGACTACTTTTCCTGACTTCACGCCTAGGATTTTACCCACTGTATTTGAGGCTGAATTTGAACTCAAGTTCTCTTGGCTCTCAAGCCTAGTATTCAAACTACTGTACCACCTAGCTGCCTGCCAATCTTACAGATAGCGTCTGATTAAAATAAAGTAGAACAATAATATCCCATCTTTCTATCTCCCTATCAAAACTGTTTCACCCCCTCATCACCTTGTTCTGAAAACATTGCCTCATTTCATGAAGGCTCATATTGCAATAGCTTTTTTTTTTTTTTTGTCTGCTGCATCACACTGTTAGGAGTATAAATTTGTTTGAAAGATATTACAGAGCAATACAGTAGAAGATTATGAGTGGTATCACCTCATAAATCAGCGAGAAGCAGTGAAGGGAAAGAAGTTTTCAGAACGCTTGAGGTGAGATACAGCTGAGCAAAATTATCCCAGGAGCATTTAAGAATGAAATTATAGAGAACAACTCTCTCTATTAGTTTGTTAGTTGTTAGAGAACAACTAACAAAGGATGGAAACAGTCTATGAAGATGTTTCTATCAAATATTTCCCTTTGTTATTAAGGAGTTGCCACATTTAGATGGCAACTACAGAACCATGATGTGCTCTGTGAAGAATTAGAAAAAATATCAAGTAAAACAGAGATTGTAAAAGCAGTTAGGCTAAACCAATTATACATAAAGGAAGTCTGCACTAGAGGCAACATGATTGTGAGGACATTGAGGAATCAATTTTCTAGTTATTTGAAAGTGGTGTCAGATAGTTTATTAGTATTTATTAAACTCCTTCTAAAGGTTAAACACTATACTAAGAGATAGGGAGACAAAAAACACTAAATACAAGGATTCCCAGGGACATATAAGTTGCATAGTGGGTAAACTGCAAGTCTGGACTCTGGAAAACTCATCTTTCCAAGTTTAAATCTTACTAGCTCTGTGACACTGGGCAAGTTATTTAATCCTGCTTTGCCTCAGTTTCCTCATGGAAAAATGAATGGGACAAGAAAATGGCAAACCACTTTAGTATCCTCTCCAAGAAAATCTCAAATATGGTCATGAATAGCTAACAGACAACCATCAAAGGATAGCAAAGCCTTAGGAGAAAAAAAAGCAAAACTTCAGATTATATTTTTGCTCAAAAATTGCTAACAAGAGAGATTGACACATTTTCCTACTGATCTCTCTCTATAATTTTTTGAGTATAATTTATACACATTGAAGATAATCTCGCAGAAGGAATAGTAAGGGAACAGTCAAGTTTCACAAATAATATCTTATAGAAGATTAATCTTATTTTAATTAATCTAATTGACTAAAAGGTCTAGAAAAATGCAAGATTCCATTATACTTGCTTATTGAGTATGATTCGATAGTATTCATTGCCACCTTAGAGACACCTTCTGTGTATATTTCAGAACCAGATACAATCCCTGAAGAAACATGATATAAGAGAAAATATTATTCTTTGGATCTCTGATTGTTAATATCAAGTAATTAAAAAAAACAATGATGCATGCTTGTAAAAAATGTTAATAAAATGCACAAATGTTAATAAAATGGATGAAGGGGGGAAATTCACTTAAATATCTAGTATGTGCCAATCATAGTGATAAGCACTTGACAACTATTTCATTTAATCTTCACAGCAACTCTGAGAGTTAGATGTCACTACTATACTCTTGAGATTAAATGACTTCCAAGGATCATACAGCTAATATGTTTGAAGTCAGATCTGAACTTTTATGTTTCTGACTCCAGCACTTTAGCCATGGTATCACTTTGCTTCTTATGATGGTTTCACTATAATGAGATCACCTAGATATTTCTATTTTCTGATGACATTGTTTTGATTACTTTGAGCCTGAAATATTGAAAGTTGAAAACATTGAAGAGTCAGCTTGCTTTGGAAAACAAAAACCAAAGGGATAAAATATGATTATTTTCTAGATTTGTAAGGACAATCTGCAGAGCTGCTCTATTTGTACATATGAGTTGGACAGACATTGAAAATAAAAAATGTGCTTAGCTTAAAATTGAACAGGAAGAGGAAAATGGACTGGATTGCTATGGTATAATTCTGCATTAAAAAAATAATAACAAACTTATCCTAAGACAAGTTTTTTTTCTTCCATTTTTCCAACCAAGAAATATTCTTTTGATTATTCTATATGACTGTGAGTCTTGGAATGCCATAGTAAAAGAAGAATAGAAATTGAAGATCTTCAAGAATATAACGGAAAGTTGCATGGCAAGAGCCAACAGGCTATTGTATATCACTAGCAACAAATAAGGCAGGAGAAAAATTGTAAGAATACTATATGTGGCAGTCTCATAGCTATGGTAATAGATGATTAATGGACAGCTTGTATACTTAGATAGCAATGCATTGGTAAGAAATCTCAAGAAAGGTCCTCTGTATATTTGGTTGACCTCCTCTAGAAGACCATAGGACCTGGCTAAGAGTGACACAGTATATGAAGGCATATACTTATTCCAATTTATATATAATGTTTGAGAGAATTCCCAAATTGATCAATTTGTCAATTCCTGAAAACTCTGACGTATCAAAATATCTATCTGGAAAATTGAATAAGATGACAATCTAAACTTATTTTTAAGTGGCTATCTGATTCTTTGAGGATATCTTATTAAATTATTTTTGGTAGTTTGTTTCATTAAATTAATTAGATGAAAGAGTTAGGCTGGATAGTTTCTGTTATTCCTTTACATCTATGAACTTTCTAATCTATGATTGTACCAATGGATTCAAATTTATTTTTATATCATCCTTATTAAATTATTCTATTTACTTGTACATCTTTTACTTTTTGGAACAATTATATTTAATTGTTTACAGTAAAAACAATGTTGTTTTAAGAATGACTTTGAGTGAATAAGTCATTTTGACCATTATAAATATCTAAGTTAACTACAAAGGAGATATAAAGAGCTATCTGCTTCTAGTAAAAACATTAATAAAGAGAATTACGTATAGAATAATTTTAGACATACACACATACATTTATGTAAATATACACACATACATACACACAGCTATTGGTGTTTAATAGTAGCCATCTCAAGGGTGGAGGGAAATTTTTTTATTGTACATAAATTTATCATATATGTTAATGGAATAGCAAGTTTTGCATAAATGAATTTCAGTTTCATGTGGAATCTTTTAAAAAATTATACTATGTTATAGAAATTCTTGTACAATTTCAGAAATCAAAAATGAAGCAAATGAAAATTGTAAAAAAAAAAGAATTTAAATACAAAAAAGATATTTTTCTCTCAGTATATCAAATTCCTTTGTTTCCTTTCATTGATCATTTTTTCATTCTTTTTCATTTTTCCAGTTGTAGTTTCTTGTTATGAGAATTGTTTCCTTCTAGTTATATATATATATATATATATATATATATATATATATAAGATTTTCCTATAGATTTTAATGCTTTGGTTCTTAGTGAGTAGATTTCTGGGTGAGTTAAATGAAATTAAATAAAGTTTAAATAAACTTTCATTTCCTTTCTGCTGGTTTCCAGAATATTCTATTGATCAGAATTTTGAACTTACAATATTTCTAAGAGAGTTTATTATCTTAATTTTCAAATTATTATACTTAGGATTTTGTGAGTTCCATAATTTACTAGGAGGATTTTAATTCTTAGATTATTTCACTTAGATTACCTACAAGGTGAGTTGCGATGACTTATAAGTAACATTAATTATTTCATTATTTGATTTTGTTCATATATATTTCTTATTGTATTGTTGTAGTCCACATGTCTATTAATAATTTTGAAATGCCTAGAAAAAGGAATGGATGCAATTTTCTCTGGAGATCATTTTCAGCTTTAAAATCCAGGTATTTTAAATACAAAATCTCCATTGGCTTTGTATTTTATATAAAGGCTTACAAATTACATTAGTTGATCATCATCTCTAAATAAATATACACTAGTTTCACTTAAAAGAACAATAGCAATAACTGAAAGACAACTTTCTAGTGGAGGAAAGAGCAGAAAAAACCTTTTTTTTAAAGAACATAAGATTTGAGTTAAGCCTTGAAGTAAACCAGAAGGCAAAAATAAGTAGGGAAAGCATTCCAGGCATTGGACATAGCCAATTAAAAAAGCTAGTTAAAGCCATTTAAAGTCAGGAGATGGAATGTCATATAAAAGGAACAGCAACTAAGACAGTATAATTGAAGTACTGTGTATATGAAGGGAAATAATATATAACAGACTATAAAGGTAGGAAAGGGCCAGAAGAGCTAACTGTCTAAATTCCTTGTTTGTCCAAATATACCCAAGATACACACACACACACACACACACACACACACACACACACAATGCTGGACTCATTCCAATTAACACATGCAAATGAATTGCATCCTTCAAAGTAGTCACTTTGAAAGTCTAGTCACTTATTTATGTGACTACTACTTCCATAAAAGTTTTCGCAATTCATCTTTTGGAATTGTTCTTATAGAAAAAACGATATTAATCTAGGGGTTTGCAGGAGCCAGCTCATGAGAACCAATTTTTAAATAATAATTTTGAGCATTTATACCAAAGAAATCAGCAATCTTAACAAATCAAGAATTAATTCATTATTGGTTCTTTGAACTTAAAGAAGAATCGGTTCTTTAGATTTAAGAAAGTGATAGAGAAGATGTTAATACAAATTAAAATTTACACACACACACATATTTTTATGGGCATATCATATTACATATACATAGGGTAGAAGAACCCCACTCTAATTACGTGTTTTATTCACTAATATTGGGCTTTAATGGCTTTTAGTAATTTCCCAATATAAAACTCATTCTCACAGGGTAATGATTTGCTACCACTGAGGATATACAAATGAATATGCCATGAATTTGAAAGGCAGTTCCCCCAAAGGCATTCCAAACATATTTTGATTTAAAAATATGAGATCTAGAGGAAGAAGTCACATTGATTTAGTCATAGTTCCTAAAAATGTTCTTGAGTTAAACTCTGTAACACTGTTCTAATGAAAGTGTCAAGAATTCTAAATATGACTTTGAAGTATAGGAATTTCAGGTGCAAAGATGAAGCATACACAGGAACTCAATGACAGATCTGGTTAAGGATTAACAAGCCTTCACCTGAGCCCTAATGGTTCTCCCTCTAAGTAACCCATTTCTTTAGATTATATATATTCTTCATGTATACGTAACTGCACATAAATAGACTGAAAGATCAATCCTCAGAGTCTCTGTTTAATGTGAATTATAGCTGGACATTCAGATTCTACTGAAATTTAATTTCTGAAAGAACTAGAAGAAATGAAGTTTAAACAATGGTAAGAGTTATGTGGCTAGTGTGAAATGGTTGGAAGTTTGGAAAATTGTGGCCATCATGATTAGCTTTAGAAAAGAAAGGTAGATTTATGACTTCATACTGGTCATTAAATATTCAAAGGAGTAATGCATCATGGCCAGCTGTTTTCAATATCTGCAGAGGACAGATGAGAAGAAACAGGCTTCAATTGCTATAGGGTGTTAGGTTAGCAAAGAAAAAATGAATAAGGTTGTTAAATGCTGAAACAGGAAACAGAGGAAGATACTGAAAACTCTCTAGAGAACTTTACAAGGCTAAATGCACATATGTCTGGGATTAAGGTAAGGATTGCCCATATATAGGGGAATGGAACCAATGGTCTCTGGAGGTAATTTTCAGTTTTAAAATATCTATTTCTTTCAGGTATAAAACTCCCATTAACTTTGTAATTTATCTAATAGCTTATGAACTGTATTACTGATTATCACTTCCAAATAAATATTTTTTACTTACAAAAATGAACCCTGTGATTTCTTTGGCAATGTCTCAATGGGGAAACTCCCTCTACCAAAGCAAATCAGAAAATATCCTGAGACAAAATATTAAAGAAATTTACATTTATGAAAATATGTGAAAACATTTTAAAAATACCAGCAAAATTGCTGTCTAACTAATTATATTACTGTTACTGAATACATTTGTACGTTGCAAACAATAGATTGGGCTAGAGTATAGAGCTTTTGTGTTATTCTGGGTCATTCGTTTTGAGATGAAGTGCCAACAGGTGTCGAGAAAACATTTTAGGGAGTTGGTAACTCAGAACCTGGATATGATGCAACCTGAGGAATCATTATCCTTATGAAAGTAGAATCTTCTTCCCATAATTGTCTGAAAAAAGACTGCTTATATTGGAAGAAACATCATGTTAAATAAGATGATAAGCATCAATAATAAATTTTTAGATGACTTAAACTGACACTCAAGGAAATTAGGCATAAAGAAAGGCAAACATTCTTATCTAACATCTAGTTTTTATCGGGACTCCTGCTAATGCCAACTGAGTGAGAAATTCTTCCAGAAAATATTTTATACACAAATTAGTCAGAAAATGTATAAATAAAAAATAAGTACCTTGTGATTTCATTTAGAAAAATCACTAGTCACTTCCTTTCTTATTTCTTTATTAAAATGTGTGTGTGTGTGTGTGTGTGTGTGTGTGTGTGTGTGTGTGTGTATTTTGTAGGAAGATGATTCTTACAATCCAAAGGTAGCTATATTCCCAGTAAGTATGCTTAGTTGTAAATTTCATTGAAATTCTTTAGGACACAAATCTTACTTTAAACATGTTATTACATAATGGTTGCCTTCTCACGTATTTTCCTTCTTTCCACAGTTTTGTCTTAAAAAGACAGATCCATGTGTAATGAAGAGCTAAAGCTTTGGAACCACAAAATACATGGTCATGCTATCAGAGGACTTTGACATTCAGGCTGTCTCCACTTTTAACTTCTGGATTTCATCACAACTATTCTAAACATGTAGAAAGAGGCAGGTATGCCAATGGTGTGCTGGATATTGCCTCTACAGGCTTTCTAGAGCCAATTGTTAAATATGATGTATGAGAATTTATGATTTTCCATCCTTCATTTTGGGAAGGTCCCCAGGACAGCCATTACTCCATTGACTTCATTATCTATGGAATCTCATCACCCTTTAAGAGCAGCCCTGAAATTGATACCCTCATTCTCTAAGACTCCTCTCTTTGTCTGATAAGAGAGGTTGGAGGATGGGCTGTGGAGAGCTCTCTCTGTCTCTGTCTGTTGTGTCTCTCATTTTTTATATTCTTATATTTCATAGAGTAATGTATTGTACTCAAATGAAATAATTTGCCAAATTTGAACTTAAAAATATGAGTCTTATCATAAAAGAGAGAAAAACCGCACATGTGCAAAAATGTTTGTAGCAGCCCTTTTTAATAATGGCAAGGAACTGGTAAATGAGTGGAAGCCCATCAATTGGAGAATGGTTGAGTAAGTTATGCTATATGAATGTAATGGAATATTATTGATTCCATAAGAATATGAGAATATTCTCATAAGAGAATATATAGTTTCAATAGGGAAATGATGACCAAACTGATTTAAAAAAAAAGCCTAGAAAATCTTACATGAACTGATATTAAGTGAAGTGAGTAGAACCAAGAGACCATTTTTTAATACAGCAACAAGAATTGTATTGATATAAATGATATATCAATGTATTGATCAACTGTGATGGACTTGACTCTTTTCAACAATGAGGTGATTTAAGGCAATTCCAATACCTTCCACATCCAGACAGAGAATATGGAAACTGAAAGTTGATCAAAGCATAGTATTTTCACTTTTGTTGTTGTTTCCTTATTTTTTTCTCCTTTTTTGTGTTTTTTTTCTTTTGGTCTGATTTTTTCTTTTCTTTTCTTTCCTTCTTTCTTTTTTCTTTTCTTTCTTTTTTCTTCTCTTTTCTTCCCTCCCTCTCTCCCTCTTTTCTTTCTTTTTTTCCAGGACAGGTACTGTATGTACTTCACCACTTAATTGCCTATAAAGGACTACTATGAAAGGCTACTTGAATCAGATAACCAAGCACTTAAGGCTAATTACCTATTGAATATAAGACAATGACTCTATTAGCATATGTTTTGGATAAATGGCTCTTCTCATCTTTGGTGCTGGCTCAATGTTTGATGTTAAGATAATTGTAGGCAAGGATTAGAAGATAGGGTGAGAGAGGTGAAACTTCACTTGGCAGCAGGAGGACTAGGAGAAAGATAGAGATTCTGGATTCCAGAATTGAGAAGAGATCTTTGGCAAAACTCCTGGCAGTTTGACTGCTTCTTTCTTTCCTCACCATAAAGACCAAGGACTTTTATTTATCCTGACTCTGGCTGATCCTGAGGTCTCCAGGGAGGTAGCTTGAACTTAACAATTGCCCCTTTGATATTCTTCTACAAACATTTAAAAAAAATTTTTTTTTAATCTTTTTTGTATACTTTGAGAACTGATCCCTTGGTACCTTCAAAACTGAATTCTCCCCAGTACATCTCTTATATGTATATTTTATTTAATCTACTTAACGTTTTTTACTTTCTTTTCTTTAACACTATTTCTACTTCCTTATATAAGGCATTTGAGATAGTGAAATTAATGTCCAAATATGATGGATTGTCACTGATGGAAAGAATACTTTGTCATAATAATCTTGAAAGATCTTTTCTTTTTTCCCTCTCCCATCTTCCATTTGTTGGTTGTCTTCTAGTTTAATCCTTAAATAAACTCATGATGATCTAGCTTAATTTGGTCTCTTGCCAAGCTTTCTATTAACTTATATTTTCCTCAGTGTTTTTCACAAGATTTCTTTTAAAATAATCTTCCAGACAATTTAAATAATGATTTTCTGTTCTAAACCAGAGTTGTCCTTGGCTTACACATCTCTTTGCTTATCAAAGAAATCAAGTGTTTGCTGGCAGAGGAAGTTTGGGGGATTATGGAAATGGGGTGGATAGGTTTAGGGGATTATTGAATTCCTATTTATCATGGAAATTGCTAATGATGGAAGAAGATTTGAAGTTTGTAAATGATCCAACATTTGTGAGTTAAAATAGTATAATAATGAATGAGAACACTTACTTCCTAGTGCAAATGTGTTTGAATCTCAGTCTTTCCATCTGACTTTTAAATAGTCTCTGTTAATAAAACAGAGGCATTTTAAACTATGCTGTCTAAAAGAGGTACTACATAAAATGATGTAATTGATTCTTAAATAATTAATTCATCAAAATGCCAGGAAGACTATTTTAGTTTAAATTGTTGTTTGCTAGGTATCCCAATGGATAAAATCTGAATGTGAAATTAGAAAGACATGAGTATAAATCTGGCCTTAAACACTTACTAGAAGTATCACTCTGGGCAAATCATTTAATAATTGTGTAGCCCATAGTGTGATCTTCATCTGTTGTTCCAGCCTATATATCAGCAGGAATCCTTTTCAGCTTTTAATACTTTCTTGAGTCTTAGTTTTCTAAGTGAACAATTAAACCCACTCACTGGAATTAAGGTAAAGAGCTTTGGTCTATTTCAAACTCTTCACAAAGTTGAATATTCATTCAAATTTAGCTATAGTGAAGGTTTTGTATATTGAGATTGTCACAAATTTTATAATGTAAAAAAGTTTAAATCATTGTAGCATTTCTTCCTTTGTAGAATGAGATAAATAATACCTTTTCCTAAAATTGTTGTGAAGATCAAGTGAAATAAATATGTGTATAATGTTTAACATATTGTCTAACATATTACAGGTGCTTAATAAACATTTAAAAAGCCCCAACAAACTCCGCTACTTTTCCATAAGCCAAGATCATTGTATTGTATCAGAATGAAAATTTGGCTCATATTGATTTTTCAGTTCATCAGCTATGCTATTAATTAGCTGACTATTCAATTGACCCATGGTTTTTTAAAGATCTAATCTGACACGATTTTTCTTTTTTTAGAATGACTGAGACCAAAAGGAGAAACATGCTTAGTTAAGAAGTGATCCCCATGAAAAATGGAACATTAATATAGGAAATCCCTCCTTCATTCTCTCTTGGAGAGACTGATAAGTGCCTGATGAATATTTGAATGGATGTTCATGACCTTTTCCTCATAATTTGGAGGACCCTCAAATTCTAATGAAACTTAGATTCAGCATGACTCTATTACTTTTCTTTCTGTGGTATTGTTGCAACACCAAAACTTTATCTTGAGAGCCTTAGGCAGGGGACCAGTGTGTTGTAGGCAGTAGAATTGGCTCCAGTAAATTTTAAAACATTTATTTTATTTTTAGTTTCTGCAATAAAGCAATCATTTATATAACAATGTTACAAAAAGGTTGCACATGAAACTGCAAATCTATTATAGATAATTTGCTACTCTTTAAAAATATATAATTATGTAATATATATATATATATAATTATGTAATCATTTTCTTCCCATCCCCTTTTTCCCGCTTCCCAAACCTAGAGATAACCATCTTTAGATACAAATAGGTGTGTGTGTGTGTGTGTGTGTGTGTGTGTGTGTGTATATAAAATTGTAAAATTGTTCCAAACATATTTATCAGTTTTTTTCCCCTCTGGGTGCATATAACATCTTACTTAAATGTTCCTTATTGTTAATTTGGGTATTTGTGAGGTCAAAATGATTTATTCAAAGTTCTAAAACAATACTTTTATTGCTATTTTGAAAATTTTGAAAGAAATTTTGAAATTTTAAAAATCTTCCTCCCTTTTTTGCTCTATCTAAAGGGGTGAAATAAAATAGAAACCAACAAAATACAATCTTGGAATTTACACAAACTATTCCCATTCATGCCATCATGTTGAATTCTATTGGTGTTTTGACTTGAATTGCAGCATACATAAATAAAAACATTCTTCAGTATTGTAAATTGAAGTAAGTAGAACCAGGAGAGCATTGTACACAGTAACAGCAATATTGCCATCTTGATCAACTGTGAAAGACTTAATTATTATGATCAAGACAATGTTCTGGTATGATACTAAAGAATTTATGCTGAAAAATTCTCTCCACTTTCAGAGAAAGAATTGTTAAACTCTGAGTACAGATTGAAACAAACTGTTGTATTTTCATTATTTCTTCTTTTTGTATGTATGTTTTCTTATGCAACATGAATAATATGGAAGTATGTTTTGCATGATTTCATATATGTGTGTGTGTATATATATATATATATATATATATATATATATCTGTGATATTATTTTGCTTGCTTTCTCTAAGAATAGGGAAGGATAGGAGGGAAAAAGAATTTTTAAAAGAATATTAAGAAAATGCATTAATATAGGCATTTGGAAATAAATCCATCAGAACTAGTAGCTCCTACAGTTTGCTTTCCCACATTGTTGTGTGTAAATTAAGGAGAATCTAAAATCAGAACAAATTTCATCACTTGTACATTTCAAGTAGTAAGTTGTAAAACCTAACATTTTCAAAGAATACAAGGCTTTATTCAACATTTCAACATTCAAGATTCAATGTGTTTTATGTATTTAAAATATTTTAAGTGAACACCTGTATATGTAAGACACTGTGTCTAGTACTGGGTTACTTTATCTCATTGTCCATAGATATTCTCAACATTTTCCTGTCACTTCAAACCACCAAATTCTTTTCTACTCCATCACTTCCTCAGCTGATAAGTTGATTATCCACCTCACTGACAAGACCTAAATCATCCAGGTAGAGACCCCCTCAGTTCCTTTCTCCAAGTCTTCAGGTCTCTAAGTAGTATAATCCATTATCCTTCATTTCATTCCTTTTCCAGAAGACAAAATTTCTCTATTGTTTTTCTTTGATCTAGTCATTCTCCATTTCCACCAAACATCCCACCTCAATCTGCAATAAGATTCTAAAATGTTTTAGTTTACAAAATATTTTCACGAAGCAGTGAGTGGTATCATTATTCCTATTACACAGAGGTTATTAAGCTGTGATTTGTGAAGTTTTTTTTAAAGCTTTTTATTTTCAAAACATATGCATGAGGACCAGGAGATCATTATATACTTCACCAATAATACTATATGATGATCAATTCTGATGGACGTGGCCATTGCCAGCAATGAGATGAACCAAATCAGTTCCAATAGAGCAGTAATGAATTGAACCAGCTACATCCAGCGAAAGAATTCTGGGAGATGACTATGAACCATTACATAAAATTCCCAATCCCTATATTTTTGTCCACCTGCATTTTTGATTTCCTTCATAGGCTAATAGTACACTATTTCAAAGTCTGATTCTTTTTGTACAGCAAAATAAATGTTAGGACATGTATACTTATATTGTATTTAATTTAAAGTTTAACATATTAAAAACATGTATTGGTCAGCCTGCCATCAGGGGGAGGAAATAGGGGGAAGGAGGGGAAAATTGGAACAAAAAGTTTGACAGTTGTCAATGCTGTAAAATTACCCATACATATAACTTGTAAATAAAAAGCTATAATAATAAAAAAAATATGCACGGATAAATTTTCACCATTGACCCTTGCAAAACTTTGTGATTCCAAACTTTTCCCCTCTTCTTCCCACCCTCTCCCCTAGATGGAAAGTAGTCTAATATATGTTAAACATGTTAAAAATATGTTAAATCCTCTATATGTATACATGTTTATATAATTATCTTGCTGCACAAGAAGTCAGCTCAAAAAGGGAAAAATAAGAAAGAAAACAAAATGCAAGCAAACAAAAAGAAAAAGAGTGAAAATACTATGCTGTGATCCACTTTCAGTTCCTACAATCTTCTCTCTGGGTGTATATGGCTCTCTTCATCATAAGATCATTGGAATTGGCCTCAAACATCTCATTGTTGGAAAGAGTCATGTCCACCAGAGTTGATCATTGTATAATCTTCTTGTTGCCGTGTATAATGAACTGGTTCTGTTCATTTCACTTAACATCAGTTCATGTAAATCTCCCCAGGCCTTTCTAAAATCATCCTGCTGATCATTTCTAATAGAACAATAATATTCCATAGCATTCATATACCATAACTTATTCAGCCATTTTTCAACTGATGGGTATCCACTCAGTTTCCGATTTCTTGTCAGTACAAAAAAGGGCTGCGATGAACATTTTTGCACATGTGGGTTGCTTTCCCTCCTTTAAGATCTCTTTGGGATATAAGCCCAGCAGAAACACTGCTATGAAACACTTTCTAAAAAGGATGAAAAGCAAAAGTAATAATAGAACAGTTCCTTCCATAAACCAAGATTATATTCTTTCATCCCAATCCAGTTATCCATAAAGAAAACTCTACATTTGCAAATAAACTCCTGGAGGGAGAAACGTTTCACTTTCTATTTGTAAATCTGGAGTTTAGCATAGTGCCTGGCACCTAGTGGGCACTTAATAAATGCTTGTTAATCTGAAATATTAAGGATCTCTTCATTGCTGTTTCTTCAGCTTCAGGGCCATACAGATGCTATTTATTATTGTTGTTGTTGTTGTTGTTTGTTGTTATTGTTATTTTGCTATTGTTTTATTTTGTTTGGTTATTTTTGCTAAGTGTAGCTCCTGAAGCTATATGGCAAAGCATGATAAAGTATTGTTGTTGGTGTCAAGAAGAATTGGATTCAAATCCTGTTACAATTATCTATTAATTGTGTGACCCTTCTTGCCTCAATTTTCTCATCTATTAAATGAGGATAATAATAGCAACTACCTCCCAAAATTATGGTTAGATGAAGATTATAGATATGTATATGTGCACATATGTATGTACAAATTATATTTAATATGTAAACATACCTATGCATATGTGTATAAATATTATGCATAACACTTTGCAAACCTTAAAATGCTATATTATTGTTATTTTTTTATTATTACTCATGGTCTGCAGTTGTGGATTAGGTTGAAACATGTTACTACTCTGTAATTTGAGCTATAATGATTTGTTGTGGCTTCATCTTTGAATGATTAGACTGTATCAAGGACTCTCAAGATCAAAGAATTAATGTATCTATGATCTAGTATGATATTACCTTTTGCTCTTCAAATCTCAAAAGTTTAACTGTAACATAGAACCAATCTTAGGCGATATTAAAAACCAAGTTAATTATTCCTAGACTCCCTAGTATATGCCCTCCCTATCTTCAATTTTCTCTTCTGCAGCCCCCAATATCCTTAGATCTATGTGTCTTCCTGCTTTCTTTCTAAGCCCTGCTCTCTAAACTTACCCCTTGTTCTATCTCAGGAACACTGAGAGGAGAGTAATGGACAGATCTGAAAGATGTTTTTGATCAGTCCAGCAGCTAACCTTATAACTTAAGAATATGATATTGCATTGATGCATTGCATAATTATTATGTGGAATATTAGATAGAAAATAGATTAGTCACATGCAAAAGTTTTAAAAATGGAAACACTTTATGCTCTTTTTCTTTTGTTTTGTTTTCCTTCTAGGTAGCAGTGACCTATCTCATAGGACATATTTCCTCTCCCAGGAACAGCACATACTTCTCCATATCTCCATAGATATTAGAAATGCTCTACACTTCTGATTTTCTTTCGGTGTCTCTGTATCTCTCTGTATCTGTCTCCCTATGTCTCCCTGCCTCTGCCTCTTTCTCTGTTACTGTCTCTTTATATCTCTGTGTCTTTCTGTGTCTCTTTCTATCTCTCTCTGTCTCTGTCTCTCTGTGTGTGCCTATCTGTCTCTCTCCCCTCCCTTCTTCCCTCTTTCTTTTCCCTCATTTTTTTCTTACCCTACTTTTTCCTGTTTGTTTTTGAGGTCCCTTATTTTAGAATATATTTTAGAATATAGTGTTATTTTCTCAACATTTTCTCTGCTTTATTTATTTTGACTCTTTGTCATGTATAAGGATTTTAGAGGCCTGAATTGGGAGATTTTCTGCTTAACCCCTCTAAGAGGTCATAATATAAATCTCTATCCTCACTGCAGGAATACATATTCACATTTAACTTTAGGGTTGATGTTAAAAGATAAAAAAGTAGTAATAGAATTAAAGATTTCCATAGAAGTCCTTTCCTTTTGACGGTAACTGTGTTCTTCAAGGCTACACCAACAGAGTACAAGATCTAAGAGGCTCTACCATGATGGAAAGAGCTTAAACACAAATTCAGTGACAGACTAGATCTATTTTCTAAGGATCAGTCTGAGTGCAGAGAACCCCATCACTAGATTATTTTGAAATGACCATGCTAGCACCCAGGATGCCCCAGAATCAGCTGGAGTCAGGATAAGCAAAAGTCCATCTTTATTCTTGGTCTTAGACACAGGGTTGAACAGGATGAAAGCAGATTCTCCGCAACCACCTTCTCCCTTATCTACTGCCAAGTGTGTCCCTGGCTAGCTTTACTCCACCTCCCTAGTCCCTCCTACAATCCTCTATACACACAATCATTAAGCCAGTAAGGATAGTGGAAAGGACCATTTTCCAACATATGCCCATAGAGTATTGTCCAATCAGTAGTTAGCCTCAAGTGCTCAGCAGTCCTGACCTCAGTGCATTGACTCAATAGTTTTAGCCCTCTACATTATTTGTCATCAGCTGATGGACATTTTTGGCTATGAAGAAACACAAAATGACCAAAAACCTACAATAACTCTCTGTCCTTTATGATTCCTTTCCATTGTTTTTCCTGTTACCATAATTAAGAGGGAGAAAAGGAGTGTGAAAACATTAATGATTGCAAAGCTCTTAAATCATCTATAAACATTTATTGTTAGTCCTAAAGTATTATTTTTGTTTAATGTCAAAATAATTGATGTGCTTTCAGAGGGATTGAACTATGATGTTCTTATTATAAATGAAACAAAAAATTTACAAATATGTCACAATTAAATGGAAGGATGGTTCAGAGGTTATCCTCAGGTAGTCAATGAATAAATGTATACCAAAGCACTCTATTAGAGTGCTGAAGATACAAAGAAAAGAAAAAAAATTGAGTTTCTGACTTCAAAGGACATAAATTCTAAATACAAGGGTTGGTTAAGTTGTATTCACCACATTTACAAAGGCACAAAAGCAATACTTAATGATTTTGTCTTATAGTGATTGTAATGTTCATGATGAGTATAATCAAACATAACCCTGAACATAACAAGAGCTCATATGTAAACAAGTTTTGTAGAGGATAAAGAAATAGAGAAATACTGTGAGGAACTTGGCAAAATTGTCTAAACTTAATCAAATATACTTTGATTTCAGAGACTTCAAAGTAAAAGAGGATACAGAAGAAGATGCTTTCAAACATTGTTGTGTTTGCTATTATAATAAAAATTATGATAAAAATCTAGTCCATTATGGACTAATTAAATTACTAAAGATTACTCTTCAAGAACACCTTATTTAAGAAGATAATCAGTCAAAATTGCTTCTGAAATCCTCCAAATAAACTGAAAATGACATTACTAATGTGACTCAATAATCAGCTGCACATATGCAATCAGATCATCAGAATGTTTAATCAAATGAAAAAGTTAAGATTAACAATGAGAAGATTGAGAGACTAAACATTTTGTTACTGTTTTTCGGTTTTTTATTCAATTCTGACTCTTTGTCACCTCATGGACCAGACCAATTATGTCTTCCACTGTTTCTTGATGTCTGTTCAAGTTCACATTCATTGTTTCCACAATGCTATCTATCCATCCTATTCTTTTCCATATGCTTTTCCTTTTGCTTTCAATATTTCCCAACATCAAGTTCTTTTCTGGTGAATCCCATCATCTCATTTTGTGTCCAAAGTATTTAAACTTCGGCTTCAACATTTTACCTTCTGGTAAAAAGTCTGAATTAATTTCTTTAAGTATTGACTGATTTGACTCTTTGCTGTCCAAAATACTCTCAAAAGTCTTCTGTAGCACTACAGTTTGAAAGCATTGTGTAGTGTTTGGCTTTCTTTATATTCCAACTCTCACAGTCATACCATTGCTACTGGAAAAATCATAGCTTTGACTATATGAATCTTTGTTAACAAAATGATGTTTCTTTCTTTTTTTTTTTTTAGTATGCTTTTTGAATTTGTTACATCTTTCTAAGAAGAAAGGTCTTTCAATTTCATGGCTTCAGTCAACACCTGCAGTGATCTTTGAGCCCAGGAATATAAAATCTGACACTGCTTTCTTTTCTTCTCCCTTTGTTTGACAATAAGTGATGTTAAGCTTCCGGTTTCATCCTTATCAAAACGCTTCTTAAGTCCTCTTCACTTTCTGCCATCATCTGCATATCAAAGACTATTGATATTTCTCCCAGTGATCTTGATTCCACCTTTTGATTTATCAAATCTGGCATTTAGTACTCTGCAACTAAGTTAAATAAATAAGGTGACAATCCACAGATATGTAATACTTCTTTTGCAATCTTTTTTTTTTCATTATAGCTTTTTAATTTTCAAAATATATACATAGATAATTTCTGGTATTCACTCCTACAAAATCCTGTGTTCTAATTTTTTTTCTCTCTCTCTTGGCCTCCCCCCCCCCCCATCCCACTCAGCAAGTGATCCAAAATATGTTAAACATACGCAATTTGTCTATACATATTTCCACAAATATCATATTGCACAGGAAAAATCAGATCCAAAAGGAAAAATAAAATGAGAAAGAAAACAAAACGCAAGCAAACAACAACAAAAAGAGTGAAAATATTATGTTGTGGTCCACATTCAGTTCCTACTGTCCTCTCTCTGAGTGAAAATAGCTTTCTTCATCACAAGACCATTGGGACTGGTCTGAATCACCTCATTGTTGACTAGAGCCATGTCCATCAGAATTGATAATCGTATAATCTTGCTGTCGCTATGTATAATGAGCTCCTGGTTCTGCTCATTTCACTTAGTGTCAGTTCATGTCTCTCCAGATGTCTTTGAAATCATTTCACTGATCATTTTTTATAGAACAATAATATTCCATAACATACATATACCATAACTCATTAAGCCATTCTCCAATTGATGGGCATCTACTCAGTTTTCAGTTTCTTGCCACAAAGGGATGTGTTCCTTTTCCCCTTTTATGATCTCTTTATGTTGCAAGCCCAGAAGAAACACTGCTGGATCAAAGGGTATACACAGCTTGATAGTCACTGGGTATAACTCAAAATTGCTCCCCAGAATGGTTGAATCTGTTCACAACTCTACCAACATATATTAGTCCCAGTTTTTCTACATCCCCTCCAACATTTGTTATTATCTTTTTCTGTCAGTTTAGCCAATCAGAGAAGTGTGTAGTGCTATTTTAGAGTTGTCTTAATTTGCAATTGTGATCAATAGTTATTGAAATCATTTTTTCATATGATTAAAATGGTTTTAATTTCTTCATTTGAAAATTGTTCACATTTTTTGACCATTTATCAATTGGGGAATGGCTTGAATTATTATAAATTTGAGTCAATTCTTATATTTTAGAAATGAGGCCTTTATCAGAAGCCTTGAATGTAAATTTTTTTCCAGTTTATTGCTTCCCTTCTAATTTTGTCTGCATTGGTTTTGTTTGTATAAAACCTTTTAAATTCCTTTTGCAACCTTAAACCAACCAGTTGTTCCATGTTCA
Source organism: Sarcophilus harrisii (assembly GCF_902635505.1). Lineage (NCBI taxonomy): Eukaryota > Metazoa > Chordata > Mammalia > Dasyuromorphia > Dasyuridae > Sarcophilus > Sarcophilus harrisii. The sequence continues at coordinate 235,220,056 of NC_045429.1, read as the reverse complement.
GTTTTATCTCTGTTGCTTCTTGGACCACATAAAGAATCCTCAGGAGACAAATAAGGCGATCTGATACTTTCATTTTTTTTTTTGAGCATTTGCTACATTTTGGTTTGATCCACGCAATTAAGGCTTTAGTATAGTCAATGAAGCAAAAATTGATGTTTTTCTGGAATTCCCTTGCTTAATGCAAGGAATGCTGGCAATTTGGTCTCTAGACCTCTGCCTCTTTTAAAATAGCTTATCTTCTGATAATTCTTGGTTCACATATTGCAAACAGGCTGAGGCCAATCAAAGGTCTTTTGCTATGGATGTTTGAGAGAGAAGCTTTTGTGGTAGTCTTAGCTCATTTCTTCTACCAAAGCTGGGTCCTAGAAAATGGAGGGAAGAGAGTACTGAGAGCAGCTTATCTACATTTTATTTCCTCTTTTTTTCTCTGCTACCTTGGAAAAATTTGTCACTCAAACTCCCTTCACTAATGCTTGCCACTGCTTGGAGGCCTAGTCCCTCCTACTCTGAGGAGGATTTATCTCTTCTACCAGGGGAAATTCTGAGCTCCACAGGCAAAGAGGGAAGTCATGAAGGGAGATGGGAGAATTGAGAGAGTAACCCAAGTAAGCCAGTAATCCCAGAAGTCTGGATCTCTAGACTAAATTCTTCCCTTCATCTGGTCTCTTCTTGTCATTGGTCCTGATGGCACTAGCTTTATAAGACTCTGGAACCAAAAAAATCAGCATCCCCAGTCTCTGACTGGGAGGGGGCCTCAGAAAACCTCTAGTTCAACTTTGTTCTCTTGTTGGGCAATAATTTTTTAATATTCCTAATAAGAATCCATCTAGGGTCTTCCTTAAAGATGTCCAAGTGACTAGGAATTCATTACCTACTCTCTAGAGGCAGACCATTTCACTGCTAGACAGTTCTATTTTTTTTAAAATTAAATTTATTTTATTGATCTTCTTCTCTCCTTTCATTCTTTCCTTCATTCCTTCCTTCTCTCTTTCCCTCCCTGCCTTCTTCTCTCCTTCCCTTTCTTCCGTTGTTCCTTCATTCCTTCTTTTCTTTGTTCCTTCTTCTCTCACTTCTTCTCTTCCTTCCTCTTCTTTCTTTCTTTTTGATGTTATTTCTGGAAGGTATTTTAGATCTTGATAAGTCTGATCAACTCTGCTCTCTTTATCAATGGTTGGAGCGTACAATTGTATATTGAGCATATTGCTGAACATTGCATTTGTATTGGAGTTGAACAGAGACCATTTGGTCATTTTTGAGATTATAATCCAGTACTGCTTTTCTCACCCTTTTGTTATGAAGCTACTTCATTTCTTCTAAAAGTATTCTTGCCTACAGTAGTATATGTAGTGATCAATGGAATTGAATTCATTCATTCCCATCCATTTAAGTTCACTGACACACAAGATGTTGATGTTTAATCTTTTCATTTCCTATTTGGTCACATCCAGTTTCCTTGGTTTATAGACCTCACATTCTAAGTTCCTATGCAATATTGATGTTTATAGTATCAGACTTTCTTTCTGTCACTAGATGCATCCCTAGCTGAACTTCTTTTTGGCATTAGCCCAGTTACTTCATTAGTACTGAAGCTACTTGTCCTCTGTGCTTCCCTAATAATGTACTGGACACCTTCCAACCTGAGGGGCTTATTTTCTGATTTCATCTCTTTTATTATTTTAGTACTATCCATGGGATTTTCTTGGCAAAGGAACTGGATGGATTTGCCATTTCCTTCTCCAGCAGATTATCTTTATGTCAAAATTCTCCACTATGACTTGGGTAACCTTGCACAGCATAATTTATAATTTAATTGAACTACATAAGACTCTCCATCACAACAAGCACAATAAGGCAGTGTTTGGAGGAGGGGGAGGGAAGAAGAGGTAAATGAGCATTTATATTGCACATATAAAGTGCTAAGCACTTTTAAACTATTATCTTATTTGGTCCTCATAGCAATCCTGGGACGTAGGTGCTACTATTATCTTCTTTTTATAATTAAAACAGGCAAATAGAAATTTAGTAAGTTGCCCAAGATTATACAACTAGTAGATATGTGAGGCTACATTTTAATTCAAATCTTTCCTATTCAGATTCAATGCTCTATCCATTGTTACCATCCAGCTGTCTCTGATACTTTGAATCTTTATGAAGCTACAGAATAATCTATTTAAATAATCTGCAAACTGGAAAAATGGAAACTCAATAAAAAACCATTGATTCTACCATTATACTATTTGTTTTTTTTTTTTTTTATTATGGCTTTTTATTGACAGAACATATGGATTGGTAATTTTTACAACATTGTCCCTTACACTCACTTCTGTTCCAGCTTTTCCCTTCCCTCCCTCCATCCCCCTCCCCTAGATGGTAGGAAGTCTCATACACGTTAAACATGTTAAAGTATATCTTAGATACAATATATATGTGCAGATCTGTACAGTTCTCTTGTTGCACCAGAAAAATTAGATTCAGAAGGTAAAAATAACTTGGGAAGAAAAACAAAAATGCAAGTAGTCCACATTCATTTCCCAGTGTTCCTTCTTTGGGTGTAGCTGATTCTGTTCATCGTTGATCAATTGGAACTGAATTGGATCTTCTTTTTGTCGAAGATATTCACTTCCATCAGACTACATCTTCATACTGTATTGTTGTTGAAATGTATACTGATCTCCTGGTTCTGCTCATTTCACTTAGCATCAGTTCATGTAAGTCTCTCCAAGCTCTCTGTATTCATCCTGCTGATCATTTCTTACAGAACAATAATATTCCATAACATTCATGCACCACGATTTACCCAACATTCTCCAATTGATGGGCATCCATTAATTTCCAGTTTCTAGGCACTACAAAAAAGGCTGCCACAAAGATTTTGGCACATACAGGTCCCTTTCCCTTCTTTAATGTCTCTTTGGGATATAAGCCCAGTACCATTATACTATTTCTAAAAAAAGAAAATACAAAACTGACATGAGAAAATAACAATAGGGAAACCAGAAGTAATAGTACTACTAGCTAACATCTATACAATGCCCACTTTATTTTAGACATGTAATAACTGTTTTCCAAGTATAGTCATATTTAATCCTCATAACATAACAATTTTAGGAAATAGGTGTTATTATGATTCTCATTTTGATAATGATCTCAGCTAAAGGAACTGAGACATATAGAAGTTAAATTACTTGCCCAGGATCATACAATTAATAAATGGCTAAGTTTGGATTTGAATTCAGGTCTTTCTGACTCCTATCTATCATGCCACCAGTAACTTAAGAGTCATAGCAAACTTTCTGACATATTTCTCATATTGCACTGATAATGCCAAGTGTTGCAGTAAGTATTGGTTTAGCAGGAGAAATCTTGTCAAGAATTCGTAGAATTTCTCTTCCTCTTGATTCGAACAACACATACAAGGATAAATGTAAAGGACAGTGATACTTAACCCTGGGCAGTCACTTCATTTGTAAATGCCCTCTTTACTCTGTCAGTCTCTTCTAATTCCCAGGGTGTCCAAGAATCCTCTGGCCACTGACCTTTGCAGTGTCAACTAATTTTAACCTGATTCACCTCTTCTGAGGCCTTCAGAGGTCTCTGACTACAATTTCTTGAATCATAGTTTAATAACTGATAGTGTGCTCAAGAACAGCCATGTGAAAACTTAAAGTTTTTATTATACTTTGCTCATATAATGCTCTGACCTGTTAACTCCCAAGTGAACACCACGTTTGTGAGAGATCCATATTCAAGCTCCTTACCTCTCTTGGCTATCCATCCACTTGGTTCAGCTACCCCAGGATAAAAAGAGTGACTTCCTGCTGCAGTGGACTTAAGAAGGGTCTCTAAGGTCACATGCACAACCAATCAGAGAGGAAGAGATCTCCTGTTAAGAAGCTATCTCAATATGACCAAGGTCCCACCCATGAGGCAGTCTCTGTCCACAGAAATTACTTCCAGGCCACTCAGTAACCTCCTGTTTGCACTGGTCTTGACCCATTTGTAAAAAGACCTTAACAGATAAAGATTTCAAATATCTTTACTCTTGCCTATTTGCAAGTACATGTGAATGCAACATTGAAAATTTCTTGTTTCTGGTTTCTGTGCACACAATAAAATGAATTTTGTCAACTCCTTTCTTTTACTGTACAAGAAATACCTGTATCCATTCTGTTTCTCTTTTTCTTTTGCTTTCATTTATGTCAAAAATGTCAAGATTAGCTGATCTAGCCATATGCTCATTCTTGTCAATGGAAAAGGATCTCATATTTGGAGTATTAAAAAGCTAAATTGATTTAAAAACTAGGTCCTTCTTAGCATTGTCCACCCACATTTTTACCATTCTGCCACAATCTCTTTGTAGAAATAGATTGTTAACCACTTAGGGTCATCAACAATTTTCTTTTTTATTTCATAAGTTTCCATGGATAAAGAACTCATCAAATAGAGAGCCTATTATTGATGAGTCTGATGAGTATTATATGTACTGGTTATTTAAAACAGATTTCAGTAGATGGGCTGGTTCTCAGAAAGCAGACTGTATCTGTTGAGATCATGGTCTTTCACACCACAGTGAAACATCAAAATAGGACTTTATAGAGAAAAATAAATATTAAGCCAAATAAAATTCTTAATTATTATATGCTATCTTTAAAATACTTCACATGTTTTGTGTTGAATTGTAATTTCCCTATATTGGTCCAATTGCTTTTCAAGATGAATACATTTTCTTTGACCCTATATGATGCCAAGGTATGAAATATCACAACCATAGATATATAAAAATAAATTCTATTTTTTCAGGGTGTTTGTGTGTTTATGTTGTAATATTTAATTTGTTAAAAATTTATTCCTTTCATAATATATATACTATAAAACTATAAAAAATTCTGAGAGTTTGGTAGATACTAAATCGGGAAACTCATTGTTTGATTCTTAATGTCATCTCCTATCTTACCCTCACCTTGCCAAATTCCTGCAAGCCTCACAATTTTGGGGTTTTCTAACTATACTATACTTTGCATGTATGTGAATTTATCTGAGTTTATATAATCCTCCTATGTTATGATTCTTTGGATGAAAACTATCAACACGTATTCAAGTGATATTGATCAAGTTCATTTAGTGGGAATAACATGAAGAGATGTTATAGCCTAAGTGACAGAACACTTCTTTCTCCCTTTTAAAGTATGGTTTTGCAAGAAGAAATTTTTTCTTTTAAAATAGCCCTTTTACTTAGAGGAGACAGTCGTTTAATTGGAGGGCTTATAATGAATTCTCAGGTCATTTAAAACCATTATGAGATAAGCATTAATATTTAATTGTAGGGATTACAGTGATTTGTGTTTCAATTAAGACTACTCTGATAAAAGTATTAGGCATGTATTTTAATGATTTGGTCACTAATGCTACTATTTGAGAATTTATTATATGTACTGGTTATTTAAAACAGACTTCAGTAGAAACAGATTTGTTTTTTGGGAAGGAATAGGATTTCTCTAGAATGAAGGATATAGAAACCAAGTGGAAACATATTTTCTCTTCTGCACATGGTTTCTATACTTGGCCCATTTTGATTGAGATTTTATAGTTCCCAGATTTATATTATTTGAAATTATGGACATCGGATCAAATCCTCATGTTGGAAAATGCTTAAAGGTGACATCAAATGAACACACAATTTGAACAACATACAATTCTTGCAAAGGTTGGGATAACCAAAGGCAAAACATTTCCCTGTAAAATGTTGTAAATGTGCTATATTTCAACACAAGCCCCCTAACATTTAGGAATGTTTTTAAAATTGTTGGAAGTGTTATTTCTAAAATACCTTGTCTAGTTTTTCCTTTGTGATAAATCATGAGGAAAATATAATCTCTAGTCTGTTAAAAATTATGTCAACAACTCCTTTCTGATGGTTGAGAAGTAGGTTTCCCTTCAAGTAGAATGTTTAAAGTTCCTTTAGTAATTATCCCAGTGTGATTTTGATGAGAAAAGCTTTATTTTTGCAGACTATTCTTCTCAAAATAGTCAAAATGAGACCAAGGAATAGTGCTACTCGCCACATATACATGTGAGGAAGTTAACCCTCACCCCCCAAAAAAAAACACCACTCAGTTTTGTGCTATATTTCTTTGTAGTAGCAATATTGTCTTAGTCATTAATGTGCAGGCCTCTTAGCCAAAAAGAACTGGGTTTAAATTATATCCTGACACTTATTCCCTATGTTGTCCTGGGCAAGTCACTTTATTATATGCATTTTATGCAACAGAGATATTTTGAAGACTTAACTGTAATTACAGATTATTTGAAGACTATCTTTAATAGAATTTCCACATAGGAATTTCCCACACTGATGAAATGACATATTTTTATGTGTTTTTTTAAAAAAAATAATTATTGTTATTAAATATGCAGTCTACTTTTTGGATTGCAGTGATAGCTACTTTTGGTGAAGGTAATAGTCATTTTGTTACTTAAGTTCCCCATTTCATCTGTCTATACCTTGCGAAGAGGGGATTTACATTTTAAGCATTGCATCTCCATTGAAGTAATGATATCAGATATTTGTTTGCTTTTATATTTCAAACTGTATATGTTTACCCCACCCACTTCAGCTACTCCCAACATACTCATTTGTTAGTCTTGGGTAATGAAGGTTCATAGAATTCTAGGTTCATAGAATTTGAAAATTGTTCCATACCATTTTCCATTTTAAGGATCCATTTAGGTGGAAACTTTGGCACAGAAATGCATTCCAGGAATGGTCTTTCTAGGAATCTCAGGAACAAGCTGATAACAATAGAATCCATGTAAGGAAATGGATCTTGTTTCCCTTCCTTCCACCCCACCATCAAATAATAATGTATTTTTTAAAAATTATAAATGTTGTCTGTTCTTTACAATCATCATTTGTAATCATCTTAGATGAGTATGCTCAGCTTAGATATTGACTTTGTTCCCAACCAGTGACTTGTACCTATAAATTTTTCACATTTTGGAGGGTGCTGAGTTTAAATATAACTAATGTTAATCTAAAATTTGGTTATTCCCTCACTTTAAATCACCAAGGAAGGAGATATTCAGTATGACAGTGATTAATGTGTGTGTAGTGGGTTAAAGCTCATCATCTTCCTTGGCCTATGTATAGTGGAAAGAAAAAAAAAAAACTTGCTGAAGTCCTGTGAAGAGATCAGGAAAATTAATCTGCATATTTTCCATTGAGTTTGCAATTGAGGGTTAATCTTGGATTTGCTTTTTATAGTTCTACTGGCAGAAGGTTTTTGGAAAAGAAGCATGGACAACTCCTTTAGTTGGGTTAACCACAATTTTTCTTTGTCTCCACCAGCTTTTGGCCATTGACTTTTTGTTTCCTGCCAAAGGAACCCATCATTCGGGACCTCCTGGATTGTTTAAGATTATTTAGTACAAATGCCTCATTTTACATATTAGAAAGCTGAGGTCCAAAGTCTTCAAGTAAATTTCTCAGTGTCATATGACAAATTAATTGCAGAACCTGAATTATATTTAGATGTCTAGATTCCTATTTCAATACCACTTCTTATCTCAATTTTACAGGTGAAGAAAGAGCCAAACAGTTGAGTGACACTTTGAACGCCTACTGTCCTTAAAATCTCAATTCAAGTGCCTTCTTCTACATAAGGCTTTTCCTAATCATTCTGACTCATCTACCTTTCTTTGGAAATGTATCTTTTATTGACATTTAATGTATATTTTCTGTATACTTACACATGTACATGTTCTTGATATTAATAGAAAGCAAACATCATAAAGGCAGAGTTATATTTCTGTTTTTGCATTCCCAGGATTTAATGAAGAGCTTGCCTCACTGCAGATTCTTTTTTTTTAAATTAAAAATAATAATAGCTTTTTATTTTTCAAAATACATGTAAAGATAGTCTTTTCTTTTTTCCCAGTTATTTTGCTGTATAAAAAGAATATGAATTTGAAATAGTGTACAATTAGCCTGTGAAGAAAATCAAAAATGCAGGTGGACAAAAATAGAGGGATTGGGAATTCTATGTAGTGATTTATAGTCATCTCCCAGAGTTCTTTCCCTGGGTGTAGCTGGTTCAATTCATTACTGCTCTATTGGAACTGATTTAGTTCAGCTCATTGTTGAAGTGGGCCACATCCATCAGAATTGATCATCATATAGTTTTGTTGTTGAAGTAAATAATCATTTTCTGTTCCTGCTCATTTCACTCAGCATCAGTTCATATAAGTCTCTCCAGGCCTTTCTGAAATCATCCTGTTGGTCATTTCTTACAGAACAATAATATTCCATAATATTCATATACCACAATTTATTCAGCCAATCTCCAATTGATGGGCATCCACTCAGTTTCCAGTTCCTGGCCCTACAAAGAGGACTGCCACAAACATTCTTGTACATACAGGTCCCTTTCTTTTTTTTAAAATTTCCTTGGGATATAAGCCCAGTAGTAACATTGTTGGGTCAAAGGATATACACAGTTTGATAGCTTTTTGAGCATAGTTCCAAATTGTTCTCCTGAATGGCTGGATGTATTCACAATTCCACCAACAATGTATCACTTACTGTAGATTCTTAATAAATGCTTAATAATAGTTAACATTTATATAGTGCCTAATATGTGCCAGGCACTATACTGCTTTATAATTATTAACCCATTTGATCCTTACAAGAATCCTGAGGTATGTAATATTATTATCCCCATTTTCCAGATGAGAAAATATAGGCAGAGTTGAGTGTCTAGTGTAGGTTCATATAACCAATAAATGTCTGGGTTAAATGATTTGTCCATGATGACATAAGCTATTTTCTGAGGATAGGTTTGAACTTAGGAAAATGATTTCCCAAAACACTATATAAATGTCAGCTATTATTATATGAAGAATATTTGAAGGTGGTTGATTTAAGGCAAAATATTGAGCATGTATTTTGATATATTAATAATGTATACCTTATCATTCACACCGTACTATCCAAAGTTGTGCAATGTATGGTACTCTTTTGGTCATATTAAAGTTTTCTTCCATCCTGTAATGCTGAAATGTTCTTCTAACCTCTATGATGCTTTTACATCATTATGAAGTTGCCTCAAAAGGATCAAATAGGTAAAGATTTCTAATGAAAATAATTTTTAAGTTATTTCCCCACAAAAAATAATGAGAGTCTTTTGGGGAGAACTATACTAAATGAAAACATTTAATAAATAATTGTTAAATAAATAATTTAATTCAGATTTTCTGAGTAAATCATGGAAGACCACAATCTCCAATGAATTCAAATTGGAAATGACTTAAAAGGCAATGGAAAGATGGGGGAGCAAATGGTTCAGTGGAAAGAATAATAGATTTGGCCTCAGAGGACCTAGGGTTGAATTCTGGCTCTGTCTCTTCTCAAACAATCTTGGGCCAGTTACTTTACATGGGTGGATGAGAATAATTTGTTCCAAGGGCCATAAAGGTGTTGAAGCAGAAACAGTAGCGTGCTTAGAGCTTGGTTAAACATCAAAGATGCCTTGGTATCCATTGCACCCTGGACCATTGCCGCTTGTCCTGACTAGTTTTGCCACTGAATTTTGATAATTCTGGAAAAGAGAGTGAATCTGACAACTTTTTGTGATTCTGTCTCACTTAAAGTCATGTACAAGTCAAAATATCTTTGTTCCTCCTTGAAAAAGAAGGATGAACGACAACTTTACTCCGTTGAGTCTTATTTCTTTGTCCATAAAAAAGGAGGGATTTTGATGACCTACACTAAACCTCCATTGCTAAATCTATGATCCTATCATGCAGGATAAAGATGAAGAAGTTATAGTATATTTTCATTGATGATTTGTGTAAAATTGAAAGGATAAAATATACTATCAAGGATACAGACAACTGGAAAATAAGATAGGTTCATTATTCAAAAAGAATGAGAGATTAAAGCTAAGTGTAAGATTGAACTTAGAGTTAGGAAACCCTGAATTCAAATCCTACTTCCAATAATTACTAGCTGTGTAATAATAGGTAGTCAATTAATTTCCCATAACCTGAGTTTTTTCATCTTTGATAAAGAGTATAACTATGGTACCTACTTGACAAAGTTATCATGAAGGTTGCATAAGATTACATTTAAAATGCATTATAAACCTTAAAGTGGTATGCATATGTATTTGTTAACTATTATAACAGAAAAAAACAAAACTCTAGCCTTGGAATTCAAATCTACAAAATTTCAAAGTATTTTAGAAAGATTTCTAATATAGACATTTAGTTGGTATGATTTTTTTCAAATAGATTGACCAGTAAGAAATGCACAGGATTAGATGATATTAATGGAGTCTGATATGCACCTGTGGAATAGGAACTCACATCAATGAAAAATGGAGCTATGAAAATGACAACACATGGTCATGTTGCATGCACTTATATATGTACACATAAATATGAGCTTGTCTGCAAGAAGGATTGGTTGACTACATCTTTGAAGCTGCCACAAATCCCTGGGCCCCTATACTCTTGTATAACCTATGTAAACATGTTAGATTGAGGCACTTAAATTTCATCTGGTGATAGAATGTTGCAAGGCAATAAAACCCATAATCTACCATTGGACCCCTATGACCTACCATAAAAATCCTATGGACCACATTCTTCTGTATACACCCTGGTAAGCTATTTATAGTGTTTTATTACAAATGGTTGCCCTTTTGTGCTTCCAGAGAGAGATTGGGCATGTGGTGGCTGCTGATTAATTTTCCTTACATGTGATGCCTGAGTAGGGAAGTGCTAATTAGGATTTGTTTTCCACTTTTATAAAAAAGCCATGGTTACAATGGAGAGACAACTTGCCCTGCTATGAAGATAATAAGACTTAGATATCTTCACACACTGAGGAATAAATGAGAGGAGAATTTGGTACAATCAGGTTATATCAAACCTATGGGCAACTTCCTAAATCATCTCTGATCGTTATCCCTTTTCTTGCTCCTCCCTTAGATCTAGAGAGCCTGTGGAGATTGACCATGTTTGGAAACTGAAAGTTATACCTCAGACATTTCCTAGATATGTGATTCTAGGAAATGTATTTGACTTCTCCTAGACTTGGTTTTCTCATTCATAAAATGAGAGTTGGAGTAAATGACCTTTATTATTTTTCCCAGCTCTCAGTATGTCCTCTGATCCTTTTTTCTTCAATATTCATGCTTTCTCATACATCTCTCTGCCCCTGTATGTTTTGTTTTAACTCTGTGTTGGAATTCTTCACCTTTCTGTGTATCATGGACTGTGTTGACTCTTTGATGACACCTATGAAGCCTTTCTCAAAATAATGTTTTTGAAATACACAAAAAAATACATAGTAATACAAAAGAAACCAATTTTATTGACAGTTATATATATGCATACAAATATACATCATATATTATATATATTATACATATTTATAGGTATGTGTGTCTACACACATACACACACAGATTCACTCAGTGTCTTGTTGAATCAGTTTAAATCTTTTTAAATGAGTTTAAAAGTGACAAAATAGAAAGTTGTTGCTTTTTCCTAGCTTGACTGATATTTTTTTGACTTTTCCTTTAAGTTCAATCACTACTATTAAGAACTGAGATACCATATTTTCATTTAAAAATCAAATAAGTAAAATAAAGCAATACTTTACATTCCCCCTCTCCCCATCAGATGTAGTAAGTACATTATACAACTCTAAAACATCATTTTTCCCCATCTTGTTAGTATTACTTTTTAGAACATTTTTAAAATTTGAATTGTATGATTTTCATTCAAATACCAGGATATTATTCCTGTAAAGGCTAAGCTTCAGTTCCCTTAATATTGGAAAAATAGAATACGAGCTAAGAAATTCTCAATCCTTTTCTTTTTTCTGCTTTTCAACCACACTCTGCCTTTTTATGATGTGAACATCTCTGAAAATAGTTCCTAAGGCTATTGGAATGGAGCACTTTGTTGCTATTTCTGAAATGCCTCATGGAGCTATACCATCAACTTCCCCTCTACCCCCCAAACCATTTCTTGTTTTTCTAATAAGACTGTAACATCTACTCTTCTCCCTCCCCACCCAGTCCATGTTCATCTCCAAAATGAATTATGTATTTAGGAGCATATGAAAAAGCTGACATGGAAGTGGATTTTTTTCAGTGTTTATACTTGATTTATTTTTTTTTTTAAGCTCAATAACATGTACCAATACACCTCAGGAGCTCTGGTGGAGAGCATACCTTCTTTTTCAAATCTCTGAAAAAGCCTAGTTTATGCAGTTCAGCTAATGGTAACCTTCCACCATCATAGGAATATTCCTTGCTATAGGATATCCAGGAAAATTTGCCCGAAAATCAATATGCCAAAGAAAATTGGCTATGGAAATTGGGTAAGCAATGAGATGGTATCTCTAAAGTACTTACATAGTGCCTGGAACACATTAGATACTATATTAATGCTTATTCCTCCCTTTCCTCTCTCTTCATTCAGTCATCACCCTGTTCCAGATTATTTTCTTGGTTGGATTATTGGAATAGCTTCCTAATTCATATCTCTGCCCTGTTTCATTCTCCATACCCCTTCTTAAGTGATTTTTTTCCCCTTTCCAAGCACAGATATAATTATATCACTACTCCAGTGGCTCTAAAATCTTACAATTAAAATATATCTTAAGCACCATCTGGTTCAATACTCTAATTTTACAGCTGAGAAAATGTAATTTTACAGTTGCTAAATTGCTTGATCAAGGTGATTTACTCATTGAAAAAACAGAAACTTGATCCTTGTCCCCCAGTTCCTAGTTAGTGTCTTCTACTCTATCATGTTCTTAAAATTATATGCAATAAAGTCAATTTATTGCATGTAGTACAATGGATGTAGATCAATAGGATCACAGATTTAGAATAAGAAAAAAAAACATAATGATTACTTAATCTAGTCCCTTCCTTTTACAAATAAACTAAAACCCAGAGAATTTAAGAAACTTGCTCAGATATACTAATCTAGAAAACATGTGCACTGGACGTCAACCTTAATGCAATTAATACTTTGGGAGAATATACAATGAGAATACTTTCTAGGTAAAGCAACATTATGATTAAATCACCTTAAAATTTTGTTGACTAATTAAACATACTGAATTCTTTAGTAAAATAGCGTTATAAGTGATTAAAACTAAAGTAATAAGCAGTTCTGAAAGGAATTAAATATCCCTTCCCCATGATCTCAGGGGCCTGATGTTAAAGGAAAAGTTAAAGGAACTTAAGTATCAGGAGTGTGGGAAGTCAACTAGTCCTTCCCCATTATAGCATAAGCCTATCCTACATTTATAGTACTAAAAGTGAGAATAGAATCCCAGATATATTACTACAAGGGATAAAAGCCAAAAGAGGATAGAAATAATGGTTGCCATGAGAATGATAAAAGAGTTCACATGAAGAGCTCTAAAGGCTGTGACAACTATATATGACAATATAAAGTCACACATTTGGTGCAGTAAAATAAGTGTCAGTAATGACCACAGATAAAATTCCAGCAGAAAATGCAAAATCAAGGAAATATAGAAAGAGCAAAACAAATAGTGAGATGTAGAAACTGCTTTTCTCAGAGGTTTTCAACCACACTCAGGCTGCTGGAACTTTATTGATATTAAAAGTTTTGTGGGACTTGTGGCTGACTCTTTGGTAAGGTACAGGGAGAAAGGGAAAAAAAAAATGACACTCATTAGGAGATGGGTTGAAATTATTTCATTAGTATCATTATTGTTGAATGGGATAAGATACATGTCCTTTAAGTGTTCTTTACATATATTTCAAAAATACCAGAATGTTTAAAATGGTATCATCCTTATGTTTTCAAGTATCTGAAAAGCCTTAAGGAGACTTTGAAATGAGATAATTTCAAATGTTGCCAGGAATTGGGTCTTTGGTGGGACTGAATCATTATTAAATTACTAGTGAGGAAACTTCAAAGCTTGAAACCAGTCTGTATGAGCTCAGCAGCTTAATTTTCAGTCTTAGGCTATAGATTTTCATGATAACATATGGCTCATTAGGTTTCATAAGTAATTTTAAAATATAGTAATACCATTTTAAACTATCAATTGAACATCTTCTGTGTGTTTTATCTGATAACTCAACATGTTCAAATCTAAATTTTATTGCTTTTCTTCCAAAAACTATCCTTCACTATAACTTCTTAATATTGAATGATGGGATCACAATCCTCTGCATTCTTGGATTCAACACATTAAAATACTCATGGACTCTCCCTGTTCCCTCACATCTTTCCCTTCATTTAATCTTTTATTTAATACCATGATTCTACTTTATTAGTATCTTTTGTATTATTTCCTCTATTCCAATTTCTATAACTCTTATTCAGGTTCTTAACACCAATTCACTGGCATGGTGTAACTTTTTTTAATGCATTATTCTTATCATACCATTCCCCTTCAAAACCTTCAGTATCTCTCTATTACCTGCTTAAACATAAATCTCCTTATCCTTGCATTTAAAACTTTTTACAATTCCAACTTACTTTTCCAGATTTATTTTGCAATATATTTTCCCACATATTCTATATTCAAGCTTAACTTTCCCCTTCATTGCTTTCATTAATATCTTCTCTATTCATTTTCATATCTTTGTTCACACCATTTCCCATAACTAAAATAAACTATTTCCTCACTTGCCCACATATCTGCCTATTAAATCATTCCCTTACTTCAGAACTCATACCAAGTCTAACCACTTCAATGAAGTCTTTCCTAATCTTCCTAGTTCTTGGTGATTTCACTGTCTTCTAATTAATTTTTCATCTGTTCCTTACTTCTTTCAACCCCCATTAAAATTATGCTTTCTACCACATCTCCTGTAATGCTAGTATCTTCACTTTGTGCATTGTCTCCAATTTGTCCTGTACATATTTTGTTTATATGCAGTTACTTATGCATTTTTCCTGTGAACTTGAGAGATGGGACCATCCTTTGTCTTTCATTGTATAGCAAGGAGTATTGTGTATGTCTCACAATGAGGCAAGATTAGACCTTTCTAGTGTCTCCTTCCCCCAACTCTTTTCCAAGTTAGAGACTTTAAATTCCTTCCAGGAGGAGAAGGGGTCCAAATGCTTTTCCTTAGAAAGAGGGAGTAGTGGGCTAAAATTGTATCTATCTGCTCCTTTTAATATTGTTAGGCAATTTATATAGTTATATGGTTAGGAATTTATATGACGTCTACTATGTGCCTGGTATTTTTCATAAATACTATTTCACTTGATCCTACAACAACCCTGTGACATAGATGATATTATTATCCATATTCTACAGCTAACAAAAATAAAACAGAGGATAAGTGATTTACAACTAGTATCTATACATCTAATAAATATCTAAAATCAGATTTAAACTTAAGTCTTCTTGATTCTATTCACTCTGTCTTCTACCTGGTCCTTTGAGGTACTTAGGGGAAGTAACTTTAAAGTTCAAGATAAATGTTTGGTCACTATTCTTTAATGGACAAAGAAGTTCCTCAAGCTCTATTACAATAATTGACCCAATTCCCACACAATATTGATATGGTTTAGCTTCTAGGGAAATATAGTGGTGGCTTTGGGGTCGCCTGAGTTCGGGTTTCTGTTCTGGCAATCTGATTCCAAAGTTCTCTGGTTGCCTCTCTCCCCCTCCCCCCCAACCTAGGAATAGTATTGTTCTGACAACCTGCCTGATACCAGAGACCACTCCTCAATTCTGGCCTCAGGATAGTCTCACAGATCCAACTTCTGAGACCATGGTGAATAAGATGACTCCTCAATTTATTGCTGACTGGTAATCTTTTTAGGGAGACTACTCCTTCCTACCTATGACCATAAAATTAGCATATCTAAGGTAAAAAAGATGGTTAAATGCCTCTCCCTGCTTCTGTTTCTTTGCTGTATTCCCTTAGAATTCAAGCCTGCTTTTACAATTACTTTCAATAGACATTGCCCTTTGACTAGGAGATGGGTTCAAGCCTGCAAATTCTTTTGAGACACCAGTCCCAACCTCAATAATACCAGTACTACAATAAGTACATATGGTTAATAGAAAAAAAAAAGTTCTCTAAGTCAATAGCAAAATGGAAATTAGAGAAAACATACATAGAAGAATCCATATTGGATACTCATATAGTGAAGAAGCTCTCTCATTAGGAGTCTGATATCTCTTAAACCTAATCCAAGGAGAAAATTCCCTCAAATCTTATTTGTAGCAAGCTAGAAACTACTAGACCCTCTCATACAGACTTCTCAGAGTTTTTTCTCTCCAATGCACTGAATTATTTATGTGTATGTTCTAATCCCCTGTTCAGTGGCCAAAGGTTTAAATAAAGGTTTAAAAGAGGGGGATAAGCCTTGTTTTGCTTTGTAGATCATTGACATGTAAATGTTCTCAATTTGGGTTCCAAAGTATGAATTGAATTATAGTCAGACCTCAGTTTGCATGTTACATTGATCTGAATTTCAATTTTCAATTGAGTGAAATTATCTGTTATTTTATATGATATGATATTGTAATATTTGGGCTAGCTTTCTGGAGGTCCTCTGGAAGGGCCTTAGTCTCAGCAGGATAGATACCATGAGAATGGACAAGAATAGAGTTCAAAGTCTTTATTGTCTCTTACACAGTCTGTGTCTATCATAATCTGATGCAGTCTCTGTCTGACTCAGTCTCCTCCAGCAGTCTGCTCTGCCAGTCTCAACCAGTCTCCCTCTGAGTCTGACTTTGTCCCCAGTTTAAATATCCTATTACAATTACATCATTACAGTATACTGAATATGTGTGAACCAGAGAACCATTACATCACCATACTAAGTACTAAGTAGATATGTGAACTAGAGAACCATTATCTCTTCAATTCCATTGAGTTAACACCTTTTCAAGTACACTTTTCCAGAGTTCCAGGTCTCTACACGAAATGGTATTATGTTATGTTATATTATATATTATCTATTATAGATTGAGGGAATAGAAGTGGTTGTTACTAAAGAATTAGGATTAATTAAGAAGTAATAGCTAGTACTCCAGACAGTCTTCTTATAGAAGATAGATAGATAAATAGATAAACAAAATATTTTATTAAGCCAGGCATTATATTATTCACTAGTTACAAATGTAAGATAGTTCCATTCCTCAATAAACTTATCTTCTAATTGAAGAAGACAACAGATAATAGAGAGCCTGGACGTTTGTGCATGTGGGAGTGGTGGAGAGGGATAGAATCCAAGGTTCTAATGTGTGTGTGAGTGTGTGTTTGTGGTGCATGTATGTGTTGGAAGAAGAAGAGAAGTATTGTGAAGGTGAAGAAAGTATTGTGAGGAGATAAACTTCATTAACTAGCATCATTTTACCTAGTAGAAGCAAAATATTTGGGAATCCTTAGAATGGAGAATGCCTGAGTCAATAAGATCATCAAGATTTTCAGGCAAAATGGGGGAATGATGACAGGGAGGCCAGTTGTGTAAACATAACACATGTTGTGTTCTAAAATGAATTTCCCAAACCCCAAATATTCTCAAAATATAGAGATAGGTTGCATGGAGAAATGAAACTTGCCAAAATAAATGAAGTTTTGAAACCAGATTATTTACAAGAAAAGAACTAGGGCATTACTGATAAGGAGAACAAACTTTTGTTCTACTCCAGAAGGTGTTTTCCACAATGAGACAGGCAGTGGTGACATACATGTACAAATGTGACCCAGGTTTCTCTTGGTTTTCAGGGCAGAGTTTATCTGTTATCTGAAAATGTTCCTTAGCAGTGATTCCCATGATTTCTGTCATTGGTTCCATTTATAATGGAAGGCTATCAGAGGTGTCAGCTTCTAAAACCATTTTAGTAAGTATGCTTCAAGCTAATGCAGCTTTTACTTCCTGACTATGTTGCTAATGGAACATAATTAAGACTCTTACAGTTAGAAAGGATACAATGCTTTAGTAAATGAGTGCTAACCCTAAGGTCTGAGATCCTGTGTTCAAATTCTAACTTTGTTACTTTATCATCTTTGTTACTTTGGGTAACCTCTGTGGGTTTCATCTGAAAAATGTGAGTGGGATGAGAGAGTGTGTCTCAAAGCATCTAGCAATGAGGAATTAATTCCAGAGACTTTTAGAGGGCTTCAGGTATCAGGAAAACAAAGACAAGGCAGGGCAGAACACTGGGTGAATGGATGAGCCATAATTTCAGGAAAGGATCATAACTTAGTTCTGACAGGTTGAGGGTCAAGAAGGTTGGGAGCGGAAGACAAGAGAGTCTGGGGGCAAGAGATAATGAGCGATACCCAAGCATTTGAGATAAGCCATCTGGAGTTTTATGACTTAATGAATTGTAAGAGTGGCCAGAGCTTAATGGTGTAAGGATGGGGGTAGTCATAATAATTTTAGTCAGGGCATAACATAATAATTCAGGGAAAATGAAGCATTAAAACATACATGTGTCTAAAGGTAGCCATGTCTAGAAGAGAGGGAGGAAAGGAAAAAAAAATGAAAGTTATATGATTACTTTGTTGCATATTTGGAAGAAATAGTAAGTAATACATAGTGGATCTGTAATTTCATCTTTTTTAAACAATTTACTATGTTATAGAAATCATTGTTTTTTTTCAAAAGTTAAAAATAAAATAATGAAATGCCTACTACTTGCCAAGCATTATGTTAAGAGCTGAAGCAAAAGTGAAACAGTTTCCATCTCAAGGAGTTTATATTTCAATGGTGGAGACAGCATATGCATTTATAGATTGATTATAGCTATAAGTTATGCAAACTATCCTTATGCACACAACATATAAAAACAGTGATGATATATAGATTAAAAAAACAAATAACTTTCTGATCTCTTAATTCTAAAGCTTTCCTTCCATTGATTATTTCTAATTCAGTCTGTATATGGGTGCCTTGTACATATTTGTTTATGTGTTGTTTCACTCATCAGACTGTGAACTCTTTAAAAGCAGGGACAATCTTTTTTCCTTTCTTTGTATTCCCAATGCTTAGCACAGGGGTCCTCAAACTATGGCCACAGGCCAGATGCGGCCCACTGAGGATGTTTATGTGGCCCACCGGGTTATGGCAAAATCAGACCGGAAGTGACATTCAACTTAAACTTGCATTAGTAACGCACACTTCTGGCACTGGGCTGAGGCAGTGGAGACAGAGTATGAGGCAATACCAAGGTGAGGTGAGTTCCCAGGCTGGGGTGTGTGGTATGGGGAAGGGAGAGAGATGCAGAAGATGGAGAACTGATAGCCCGTGACCTTGTACAGTAATGGCAGCCACCACAACAGACAGGCATGGGGGATATACAGTGCATGTTATATTGGTATTTTACTAATAGCAATTTGGAATCCCTAGGAAATAATGATGTCAAGAAAAAGAAAAATTGACTTGGAGTGTAGAATATTCAAAGTGGACTTATGGTTACTTTTTCATGCAATACAAGGAAAGAGCTGTATGTCTGATATGCCACAATACAGTGTCTGTGTTCAAAGAATATAATTTGTGTCGACACTATGAAACTCAACATAAAGATAAATATGATTGTTTGGTTGGAGAAGTGAGAAAAGAAAAAATATTAAAACTGAAAAATACATTGACAACTCAGCAAAATATTTTTGTGAAGCAGATGCCACTAAATATTCCATCACTCCGAGCAAGTTTTCAAGTTGCCAAGCTAATAGCACATACTGGCAGACCATTCCTGGAGGCAGAATTTGTTAAAGAATGCTTTCTTTCTGTTGCCAAAGAGATGTGTCCAGAGAAGGTCGATTTATTTAGTACAGTGAGTCTTTCAGGACCCACAATTACAAGGAGGATTGAAGAAATGGGAGACAATCTGCATCAGCATTTGCAAAACTCCATAAAAAAAATTTCATATTTTTGGCTTGGCACTTGACAAAAGCAATGATGTTTGTGATTCTGCACAACTTCTAATTTTTATTCATGGGATGAATGATTATTTTGAAGTCATAGAAGAGCTTGCTGCACTGCAAAGCATCAAAGGAACAACTACAGGAGAGGATATCTATGAAAAGGTTTGCCAAACTAGGAATGGTTTGGAGCTGGACTGGACTAAACTAGCCAGTGTGACAACTGATGGTGCTCCTAGCATAGTGGGATCTGAGAAAGGAATAATTGCTCACATTAACCAAGAGATGGACAAACAAACCATTCTCATCCAATAGCCATACACTGCCTCATCCACCAACAAGTGCTGTGTAGTAAATCACTGAAGTGGGACTTTGTTATGAAAATTGTGGTATCTTGTGTTAACTTCATTAGAGCTAATGCACTAAATCACAATTTCAGGAATTTCTGTCTGAGCTAAATGTTGAGTATGTCACACAGAAGTCCATTGGCTGAGTCAAGGGAGAGTTTTGAAATGTTTCTATGACTTACTTCCATGGATTACAACTTTTCTGCTTTCAAAAAACAAAGACGTACCAGAGCTCAATGATGCAGAATGGAAATGGCACCTTGCCTTTCTGACAGATGTAACAGAGCTACTCCACAATTTCAATATGCAACTTCAAGGAAAGAGGAAACTCATCTGTGATATGCAATCACATGTCAAAGCATTTGAAGTAAAATTAGGCCTCCTCATCAAGCAAGTGAAGGAGGAAAATTTCTGCCATCTCCCCACAACTCAAAATCTGTTAGCAGAAAAATCGCTGATTGCATTCCCGAACAAAACATGTGTGGATTCACTGGAAAAATTGCAAAAGGAGTTCCAATTTAGATTTAACGAGCTTCATCTCCATGAATAGGACATACAGTTTTTCCGTAACCCATTTTCTATTGACGTTGAAAATGCAGAATTGTGACTCTCTGAAAGATGCATTCAAATCAAGCATCCTTCATAATTTCTATGCATCTCTCCCCTCTGAGACATATCCTTATCTCAGGAACCATGCACTCAAAATGGCAACCATCTTTGGCAGCACTTATGTCTGTGAACAGACTTTTTCTAGAATGGAACAATTGAAATCTCCAACCAGATCAAGACTAATGGATGCACATTTGCATCACTTGTTACGACTAGCAGTGACAAATATGGAACCAGACATTGACTATCTCATTAGCCAAAAGCAGGCCCATAGTTCCCATTGAAATACTGGTAAGTTTGTTGATTTAACTTTACTTCATTTTAAATATTGTCTTTGTTCCCGTCTTATTTCTTCACTTCAAAATAAGATATATGCAGCATGCATAGGAATTTGTTCATAGTTTTTGTTTTTATTATAGTCCGGTCCTCCACCAGTCTGAGGGACAGTGAACTGGCCCCCTATTTTAAAAGTTTGAGGATCCCTGGCTTAGCATATATATTCATTAATTAACAATTAATAAATGTTTGCTTCCTGACTTACAGATGTGGAAACAACATTTAGAGAGGTTAAGTGACTCAAGATGAATCATATAGTTAGTAATTAACCTGAGGAAAGATTTGGTCCAGGATTTTCTGATTCCAAATTCAGCTGAATATTATATATTAATTACTTAATTGTTTTTCAAATTTATGGTCCATTGACCTTGGGTCAATTAGCCATTAGCAAAAGTCCCCAACTGGTTTTTGCCCTTGCTCAGATAGAATACAATGTATATGATGACATCTGAGACTCAAATTAAAAACCAAACAGACCAGTATTCTTTTAGGCAAGGTTAGAGTAAGTGATCCTTGACTTGGCCAAAGGACTGAGCTGTCTTCAAT
Source organism: Sarcophilus harrisii (assembly GCF_902635505.1). Lineage (NCBI taxonomy): Eukaryota > Metazoa > Chordata > Mammalia > Dasyuromorphia > Dasyuridae > Sarcophilus > Sarcophilus harrisii. The sequence goes on along the minus strand of NC_045429.1, from coordinate 235,198,320 downwards.
CAGAAAATGACCCTTGTACAATGACAATGCATTTTTTAGATTGGTTTGAGAAGGAGAAGACCATTCAAAAAACCTTCATTCTTTCCATGACAGTTGTCATGATTGTTAATAGATATGAACTATAATGTGAATCTTGGCATGGTCAAATTATATGAAAATTTACATGATCCAAAAGTATTTTTATGTTCCAGATTAGTTAAATCTAAGCTCAGCTACTATCCTAAATCTAATCAGTTTATTAGACTTATTTAAAGAATTGTTATCTAAATCAAAAACTCATGTAAATAAAATATATCAGTTATATATTCATAAAAAATAGAATTCTTGCTATTTAGGGTATGTGGGATGTTCAGAGAAAATTAGCACTTCTGGTATGGGGGCTTTCCTTTTCAGGGTTGTTCATCCATTTTTGATATCCACATGTCATCTATTTCTTTCCTGTGGCTCTAAGAAGTTGTAGCATGTCCAGGGATTATATCCCAGTAAGATTATCATGGCAGACAAGCTGAACCAAATTGAGAGTAACTGACAGGTCTCAAATCTATTGTTGAGTTTGAGCAAAATCTATCTCAAACATGTGAAGAATGGTCAGATTAGAACAATTTGCTTTAAAGTTCATAAAGGTGATTAAATCATGGATTGTTGAGTACTTAGAGCTTGGTTAGACACCAAAGATACCAAGGTCATCTCCTGCTTCCTGGGGCCATCACAATTCTTCTTGACTTTTTTCTTATTATTGGAATTCCACAACTCTGGAAATGAGAGAGAAACTGATTATTTTGTGCAACTCTGCCTTACTTAAATCTAATTCATATTCAGGTCAAGAAATCTCTCCATGATGTCATTGGTCCTCTTTGAAAATAAAGGACAAATAACACAATAGGTTTGATTAGTTAGTTTTTCGCTTTTATGGTGGTCAGCTAATTAATTGATTGCTTAATTGTTAATAAAACTGCAGCTAGGTGGATGAAGCCCTGGACCTGAAGTTAGGGAGACATCTTACTGAGTATAAATCTGTCCTCAGACACTTATTAGCTGCTTGACCACGGTCAACTCAATTAATTATGTTTGCATCAGTTTCTTCTGTAAAATGAGCTGGAGAAGGTAATGAATAGCTGCTTCAGGATGTTTGCCTAAAAGCACAAAAAACCCAAACAACAAACCCCCCCCACCCCCAATCCCAAATGGAGATATCTTGAATTGAACACTGCTAAAATAACTCAAAATATTTGCTAATAGAGCTAAATTGCCTAGTTTGTTTGGAGATCATGTTGTTTATTATTATTTTTTAAAAGCATAATACGCATTTAACATCTTTTATTCAAACTTCAAAACTTAATAGATTTTTGCAATTATCATTTCTCATAGTATTTTCTATTAAAGGATTCTTATGACTTCAATCTCCAATTCACAATATTATTTTTTGGTGAACAGAGGCATTGTAATAACTCACAGTAAAAAAAAAAACAAACAAAAAAAAACACCTTCAATGTTTTGTATAACTTGTTTAACTAGTCGAGTTCTTGGCCACAAAATTTAAAGAAAAATAAAATAGCAAACATGTTGATGTATACATGCTCAGAAAAAAGGAGGTTGGCCAATTGAGCAGTGGGGACAAGAGATCATTGATGGATAAATTCTGTACTTGTAATCAAAAAAATTCCAATGAAAGGAAGACTTCACATCCAGTGGCTACTCTGTGTAGAACTTATGGAAAGTTCTGGCTAAATACACATTTTGAAGTGGGTTTAATGGATATGACACATTAACAGGAAGGAATTCAAACATGTAATTTTTATTCTCAGGACTTACAAGGGGTCAGATGGTAAGCTATTTTTTGGGGGAATGAAGTTTTTCTGAATTTGAATTGCTTGGGGAAATGCAGGGTTTTCTTTATAGGATCTCTTATCTCAGTTGCCCCTGGCTTAACTAGGTAAGAACTAACTAACTCCTTAGTCCTAATGTCTAATCTTTTAAGTCTTGAGTCATGGTTTAAGTCCTAGCACCACACTCAGCCCAGGAAGTACTTAATGTTGTACTTACATTAATGAGATCACAGATTTATATAGAAATGCAAAAAAAAAAAAATCATAACTAAAAAGGAACTTATATAAAATTTTGTCAAATCTCTTTATTTTATTTTGGCAAGGAGGAAACTTTAGTTTGGGGATATTAATTGACTTATTTATGATCTTAGAGTTAGCCAGTTAGGTGAAAGGCAGAATTAGAAACCAATTCAATTGATTCTTAATTTAGCCTGATCCTTTTCCCCTAAAATTTTGCAGACTTATTTTGGAGATAAGCCTTATTTCTCTGTGTACATACATATAAATACATACACACATAGATGTATACATACATTATATACACACATACTATATGTTTATTATATATGCACACATATGTACATATATAATATATACATATGATATCCTATATCAGATGTATAAATATCAAACATAAAATTTTAAGGACAAGGAAAAACCAATTCAAATTCTAGTTTACCTGTCTATCTCTTCACATACATAAATATGTATATATCTCTATGCTATCAAAGAGATAGATGCATAATCATATAGCTAGGTATTGATAGACTGAGACCATAAAGACTGGTGGTCTTTACCAATCCCTGTTCTTTCCTTGCCTTTTGGACATGTTCTGGGGTTGCCTTTCTCCTCAATAGGGGAATGTGATGCATAAAAAAATTTGAGACATAATTTCCAGGTAATCGTTTTATTAACTATGCTAGTAGATAAAGGCATCAGTGTCAGTCTCAAATGCTAAAGACCCCTCATGGAACCTACCTCAATGATTCCTTTTAGAACTTAATCAATGTTAAAATGCTCTTAAGAGTGCCATTAAGAATGGGTATTTTTGAAGTTAGCAATTAACTCTGAATTGTTAAGAATTAAGGAAACAATAAAAAATGGTGAAATGTGAATTTATTTTGAAGAGGGGCTGTTCACTCAGTCTTGAACAAAGAGATAAAACTCTTATCTAGACTATTCTCCTCCAAAACAATTTAGACAAAAGTCTAAACATCCCTAAACCTGAGTAGAACACAATGGACCTAAGAAATCTACCCCAATTAAAATTCTTTGTAATATTTTTCTAGTTGGATGGGAAAACAATTTCACCTAGATAAGATGGTGTAGGCAGGACAAAATTGGACAAAGTCAGAGATCTCCTTAAAAAGAAAAAAAACACACCGGATCTCCTCAATAATTGTTATTTAATAATCATTTCTCTCAGGAACTAAGGCTGTAATGCTCTAATTTTGCCCCATTTCAGATTCTTGAAGAACAATTCTATTTTGGGCTCCAATCTAAGTGGTAGTCCCTATGGGGGGAAGGAAACAAAAAGAATGGTATACAAATATTAGCCTGATATGACAGGAATTGTATTCCCAAACAGGAAAGGGAATGCTAAGCAACAAAGTTTCATATAATAATCACATTTAAGCTATTATTTAAGCCTCCTGGAGACCTCTTCAACAGGCTTGCTCATTTGATCTTTAACATTTCACTTCTACTGAGTACAGGCCCATCAATGCCAAGTGATTTTTCCTTCTCTGTCTGTTTTTTTCCCTCTTAAGTGATCAGTCACTGTGTCTACTGTGGCCCTACTTTTGCAAGTGCTCTGGTAATTGAAATATTATTGTTCAAATTCCAGGGAAAGGGAAGATGAGAGAGAGATAACTTTTTAGATTTCATAAGACCCTGTACCAAAAGAAAACAGACACAAACAGGAGATTGACTTATCCCAGATACAGGTTTACTGAGGAGGTCATTAACTCATAGCTTGTGACAGACAGGGAGGGGGTGAAGGGTAGTGCCCTCTAATCTCTAAGGTCAAATAATTATTTTTATTCCTGAAGAACAGCAGAAAGAAGAGCTGTGAATGTTCATTTGCCTAAAAGACTATGGAGAACTTACATAAAGTAAGCACTCATATGGAAGTCAAAAGAAGCAATACAAGGATACTCTCAAGTTTTCTCTGAAGGACCCTGGAATTGATTGTGAGATATGGAAGATATTGGAATGGGATTGTCCAGCATGGCATATCCCCATCAAAGAGGTGCTACACTCTATGATCAATGCAGAATTGCAGTAGCTCAACAAAATGTGAGATGAACAAATTTAGAGACATCTCTATTCCAAATGTTCATATAGGTTATTTATGTTCAACCTGTGGTAGAGTCTACTAAACTCATATTGGTCTGATCAGCCATAGTTGGATATACATTGCTTTGATCCCTATATTTTGGTCCTGTATGAACATTAAGGACAACTACCATAATTTCCAGAATTTTGATTCAGTAATCAATTAAGTGCCATGACATAGATGAAGCAGTCAAAGCAATATCTATACCTACTCTAACATAGTAGGGAGTAGGGAAAAGTACTTTCATCATCATTTCTAAGGAAGGTCTACACTAAAAAAAATGATTTAATATTAACTGCAAAGCAATCTATAATTCAGTACCAAAGTTATTAGCACATAAGATCAAGTTTAGATTTCAGAGAAGAAGATAAATGTTGGCTGACATTATTTGCAAAAGTCTCATGGGTGAGATGAGACTTTGGTTTATCTTAGAATGTGGATAAGATTCAGATAGGGGAAAAAGCAAAAGATATGTCATGCACTGTGCTAATCACTTTACAATTATTATCTCATTTGCTCCTCACTATAACCTTGGAAGGTAAATTATTATTAATCCCATTTTAAAGTTAAGGAAAGTAAGGCCCAGAGAGGTTAAGTGACTTACCCAGAATCACACAGTTTGTAAAATGTGAGTTTAGATTGTTAACTCAGAAGCCCAGTGCAATCTAGCCTGCTCTAGGAAGCCTGAGGGAGTAAAATAATAATCTTTTACAAAATAATAATAATATTATTATTAATATAAATAATATATAATAAACAGAAATAATAAAGTCTAGAAACTTGGAATAAATTAGCATACTCAAGGAACAGTGAGGTTACCAGCCTGACTAGGACCAATGGTAATAATAATAATAATAATTCATTTTATGTAATGCATAAAGTTTATAAAGAATTATAAGGATTATAAAGAATTGGGTACATAAGGGTTGTTTTATGACAGATGCATTAGTGTGAAGATGTAGTATGTTAGACACTGTACTTCAAGTCAAGATGATTTGATTTGGCATCTCAGACTAGTTGTGTGATATTGGACCTTTCTTTACAACAGAACCATTCCTTTAACTTTTCTGGACTCAGTTTTGTCATTTGTAAAATGAGTTGTTAATGACCTCTGGGGTCCATTCTAGTTTAAATCTGTTATTCATGATCTGTGATCCTAAAATAATATCTGGGTTTAAATACTACTTGTCTTGGCCAGAATTTAACAAAGGGCAGATTGAGGCAATTCTCTAAGCAACCTATTCTTTATTATGAGTGGCATGGAACCTAACTGGTGAATATTTTAATGAGGAAGTAGATTAATAGTTTGCAGCTTTTGATCTTTGAGGCTGGGGATAAGTTAGAAAAACCAGAGCCCTTTAGCTCAAACTGATTTCTATTTATGGGATAAACAGAACTAAGGGACCCCACCCAACTTAGTTAATAAGCAGATTCCTTGGGGACTGGGAGTAATTGTCCAATTTTATTATACCCTTCAAAAAAAACAACCGTCAGAGTTTGGGGCTGAGGAAATAGATGGCTTCACATAGAAATATCAGTAATAAATAATACAATCTAACATTAATTTTCTTCAGGTTTTCTACTACATCTCTGGATCTCAGTTTCCCCATATTTACAGTGAGAATAATAATTCTGGAAAGATTTAATTCATATGGTTGTTGTGAGGACCAAGTAAAATTATATATGTCAAGAATTTTGTAAATGTAAGTTATTGCTATAACTTTGGATTTTATATTTGAATATAATGAGATGGAGAAAAGAGAACCAATGAAATTGTCTGCCTGGGAATGGGAGATGATAGGAGGAAATTACTATTCTAAGGCTAATTTGATGGTGTGTAAAATAGATTAGGTCAGAGAAAGGCTAGAAGGAGAGAGACTAGGAACAAGACTGTTAAGGATGGTGATGAAACAGGGAAAACCTGGAGTGGACTGGTGGCAATGAGAGTTGATATGAAGTGATGGATGTGAAATACATTTATGAGGAAGAATCACCCAAATCCAGAGATTGAATATTGAAGATAAATAAGAATATATAATAAAAAAATAACTGTGAGGTAGAGCAAGCACTAGAAGCAGAGAATACTAGGGTTAAAAAAAAAAACATCAAAGGAAGGGGAGTTAAAGGGGAAGACTTTTATTTTATTTTTTGTTTGGGTCCTATTTCATCAATAGAAATTCCCTGTATTAATGAAGATCAGAAATTGTTCCTTGACTTATTTCTTTGAAATTTTTTGTGAAATAGTAAGAGGAGAATCTACTTGTCCAAAGTTATGCAGTCATTATGATCATGGACAGGACTTGAAGCCAGTATTTTGTGATAATGAGACTGGATTTTTGCTTTAAAATTATTTTCCTGTGATGACCACGTATTTTAAAATCAGCTGGAGTCAGGAATTCAGGTTAAGGGAAAATCTTCAATCTTTATTCTCAGTAGAGGTGAAGAAGGATTGGAGGTGAAGGGGGATCGGAGGTGAAGGGGGGATCCCAACAGCAAGGTGTGCAGCTGAGTCAAGAAGCCAGCCAGACCAGAAGCCAGCCAGCCTTCTCTTTCCGTTCCTCTCTCCGCCCCTCTGCCTCCACCCACCAAAATCATCATTTTCTATACAACACATCAGGACTTGCACAAAGAGTGGGCGGGGACCATTCTTTCTTCAAGCATATATATTAATAAAGTATGGTCCAATTACTATGTAGCCTCATGTGCTTGGGACCTCAGTGCATTAACTCGAGCTTTAGCCCATTACATTTTCCTATATTCATTTTTTAAAATTACCATAATATCCTATGGTATCCTTTCATTTCCCCTTACCATTCCAGAAATTCATCTAATATAACAAAGTAATATTACTAAAGACAAAACAAACTAATTAAAGGGGTGGAGCCTGAATGTTTTTTTTCATATCTTTTCTTTCAAACCATGATTGTTCTTTGTAATTTTGCAATATTAGCTTTTTTATATTCCCTTTCATTTCATTGTTGTATTTCTTATGTATATTGTTTTCTTGACTCTGCTAACTTCACTCTGCATCAGATCATATAGATCCACATTTCTCTGTATTCATCATGTTTATCATTTTTACAGCATGTGGATATTCAATTACCACCATATTTCACAATTTGTTTGACCATTTCTCAATTGTAGTAATTTAATCTTTTAAATGTTGCTTTTTATAAATACATGTGCTTTTAACACTAGAAAATTCTTTTAATGTTAGAAAATTACCCACTTATTATGGCTAATATAGAATGCGTTCTCTTATGTGGTATATCTGTGGATTGTGGCAAAAAGGAAATTTTGCAATTTCCATATCTTGCATTGAGTTTATAAATGCCTTATCCAGTCTTTGAGTGAAAATATGTTACCTCGTTGGTTGGTTGTTGTTCTTTGTTCTTGAAAAGGACCAATGATATCATTCTGTTAGAGTTGAATTACAGTGTGTCCCTGTCAGATTGGCTATGACAGGAAAAGATAGTGACTAATATTGGAGGGGATGTGGGAAAACTGGGACACTGATGAAGTTGGTGAATAGATCTAGCCATTCTGGAGAGCAATTTGGAATTATGCTCAAAAAGTTATCAAACTGTGCATACCCTTTGATCCAGCAGTGTTACTACTAGGCTTATATCCCAAAGAGATATTAAAGAAGAGAAAGGGACCTGTATGTGCCAAAATGCTTGTGGCAGCCCTTTTTGTAGTGGCTAGAAACTGGAAATTGAATGGATACCCATCAATTGGAGAATAGTTAGATAAATTGTGGTATATGAATGTTATAGAATATTATTGTTCTGTAAGAAATGACCAACAGGATGAATACAGAGAGGTTTGGAGAGACTTACATTAACTGATGCTAAGTGAAGTGAGCAGAACCAGATCATTATACACTTTAACAACAATACTACATTAGGATCAATTCTGATGGAAGAGGCTATTTGGGCTATGAGAGGATCCAATTCAATTCCAATTGATCAGTGATGAATAGAACCTAGCTACACCCAGAGAAGGAACACTAGACTACTAGTATTTTTGTTTTTCTTCTCAGATTATTTTTACCTTCTGAATCCAAATTTTCTTGTGCAACAAGAGAACTGTATGGATCTGAATACATATATTGTATCTAAGATATACTTAAATATGTTTAACATGTATGAGACTGCCTGCCATATAGGGAAGGGGATGGAGGGAGGGAAGAGAAATGTTGGAACAGAAGTGAGTTCAAGGGACAATGTTGCAAAAATTACCCATGTGTATGTTCTGTCAATAAACAGCTATTAAAAAAAAAAGAATTACAGTGTGTCTGACTGTGACTGATCAGACCAATATGAGCTCAGAATGCTCTGCCATAGGTCAAACACAAATAGTGCCTATGAACATTTGGGGTGGCTTCTCTAACTTCGCACATCTCACATTTCTCCTGAGCTTATTAAATTTTTCATTGCTCATAGAGCACAGTTCCTTCTTTGATGAAGGCATGTCATACTGAGTAGTACTGGGCCAGTGTCTCTCATGTCATACAATCGATTCTAAAGTTTTTAAGAGAGACCTTGAGAGTGTTCTTGTATTGCTTTTTTATGACTACCTTGTGAGTACTTGTCATAAAATAATCTTTTTGACAAGTACACATTTGGCATTTGAACAATGTGGCCAGCCCAATGGTGTTGTGTTCTCTGCAGTACAGTTGGAGTTCTTGGCAGTTGAGTTCAAAAAATAACCTCAGTGTCTGATATCTTATCTTGCCAGGTGATCTTCAGAAACTTCCTAAGACAATTCAAATGGAAGCAATTCAGTTTCCTGGCATGTCACTGGTATACTGTCCAGGTTTCACAGGCATACAGCAATGAGGTCAGCACAAGAGCTATGAAGACCTTTAGTTTCATAGTGCAGCAAATACCTTTCCTCTCTCACACTTTCATTTAGAGTCTCCCAAAATCTGAGCTAGCTCTGGCAATGCATTACCATTTTTGAATTTTGAATGCTGTGGATAAGTTCTTTTACTTTGGCAATATACTTTCCAGGATTATCTGCATTGATAATGAGATTTGTAATTTGTAAACTTGTAAGTGAGAATTATTTGATTATGAATTTGGTTTTGAGTACATTGAGTTTGAGGTGATGAAAGGGTATTATAGTGAATATGATTATTCTTTGGTTAGTAGAAAGCATCAGGCAAAATAAAATATAGAAATTTTGAAAACATTGTTAATAATGTTTAATAATGTTAATGATGGAAGCCATAAGGCAGTATTGATTCAGCAAAAGAGAAGAATTGGGACGGTAATAAATGAGTCAAGAATGGAACCTTGGAAGATATCCATAATTTGGAGCAAAAGGAGGGGAAAGAAAAAGCAGGAGAAGGAGGGAGATGAAAAAATGAGACAGAGAGAGAAAGAGAGAGAGAGAGAGAGAGAGAGAGAGAGAGAGAGAGAGAGAGAGAAAGAGAGAAAGAGAGAGAGACATGAAAGGAGAGAGGGAAGAAGGGAGGAAGCAAAGAAGGGAAAGAGAGAGAGAACCAGGGAGGGAGAAAGAGAGAGAAACAGGGAGGGAAGGAGGAAGAGAGAGAGAGAGAAACAGGGAGGGAGGGAGGGAGAGAAAAGAGGATTTCCAGGAGCTAAGATGGCAGAGCAAACAATAAATAGCTATAACCCTCCCATATTCACCTCAAAACAAACACAAAATAGTGCTCTAACACAAATTCTGGAAAAGCTGAACCAGCAAAAAGGTGGGATGAAACAATCTTTTAGGCCAGGAAATTTGGAAAATTGATTAAAAAAAAAATCCCTTGGATAACAGAGGAATACAGTTCAGGATAAGAAGCATCCCAGCAAGCCAGCAACAAGCCCTACATCAGGATACCAGTAAGAGATTCTGAGCCCTAGAGTGGTGGAACAGGCAAATACCAACAGCAGGACCACGTGCCTCAGCAGAGACAGAAGAATGGGCAGATTCCAACTTCAGTGTAGTCTCAGTCATATAGGCATATCTCCTATGTGGCCATATCACCATGTGCTTCAAAGTATACCCAGGGAAGTCAGAAACACCCTAGCAGACTCAGCTCATGTCAGACATTACTTCTAGAACTCTGGTTTAGCACCATGTAAGCTTCCAGATACCTACAGCCTCCCATAGCATCAGCTAACATTCACCACACCCCCTCAGTGCAGCACCAGAAACAAGGATCCTCTGTGGGTGTTTGGGCAATATCCATGTAGCATACTAGGTAAACAGCCAGAATCTGCAGCCGTTTACTCAAGAAGTCTGAGACAGTGCCCCTTTCATCACAGAATCAAATTTCAAATTTAAAAGTAATGGAAAAGACTAAAAAATATGAGCAAAAACCCAAGAAAATAATCTGACCACAGAAAGTTATTATGATGAAAGGAAAGATCAAAACACAAACTCAGAAGAGGTGTCAAAACCTAATGGGCAAAATCCCCCAACAAAACCAAAATGTAAGTGACCTCAAGTCCAGAAAGAATTCATGCAAGAACTGAAAAAAAAAAGGAGCTAAAAAATCATATGGGAACCAAAGAAGGAAAATTGGGGGAAAAAAATGAGAGTAATCCAAAAAAATTATTAAAAAATAAATTCAACAACTTGAAAAAAGTGAACAACTCCTTAAAAAAAGTAAACTAAGACCAAATGGGAAAGGAGATACAAAAATCTACTAAAGAAAGCAACTCTTTAAAAAGTACAATTGGCCAAATGGAAAAGAAAGTAGAAAAGCTAATACATAGGGGAAAGACAATATCAGAATCATTGGATTACCTAAAAGTCATAATAAAAAGGAGGACCTGGACAGCGTCTTTCAAGAAAATATCAAGGAAAATCATCCAGATATCCCAAAACCAGAAGGCAAAATAACTATGGAAAGAATCCACCAGTCACCTCAGGAAAGATATCCAAAAATAAAAACTTCAAGAACATTATGGCCAAATTTCAGAACTATCAAGTCAAGGGAAAAAGTTCTACAATTGACGAGAAAGAATTCAAATATTGGGGAGTAACAATCAAGATTACATAGAATTTAGTAGCTACAAAATTAAAGAATATTCCAGAGGGTAAAGGAGCTAGAAATACAACCAAGAATCACTTACCCAGTAAAACTAGGAATAATACTTCAAAGGAAAAAAAAAATGTTAATCCAATGAAATAGAAGAATTTCAAACTCTTACGTGGAGAAGACCAGAATTAAGCCAAAACATTTTATTTCTAGTATCAAGATCTAAAAATGGAGAAATGGGAAATGCAGAAAAGAAAATATAAGGGATTCAATGGAGCTGAACTATCTACATCTCTACAGGAGAACACGATACTTATAATTCTTAAAAACTATACCACTAATTGTGCAACTAAAAATAATACACAAAAACAGAAAGTATGAACATAAGGTAAATGTGAGAAAATGACATAAAATTAATAGATGAGAAAAAGAGAATATATTGGGTGGATGCAAGAGGAAAGGAGAGTGTAGAATAGGGTCAGTTATTTCACATGAACAGGTGTGAAACACCTATTGATGGAGGGAAAGATGGGACTGTGAAGAGTGGGCATTACTGAAACTTACTATCATCAGTATTAACTCGAAGATACATAATCATTTGAATGTAGATATTTATTTTACACAACAGGAAAGTAGGAGGGGAGGAGATTAAGTAAGGATGAGGTAGGGAGAGATAAGGATTAGAAGGAACTGGCTAGAGAAAGTAGAAAAGGGAAGCAATAGAAATAAAACACTGTTAAGAGGGAAGGAGTGAAAGGAGAGAGAGGACAAATAGGAGAAAATAAAATGGAGGGAAATCCACAATTAGTAATCATAACTGTGAATGAGAATGGGTCCCATAAAACAAAAGTAGATAGCAGAATGGATTAAACACCAGAATCCTATATGTTGTTTACAAGACAAGTCTGTTTACAAACAAACTTGAAACAGAAAAAAACAGACAGAATAAAGGCTGGAATAGAACATATTATGCTTCAGCTGAGGTAAAAAAAAAAAAAAAGAAAAAAAAAAAGAAAAAAAAGCTTGGAAAGCAATCCTGATCACAGACAAAGCAAAAGCAAAAATTGACCCCATTAAAAGAGATAAGGAAAGAAAAGATATCTTGCTAAAATTTACCATAGACAATGACCAAAGAAGGAATAAAAAACATTATGAAATGTAAAATAGATATTTTGAGCATATTAAAAATTAAATTAAAATTAATTTAAAAGCTTTTGCACAAACAAAAGCAATGCAATCAAGATTAGAAGGAAAACAGAAATTTCTGAAATAATCTTTACATCAAGTGTCTCTGATAAAGTCTCAAATATATAGAGAATTGTGTCAAATTTATAAGAATATAAGCCATTTCCCAGTTGATAGTCAAAAGATTAAATAGGTAGTTTTAAGGTAAAGAAATCAAAGCTATCTATAAGCATATGAAGAATTGCTCTAAATTCTTTTTGATTAGAGAAATGCAAATTCAAACAACTTTAAAGTACTACTTCGTATCTATCAGATTGGCTAATATGATAAAAAAGGAAAATGATAAAATGTTGAACAGGAGGTGGAAAAACTGGGACATGAATGCATTGTTGGTAGAGTTATGAACCATTCTGGAGAGCAATTTGCAACTATGTCCAAAGATCAATCAAATTGTGATATACTTGATATATCAATACAACTACTAGTTTTGTACCCCCAAAGAGATCACGAAAAAAGAAAAAAAGAACCTGCATATACAAAAATATTTATTACAGATTTTTCCATAGTGGCAAAATATTTGAAATTGAGGGCATGTTCAATTATCTGTAGTATATGAATGTAGCAGAATACTTTTGTGCAATAAGAATTGATGAATAGGCAAAATTACAGAAATACATAGAAAGACTTGCATGAACTGATACAAAACGAAATAAGTAGAACCAGGAAAACATTGTACACAGTATCAGCAATATGGTATGATGATCAACTATGAATGACTGAATTCTTCTCAGCAATGCAATGATTCAAGACCAGTACAAAGAACTTGGAGAAAAACATGATATTCACATTTAGGTAAAAAACTGAAATCAGATCTAAGCATAGTTTTTCACTAACTTTATATTTTTTCATTTTTTTCCCTTTTGTTCTGTTTCTTTTCTCACTACTTTGACTAATATTGAAATGTGTTTTACATGATAGCACATGCATAACCTATATAAAATTGCCTACCATTTTAGGAAGAGAGAAGGGAGAGACGGAAGTGGAAAAATCTGAAACTTAAAATCTTATAAAGATGAATGCTAAAAATTACCTCAACACATAATTGGAAAAGAAATAGAATAGTATTTTTTAAAAAGTGGGGAAAAAGAAATGAGAAAAGCAGGAAAATACAGTGTTTCAAGATGGAAATGTTCAACAGTATCATATGCTGCAGAGTGAAAGGAGAATAGGAGCAGAGAAAAAGACTTCTTGAATTGGCAAGAATATCAGTAAAAAAATATCAAGGGTACATTTTTAGTAACTTCATAAGGATGAAATGAATGGTGAGGAAATGAAGGCAGTCACCATTATTTTGACAATTTTGGCACTATAAGGACAGAAAGTAACTGAAGGAGTTGTCAGATAGGCTAGGGAGCAATGTGTTAAGTTTGAAGCAGAAGAATTAAGTAAAAAAAAAAAAAGTCAATGAATTATGATTTAGGTTCCAGTCTAGATCCTGTTGCTAGCAATGTGACCATGGGCAAGTTACTTTACTTGTGTTTTCTGTCCCAGTCTTTTCATCTATATAACATCTAGTTCCTTAAACATGTTTAAGATAAATTACAGGTATAATAAGGTTTAGCAAATTTCATTTTCATCTAGTACAGCAATGCAAGTTTGCTCATATGTAGATAATGGCAAACATATTTGGAAAGGATTTAACTGATGCTGTCAAGAAAGGGATTTACTTTCTTATTGGAAAATCCATCAACAAGTTATTATTATGTGCTTACTATGTGCCAGGATAATCTACTATATTTTCTGTAGTCATCTGGGATCCAAATCTTTTTTTTTTATTTTCCTGATTTTTCATCTTCTGAAGTCAATGGAATCGGTCAGCCACATCAATTTCTATTTATTCATATACATTGACTATTACTATTAAGCAAATGTAGTGTTCTAGGTGTTTTGAATCCCGGATAGGAAACTGAAAAACATGGGTATATGTGGCATTTCCATGTTGTCTTTCAGTTAAAATTTGTGGTTTTGGAAAGGAAAAGAGGATATAGGAAGTAAACAACTCATTGAGAAGATAATGGTGAAGAACAGAATTTAATTACTATACTGAATGAAGGATTCTTGGCAAGGCATGGTATACATCTCATTTGGAGTGGGAAGAATGTATTTGGCAGAAGCTTCACTGACCTTATCAAGAAGTGTGGCTTAAGAAGGAGAAAAAAGTGTCCAGATGAAATTGTGAAATGGAATATTATGAAGGATTACTGACATGACATAGAAAAAGAAATAACAGTGGACAAATGACCTTCAAAGTAGCTAGATGTCAAAGTGGAAAGTGCTGGAGTTGGATACAGGAAGATTGCCTTCCAATTTAGTTACTAGTTGTGTAACCCCAGGCAAATCACATAACCTCTCTCTGTGCTTCAGTATTTTCATCTTAAAGATGGGGGTAAGAATAGCAAATACTTCCCAGGATTGTGAAGATAAAATGAGAGAGTATTTTTAAAGTGCTTTTAAGACTAAAAAATGTCATGTTAATGCTATTTACCACTGCTGTTTATACTATTACTACATTACTACCACTGCTGCAGGTGTGTGTGTGTGTGCGTGCGCACTCATGGCTGTGTCTGTGTGTGTGTGTCCTTTCTTTGGCTCCTTAGAGTATATATGCAGCTGTGGGAACACTGACTCAAATAAAATGAAGAGTTTAGTGATTTTTCACATTTAATTTGAAATTGTTTACTAGACTGGTTGTATCATTTCATGGCTCTAACAACATTTTTATTGTGCCTATTCTTATATTCTCTTGCCATCTACATGGAAAACAAAGAGGAGTTGCACAGAACATTGAGACACTAAAGTTTTACTATTTATTTTACAGGGAGGATCACAAATCAATGTAAAACTCAGTGCTGTAAAACTTTGCTGTATCTCTCCTTAATTTGAGATTGTTATAGGGAGACAGAACTCAAAAATGTCTGAAATAGCTTCAGTAACAAAATAATATCTGTGTTTTTTAGCCTTAGAAAAGCAAAATAAGACAAAATAAGCCTCTAATTTGAGGAACTTCTTTTACTCAGATTTTTTTTTAGAACTCAGAGTGCATTTCCTCTCATATCAACTTTCCTTTTCCTATAATATAATTATATTATATTTGTTAACTTGATTACATGAGGCGAAATCTCAGAATTGTTTTGATTTGTATTCCTTTTTATGATTAATTCATTATTTATTGTTATTTTATTATTGGTGAATTGGAGCATATTTTTTCAGTGTTCAGTGTTTTCTTAATATTTGTACTTTTTTCTTTATAAACATTTTGTTCACATTCTTTGACCACTTCTTTGTTTAGATTCAGTCTTTTATGTGTCATATACATTTATATTGTGTATTTCAGACTTCAATGAGAGATATTTGATTCAAAGATTGCCCTCTCCTTAGACAGTTTCTTTTCTCATTCTAGTTGAATTTTTTTGATTCTTATAAAAATCTGTTTAAGTTTATGAAATCAGAATTGTCTTTTTTGTTTTCTCTGATTATTCTCTCCTGATTGTGAAATATTTCCAAAAAGTGTGTTTGAAAAATACTTCTTTCTGTTTTCTATTTTGAGGGGAATATAACTTCTTATATTTAGGTGCATAATCTTTTGAAGCTTATGGTAATTTTTTATATTATGTTGTTCTAAATTTATTTTATGTTAAACTACTTCTTAGTTTCCTCAGAAGTTCCAATCAAGCAGGTCTTTCTGTCCTATTGTGTTCTTGGTTTTGTGTTTGTGTAATATTAGAAATTTATTTTTGCCTATTTTTTCTTCTCTTAACCTCTATAGGTTTAAGCCAATAAGTCTGAGAGAGAGAAACAGACAGGCAGGCAGGCAGGCAGACACAGAGCTAGAGTATGATTATATGTTTGAGTGTGTGTGTGTGTGTGTGTGTGTGTGTGTGTGTTTGTGCTTTCCAGAAGTCTTTCATGTAAATTCTTAGTTAATCTTGTAGTCAATTTCATCTTAGCCATAGAAGAGGAAACAGCTTTTGTGGATCAAATTCTAACTAAGATGGAAGAACTAATTGATGAAGTGCAAGCACCAGAAAGCATGGGTGAAAGTGACTATATATCATTTAAATAATAAAACTCTTATTTAATATTTGACATGTTATCATGAGGAGTAGGGTTGAGATTTATTTTGTATTGAGGCAGAGGGAAGAATTATGACAAAAGAGGATAACTGAGGGAAGCTAGGTAGTTCAGTGATTAACACACCAGCCCTGAAGTCAGGAGAACTAGAAGACACTTAACACTTCCTAGCTGTGAGACCCTGGGCAAGTCACTTACCCCCAGCTGCCTCAGGGGAAAAAAAGAGGATAATTGCTCTAGGTGAGCAATTGGAACTATTAAAAATTGGGATAATCTTTGAATTAGTAAGTTCCCAATAAGTATTTGTAGTGATATCAACAATAGTTCATATTATGCCTACTATTTTCAGTTACTAGGCTAAGAACTTTACAAATATTATCTCATTTGATACACAAAACAAGAGGGAGGAGGTAACTACAGTTGAGGAAACTAAGGCAAAGAAACATGGTTATATAGATATAGTAATTATCTGAGGCTGGATTTGAATTTAGATCTTCCTGACACCAGGCTCCATCTGTCCCTCTACTCAAGTAAACATTAAACAGAAAATGGTAGTTACACACACAAGCTATAATATGTCAAAGACTACACAAAACTGAATTAACTTTTTAGATATGAGTGAAATAAGCTGTCAATTCAACTCAAGAGAGATTTAATCTCATCCAAAGATAAATTCTTTCTCTGAAGTCTTTAGGAAAGAATGCTAAAAATCATTGACACATTGAGGAATCGACTTTATTACATGTCTGCAGTATCCAAAGACTTTCCCCATCTATATACTTGGACGATTTCTCTAATCACATGTCTCTCTACAAAAGAGTCTCTGAAGCTACCTGTATCTGTCTCACAAGAAGGTCTGGCCCTAACTTTATCTCTTATGTAAATGTATGCTTCAGCATTCTCTCCAACAATCCAGAGTCATATCTAAATTCACATAGGCAGCTACATACAAAATATGCCAGGCTCAGTTCAAACTCCAATTATTCATGTAAATCTCTTAAAAGAGATTTATAGATGAGAATATAATGATTAAAAAAAAAACCCTTGAAAATATAAAGCTACAAGTATTGATGCACATAGATGAAATTAGACTACAAATGAGAACTCCCTTAGAGTTCTATAGTACAGCCTGATTTATAGAAGGTCCTGTGGCTGAGGAAGGAGAAAGAGAAAAAGAGAAGGAGGGAGGGGGAGAAAGGAGGAAAGAGAAGGAAAAAGTGAAGGGAGTGAGAGAGAGGGAGAAAAAGGAGAGAGAGGGCATGAGAAGGAGGGAGGAAGGAAGAAGAGGAAGGGAGAGGAAGAAGAAGAGGAAGAGGGAGAGAGAGAGGGAGAAGATGGGAGAGAGGAGACTGAGAGAGAGAACAATGAGGAAGAGAAGAAGAGAAGATAAAAGAAAAAGGAGAAGGGAAAGGGGGAGGAAATAAAGGTGAAAGAAGGATAAGAGAAAAAGGAAGAAGAAGGGTTGATGGAAAGAGGAAATAGAAGAAGAAGATTGAATTTAGAGCTTGTCCTTGAAAAGCTTTGGATATGGGGCTGAGATTTGAGGAGAACAATGCATTCTACATAGGAGAAATGGTGTGGGCAGAGCAAGTAGAAATAAATATGGAATGCCTGAGTTCTATGAATACTTTTATTTTACTGGAGTAGAGGGTTCGGCAAAAAAACTAGTTTAGACTCCTCTTGGAAAGGGCTCAAACTCAAAGTTAAGGAATTTAAATTTTCTTCTGTAAGTTTCAGAGAAACATTATGATTTGTATCTCCTTAGAGAAACACTAAGGGATAAAGTGGAACACTTAGAAATGATGAAAGGATCTACTCAAAGAAAGCCTTTAAGACTTTACAGAATTAGAAAAGGATTTGTGCTACTGCAAATAAAGAAGAGAAAAAAGACATCATTCCTAAAGGAAGCCAAAAGATTAAAGAAAATGAATGGAACAGTAAACATTATCAGTTTCAAAAGAGGATAGTTGACGACTAAATTGTTTTGCCAGAGTGCAGAGATGATGGGGGTAGGGAGTGGGGGAATTAATGTTAGCTATAAAATGGACTAGTGATAGTGAAGAAAATCACCTTCAGTGCTTCCCTAGATACTGCTCCTGATCTAAATGTTCCAGCTGGTCATATCCTTTGTGCTGTCATTATTAATAATCAATTCCTGGTTTGGTCCAATTTCTATGGTAAAACTCAGTTTACTTAGGCTCTGGATCACTGGAAGTACTGGCTAGAAGGTATGCTTGAAGAATACTTGTTGCTTGTAAATTGGTGTACTGTCCAGAAGCCTTTAACAAAGGAAATGTTGATTTTCTGAAAGTTTTCTGACCCATTTTTATGCTAGTAGATTCTAAACAGGCTCCATACAATTTCTTGATGCTAAGATGACAGTTCTGTGAACTGATAGGACATAATGCATAATGAAATAATAACATTTCAGTACTTCAAGGATTCATGGTTTCTGTTTGTGAGAATACTTCCAAAACTACAAGGTAAAAATAGTATCAATTCCTAATCATAATAAGAGATGTCTCATAGCACTTTGGCATTATAATCCCCAGGGATAGAGTTTTCATTAAAATTGAGGCATATGTAGACTCATATTAAAACTTCTCCATGCCTTTATATCTGGTCTTTATGAATGTGGTTGGGGGAAAAAAAGTATTTCACTTTCCATTCAATCTTCTGTAGATGAGCTTCTCTGAATTTAGCTAGTCTGATCCTCAGACCACAGTCTACAGTTAGTTGCCAGGCTCATCCTCAAAGGTTTTTTCCAGCTTTGGGGGAACTGCCAAAAGTGTGTTTTCTATTACTACAGCTTTTGAATATCCATATTCACCCCTACGTCACAAGAAGGCATAAGATTAGAATTTAGGCATTTTAAAAATCATATATCCAGCAAGAGCAACACAAGTACCTTGCTGGTTGTTTGGCTGAATTTGTTTATTATCTGTGTCGACACAAATTCAGGTGTGCATTCTGTATTTGTTCTTTAGGCCTTGTCCACATCACACAGCCAGGTGAAGATAAGCAGATTAGTTAGGTCTATGGATCAGTTGTCTAAGGTATTCATAAATATATGTCCACGAATAAAATTTTTCATTCAAATGTTTATATGTCCAGTTAACCTGATTGGTCATCAAATTCATTTGAATTGATTATTTAAAATTCGATGAAAAAAAAAAAACAACCCTAACATATTATTGAGAACTAAATTTGATTGAGCTTTTAAAATTATTGCTGACAGAGAAGAACCTTAGATAACATCCAATTCAAAGGTATTATTTTACAGGTGAGGAATCAGAGATAGCAGTGATATGACAGCAAATATGCAAGCCATAAAATGAAAGATATCAAAAGATATTTTCTGGAAAGGACATGAAAAGTCATATTAAGACTAATCCCCTCTTTTCCAGATGAGGAAACTGAGATTCAGTGAGGTTAAGTGTTTTTTTCCAAGGTCACACAGACAGAAAACATCAAAACGAGTCCAATCCCGTTTTCCACTGGCTCAAGAGAGACTGTTACTTCCATGGTACTTTGAGGCAGAACAAGTTTTCAAATTCTGGTCTTCTCATTTCAAATTCCATATACTTTACATTAGAAAGCTGTTTCCTATTCAATCTTGCTATTGGTTGTCATACAGGTCAGACTGAATTTTTTTATGTTTCACGGTATTTGTAAAGCCATGGCACTTAAGCATGAGGTAAATGATTTTTAGCTGTAGTCTCACTTTTTCACTTTGTACAATGTGGATTATTAATGATTAGGACTGATGTTTAACTTCCACAGTTAGCCACTATTACAGTTGATAGAATGCCTGGAGTTAGGAAGTTCCTGAGTTCAGGTCAGATACTCATTATTTGTGTGATGCTATGGAAATCATTTAATTCTGTTTGCCTCAGTTCCTCATCTGTAAAATGAGTTGAAAAGGAAATGGCAAAATGTTCCAGTATCCTTGGCAAGAAAACCTAAAACCTAAATGTCATGATGAAGATGCAAATACAATTGAAAACAACTGCAGAAAGAGTCCTAAATTTTTGGAGTCAGAGAAATAGAGGATTTAAATTCTGGCTCTTTGACATTTACTTTGTGACTTTGGGCAAGTCACTTAACTTGTCTGAGTGTCAGTTTTCTTATCAGGAAAATGAGAATGTTGATCTAAATGACTTCTAAGATTTCTACTAGTTATAAGTATGGGGATCTTATGCAAGGGATTTCTTTTTTCAAAACTCCAAAAAGGAGAATAACATACTAACACTGTTGATAGTAATCCTGAGACCTGTTTTTAGAGTTATATCATCTGTGAGCATTTCCTGACCTTCTTCACATATTACTCAGACATAGCTGAATGTATTCTCCAAGGAATGTACATTCCTAACTTCTTCTAATCTCAGTGGGAGTTATGCTTGCATCAAAGAAAGGAAAAAAGGCTGAAATATAAGACCAAAAAGAACTGAATGAAAATAAATGTAATAGTAAAAACTTAACTGTGTAAGTGGCTAACTGTGTGCTTTTAAAATATCTTAGTGATGGGTAAAATAGTTTAAAAGTTTAGCTGATTTTTAGAAATGGAATTGCTACAAGACCTTTTTTTTTTTTTAAGGGACTTCTGTTTAATGTATTTAACCCAATAATTTGTTAACAATGTTGCATTCTTCGATTATAAACAATTGAAATAGCTTCTTTTTTGGTGTCTTTCTCCAGAACTTAGTACTGTGACTAGAACAAAATGATGATGGTTTTGTTATTCAGTCATATTTGAGTCTTCATTACTTCATTTGGAGTTTTATTTGCAAAGATCCTAGAGGGGGGTTGACATTTCCATTTTCCTTTACAGATAAGGAAACTGAGGCGAATAGGGTTAAATGTCTGAGGCTAGATTTGAACTCAGAAGAATTAGTTTTTCTAACTCCCGGTCCAGGACTTTATTCACCAAAATACTTAGCTGCCCTTAGAATGGTAGAGGTACTTAATAAATAGGCATTGTACAAATGTTAAATGAATAAGTAGATATTACCTATTGGTGAATGAATTTAATTCAAAGAAGAAGTTCTATTGACTTTCAGAGAAGACTGGAAAAGTTGAAAAAAGATAATAATAGAATTTGGTGGCAAATTTCACCATGTATTTTAATGCTTTCATTTCCCCCATCCATTGCATTGCAATGGCATATGTTAAAATAAGTTTGAGGGAACTCTTTCACTAGTTGGTAAAACTTGTATTTAAGAGAAAAAACAACATGAATTATGCATATAGACAAGTGAGTGGTTTATGGGACATGCTTAGACTTAGAATGTAAAGAATAAATTCTTGTAACATCTCATACCATTACTATTAGAATATGAAAATGAAAAATGACTTTCCCTGGAGCTAACAGGTGGCCAATAAGTAGTATGGGAGTGCTACCCAAATGAGACCGGTTGTAAGATCTGTTTTCATAATCAATCTAAAAATGTCCATTTTATTTTTCTTTTTAGTTCTTTGTAGGTTTCTTGATATTTTATTAGTTTTAGGTATACCACATCCTAAAATATATATTTTGTTATTTTTAGATAATTTTAAAATAATCAATTGTTATCCCTGAATGCATATTTAAAACAATATTGTGCATGTTTGGGATACAGTAGCTAAGAAGAGATATGAAGAAACATTTTTCTATGCAGAGAATTTATCAATGAGGAAACTTTCAAGTACATTTTCCCTCTAAATACCTTGCAGGTATTTTTGTACATTTAATTTGCTGTTTGAATGTTAGGCTGTCCTGACATTGAAACTTTTAATGCTGTTGTTTTACTTTATCAGATGGTTTGTTCCTTTCTTTAAACTTTTTAAGAATGGAGATAATTATGTATTCTACTCATTTCTTAAAAATTTCCTTCACTTATTTTTATGTCATGAACTCCTTTGACAATCCTATGAAGCGTATGGATATCTTCTCAGAACAATTTTTTTAAAAAAGATTCACAACAGAAGAAAATTTTAGTTTAAATTTTAGTTAGGTTAAATTAAAACTAAATTTGAACTATAATTTAAAACTAAATTTTTACTTAAAGTTAAATTAGATTAAATTTTAGTTAGTAAAAATAAAGATATATTTTTTTCCTTCCCCAAGTTCATGTATTCCTTGATATCTCTAGGTTA
The DNA here is from genome assembly GCF_902635505.1 of Sarcophilus harrisii. Lineage (NCBI taxonomy): Eukaryota > Metazoa > Chordata > Mammalia > Dasyuromorphia > Dasyuridae > Sarcophilus > Sarcophilus harrisii. Next base: position 235,175,705 of record NC_045429.1, on the reverse strand, counting down.
AGAATAACTAACATAGAGGATTTTTAAAAATTGGAATCAACCATTACAACTATATAACTATTTGGACTTGGAAAATTAATTATCCATGCAAAATTTCTCCCCTACTCTCTATCCCCATCTTTTTGATCTATTGACTTTCTTCAATAAAGCCTTTCTTTATAGGTGCTATCAATTTTCATTTCTCCTTCATTCCCTGTCTTGAAAAAACAAAAGGAAAAACCAAAACAGTTAGTTTGAATGAGTTTTCCATGACCTTAAATACAAAAGTGAAACAAGGAGACCTTTGGCCAATATAATAATGTACTGGAAAAGAATCCAACATTAGTAGAACAGAATATTGATATACACAGAGCAGAGTCCTAATTTTCTATCTTATTGTGTTAGAATAACTCCAATCATTTAGAAGAGTTAAGATAAATGAGTCTGTCTGAAGGACTAGAGTCTCTTGGGCAGTATCATGTGTGACCTTGCCTTCAGCTGCTGCTGAGTTTCAATTTATTATTTATTCACCTTGTCCTTTCAAAAATGGGAATTCCTCAATCAGTCCTTTTGTTTTGTTTGGCTCCTTTTGCTGCCTTTTCACTTACCTTAGGAAGTGGGTCTCATGAAGACTTGAATCAAGTCTCCTGTAGTGAAAATGAAGCTTTCAGACATTGCCTTCAGCCATCTCATGATTGACAGTGTACTGTATTAGTGGATTTTTGTGGAAGAATTCCATCCCTTGAGAAAACAATAGCAAAGGTAATGTCTGATTCTTTTTACTTCCTCACTCACTCTTCATAGTAAACTAGAGTTAGTTTTAAATTAACATTTTAAAAGCTCTTGCCAAAACTTTCAGAAAGATCAAACGGTATCATGGCAGGTTTCAGGAATAAAATTATTCCCTCTTCAAAACAATTATAATATGCTTAGTGGAAAAGTTTTGCAGAAGATGCATATAGAACAGATTAAGACAACATGCTGTGCATCCAGGATTCTTGTCAAACTCAAATATCCACCTTTCACCTTGTTTCATGGCCAACATTTCACAGAGCTTTCTTTACATATTATAAAACCCAGAGAAAAATACTTAAATGGAAGTCTTGAGATAAAATGATATCCTTCCTCCCAAGAGTTAAGAATAAGAAATACTCTAGTAACCAAAAACTATTTTAACTTAAGAGTAATAATCTTTCTGCTTTTACAAGCAAAAATTATTATAAAATGTGATCATGCCTTTAAGAAAGTAAAAATAGCTGTGCTAGAGTTTATAATTTTATCTAGACAGCTATTCTAGAGAATTGTTTGTGAGGGGGAAAATAGCATATTATTTAAATCTGAATAACTTTAAATTATATTTCAAATATACCTACCTTGATAAATAAATATTTGCTTATATTAATTGATTTTTTAAGCAAACATACACAACTTTCTTTTTAATGATACATATTTCCTAAATAGCAAATTTTGTTATTTTCTAGAAAAATATCTTATTGTAATTAATTTTTAGAATCATTTATGTAGCTAATTGCATAATTAAAAAATATATCTGTGCCATGGAATTTCGTATAGCCCACAATTTGGTGGAGAACAATATTAACCTCACATTTAGCAAAGTTATTGAATCTTGATGGGGTTTTCGTTGAGTATAATTATGAAAAGAAAAGTGCAATTCTATAATTATCATAAAATCAGCCCACTGGAGGATAATAGAGATGGCAGAACTCTCCTGACTTTTTCTTTTTTCTCATTTAACTGATCCAAGCAGCTTATTTAACACAGTGGGCAACCAGCTATTCCTTAACTCCAGGAAGAAAAAGAAATATTGTACTTCAATAAGAACAGCTGAAAGATACGTGTCTAACCATAGCGAGACCACATGGTATCATTTTGAGAACAGCTAAAACATGTACTAGACAGTAGAATGTTAGCAATGTCTGGTATGACCTTGTTCAGAAATAGAGATAACTACTCACAATTATAAAAATCTTTCAAAAGCTTTATGGAGTTAGTTATATAATCTTTCTGTCCTCATGTTTAATAGAAAAGTTCATACTAGAAAAATAAAATGGTCAAAAATTGATGTAGTTATGCAAATAACTAAAATTTTAAAAATCAAATTTATATGAATGTTTTAGGCACTATTTTAAATTTTTATGTGAATTATCTGAGCAAATATGAATCCGTATTTCTTAGTTAACTTAAAACTAGCTTACATCATTCATTACACACTTTCAAGTTTAATATTCCTTAACAGTGTTTCAACACTTTCAAGCCCTGATCTGTAGCATTTACTGATTTCTAAGGTGCAAATGTTTACTCTGAAAATGTAACAGTAAGTTTTCATTTTATATCATTCTTTTTGACAATATTAAAACAGTGCAGAATAATAATCATGTTTCAATCAAAAACAACCAACCAATAAACATTGATAAGGCATTTGTGATATAAAAATAAAAATTAAAGTATATGCCCTAAAGGAGTTTATATTCTATTGGAGGAGGCAAAAGATGAATGCATCAATATATAAAAATAAGGAAAAAAATCAAGTAACTGGGGAGCTGGAAGGCTCAGGTAAGGCCTCAGGTAAGAAATGGCATTTAAGAAGAACTTTTAAGGAAACTAGAGAGTCTAAAAGTCAGAAGTACAAAAGAAGTGAACCCAGGATTGTGATATGCTTGTATACCTGTACAAGTAGAGAAGTAGGATATGTAATTTGAAAAGTTAAGAATGGCAAGGAAGTTCATTTGGGTGAACTTAAAAGTATATACAGCAGCTAACTCAGAAACCAGATAAACAAAATTATATTAAAAATTTTTATACAAATAAGATCAGATTTAAATAATTGGAGAAATATTAATTGATCATAATTAACCAGATCTTAAACTTTACCATAAGACTGTAATTATCAAGGCTATTTAGTATTTAGAAATAGAAAGTCAGATCAGTAGAACAGACTTATAATTTACAGCAGCAAATAAATATAATAACCTTGCATCTGAAAAGTGTAAGAGACTTAAGATTTTGGGATAGGAATTCTTTATTTGGTAAAATTGTAGGGAAAACTAAAAAAGCAGTGTGGCAGAAACTGGACATAGACCAATATCTTAACATCATTTACCATGATAAGGTCAAAATGGATATATAATCTATTTATAAAAAGATATGTTAAAAGAAAATTAAATATTGTTGGTGGAATTGTGAATACATCCAGGCTTCTGGAGAGCAATTTGGAACTATGCTCAAAAAGTTATCAAACTGTGCATACTCTTTGATCCAGCAGTGTTTCTACTGGGCTTATATCCTAAAGAAATATTAAAGAAGGGAAAGGGACCTGTATGTGCACAAATGTTTGTGGCAAGTCTCTTTGTAGTGGCCAGAAACTGGAAACTGAGCAGATGCCCATCAATTGGAGAAGGGCTGAATAAATCGTGGTATATAAATATTATGGAATATTATTGTTTGGTAAGAAATATTATGGAATATTATTGTTCGGTAAGAAATGACCAGCAGGAGGATTTCAGAAAGGCCTGGAGAGATTTACATGAACTGAGGACGAATGAAATGAGCAGGGCCAGAAGATCATTATATACGTCAAAAACAATATTATATGATGATCAATTCTGATGGACGTGGCCATCTTCAGTAATGAGATGAACCAAATCAGTTCCAATAGAGCAGTAATGAACTGAACCAGCTACACCCAGTGAAAGAACTTTGGGAGATGACTATGAACCATTACATAGAATTCCCAATCCCTCTATTTTTGTCTGCCTGTATTTTTTATTTCCTTCATAGGCTAATAGTACACTATTTCAAACTCTGATTCTTTTTGTACGGCAAAATAACTGTTAGGACATATATGCTTTAACATACTTAACATGTATTGGTCAACCTGCCATCAGGGGAAGGGATGGGGGGAAGGAGGGGAAAAATTGGAACAAAAGCTTTGCAATTGTCAATGTTGTAAAATTATCCATGTATATAACTTGTAAATAAAAAACTATAATAATGTATGTGTGTGTGTGTGTGTGCGTGTGTGTGTCTGTCTGTGTGTGTGTGTGTATATATATTTAAAAAAAAGAAAATTAAAAGAACATGAGACAAACTTATGGATAAATGAACAATTTATAAACAAACAAGTGATAGAGAGTAAAATTAGGTATAAAAGGGATCATTTTAATTATATTAAATTTAGAAAAATATTTGTACAAATAAAGGTAGCCATGATCAGAAGGAAAGCAGAAAGTTGGGGGGGGGAGGTGAATTTATAGACAGTTTTTCAGATGAAGGTCTCATATCTCAAATTGCTAAGGACTTTATCAACATCTATAAAAATACAAGTAATTCCGCAATTAATAATGGTCAAAGGACATGAACAGGAAGTAATCCAATAAAGAAAACAAAAAAATTTATAGTCATGTGAAAAAATGCTCTAAATTATTATTGATTAGAGAAATGCAAATTAAAACTATCTTTAGGTATCATTTTACATCTACCAGATTGGCTAAAATGATTGAAAAGGAAAGCCACAAATGTTGGAGGGGATGTGGAAAAATTGGGACACATTCACTACTGGTAAAATTATGAACTAATCCAACTATTTTGGAGAACAATCAGAAATTATACATGGAGTTACTAAACTACTTATATCCTTTCATGCAGCAATGCCACTACCAGGTTTATTTCCAAAGATGATTAGGGAAAAATAAAAGAATCTGTATGTTCTAAAAATATTGATAGTCCATTTCTATGATGGCAAAGAAACTACAAGGATGCCTATCAATTGGGTAAAGACTGAACAAATTGTAATTTATGAATGTGATGAATTATTATTATGCAACAAGAAATGATGAGCTCAATGATCTTAGGAAAAAAACATGGATGGACTTGCATGACATTATAAAGTGTAAAATGAGCAGAATGAACATTGTATATAGTAATAGCAATATTTTTTTTCTTTTCAAAATTTTTTAAATTTTAAACTTATATACAAAATTGGGGGGTGTTGCCATATGCACAGCAGAACATGAAAAGATTAAAAACATAAAGCAATAAATGTCTATATTAAGAAATCTATATTAGTAAATATTACACATTATATACAGGGTTATCTGTCTTTTCTTTGCTTCCTTGTAAATTTTTATTTTCTGTTGTATACTTTTACTTTATTCTTCCCCCCCACTTCCTTGTCCCCTTTCCCCTAAGGAAGCTACAATTAAGCACTGATAAACACACATACACACACACACATACACATACACACACACACACTTACATATAGGCATTTATATACATATTTATACACACATAAACATACAGACGCAATACATACATACATATAATAATGATAATAAATACATATGCATATATACATTCTTGTTTGTCCTGTTTCTCTAAAAGTAGATAACATCTTCCTTCATGAATCCAAGCCTTTTCATATTTTTCTAATTCCATCAAGTCATTATTTCCTTCTAAAAAAACATATTTATATTTTAACTACACATTGCTTTATGAATTATACTGGCAGAGAAAACTCAGAACAAAAAGGGAAAAACCACAGGAGAAAAAAAAACAGAAAAAAGGAGTGATTTTTCTGGATGCAGATGGCATTTTTATCAAAGTCTATTGGGATTGTCTTGGATAACTGAACTACTGAGAAGAAACAAGTCTTTCATAGTTGATCATTGCACATTGTTGTTATTTATACAAAATATACCTGGTTTGGCTTGTTTTGCTCAGCATCAGTTCATGTAAATCTTTTCAAGCCTTTCTAAAATTAACTTTTTCATCATTTTTTAATAGACCAATCATATTCCATTAATAATTATTTTTTCCTGTCATCTTATCCAATCTGAAAGTAGAATTAATTAAATGAAAACAGATACAAAAGCTAACTGAAGAAAATCATACATTAAAAACTAGAATAAGGCAAATGAAGCTAATGACTCTATGAGATATCAGAACTCACTCAAACTAAAAATAATGAAAAAATGGGGAAAAAAATTACTCATTGAAAAAAACAGCAGACCTGCAAAGGATATGAACAGACAATTTTCAGATGATGAAATTGAAACTATTTCCACTCATGTGAAAGAGTGTTCCAAATCACTATTGATCAGAGAAATGCAAATTAAGACAATTCTGAGATACCACTACACACCTGTCAGATGGCTAAGATGACAGGAAAAAATAATGTAAATGTTGGAGGGGATGCAGGAAAACTGGGACATTGATGCATTGTTGGTGGAGTTGTGAACAAATCTAACCATTCTGGAGAGCAATCTGGAATTATGTCCAAAATGTTATCAAACTGTGCATATCCTTTGATCCAGCAGTGCTACTACTGGGCTTATCCCAAAGAAATACTAAAGAAGAGAAAGGGTCCTATATGTACCAAAATGTTTGTGGAGGCCCTGTTTGTAGTCATTAGAACTGGAAAATGAACGGATGCCCATCAATTGGAGAATGGTCAGGTAAATTGTCGTATATGAATGTTATGAAATATTATTGTTCGATAAGAAATGACCAGCAGGATGAATACAGAGAGGCTTGGAGAGACTTACATGAACTGATGCTAAGTGAAATGAGCAGAACCAGGAGATCATTATATACTTCAACAATGATACTGTATGAGGATGTATTCTGATGGAAGTGGATTTCTTTGACAAATAGAAGATCTAATTCAGTTCCAGTTGATCAATGATGAACAGAAGCAGCTACACCCAAAGAAAGAACACTGGGAAATGAGTGTAAACTGTTTGCATTTTTGTTTTTCTTCCCAGGTTATTTTTACCTTTTGAATTCAATTCTTCCTGTACAACAAGAGAACTGTTCAGTTCTGCACACATATATTGTATCTAAGACATACTATAACATATTTAACATGTATAAGACTGCTTGCCATCTAGGGGAGGGGGAGCAGGAAGGGAAGGGAAAAGTTGGAACAGAAATGAGTGCAAGGGATAATGTAAAAAATTACCCACGCATATATTCTGTCAATAAAAAGTTGCAATTAAAAAAAAATGAATAGCAGATCTGGAAAATAGACAATTAAAAATTATTGGTCTACCTGAAGGCCATCACCAAAAAATAAAAAAGTGCCTAGAAAACATTCTTCAAGAGATCATGAAGGAAAACTAATATTCTAGAAAAAGAGGTGGAAATAGTTATTGAAAGAATTCATCAATCACCTTCAGAAAGAGGTCCCACAAGAAGCGTGATGAATATTGTTGGAAAATTCCAAAACTGTAATCTCAAGGAAAAAATACTGCAAGCTGCCAGACAAAAGTAATCCAAATATCAAGAAGCAACAGTCAGGGTTATCCAGGATCTGGCAGTGTCTGCAATAAAATATCTGAAGGCCTATAATACCATACTGTGGAAAGCAAAGAGGTTACAACCAAGCATTAACTACCTAGCAGGACCAAGCATCATCTTTTAGGAAGGGGATGGATCTCCAATGAAATAAGAGACTTTCAATCTTTTCTATTGAAAAAAAAAACAGAGCTAAACAGAAAATTAAATCTTCAAACACAGGACTCGAGAAGCTTAGAAAGGTAAATGGGGAAAAATATATATTATTCAAAAGTTAAACTGTTAACATCTCAAGATAAGAAAATGATATCACCAACTCTTAAAAACTTTATCTGTTATTGGGGCAGTGAGAGGGGGAATACATGGATGGAGGATGTGATTGTGAATGGACTCGGATGTGATGATATCAAAGAAAAAGTCATTAAGTGTTAAGGGACAGGTCAATTCTCCAAGAGTCTGCACAGCTCTGAATCATAAGATCTGAAGGAGTTGCAAAGAAGCCTTTGCTGACACAGGTGTTGCTGACTAGGAATGAGATAAATTGGAGGCAGAGGGAAGAAGAGAAAGGTAACACAACAGAGAGGTCAGAGAACAGCAATTGCCTCTCATTTTCCTTGTATCATCCTCTCAAATGAAGAGATCCATTCTGCAGGTCTGGTTTGGATCTCCAGCAGCCCCTGTCAGGTGGCTCCTGTGAATTCCAACAACTCTCCTGTGTGTCCCAACATATGGCGCCTGAATGTGGGGTAAGAATTACAAGAAGAATCAGAGCTGTTCATGAGAAGGATCCTTCCAGAGTTGAGGAAGAAAAGCCCCAGTAAGACTTTTTTAGTTGGGGGGGGTAATTAAATGGGCCAACACATTGAAGGTCTGAGCCAGGAGACTGATGAGAGACTTAAATGTCTGTTCTAATACAGTCCTCTTCTTCATTTGAAAGTTTGCCTCCATGATAAGATCAACACCTGCTACAGCCATACAGAAGTGATAGTGCTGCTTGCATTCCTCAGTGTGCAGATCATGCTGTGGGAGGAAAATAACAGCAAAAAAAAAAAAAAAAAAATGGGGAATTGTTAAGGGATAGGTCAATTCTCTGAGAACCTCCATAGCTGTGTATCACAACATCTGAAGGAGTTGCAAGGCAGCCTTTGCTAACAAAGGTGTTGCACACTGGGAGTGAGATAAATTGGAGGCAGAGGGAAGAGGAGAGAGGTCATACAATGCAGCAACCTCTCAGTCAGAAAGGTTAGAGAACAGCAAATGCCTCTCAGTCTCCTTGTATCATCTTTTCACAAGAGGAGATCCATTCTGGGTTGAATCTCCAGCAGCCACTGTCAGATGGTTTCCATGTATTCCAACAGCTCTCCTGTGTATTCCAACAATTAAGGCATGGAAAAAGAATTGTACTGAGAGAAGAAGAAAGGGGAAACAATGAATGAATGTTTAATCCTGTTAACAATGAATGAAACAATGAAACAATGAAACAAATGAGATCATATGAAGAGACACAAAAGACCTATAATAATCGAGGGAAAGAAATTGAGGGGGATAAGCATTGTTTGAAATTTTGATCTCTTCAGTTTTGGTTCAAAGGGAATAACTTAATCATTCAGTTGAGTGTAGAAATTTATCTTATCCCATAAAGAAATAGGAGGAGAAAAAGAAAGAAAAGAGGGGCTGGTTAGAAGGGAGGGCAGAAACACTAGGAGAAATGGGTAGGAGAAGGAGGGGGTGGTTTTAGAAGATAGAGTACCTAGGAGGCAGATTAAAAAAAAAAAACAAAACTTCTAATTAAAAGAGATAAGGAAGGAAACTACATCCTGCTAAAGGGTAGCATAAACAACGAAGCAATATCAATATTAAACATATATGCACCAAGTGGTATGGCATCCAACTTCCTAAAGGAGAAGTTAAGAGAGTTGCAAGAAGAAATAGACAACAAAAGTGTAATAGTAGGAGATCTCAACCTTGCACTCTCAGAATTAGTCAAATCAAACCACAAAACAAATAAGAAAGAAATTAAAGAAGTAAATAGAATATTAGAAAAATTAGGTATGTTGGATCTTTGGAGAAAATTGAATGGAGATAGAAAGGAATATACTTTCTTCTCAGCAGTTCATGGAACCTATTCAAAATTGACCACATATTAGGACATAAAGACCTCAAAATTAAAATGCAAGGAAGCAGAAATAGTAAATGCTTCTTTTCAGATCATGATGCAATAAAACTACATTCAACATAAAGTTAGGGGAAATAGACCAAATGTAATTGGAAACTAAACAATCTCATCTTAAAGAATGATTGGGTGAAGCAGCAAATTATAGATACAATTAATAATTTCACTCAAGATAATGACAATGATGAGACATCATACCAAAATTTGTGGGATGCAGCCAAAGCGGTAATAAGAGGGAATTTTATATCCTTAGAGGCTTACTTGAATAAAACAGAGAAAGAAAAGATTAATGAATTGGGCTTGCAACTAAAAAAACTAAAAAAGACCAAATTAAAAACCCCAATCAAATACTAAATTGGAAATTTAAAATTAAAAGGAGAAATTAAAAATATTGAAAGTAAAAAACTATTGAACTAATTAATAAAACTAAGAGTTGGTTCTATGAAAAGCCAATAAAATAGATAAGCCTTTGGTAAATCTGATTAGAAAAAGGAGAGAGGAAAATGAAATTAGTAGTCTTAAAAATGAAAAGGGAGAACTTTCCACCAATGAAGAGGAAATTAGAGAAATAATAAGGAGTTATTTTGCTCAACTTTATGCCAATAAATTTGATAACCTAAGTGAAATGGATGACTACCTCCAAAAATATAGACTTCCCAGACTAACAGAGGAGGAAGTAAATTGCTTGAATAGTCCCATTTCAGAAAAAGAAATAGAACAGTCAATTAAACAACTCCCTAAGAAAAAATCCCCAGGACAAGATGGATTTACATGTGAATTTTACCAAACATTTAAAGAACAATTGGCTCCTAATGCTACATAAATTATTTGATAAAATAGGGAATGAAGGAGTCCTACCAAATTTCTTCTATGACACAGACATGGTATTTATACCTAAACCAGGTAGGCTGAAAACAGAGAAAGAAAATTATAGACCAATCTCCCTAATGAATATTGATGCTAAAATCTTAAATAAGATATTAGCAAAAAGACTACAGAAAATCATCTCCAAGATAATACACTATGATCAAGTAGGATTTATACCATGGAATGCAGGGCTGGTTCAATATTAGGAAAACTATCAATATAATTGGCCATGTTAATAACCAAATTAACAAAACCATATGATCATCTCAATAGATGCAGAAAAAGCATTTGATAAAATCCAACATCCATTCCTATTAAAAACACTTGAGTATAGGAATAAATGGACTTTTCCTTAAAATAATCAGCAGCATCTATTTAAAACCATCAGTAAGCATCATATGTAATGGAGACAAACTGCAACCATTCCTAATAAGATCTGAGTGAAACAAGGTTGCCACCATCACCGTTACTATTTAATATTGTATTAGAAACGCTAGCTTTAGCAATAAGAGCTGAGAAAGAGATTAAAGGAATAAGAATAGGCAATGAGGAAACCAAATTATCACTCTTTGTCGATGACATGATGGTATACTTAGAGAATCCCAGAGATTCTGCTAAAAAGTTATTAGAAATAATCCACAACTTTAGCAAAGTTGCTGGTTATAAAATAAACCCACATAAGTCATCAGCATTCTTATATATCACTAAACAAAATCCAACAGTCAGTGTTACAAAGAGAAATTCCATTTAAAGTAACTACTGATAATATAAAATATTTAGGAATCTATCTGCCAAGGGAAAATCAGAAACTTTATGAGCAAAATTACAGACCACTTTTCACACAAATTAAGTCGGATCTAACCAATTGGAAAAATATTAAATGCTCTTGGATAGGGCGAGCAAATATAATAAAGATGACAATATTACCTAAACTAATCTATTTATTTAGCGCTATACCAGTCAGAGTCCCAAAAAACTATTTTAATGACCTAGAAAAAATAACAACAAAGTTCATATGGAAAAACAAACGGTCAAGAATTTCAAGGGAATTAATGAAAAAAAAAAATCAAATGAAGGTGGCTTAGCTGTACCAGATCTAAAATTATATTATAGAGCAGCAGTTACCAAAACTATTTGTTATTGACTAAGGAATAGATTAGTTGATCAGTGGAATAGATTAGGTTCAAGGGATAAAACAGTCAACAAATATAGCAACCTAGTCTTTGACAAACCCAAAGATCCTAGCTTTTGGGATAAGAACTTAATGTTTGATAAAAATTGCTGGGAAAATTGGAAACTAATATGGCAGAAACTAGGCATTGATCCATACTTAACGCCGTACACCAAGATAAGGTCAAAATGGGTTCATGACCTAGGCATAAAGAATGAAATTATTAATAAATTAGAGGAACACAGGATAGTTTACCTCTCAGACCTGTGGAAGGGAAGGTCTTATGACCAAAGCAGAACTAGAGATCATTACTGATCAAAAAATAGAAAATTTTGATTATACCAAACTGAAAAGTTTTTGTACAAACAAACCTAACACAAACAAGATTAGAAGGGAAGCAATAAACTGGGAAAATATTTTTACAGTCAAAGGTTCTGATAAAGGCCTCATTTCCAAAATATATAGAGAATTAACTCTAATTTATAAAAATCAAGCTCATTCTCCAATTGAAAAATGGTCAAAGGATATGAACAGACAATTCCTCAGATGAAGAAATTGAAACTATTTCTAGTCATATGAAAAGATGCTCCAAGTCATTATTAATCAGAGAAATGCAAATTAAGACAACTCTAAGATACCACTACACACCTGTCAGATTGGCTAAGATGACAGGAAAAAATAATGATGATTGTTGGAGGGGATGTGGGAAAACTGGGACATTGATGCATTGTTGGTGGAGTTGTGAACGAATCCAACCATTTTGGAGAGTAGTTTTGGAACTATGCTCAAAAAGTTATCAAACTGTGCATACCCTTTGATCCAGCAGTGTTACTACTGGGATTATATCCCAAAGAGATTATAAAGAAGGAAAGGGACCTGTAGTCACGAATGTTTGTGGCAGCCCTTTGTAGTGGCTAAAACTGGAAACTGAATGGATGTCCATCAGTTGGAGAATGGCTGAATAAATTATGGTATATGAATATTATGGAATATTACTGTTCTGTAAGAAATGACCAACAGGATAATTTCAGAAAGGCCTGGAGAGACTTTCCCGAACTGATGCTGAGTGAAATGAGCAGGACCAGAGATCATTATATACTTCAACAACAATACTATATGATGACCAGTTCTGATGGACCAGGCCATCCTCAGCAACGAGATCAACTAAATCATTTCCAAAGGAGCAGTAATGAACTGAACCAGCTATGCCCAGAAAAAGAACTCTGGGAGATGACTAAAACCATTACATTGAATTCTAATCCCTATATTTATGCACACCTGCATTTTTGATTTCCTTCACAAGCTTAATTGTACAATATTTCAGAGTCTGATTCTTTTGTACAGCAAAATAACGTTTTGGTCATGTATACTTATTGTGTATCTAATTTATATTTTAATATATTTAACATCTACTGGTCATCCTGCCATCTAGGGAGGGTGGGGGGTAAGAGGTGAAAAATTGGAACAAGAGGTTTGGCAATTGTTAATGCTGTAAAGTTACCCATGCATATATCCTGTAAATAAAAGGCTATTTAAAAAAAAAAAAGAATCTTAAAACAATAAAAAAAAAAACTTCTAAAGAAAGAGAGGGTGGAAAGAAAGAGCAAAATTATGTACAGGGGGAAAATGTTAGGGAAGAAAATAGAGAGTAATCATAAATGTGAATGTGAATGAGATGAACTCTCCCATAAAGCAGAAGTGAATAGCAAGAGTGGATTAAAAAACAGAATCATCCAAAATGTTGTTTAAAAGAAATACATTTGACCCACAGAGATACATAAAGGATAAAGGTAAAAAGAAGAGCAGAATTTATTATGCTTCAGTTGAAGCAAAAAAAGCAAGAGTAGCAACTCTGGTCCCATATGAACCAAAAGTAAAATTAGATTTAATTAAAATTAGTAAGGAAGGAAAGTACATTTTGATAAAGGATACTGTAAACACTGAAGTAGAAATGATACTAAATGTGTATATATATATATATATATATATATATATATATATACACACACACACCTAGTGGTAGAGTTCCCAGATTCCTAGAAAAGATATTAATACAGTTACAGAAAGAAATAAACAGCAAAACTATGATAGAGGGGGACTTTAACATTCCCCTCTCAGAATTAGATAAATCTAACCATAAAATAATTCAAAATATTAAAATCCTAGAAAAATTGATTTGATAGTCCTCTGGAGAAAATTGAATAGGGATAAAAGAGAATACAACTTTTTCTTGACAGTACATGCCACCTACATAAAAAATCACCATGTATTTGGCATAAAAATCTCACAATAAAATACAAAAAGGCAGAAAAAGTAAATACTTCCTTTTCAGAACATGATGAAACAAAAATTATATTGAACAAAGGATCAGGGAAAGATAAACTAAAAAACACTTGGAAATTAAATAATTGAATTTTAAATAATGAGTGCATCAAACAACAAATTACAGATACAATCCATAATTTCATCCAAGAGAATGACAATAATGAGACAATATACCAGAACTTAGGGAATGTAGCCAAAGCAGTTCTTAGAAGAAATTTTATGTCTCTAAATAGATACCAGGAATAAAATAAAGAAAGAGAAGATCATTGAATTATAGGCTTGCAACTAAAAAAGCTAGAAAAAGAATAAATTAAAGACACTCAATTAAATACCAAATTATAAATTCTGAAACTCAAAGGAGAGATTAATAAAATTGAAATTAAGAAAAATATTGAACTAATTAATAAAATTGAGTTGATTTTTTGAAAATAAAAACAATAAAATAGATAAGCCTTTGGTTAATTTGATTAGAAAAAGGAAAGAAAAAATCAAAATTAGATCAAAAATGAAAAGGGTAAACTTGCCACCAATGAAGAAGAAATTAAAACAATAATTAGGAACTATTTTGACAAACTGTATGGCAACAAATCTAACAATTTAATTGAAATGGATAAATATTTACAAAAATACAAAAAAAAAATTAAATAATTTATTTAATTTTAATTTAATTTATTTCCAGATTTAATTTAATTTAATTCCAGATTAACAGAAGAGGAAATAAATTATTTAAATAGTCCTATTTTAGAAAAAAAATTGAACAAGTTATCAATCAACTCCCTAATAAAAAATACCCAGGGCCATATGGATTTACAAGTGAATTTTATGAAACATTTAAAGAACAATTAATTTCAATTTTATGTAAACTATTTGGAAAAAATAAATAAAGAAGGAGCCCTGCAAAATTGCTTCTATGACACAAATACTGTAGTGATACTTCACCAGAAAGAACCAAAAGAGAGAAAGAAAATTACAGACTTGTCTCCCTAATGAATATTGATGCAAAATTTAAAAATATAACATTAACAAAGAGATCACAACAATTTATCAGCAAGTTAATATACTATGACCAAATAGGATTTATACCAGGAATGCAGGGTTAGTTCAATATCAGGTAAACTATTACCATAATCGACCATATCAATAACAAAACCAATAGAAAACATATAACAATCTCAAGAGATGCAGAAAAAGCTTTTTGAGAAAATACAGCACCATTCCTATTAAAAATACTAGAAAGTATAGAGATAAAGGAATCTTTCCTTAAAACAACAAGAGGTATCTATTCAAAACTAACAGCAAGCATCATTTGTATTAGAGAGAAGCTAGAAACATTCCCAATGAAGTCAGGGGTGAAACAAGAAAGTCCATTATCACCATTATTAGTCAACATTGTTCTGGAAATATTGGCTTTAGCAATAAGAAAAAAAAAAAACAAAGAAATTACATTAGGCAATGAGAAAATAAAAATATCAATCTTTGCAGATGATATGATAATATACTTAAAGAATCCTAGAAAATTATCCAAATACCTATGTGAAACAATTAACAGCTTTAGCAAAGTTGCATGATGTAAAATAAACACACACAAATCATCAGCATTTCTATATATTACTGAGAAAGCCCAGCAACAAGAGATAGAAAGAGAAATTCCATTTAAAATAACTGTAGACAAAATAAAATATTTGGGTATCAACCTGCCAAGACAAATCCAGGAATTATATGAACACAGTTACAAAATATTCTCATACAAATAAAGTCAGATCTAAATAATTGGAAAAATATCACTTGCTCATGGGTGGGCCAAGCTAATATAATAAAAATGATCATTCTTCTAACTTGTCCTACTTGTTTAATGCCATACCAATCAAAGTGCTAAAAACTTATTTAAAGAGCTAGAAAAAGAAATAACAAAATCATCTGAAAGGAAAAAGGTCAAGAATATCAAGGAAATTAATGAAAAAAAATGCAATGATGGTATTAGGAGAATAGACCTAAAATTATATTATTAAGCAGTAGTCATCAAAACCATTTGTTAATAGCTAAGAAATAGAGTGTTGGATCAGTGGAATGATTAGATACACATGATGCAATAATTGATGCCAATAGTAATCTAGTATTTGACAAACCCCCAACATCAGTTTCTGGGTGAAGAACTCACTATTTTGACAAAAATTCCTGGGAAAACTGGAAAATAATGTTAGAAATTTGGCACAGAGTTTCTAATATCTCACAACCCATACCAAAATAAGGTAAAAATGGCTACATCATTTGAGCATAAATGGCAATACCATAATCAAATTGGGATAATTTACTTATCAGATCTTTGAAGAAGGGAGGAATCTATGACCAAAGAAGAACTAGAGTGCATTATGAAAAACAAAATGGACAACTTTAATGACATTAAATTTAAAAGGTTTTGCACAAATAAAACCAACAAAAATTAAATTAAAAGAGAAGTACAAAGCTGGGGAAAAATGTTCAAAACCAGGATTTCTGATAAAGGTCTTCTTTCTTTCCTTTTTTTTTTTTTTTTTTTTTAAATAAAGCTTTTTATTTTCAAAACATATGCATGGACAATTTGACAACATTGACCCTTGTATAACCCTACACTCCAGACTTTCTTCTCCTTTCTCCCATCTCCTTCTGCAGATGGCAAGCAATCCAACATATGTTAAACATGTTAAAATATATGTTAAATCCAATATGTATAAATATATTTATACAATTCTCTTGCTGTACAAAATTAAAAAATAGATTAAAAAAAGAAAGTAAGTGAGTAAGAAAACAAAATGCAAAAGAGAAACAACAAAAAGAGTGAGAATGTTATGTTGTGATCCACATTCAGGTCCTATAGTCCTCTCTTTGGGTGTAGATGGCTCTTTTCATCATGAGATCTTTGGAACTAGCATCAACCATTTTATTGTTGGAAAGAGTCATGTTCATCAGAATTGATTGTCATGTAATATTGATGTTGATGTACTGTACAATGATCTCCTGGTTTTGCTCATTTCACTTAGCATCAGTTCATGTAAGTCTCTACAGGACTTTCTAAAATCATCCTCCTGATCATTTCTTATAGAACAATAATATTTCATAACATTCATATACCATAACTTATTCAGTCATTTTCTAATGGATGGGAATCCACTCATTTTCCAATTTTTGGAAAGGGCTTCCACAAACATTTTTGCACATGTGGGTCCCTTTCTTTCCTTTAAGAACTCTTTGGGATATAGGCCCAATAGAAACACTGCTGGGTCAAAAGGTATGCACAGTTTGATAACTTTTTGAACATAGTTCCAAATTGCTCTCCAGAATGACTGGATCCGTTCACAACTCCATCAACAATGTATTAGTGTCCCAGTTTTCCCACATTTCCTCCAACATTCATTCTTGTTTTTTCCTGTCATCTTAGTCAATTTGAAAGGTGTCTTAATTTGCATTTCTCTGATCAATAGTGATTCAAAGCACCTTCTCATATGATAAGAAATAGTTTTAATTTCTTCTTCTAAAAATTATCTGTTCATATCCTTTGTAAAGGTGTTATTTCTAAAATATATAAGGAATTGCATGAAATTTATAAGAATATCAATCATTTCCCTATTGACAAATGGTCAAAGAATATGAATAGACAATTTTCAGATGACAAAATTAAAGCCATCTGTAATACTATGAAAAAATGCTCAAAATCACTATTGATTAGAAAAATGCAAATTAAAATAACACTGATGTATCACTTCACCTTTCAAATTGGTCAAATTGAGAGGAAAACATATTGATAAATGTTGGAGAGGATGTGGGAAACCTGGGACACTAATGCATTATTGATGGAGTTGTGAAATTATCCAATCAATGTGGAGAGCTATTTGGAACTATGCCCAAAGAGCTATAGGACTGTGCATATCCTTTGACTCAGCTGTGTTCCTACTGGATCTGTATCCCAAGGAAATCATAAAGAAGGGTAAAGAATGCCTATGTGCAAAAATGTTTATAACAGGAAAGAATTGGAAAATAAATAGTTGTTAATCAATTGGGGAATGGCTGAACAGGTTGTGGTTTATGAAGGTAATGGAATATTATTTTTCTATAAAAATGATGAACAAGATGATTTTAGAAAAGTCTTAGAAAAGCATCATGAGCTGATGCTGAGCGAAACAAGTAGAATCAGGAATACATTATACACAAGAACAGCAAGAATGTGCAATGATCAATTAAGAGACTTGTTTTTTCTCAGTGGTTCAGTGATCCAAGGCAATACCAATTAACTTTGGATGAATAATGTCTCTGTATACAGGAAAAGAATTTTTGAGATTGAATGTAAATCAACACATGCAATACTCACTTCTGTATTCTGTTTTTTTCTCCCTTTTTTTCTCCTCTTGTTTTGATTTTTCTCTCCCAACATGATTCATGAAATGTATATTTAAAAAAATAAATTAAATTAAAATTGTAAAATTGTAATCTTTTAGAATCCTAGGGTGGGTGGGTGTGAAGACTGCGTCAGCACCCTGGATACTTTAGAATCAGCCAGAGTCAAGATAAGCAAAAGTCCTTAATATTTATTCTTTGTGGAAGGGAGAGGAGAGAGAGTGGACACAGGAATCTCCTCTTTCTTCTACCATCTGGAGTCACACTCACTCGTCCAATCGAGCCAGCACAGAATGGTGGGACAGGCCATTTTCCAAGGAAATACTAATAAGAGTATTGTCCAATTGGTAATTAGTCTTAAGTGCTTGCTTGTCTGAACCTCCGTGCATGAACTCAAGAATTTCAGCCCTTTACATTGGGGATCTTGCTCCTGGTCTCGAGTCATCCTTCAATTCCCCCCTCTGATCTAAAACTGAAACTTTTAACTTGGCTCTTCTGTAATTAATTGCCCATAACCAGCAGCCTTCCTACCCCACTGCTTCTGCATTCACCTTACATGTGCTGTCCCTGGATGTTATTTCAACAGCAGAGTTGTGTCTGTTTTCCTTATTAGCAGAGATTCTTTCTACCCCATATTGTCCAGTAAGTAAAAATTCCTATGGCTGAAGTTGAGGATACCTCTTAATTCAGGTAGCCTAGAGGTCTCCACTGGCAATTTCAGAAGAGATGCTGTGGAGGCAAGTAATTTTTCCTTTCAATGCTCAAGCAACTCTCTAAAAACTGTATGTGGAGAAGAGATGCTACTCTAATGAAGGGAGAATTCATCACAGGATTAAAACATAGGTGTTGCTCAAAATTCAGAATCAGAGTTGAATTAATTTTTTAAGTGCTCCTTTCACAAGATTTATTTACATGATCAAAATCCTATTGTCAGAAAACAGCAGTAAGGGAAATAATAATTCACTTTATAGCTCTCTATTATTAAGTTTCCTCTTAACTTTCTTTTTTTTAATCAATAATCAGGAAAAAAAAGATGGAAATCTCTCATTGGAGAAAATAGAATGATTTTACATACATTTTTGGAATATATGAAATATTGAATTTCTGGCTTTGAGCAAGATCGAACTGATGCAAATTGTGTCCCCCTTGGCTTTTTGGGGGTAAACTCTGAAACTCTCCTTTGGCAGAGACTCACCCTTCAAGGCTTTTAAGTGGTTTCATTCTGTTGGAAATCTTGGCAGGGACAAGCTGCACCATCTATTGAGTTGAATATTAGCCTAGGGCCACTCCCAGTAGCTCCAACTTAAGTGGTCTCATTCAGGTTGAAATCTGGACCTGATATTCCTATTGAGTGGCTTGAAACTCCAAGATAAGTACTCTCTTTTCAAATGGAAATCTAGACCGGTATTGACAACATTGAGTTTTTCTCAATCAATTTTGAATGGAAGCTCTGGCCTCAGACTGCTATAAAGGACAATTCTGAATTTCACATCTCTGCAAAAGTCTGAAGCAGGATTATGCCTTGCCAAGGAACCTCTCTTCTTAGTACAGCTGTCTGATGGGACTCTTACCCGCTATGAAGATACCATCTTCTCAGTGATAACCTTTTGTTATTTCTCTGTCAGGACCTTGCCACTGAGGAAACTGTCTTCCTAGTAAAGCTGGCTTCTCAGTGCCAATAAAAATCCCTTTTGCCATTCAGACTTTTCTGGGTTCACAAATTCTTTCACATTGGACCTGTGAGCCAACCAGGGAGCATTCTCACACCTCAATTCTCTACCACTAGCATTGCATCAAAATGAGGATCAAGTGAAATAATATTTGTAAAGAATTAGCATAGAACCTGGCACATGCTATTCAGTTGTTTTAGTTCTGTCTGCCTTTTCATTTGGAGTTTTCTTGGCAGATAGTGGAGTAGTTTGTTATTTCCTTCTCTAGTTCATTTTACAGATTAGAAAATTGAGGCAAATAGTAAGTCATGCAACTAGTAAATGCCTGAAGTTGGATTTATTTGAGTTTTCCTAATTCCAAGCTCAATACTCTATCTACTACATCACCTAGGGTCTCTTGCCACAGAGTAGGCAATTAATAAATGCTTGTTCTCTTTGCTTTCATTTCTGTACCCCACCCCCTTTTTTATATTCACAGGACTAGAAGCTCCACATACACTGATAACATGATTTATTGAACATAGTAAAAAAAAAAAGAAGAAAAAAGTTCAGTGCCCTTACATGGAGCCTTCTGCCTCCAGCAATCTTCCAAATGCTTTCCCACTTGCCCTTCCCAAAAATTCAGGGAGTGGTAGAAGGAAATTCTGAAACCACCTATAACCACAGCTATCCTCTCTGTAAAAGAATAGGGACCCAGTTCTATCCCAATCATTGTTCCTGCAATAGCAGTAGCAAGTGTTTCTCTGATCTATCTTATGGCAGCAGAGCATTGCCAGTCTATTAGCAGCTGCTACTGGCTTGTAGATGCTTGTATGTCAGCTACAGAGTGTGGCTCTAAGCTCAGTAGTATACATTAGTATGTATCTCTCATATTCTTTTCCATAAGGTTATATATGGCTTCTAGCCTCAGTCAATCATTGAATGAGGATTTGTTGAGTAACTGATAAGTACTAGGCACTGTGCTAAGCACTGGAAATAAACACTTTGAAAGACAAAAGACATTTCCAGGTCTCAAAATTCACTGTTCTAATTCTAATGCAAATAGCTATTTGAAAAACAAGCAATATATTAAAACAACAACAACAACAACAAAAACCTACCTTTGAATTAAAGAGGAACAGGGAAACGTGTTTGTTTCATTTAGAAGTTGGCACTTCAGCTGAGATTTAATAAAACCTGAGAGTCAGAGAATGAGGAAGAAGGTTCCAGATATGGGAACAGCCAGTGAAAATGCCCAGGACTTTGAAGTCAGTTGTCACTTAGTTCTTAGTGGGTGGGAGTGGGGAGAAGGTAGTATAAAGCTTAAGAAGATTGGAAAGATGTGTGGTGGTGAGATTGGGTAGGGTTGGGTGGTGTGGGTGGTGTGGAAGATTATGCAGGATGTTGAATGCCAAACAGAAGATTTTGTATTTGATCCTGGGGGTGATAGTGACTATGTATATATGTGAACTTCTATTTTTTAATAAAATCTTAGGAATGCAGAAATCTCCAGTGAAAGTCATAGACAAATGAGGAATATCAAAATTTAGAGAACATCTTAATGAAGATTCTGAGAAGGGAGTAATAAACTTGAAACCTCATATCTCAAGGGAGCAAAGGGAATCTACTTTTCTAGTTATATACTAGGCAATAATTTGGCACTGAGTTTTCTTTGTTATTGAATGTGACTCATTGAATGAAACCCCTATTGAAAAATGGGGATTTTAAGTTTGCACTGGAGAACAACTTCACCCCATTCTTCTGCCAGTTAACCTTTGTTAAAGAAAATACTATCTTCTTTCTTTCCTTCCTTCAGTTGCTTAACTATGGATGTCTTAACTACCAAGTCTTTAGAGAACTCTTAAATTACAGAAATTCCTTGCTCAAACACTATTTAGCCAGCTGAAACAGTTTAATTAAGAAAATTTGCATTAGCTCCAGGCCAGAAATTCTAACAAACAATAGAGGTACTATTTAAAGATCTACTTTTCATTCTTTCTTTTACTTATCCAGGGCTGATATTGGCTGGTTTTTCTGACAACAATGATTTATTTCATCTTTAATAAAGTGAAAATTTCCTTTCAGGCATACTTTATATTGTTACAACTTTCTTATCTAGGATATGGGAATCTTCTGATTCTCTAATCAGGGAATAAGTTTTCTCCTAAAAGCCCTTAATTTCATTTTATGCACTTGATTTAGAATATAGAAAAGATGACCTACTTTTTAGTTGTTAAATAAGAATCTTTAAAGGAAGTCTTTCCCTATCTTTTGATAAAGAAAGTACACTGTCTTTACAAACACAGAGTCTACTCAGTTTATCTTTTTCTTTTTTTCTCAATAGTATTTTTCCAAATATGTTTAAAGATAGTTTTTAACATTCATTTTTGTAAGACTTTGTTTTCCAAATTTTTTTCTCCCTCCTTCCTTAATCTCTCCCCTATTCATAAAACAGAAAGCAATCTGATATACGTATGGGACTGATTGGATGAAGTATTTCTCAGTATTGAGACTAAGTCACTATTCCCAGAGCTGGGAGATCAGGCCTTGGACTCTAGGTCCAAGAAAGACCTTGGGAAATCACATGATTTTTAAAAGGTCAGACAGGAAGTGACAGAAATTATAGGAAGTGACATGGTCTGTGGGAAGCAGACAACATTGGTGACCATTGGTCAATGATGGTTATGTCCTTTTAGTCTATCCAATGAAAAGGGTTGGATCTTTTCTTATTTAACTGCTTCTGGGTTGTTAGGTTTAGGAGCACATGGCAGAAGTTGGGGTGGCCTCTCCCTGCAGGGATTAAATAAATGTTTTCTCTTTGTACCTGAAAATGTCTCTAATTAGTTAATTTGGGAAAGGAGAAACTCGTCTCACACAGGTTGATTATATATGCAATATCCTAATTTTTCCTAATCTTAATAATTTTCAGAAGCTAGATTTGAATACTTCCTGATTTGAGTCCCAATTTTCTATTCATGATACCACCTAGTTGACTCTGAATGTAATGAGAGTACATAATACTCTCATGAAATATAATAATGAAAAATGATACATCATTAATCATACCAATATTAGCTTGAAAAGATTTATCATAGTCCAGGCACAAATAGTTCATATGAACATTTGGGGTGGAGATGAATCTGCAATTTTTGCATCTCATCTTTGTTTTGAGCTATTATAATTCAACCTTACTCAGAATGAAACACCTTCTTTGATACAGGCAGTCCTATGCCAGTGTCTTCCATGTCTCATTA
Organism: Sarcophilus harrisii; assembly: GCF_902635505.1. Taxonomy (NCBI): domain Eukaryota; kingdom Metazoa; phylum Chordata; class Mammalia; order Dasyuromorphia; family Dasyuridae; genus Sarcophilus; species Sarcophilus harrisii. The sequence continues at coordinate 235,152,602 of NC_045429.1, read as the reverse complement.
TTCCAAAGTTCTTCAGAGAAACCTTGAAAATGTCCTTGCATATCATTTCTTCTGACCTCCACACAGGTACTTGCCTTCTGTCAATTCTCCAAGAAATAGTCTTTCAGGCAAGCATACTTCTGGCATTTGAACCATGTGGTCAGACCATCAGTTTCATTCTTGGCAGAAGAGCTTGAATGCTTCACAATTCAGCTCAAGAAAGGTTCTCTGCATCCAGAACCTTATTTAGCCAGGTGAACTTCAGAATCTTTCTAAGACATTTCAAATGGAAGTAATTCCTAGTGTTGTGCTGATATACTGTGGAAATTTCATAAGCATACAACAATGAGGTCAGTAGGCTACATAGACCTTCAGTCTGATAAACAGTCTAATATCTTTTCTCACCCACACTTTCCTTCAGAGCCTCCCAAACACTGAATTAGTTCTAGCAAGATATGCATCAACCTCATCATTTATGTGGCCATCCCTCTGAAAATATACCACCAACATAAGTGAACTTATCTACAACATGTAGAATTTCTCCATTTGCAATGACCAATGATTCCATGTGTGGATGGTATGGTACTGATAAGTGGAAAACTTGGTAGTCATTACTAATAATGTATTTAGTACATTTAATAATGTAATATGTTAAATTAATTAAATAATTAAATCAAATATAATTATGTATATTTATATATTATATTACATATAATATAATTAAAGAAATTAAATGTAAAGACTCAAATTAGCATAAACAGCTGAGACTCAATCTATACTTTGTTACAATTTCAGAGATTACATTGAGTGTATGATCATCTGTGAACAAAAATCATGCATTAACAACTTCCCTGCATTTTAGTCATATCTCGCTGTTTTCAAGATAAATAATTTACCATCATGTTGTGCCACAGTTTCCTTTTGATGTCCTGACCTAGTTTCCCCATTGTCCTATCTGCCTCAGGTTTCCCTCTTAATGTTTGATTTAGTTACTCTGCCTTAGGTTATAACCATTCCCTCTTAATGTTTGATAGGATAAAGGTCTTATATCTTAGACTTTAAGGTATACTTTTTCCCCCTTAATGTTCAATGGGATAAAGGTCTTTATTCATTTTAGATGTCATTAGAATATCAGTAACCTCTCCAGTACCTCCCTCCATTATGTCATCCTCCCCCTATTAGGTTATCCCCATCCAGTTATCTCCCCCATTATGTCATTGTTCTTGTTATCCTATAAAAAAGCTTGCTGTCTGATACTTAGTGCTGGATTCTTTGAGATGATAGTCTCGTCCAGCCCTGAGACCAAGACCCATTTGGTCCCAGTATATCTCTCCATTTGATAAACTATTAAATTGGTCTCTAATCTCTGTCTTGCTCAGTTTCTCTGGAATTATAATCAGGAGTGTAGCTGACCTTGATGTTATTTTTGTCATCGCTGAAGATATCTGACATCAGTCTGAAAAACAGGAAACAAACACCTAACCTTGCTTCACTTTATAGGTGACTGGGAAAACTCAAGAATATTGTCCATTATCCAGAATTCATGCAAGCACATCATCATAAAACTGTTATAAAATACTGATGAATTTCTCTCAGCATTTGCCATCATTGTAAGCACTTGAACTGAGTATCAAAGACATTGGTAAGATCCATGGATGTTGTGCATATGCCCCTGTTCTTTTCTTGGAATTTTTCCTGGAATTGTCAAGCAAAAAATATTATAATGATTATTCCTTATCCCTTTCTGAAGCTACACCAAGCAGTCAGGTAGATGACCATATTCCAGGTGAAATTAAATCAATTAGAAGGACTTTTGTTGTGTGCTTTCTAGATCCCCCAAGTTGGGATGCAAAAATACATTTGGACTAGCTATCTGGAGGACCTTGGTACCAGCCCAAGTCCTTGGTCATAGTGGAGGAATGATGAGGTAAGACTCACATGGATGGTCAAAACATGGAGTCTGTTTATTCCAATTTCTCTCAGACTTATATACCCCAATACCCTTCCATAACTATAACAACACCTCATGTGCTAACTATGTACTGCTCATTCAGGACCACATAAACAACTTGCTATTATATGTAGATGTTTCTGCCACTTGGTATTACTCTGCTTCAACTACAACACAGGTTGTCACCACCCCCTGGCTTCTTAGAAAGGCCGAGAGTCCTTAGGAGAGATGGGAAACTGAATTAGCCATGATATTCTTTCATCTTTGCATCTCATCTTTGTTTTGAGCTATTATAATTGTATATAACACTGTCAGCAGATTTCCTCTGGGCTGAAGGGTTTTATACCTCCATCCAGAGTTGCCCCACTATCTGTGGCCTTCCACAGACTTTGGCAACAATCTTACTGGCTTTGACTCAGAGAGAAGACCCCACCTTTAGCCCTCTGATTGTCAGAGGCATCTATTTCCTTTTCCTGCATAAAGATAAGCAGTGGAGATTTTGTTGAATATGTGGGAGGTAATCTATTCTTTATAACTCAGAAAATTTCTGTCAGTGTTTGTATGAGCAATTGATCTCCTGCCTTGTAGATTTCATCTGGAATTGAACCAGGATCATGCACTTTGCCACACAAGAGGAGCCTAATGGAATTCAAAATGTTTAGAAAGTTTTGGTTAGAGAGGAAGTGACTTTAACTTGAGGTATACAGTCAATGACTTTAGCAATGATTGATGATGATCTGTTGAGAACAAAAGTGTTCAGCTCATCTTTTCAGGATTATAGCTAATTAATGTGGCTCTATCAGTGCTGAGTAATTGAGATGGACCAGAGGTCACTGGCCCATAAATAGATTCAGGGCATCATAATAATATTTTGGATTGTTATTAACCTAAAACTGAATGTTATGTGCCTCTTAAAGAGCCAAGAATCCTGTTTCTCTCTCAGATTTGCTTTGCACTTTATTTTTGATGGAGGTGAATGTTGAATTCACATGCTTGGGGTAAATGCCTCCTTAAGTCACTAATGGGTTTAAAACTTCATGGTTATCCTGAATATGGTTTAGTTTATCTGCCAAAATAGTTTACTGGAATATTGCTGTTGTATACTCTGCAACTTCCTGGAACCAAATGTGAGTTGGATGAATCAAGTGAACATCAAAGGGAAAGCACTTTCTGCACACATTGAGAAAGACTTCATAGAGCTAATCAGTCAACTTTTATTTTAAGAGACAAGAGACAAAAAAAAATCTCTACTCTGAAGGAAATGAGAATCTGAATGGGGTGACAACATGCAAACACATGCATATACAAAGTAAGGATTTATCCATATAGGATAAATAGAAATAATTACAAGAGGAAAAGCACTGGAATTAAAAGAAGCTAGGGAAGGATTCCTATCATGGAATAAGAAGGTAAAATAGCCATTGAAAGAATTCACTGAACCCCTCCTGAAAGAGCCCCCAAAATTAAAATTCCAAGGAGTATCATGGCTAAATTTCAGAACTATCAGACCAAAGAAAAAATATTACAAACAGCCAGAAAAAAAAAAAAAAAAAACCCCCAAAAAAATTCAAATACCAAGGAGCCACAATAAGGATTACCCAAGATTTAGCAATTTACAACTTAAGGGATAAAAGGGCCTGGAATATGATATTTTGAAAGGCAAAGGAACTTGGAGTGCAGCTAAGAATAAACTACCACCCCAAAATGAGCGTTTTCTTTTAGGGAAGAAGATGGACATTAAGTGAAATAGGTAAATTCCATTTATTTCTGGTAAAAAGACCAGAAATAAACAAAAAAATTGACTTCTAAATATAGGAGACACAAAAAGATAAAAATAATTCTTGAGAACTTGTTTTGTCATGGATATACATAGTGCGTGTATAATTTGATTTTACTGCTAAAAAAAAAAAAAAAAAAAAAAAAAAAAAAAAAAAAAAAAAAAAAAAAAAAAGAAATGAGAGGGGGAAAGAGGATTGTACCAGAAAAAGGGAAATGTGGAGGTAAAATGAGGGAAATTATATCTCATGAAGAAGCAAAAGAAACCTATTACATTTGAGGGGGAAAAGAGAGGGGATGAACATTGAGTGAATCTTATTCTCATTAGATTTGGCTCAAAGAGAAAATATTAAACATATTTGGTTTCACAGAGAAACCTCTCTGACCTTATAGAAAAGTGGGAAGGGAAAGGCAAAAAGGGAAGGGATAGGTCAAACAGAAAGGAAAATAGAGGAAAGATATAAGAAAGGAGGAGGGACTCTAAAGGTGGAGGGTTGCTTGAGACAAGGGTGGGGTGCTTATAAGTAAAATACTGGGGAGAAAGTAAAGGGGAAAATGAAAGAGAAAAGTATAATTTGGGGTTAATAAGATGGCAGAAAATACAGAATTAATAGACTTAACCATAAATGTGAATGGGATGAACTCTTTCATAAAGTAAAATCAGATAGCAGACTGGATTAAAAGCCAGAATCCTACAATATGCTGTTTAAAAGAAACACATTTAAAGCAAAGTGATTCATACAGAGTAAAGGTAAAAGGCTGGAGTAGAATCCATTATGCTTCAGGGGAAGTAAAAAAAAAAAAAGCAGGGGTAGCCATCCTTATCTCAGATCAAGCAAAAGCAAAAATTAATCTAATTAAAAGAGATAAGAAAGGAAACTGTATCTTATTAAAGGTTACCATAGATAATGAAGCCATATCAATACTAAACATATATGCATGAAGTGGTATAGCATGGAAATTCCTTAAAGAAAAAAGAACTGCAAAAAGAAATAGACAATAAAACTATAATATTGGGAGATTTCAAACTTGCTCTCTCAGAACTAGATAAATCAAACCACAAAATAAATAAGAAGTTAAAGAGGTAAATAGAATACTAGAAAAGTTAGGTATGATAGATCTTTGGAGAAAAATTGAATGGAGACAGAAAGTACACTTTCTTCTAGCAGTTCATGGAACCTATACAAAAATTGACTTTATATTAGGACACAAAGACATCAAAATCAAATGCAGAAAGGCAGAAATAGTAAATGATTTTTTTCAGGTCAGGATGCAATAAATATTACATTCAAAAAAGCCCAGGGGAAAATAGACCAAAAAGTAATTAGTAACTAAAATAATCTCATCTTAAAGAAGGAATGGGTGAAACAGCAAATCATACACACAATTAATAATTTCATCCAAGAGAATGACAATAATGGGACAACATACCAAAGTTGGCAGGATGCAGCCAAAGTGGTAATAAGAGGAAATTTTATATCTCTAGATGTTTTCTTGCATTAAAACAAAAAGATCAATGAATTGGGCTTGCAACAAAAAAGGTAGAAAAAGAAAAAATTAAAACCCCCAATCAGATACCAAACTTGAAATTCTAAAAATAAAAGGAGAGATTAATAAAATTGAAAAAAAAAACGTTTGAATTAATAAATAAAACTAAGAATTGGTTTTATGTGAAAACCAGCAAAATAGATAAATCTTTAGTAAATTTGATTAGAAAAAAAGGAAAATCAAATTGTTAGTCTCAAAAAATGAAAAGGGAAAACTTTTCACCAACGAAGAGGAAATTAGAGCAATAATTCAGAGTTACATTGCTCAACTTTATGCCAATAAATTTGATAACCTAAGTGAAATGAAGGTATACGTACAAAAATATAGATTGCCCAGATTAACAGAACAGGAAATAAATTACTAAAATAGTCCCATTTTAGAAAATGGAATAGAACAAACTATCAATCAACTCCTTAACAAAAATTCTCCAGAGTCAAATGGATTTATATATGAATGCTACCAAGCATTTAAAGAACAATAACTTTAATACTTTATGAACTATTTGAAAAAATAGGGAATGAAGGACTTCTATCAAATTCCTTTTATGATACATATATGGTACTGATACCTAAACCAGGTAGAACGAAAACAGAGAAAGAAAATTATAGAACAATCTCCCTAATGAATATTGATGCAAAAATCTTAAATAAACATTAGCTAAGAGATTACATAAAGTCAATCCCAAGATATTACACCATGACCAAGTATGATTTATACCAGGAATTCAGTGCTGATTCAATATCAGGAAAACTATTGGCACAAGTGTCCATACCAATAGCAAAATTTACAAAAATTATATGATTATCTTAATAGGTGCAGAAAAAGCATTTGATAAAATCCAACATCCATTTCTATTAAAAACACTAGAGAGTAAGTATAGGAATAAATGAACTGACTTAAAAAGTCAGTACTATCTATTTAAAAACATTAGCAAGCATCCTATGTAATGGGGATAAACTGGAACCATTCCCAATATGATTGGGGTGAAACAAGGTTGCCCACTATCACCATTACTATTCAATATTGTGTTAGAAATGCATGCTTTGACAATAAGAGAAGAAAAAGAGATTAAAGGAATTTGAGATTAAAGAGATGAAAGGAGTAGGTAATGATGAAACAAAATTATCAGTCTTTGTGGATGATATGATGGGTATACTTATTCTAGAGAGGGAACCCTAGAGAATCAACTAAAAAATTATTAGAAATGATCCACAACTTTAGCAAAGTTGCAAGATACAAAATAAATCCACATGAATCATCACCATTTTATAATTCAATTACAAAATCCAACAGCAAGAGAATCAAAGAGAAATTCCATTTAAAATAATCATCAATAATATAAAATATTTGGGAATCTTTTTTTAAAAATTTATTTTTTAATAGCCTTTTATTTACAGGTTATATGTATGGGTAACTTTACAGCACTGACAATTGCCAAACTTCTTGTTCCAATTTTTTCCCTTCCTTTCCCCACCCCCCCAAGATGGCAGGATGACCAGTAGATGTTAAATATATTAAAATATAAATTAGATACACAATAAATATACATGATCAAACCATTATTTTGCTGTACAAAAATAATCAGACTCTGAAATATTGTACAATTAGCCTGTGAAGGAAATCAAAAATGCAGATGGGCATAAATATAGGGATTGGGAATTCAATGTAATGGTTTTTAGTCATCTCCCAGAATTCTTTCACTGGGCGTAGCTGGTTCAGTCCATTACTGCTCCATTGGAACTGATTTGGTTCATCTCATTGCTGAGGATGGCCAGGTCCATCAGAATTAGTCATCATATAGTATTGGCCCTGCTCGTTTCACTCAGCATCAGTTTGTGTAAGTCTCTCCAGGCCTTTCTGAAATCATCCTGTTGGTCATTTCTTATAGAACAATAATATTCCATAATATTCATATACCACAATTTATTCAGCCATTCTCCAATTGATGGGCATCCACTCAGTTTCCAGTTTCTGGCCACTACAAAGAGGGCTGCCACCAACATTCGTGCATATACAGGTCCCTTTCCCTTCTTTATGATCTCTTTGGGATATAAGCATAGTAGTAACACTGCTGGATCAAAGGGTATGCACAGCTTAATAACTTTTTGAGCATAGTTCCAAATTGCTCTCCAGAATGATTGGATGGATTCAGTTCCACCAACAATGTATTAGTGTCCCTGTTTTCCCACATCCCAATCTAACAGGTGTGTAGTGGTATCTCAGAGTTGTCTTAATTTGCATTTCTCTGATTAATAATGACTTAGAGCATCTTTTCATGTGGCTAGAAATAGTTTCAATTTCTTCATCTGAGAATTGTCTGTTCATATCCTTTCACCATTTATCAATTGGAAAATGGCTTGATTTCTTATAAATTAGAGTCAATTCTCTATATATTTTGGAAATGATGCCTTTATCAGAACCTTTGACTGTAAAAATATTTTCCCAGTATATTGCTTCCCTTCTAATCTTGTTTGTGTTAGTTTTGTTTATACAAAAACTTTTCAGTTTGGTATAGTCAAAATTTTCTATTTTTTGATCAGTAATGATCTCTAGTTATTCTTTGATCATAAATTCCTTCCTCTTCCACGGGTCTGAGAATATATGGGAATCTATCTGCCAAGGGAAAATTAGGAACTATATGAGCAAAACTTCATAACATTTTCCACACAAAGTCAAATTTAAACAATTGGAAAAATATCAAGTGCTCTTGTACAGATCGAGTGAAGATAATAAAAATGACAATACTATCTAAACTGATATATTTATTTAGTGCCATACCAATCAAACTCTCAAGAAAATATTTTACTGACCTAGAACAAATAGAACAAATAACAAATAGAACAAATAAAGAACAAATAACAAATAAATAGAACAAATAACAAGAAAATTCATCTGGAAGAAGAAAAAGTCAGAAATTTCAAGCGAATTAATGAAAAAAATAATGCAAATGAAGGTGGCCTACCTGTACCAGATCTAAAATTACATTATAAAGCAGCGGTCATCAAAACCATTTGGTACTGGCTAAGAAATAGAATAGTTGATCAGTGGAACAGATTAGGTTCACAGGACAAAATAGTCAATGACTATAGTAATCTAATGTTTGACAAACCCATAGACCCCAGCTTTTGGGATAAGAAGAATTCACCATTTGACAAAAACTCCTGGAAAAATTGGAAACTAGTATGGCAGAAACTAGGCATTGCCTCACACATAACACGATATACCAAGATAAAGTCAAAATAGTTTCAAGATCTAGACATGAAGAATGAGATTGTAAATAAATGAGAAGAACACAGGATAGTTTATCTCTCAGATTTGTAGAGGAGGAATGAATTTGTGACCAAAGAAGAACTAGAGCTCATTATTGGTCAGAAAATAGATAATTTTGATGATATTAAGTTGAAAAGTTTTTGTACAAACAAAACTAATGCCAGCAAGTTTAGAAGGGAAGTAATAATCTGGGCAAACACTTTTACATTTAAAGGTTCTGAGAAAGGCCTCATTTCTAAAATATATAGAGAAGTGACTCAAATTTTTAAGGATTCAAGCCATTCTCCAATTGATAAATGGTTAAAAGATATGAACAGACAATTTTCAAATGAAGAAATTGAAGAATGAAATGAAATGAAAATGAAGAAATAATTCTAGTTATATGAAAAGGTGCTCCAAATCAATATTTATCAGAGAAATGCAAATTAAGACAACTCTGAGATACCACTACACACATGTCAGATTGGCTAAGATGACAGGAAGTGATATTGATGAATATTGGAGGGGTTGTAGGAAAACTGGGACACTGATATATTTTTGGGGAATTGTGAATTCATCCAATCATTTTTATGCTCAAAAAGTTATTAAACTAGTTATTAAACTGTACATAACTTTTGACCCAGCAGTGTTTCTGCTGGAGGGAATGTGGGAGAACTGGGACTCGGATGCATTGTTGGTGGGATTTTGAATGAATCCAACCATTCTGGAGAGCAATTTGGAACTGTACTCAGAAAGTTATCAAACTGTGCATACTCTTTGATCTAGAAGTGTTACTACTGGGCTTATATCCCAAAGAGATATTAAAGAAGGGAAAGGCACCTGTATGTGCAAAAATATTTGTGGCAGTGCTTTTTGTAGTGGCTAGAAACTGGGAAAATGAATGGATGCCCATCAATTGGAGATTGGCAGAGTAAATTATGGCATTTGAATGTTATGAAATTTTATTGTTCTATAAGAGATGACCAGCAGGATGAATACAGAGAGCTTTGGAGATACTTACATTAAGTGATGCTAAGTGAAGTGAGCAGAACCAGGAGATCATTATACACTTCAACAACAATACTATGTGAGGATCAATTCTGATGGAAGTGACTATCTTTGGTTATGAGAGGATCTAATTTAATTCCAATTTATCAATGATGAATAGAACCCAGCTACACCCAGAGAAAGAACACTGGGAAATGTGTGTGGACCCCAACATTGCATTTACACTCTTTGCTTGCATTTTTGTTTTTCTTCCCAGGTTATTTTTACCTTTCTAAATCCCATTTTTCTTGTGCAACAAGAGAACTATATAAATATTATATTTAAGATATACTTTAACATGTTTAATATGTATAAAACTGTCTGACATCTAGGGGAGGGTGTGGAGGGAAGGAAGGGAAAAGTTGGAACAGAAGTGCTTGCAAGGGTCAATGTTGAAAAATTATCCATGCATATGTTTTGTAAGTAAAAAGCTATAATAATAAAAAGCATATATAATAATAGGACTTTTTTTATAACTGTCTTTTTTCCCTTCCTTCTAAGATTTTTTTTTTTTTGGTTCTCTATTGTGTACATTTTACTTTTTTTTTTTCTCTCTTTGTTTTTCCACATTTCTCCAAACAGGTTGCAATTAAGCAAGGATATATTTATGTGTGTATGTATGTGCGTATGCACACTCACACATACCTGCACACACATATGCGTACACATATGCATATAAATATATACATTATATATACATCTAAAACAATATTAATATGGCTGACATATAATGTAGATTTCTCTTGATTGAATCTTTTTGAAATTTTACTTTGTCTAACATCAATGATTACTACCTATACTTTTTTCCCAATAAATTTTACTCCTGATTATTGTTATTTTGTTTGTGTATATTTCTTATTTCGTATCCCAACTAAATTTTATACTTTATTTCTACCTGTTAACTTGCCTTGCTATTACTTTGACTCCCTGCTTCCCCATACCCTGCCTCCCTTTTCCCTCCTCTCAATGGATTCCTTTCTTATTTTCTTCTTGCATACTTACCCTATCCCTTTTTCTCATTCCTATTAATCTACACCTCATCCCATTTCATTAATCTAAACACAATTCTGTACCCCACCTTATTTTATGCTACAATTTCCTTCCCTCTTTATCCATTTTTCCCATTAACACATTATCCCACTCCTATTGATCACACCCTTCTATACTGTACCTTATTCTATTCCCTATATATATATTTTGCTCTTTAACACATTCCCAATATAACTAGGTTTTTAGCACTACTTGCCTTCCTCCCTCATCTTACTCCTCTGTGTTGGTTCTTGCTATTGCCCTTCATTTTTACCTTTTATTATAAGGTTTTGCTTTTTAGAGTCATTTTATACTCAGTTCTTCCCCAATTTCTCTTTTGGACTACTTGATTATTAATATCAATATTAGACATATGATTTGTGCTTCCATGCATAAAACCTAAGCAATTTGTCCTTAAATTAATCTTTGATGTTGGCTCTCATATGTAAAATTTTATTGAGTATAGGTTTGTTTGGAATAAAATCCTGAAAGTTTGTTGAATATCTACTTTTCTCATTCTGTATTATGCCTAATTTTGTTGGATATAATATTTTTGGCTGCAGTCCTAATTCTTTATTATTATTATTATTTATTAGCTTTTTATTTACAAGATATATGCATGGGTAATTTTTCATCATTGATTGTTGCAAACTTACGTTCCAACTTTTCCCCTTCTTCCCCCCACCCCCTCCCCTAGAGGGCAGGTAGACCGATACATGTTAAATATGTTAAAGTATATGTTAAATACAATATATGTATACATAGCTATAAGATTGTTTTGCTGCACAAGAAAAATCGGATTTAGAAATAAGGTAAAAATAACCTGAGAAAGAAATCAAAAATGCAAGTGGACAAAAACAGAGGGAGTGGAAATGCTATGCTGTGGATCACACTCATTTCCCATAGTTCTTTAGCTGGGTGTAGCTGGTTCTTTTCATTATTGAACAAGTGGAACTGATTTTTGATTCATCTCATTGTTGAAGAGACCCATGTCTATCAGAATTGATCATCATATAGTATTGTTGAAGTATATAATGATCTCCTAGTCCTGCTCATTTCACTCAGCATCAGTTCATCTAAGTCTTTCCAGGCCTTTCTGAAATTATCCTGCTGGTCATTTCTTATAGAATAATAATATTCCATAACATTCATATACCACAACTTATTCAGCCATTTTCCAATTGATGGGTAACATTTCAATTTCCAGTTTCTAGTCACTACAAAAAGGGCTGCCACAAACATTTTTGCACATAAAAGCTCCCTTTCCTTCCTTTAAGATCTTTTTGGGTTATAGGCTCAGTAGTAACATTACTGGATCAAAGGGTATGTACAGTTTGATAACTTTTTAAGCATAGTTCCAAATTGCTCTCCAGAATGGTTGGGTGCATTCACAATTCCACCAACAATGTATCAGTGTTCCAGTTTTCCCATATTCCCTCCAACATTCAGCATTATCTTTTCCCTATCATCCTAGCAATCTGAGAGATGTGTAGTGGTATCTCAGAATTGCCTTAATTTGCATTTCTCTGATTAATAATGATTTGGAGAATCTTTTCATATGGCTAGAAAAAGTTTCAATTTCTTCATTTGAAAATTGTCTGTTAATATCCTTTGACCATTTATCAAGAGGAGAATGGCCTGATTTCTTATAAAGTAGAGTCAATTCTCTATATATTTTGGAAATGAAGCCTTTATCAGAATCTTTGACTGTAAAAATGTTTTCCCAATTTATTGCTTCCCTTCTAATATTGTCTGCATTAGTTTTGTTTGTAAAAAAGCTATTTAATTTGATAAAATCAAAATTTTCTATTTTGTGATCAATAATGATCTCTAGTTCTTCTTTGGTCACAAATTCCTTCCTTCTCCACAGATCTGAGAGGTAAACTAACTTATGTTCTTCTAATTCAATCTCATTCTTTATGTCTAGAGCATGAACCCATTTTGACCTTATCTTGGTATATGGTGTTAAGTGTGGATCAATGCCTTGTTTATGCCATACTAATTTCCAATTTTCCCAGATGTTTTTTGTCAAACAGTGAATTCTTATCCCCAAAGCTGGGGTCTTTGGATTTGTCAAACACTAGATTATTAAAGTTATTGACTACTTTGTCCTGTGAACCTAAGCTACTCCATTGATCAACTAGTCTATTTCTTAGCTAATACCAAATGGTTTTGGTAACTGGTGTTTTATAATATAGTTTTAGATCTGGTACAGCTAGGCCACCTTCCTTTGATTTTTTTTTTCATTAGTTCCCTTGAAAGTCTTGACCTTTTGTTCTTCCAGATGAATTTTGTTGTTATTTTTTCTAGGTCAATAAAATAGTTTTTTGGGAGTCTTATTGTTATAGCACTAAATAAAGAGATTAATTTAGGTAGTATTGTCATCTTTATTATATTTGCTCAACCTATCCAAGAGCACTTAATATTTTTCCAATTGGTTAGATCTGACTTTATTTGTGTTGAAAATGTTTTGTAGTTTTGCTCATATAGTTCCTGACTTTTCCTTAGTAGATAGATTCCCAAATACTTTATACTATACTATCAGGAGTTACTTTAAATGGAATTTCTCTTTGTACAATTAGAGAACTGTTGGATTTTATTAGTGATATATAATAATACTGATGATTTTTGTGGGTTTATTTTGTATCCTGCAACTTTGCTAAAGTTGCGGATTATTTCTAGTAGCTTTTTAGTAGAATTTCTGGATTTCTCTAAGTATACCATCACATCATCTGCAAAGAGTGATAATTTGGTTTCGTCATTACCTACGCTAATTCCTTTAATCTCTTTCTCGACTCTTATTGCCGAAGCTAGCATTTCTAATACAATATTGAATAGTAATGGTGAAAGTGGGCAACTTTGTTTTACTCTTGATCTTCTTGGGAATGGTTCCAGTTTATCCCCATTACATATGATGCTTACTGATGATTGTAAATATTTTAAATTTTAAATTTAAATAAATGCTACTGACTATTTTAAGGAAAAGCCCATTTATTCTTGTATTCTCAATTTTTTTTAAATAGAAATGGATGATGGATTTTATCAAATTCTTTTTCTGCATCTATTGAGATGATCATATGATTTTTGTTAATTTGGTTACTGATATAGTCGATTATGCTAATAGTTTTCCTAATATTGAACCAGCCCTGCATTCCTGGTATAAATCCTACTTGGTCATGGTGTATTATCCCGGAGATGATTTTCTGTAATCTCTTTGCTAATATTTTATTTAAGTTTTTTTGCAGCAATATGCATTAGGGAGATTAGTCTATAATTTTCTTTCTCTATTTTCAACCTACCTGGTTTAGGTATCATTACCATGTCTGTGTCATAAAAGGAATTTGGTAGGACTCTTTCATTCCCTATTTTTTCAAATAGTTTATATAACATTGGAGTTAATTGTTCTTTAAATTTGATAGAATTCACATGTAAATTCATCTGGTCCTGGTGATATTTTCTTAGGGAGTTAATTAATAGCTTGTTCTATTTCTTTTTCTAAAATGAGGCTATGTAGTCTATTTACTTCTTCCTCTGTTAATCTGGGCAAGCTATATTTTTGAAGGTATTCTTCCATTTCATTAAAATTATAAAATTTATCGGCATAAAGTTGGGCAAAGTAACTCCTAATTATTGCTCTAATTTCCTCTTCATTGGTGGAAAGTTCTCCGTTTTCATTTTTAAAACTAACAATTTGATTTTCCTCTTTCCTTTTTCAAATCAAATTTACCTAAGGTTTATCTGTTTTGTTGTTTTTTCATAAAACCAACTCTTAGTTTTATTTATTAATTCAATAATTTTTTAACTTTCAGTTTTATTAATCTCTCCTTTTAATTTTAGAATTTCAAGTTTAGTATTTGATTGGACTTTTTAAATTTGCTCTTTCTCTAGCTTTTTAGGTTGTAATTCCATTTCATTGATTTTTTCTTTATTTTATTCAAGTAAGTCTCTAGAGATATAAAAATTCTTATTACTGCTTTAGCTGTATACCACAAATTTTGGTATGATATCTCATTGTTTTCATTCTCTTGGGTGAAATTATTAATTGTGTCTATGATTTGCTGTTCCATCCATTCATTCTTTAGAATGAGATTGTTTAGTTTCCAATTACTTTTTGGTCTATTTTCCCCTAACTTTTTGTTTAATGTAATTTTCATTGCATCATCATCTGAAAAGGATGAATTTATTATTTCTGCCTTTCTGCTTTTAATTTTGAGATCTTTATGTCCTAATATATGGTCAATTTTTGTATAGGTTCCATGAACTGCTGAGAAGAAAGTATACTCCTTTCTGTCTCCATTCAATTTTCTCCAAAGATCTATCATACCTATCTTTTCTAATATTCTATTTTCCTCTTTAAGTTCTTTCTTATTTGTTTTGTGGTTTGATTTATCTAATTCTGAGAGAGTAAGTTTGAGATCTCCCACTATTATGGTTCTGCTGTCTTTTTTTCTTGCAACTCTTAACTTATTTTTAGGAATTTAGATGCTATACTATTTGGTGCTTATATGTTTATTATTGATATTGCTTTATTGTCTATGCTACCCTTTAGCAAGACATAGTTTACTTTCTTATCTCTTTTAATTAGATCAATTTTTGGTTTTGCTTGATCTGAGATCAAGATGGCTACCCCTGTTTTTTTTTTTTTTTTTAACTTCACCTGAAGCATAATAGATTCTGCTCTAGCGTTTTACTTTTACTCTGTATGTATCACCTTGCTTTAAAATCCTAATTCTTTTGATTTTTTTATATATAGTATTCTGGGTGCTGTGATCTTTTATTATTGTTGCTGAAAAATACTAGGCAATTCAATTTGTAGCTCCTGTATATTTGAATTGTGGGGTTTTTCTTGTTTCTTTGTTTTTTTGTCAGTTTTAAAACTTTCTTTTTGATCTGGAACAGTTTGAAATTTAGCAATGATATTTTTATGTTTTTTTGAAAGGATCTCTTTGAGGTGATGATCAGTGGATTTTTTTTTAATATTTTTACTTTTCCTTCTTGTTCTGTCACTTCAGGGCAATTTTCTTTAATTGTATCATATATTATTATATCAATTTTTTTATTAATTCAGATAGTTCAATTATTCTTATGCCTTCTCTTTTTCATCTGTTCTCCATATGTGTAGTTTTTCTTATGTTTTACAATCTCTTCATTTTTTTTCATTTATAGATTGTTTTATAATTTCTTGATCTTATAAATTTATTGGCTTCCTCTTGCCCGATTCTAATTTTTTAAAAAATTTACAGTTACACATAGTTACACATAGAAATAACTTGTTTGTTATACGTATATATTCATTTTTAACCATATTTTATTATGAAACATATTGGGAGAGAAAAATCAGAACAAAAGGCAAAAACTATGAGAGAAAAAAATAGAAGAAAAAGGAAAAAAAATGAGCATTGCATGTGTTGATTTACATTCAGTTTCCATAGTTCTCTGGATGCGGATATTGTTTTCCAGAGTTTATTGGAATTGCCTTGAATCACTGAACTGCTAAGAAGAACAAAATCTGTCCTAGTTGATCATGATACAATCTTGCTATTATTGTGTACAATCTGTTCCTGCTTCTGCTTGTTTCTCAACATCAGTTCATATAAATCTTTCCAGGCATCTGTAAAATCAGCTTGTTCATCATTTGCATACAACAATAACATTCCATTGCTTTCATATGCCATGTAACTTATTGACATGTTCCCCAACTGATGGGCATCTAATCATTTTCCAATTCTTTGCTACCATAAAAAGAGCTGCTACAAATATTTTTGCACATGTATGTCCTTTTCCTTCTTTTACGATTTCTTTGAGATACAGACCCTGTATTGGTCCTCCTGGATCAAAGGCTATGCATGGTTTTATAGGTTAATCTAACAGAGACTTAGAGATAGCCAACATGCAGATGAAACAATTGTCCCAAGATTATGAATGAGAGCTGAGTGTGTTTTCCTTTTTCCTTTTCTCTCTAATTCAAATGTGTGTTGGCATTTTTTTGGGCTCCCCTTTCTTTTCTGCTTGCAAACAAACAACAGCTAGCAATGATATTGGAACACACTTTCCCAGTAAATGCCCTAAAGGAACTGACCACCACAGGCAGCATCTCATTCTGGTCCAACTGACTTATTGTAGAATTCTGGCTTATACCTGCCTCTTTATTATTATTATTATTATTATTTGGCCAAAAGGGTAGGTATTCTTTCAGACCCTTTCCCTTTTTTTTTTTTTTTTTTTTTCCTTTTTTTTTTTTAATAGCTTTTTATTTACAGGATATATGCATGGGTAACTTTACAGCATTAACAATTGCCAAACCTCTTGTTCCAATTTTTCACCTCTTACCCCCACCCCTCCCTAGATGGCAGGATGACCAGTAGATGTTAAATATATTAAAATATAAATTAGATACACAATAAGTATACATGACCAAAACGTTATTTTGCTGTACAAAAGAATCAGACTCTGAAATATTGTACAATTAGCTTGTGAAGGAAATCAAAAATGCAGGTGTGCATAAATATAGGGATTGGGAATTCAATGTAATGGTTTTTAGTCATCTCCCAGAGTTCTTTTTCTGGGCATAGCTGGTTCAGTTCATTACTGCTCCGTTGGAAATGATTTAGTTGATCTCGTTGCTGAGGATGGCCTGGTCCATCAGAACTGGTCATCATATAGTATTGTTGTTGAAGTATATAATGATCTCCTGGTCCTGCTCATTTCACTCAGCATCAGTTCATGTAAGTCTCTCCAGGCCTTTCTGAAATTATCCTGTTGGTCATTTCTTACAGAACAGTAATATTCCATAATATTCATATACCATAATTTATTCAGCCATTCTCCAACTGATGGACATCCATTCAGTTTCAGTTTTAGCCACTACAAAAGGCTGCCACAAACATTCGTGCACATACAGGTCCCTTTCCTTCTTTATAATCTCTTTGGGATATAATCCCAGTAGTAACACTGCTGGATCAAAGGGTATGCACAGTTTAATAACTTTTTGAGCATAGTTCCAAACTACTCTCCAAAATGGTTGGATTCGTTCACAACTCCACCAACAATGCATCAATGTCCCAGTTTTCCCACATCCCCTCCAACAATCATCATTATTTTTTCCTGTCATCTTAGCCAATCTCACAGGTGTGTAGTGTGGTATCTTAGAGTTGTCTTAATTTGCATTTCTCTGATTAATAATGACTTGCAGCATCTTTTCATATGACTAGAAATAGTTTCAATTTCTTCATCTGAGAATTGTCTGTTCATATCCTTGACCATTTTTCAATTGGAGAATGGCTTGATTTTTTATAAATTAGAGTTAATTCTCTATATATTTTGGAAATGAGGCCTTTATCAGAACCTTTGACTGTAAAAATATTTTCCCAGTTTATTGCTTCCCTTCTAATCTTGTTTGTGTTAGGTTTGTTTGTACAAAAACTTTTCAGTTTGGTATAATCAAAATTTTCTATTTTTTGATCAGTAATGATCTCTAGTTCTGCTTTGGTCATAAAGACCTTCCCCTTCCACAGGTCTGAGAGGTAAACTATCCTGTGTTCCTCTAATTTATTAATAATTTCATTCTTTATGCCTAGGTCATGAACCCATTTTGACCTTATCTTGGTGTACGGCGTTAAGCATGGATCAATGCCTAGTTTCTGCCATATTAGTTTCCAATTTTCCCAGCAATTTTTATCAAACATTAAGTTCTTATCCCAAAAGCTAGGATCTTTGGGTTTGTCAAAGACTAGGTTGCTATATTTGTTGACTGTTTTATCCCTTGAACCTAATCTATTCCACTGATCAACTAATCTATTCCTTAGCCAATAACAAATAGTTTTGGTAACTGCTGCTCTATAATATAATTTTAGATCTGGTACAGCTAAGCCACCTTTATTTGATTTTTTTCATTAATTCCTGAAATTCTTGACCTTTTGTTTTCCATATGAACTTTGTTGTTATTTTTTCTAGGTCATTAAAATAGTTTTTTTGGGACTCTGACTGGTATAGCGCTAAATAAATAGATTAGTTTAGGTAATATTGTCATCTTTATTATATTTGCTCGCCCTATCCAAGAGCATTTAATATTTTTCCAATTGGTTAGATCAGACTTAATTTGTGTGAAAAGTGGTCTGTAATTTTGCTCATAAAGTTTCTGATTTTCCCTTGGCAGATAGATTCCTAAATATTTTATATTATCAGTAGTTACTTTAAATGGAATTTCTCTTTGTAACACTGACTGTTGGATTTTGTTAGTGATATATAAGAATGCTGATGACTTATGTGGGTTTATTTTATAACCAGCAACTTTGCTAAAGTTGTGGATTATTTCTAATAACTTTTTAGCAGAATCTCTGGGGTTCTCTAAGTATACCATCATGTCATCGGCAAAGAGTGATAATTTGGTTTCCTCATTGCCTATTCTTATTCCTTTAATCTCTTTCTCAGCTCTTATTGCTAAACTAGCGTTTCTAATACAATATTAAATAGTAACGGTGATAGTGGGCAACCTTGTTTCACTCAGATCTTATTGGGAATGGTTGCAGTTTGTCTCCATTACATATGATGCTTACTGATGGTTTTAAATAGATGCTGCTATTATTTTAGGAAAGTCCATTTATTCCTATACTCTCAAGTGTTTTTAATAGGAATGGATGTTGGATTTTATCAAATGCTTTTTCTGCATCTATTGAGATGATCATATGGTTTTTGTTAATTTGGTTATTAACATGGCCAATTATATTGATAGTTTTCCTAATATTCAACCAGCCCTGCATTCCTGGTATAAATCCTACTTGATCATTATCTTGGAGATGATTTTCTGTAGTCTTTTTGCTAATATCTTATTTAAGATTTTAGCATCAATATTCATTAGGGAGATTGGTCTATAATTTTCTTTCTCTGTTTTCAGCCTACCTGGTTTAGGTATCAGTACCATGTCTGTGTCATAGAAGGAATTTGGTAGGACTCCTTCATTCCCTATTTTATCAAATAATTTATGTAGCATTGGGGCCAATTGTTCTTTAAATGTTTGGTAAAATTCACATGTAAATCCATCTTGTCCTGGGGATTTTTTCTTAGGGAGTTGTTTAATTGACTGTTCTATTTCTTTTTCTGAAATGGGACTATTCAAGCAATTTACTTCCTCCTCTGTTAGTCTGGGAAGTCTATATTTTTGGAGGTAGTCATCCATTTCACTTAGGTTATCAAATTTATTGGCATAAAGTTGAGCAAAATAACTCCTTATTATTTCTCTAATTTCCTCTTCATTGGTGGAAAGTTCTCCCTTTTCATTTTTAAGACTACTAATTTCATTTTCCTCTCTCCTTTTTCTAATCAGATTTACCAAAGGCTTATCTATTTTATTGGCTTTTTCATAGAACCAACTCTTAGTTTTATTAATTAGTTCAATAGTTTTTTACTTTCAATATTTTTAATTTCTCCTTTTAATTTTAGAATTTCCAATTTAGTATTTGATTGGGGTTTTTAATTTGGTCTTTTTTTAGTTTTTTTAGTTGCAAGCCCAATTCATTAATCTTTTCTTTCTCTGTTTTATTCAAGTAAGCCTCTAAGGATATAAAATTCCCTCTTATTACCGCTTTGACTGCATCCCACAAATTTTAGTATGATGTCTCATCATTGTCATTATCTTGAGTGAAATTATTAATTGTATCTATAATTTGCTGCTTCACCCAATCATTCTTTAAGATGAGATTGTTTAGTTTCAATTACTTTTTGGTCTATTTCCCCTAACTTTATGTTGAATGTAGTTTTTATTGCATCATGATCTGAAAGAAAGCATTTACTATTTCTGCTTTCTTGCATTTAATTTTGAGGTCTTTATGTCCTAATATATGGTCAATTTTTGAATAGGTTCCATGAACTGCTGAGAAGAAAGTATATTCCTTTCTATCTCCATTCAATTTTCTCCAAAGATTCAACATACCTAATTTTTCTAATATTCTATTTACTTCTTTAATTTCTTTCTTATTTGTTTTGTGGTTTGATTTGTCTAATTCTGAGAGTGCAAGGTTGAGATCTCCTACTATTACAGTTTTGTTGTCTATTCTTCTTGCAACTCTCTTAACTTCTCCTTTAGGAAGTTGGATGCCATACCACTTGGTGCATATATGTTTAATACTGATATTGCTTCGTTGTTTATGCTACCCTTTAGCAGGATGTAGTTTCCTTCCTTATTTCTTTTAATTAGATCAATTTTTACTTTTGCTTGATCTGAGATAAGGATGGCTACCCTGCTTTTTGACTTCTCCTGAAGCATAATAGATTTTGCTCCAGCCTTTTACCTTTACTCTATATGTATCTCCTGCTTTAAATGTGTTTCTTGTAAACAACATATTGTAGGGTTCTGACTTTGATCCAGTCTGCTATCTGCCTCCTCTTTATGGGGGAGTTCATCCATTCACATTTACGGTTAGAATTACTAAATCTGTATTTCCTGCCATCCTAATAACCCCAGATTATGCTTTACTTATTCTTCCTCCCCAACCCTCTTTTCCCCTTTTAAACTTATGTACCCCTCTTGTATCACGATGCTTACCCTCTTTATAATCCCTCCCTCCCCTTTGAGTCTTTCCCCTTCCTTCCCTTATTACTCTTTTTCTTTTCCTTTTCCTCTCCTCCGTTTTTAATGAGGGAGAGAGAATTTTCTCTAAAACAAATGTCAATTATTTTTCTTTTGAGCCAACTCTGATGAGAGTAAGATTCACACAATGTTCCTCCCCCTCTCTAAATTCCCTCAGATATGATAAGTTTCCTTTGCCTCTTCGTGGGATGTGGTTTCCCTCTTTTTATCCCTCCTTCCCACCTTATTCTGCCATCATCCCTTTTCCATATCTACTTCCCTTTTTTATGTTATATCAGTACAATAAAATTATACATGTATTCTTTTTGTATATCCACAACAGAAATACAATTCTCAAGAGTTATTTTTACCTTTTCTGCATCTCTTGAGTTCTATGGTTGGAGATCAAAATTTTTGTTTAGTTCTGGTTTTTCTTCAGAAACAAATGGAATTCATTTGTTTCATGAAATGTCCATCTTCTTCCCTGGAAGAAAATGCTCAGCTTAGCTGGGTAGTTTATTCTTGGCTGCATCCCAAGTTCTTGTGCCTTTTGGAATATTATATTCCAGGCCCTTCTTTCCTTTAATGTAGAGGCAGCCAGATCTTGGGTGATCCTTATTCTTGCACCTCGGTATTTAAATGTTTTTTTTTTGGCTGCTTGTAAAATTTTTTTCCTTAATCTGATAGTTCTGAAATTTGGCCACAATATTCCTTGGGGTTTTTATTTTAGGGTTTCTTTCAGAAGGTGTTCGATGAATTCTTTCAATGCCTATTTTACCTTCTGATTCTATTACATCTGGGCAGTTCTCTTTGATGATTTCTTGTAAAATAGTATCTAGGCTCTTTTTTCATCATAGTTTTCAGAAAGTCCAATAATCCTCAGATTATCTCTCCTAGATCTATTTTCCAAGTCTGTCGTTTTTGCAAGTAGATAATTCATGGTTTTTCCAGTTTGTCATTTTTTGTTTTTGCTTGACTGATTCTTGCTGTCTCAATGAATCATTAGTTTCAATTTTTTCAGTTCTAATTTTTAAAGAATTATTTTCTTCATTAGCTTTTTTTACTTCTTTCTGTATATGTCCAATTGAGTTTTTGAATGTATTGTTTTGATCTGTGGAATTTTTTCCATTTCACTAATTTTTTTTAGTGAATTATTTTCTTTTTCAATTCACAGATCCTACTTTCTTTGAGAGTTATTTGTCTTTTCCAATTCACAGATCCTACTTTCTTGAGAGTTCTTTGTCTTTTCCAATTCCACAAATCCTACTTTCTAGTGAATTCTTTATTTTTCCAATTCACAATTCTTACTTTCCTGAGATTTTTTTTTTATTTTTCCAATTCACCAATTTTGTTTCCCTGCACTTCCTGGGAATTTTTAACTTTTCCAATTCGTATTTCAGGAAGTTGTTGCTCTCTTTGAAGCTTCTCTTTCCTTTCCCCATTTATCTTCTAATCTCTTTTGAGACTTTTAATGGTCTCTTCTATGAGAGCATCATGTAAAGGAGGACAGTCTGATGCATTTTTGCTGATTGAGGTCTCTTCAGGTTTGCTGACCTGCTCTTTTTCTGCATAGAAGCTTTTGATTGTTCTTTTCATCTTTTTATTCATGTTTTAAAGCCTTTAGGGTATGTCTCCAGGCAAGGGGTTACAGCTTCCTCTGCAGAGCAGGGAGAGATGTAAACCGATTTCCTGCTCCGAGGTTTGGGAGTGCTCTGGTGAGAGTCTTCCTTCCCCAACAGGAAGTGGATTCAGCACTGGCCGAGCTATCAAAGTGCCCAGTTGGGCTGTGTGGGTTAGCGGTGCCCTCGGCTAGAGACTAAGGGTGAAAGTGTCACTGCCCCAGGCCGGAGCCTCTTGTGGGACTGTGAGTATTAGCAGCTGACCACAGACCGCAGACTGCTGCAAACTCTGCCCAGCGTCTCTGCCTGATGCAAATCAGCCCTGGAAAAGCTCTATGGCCCCAAGCTAAGCTCCCCACTGCGCAGATTGGAGGCTAACCCGGGCTGTGTCCTCCTGCTGTGCAGGATCACAACTGCCCCAAGGAAAAGTCCTGTACTGCGGGTTGGGGCTGCGAGCTTATGCTGAGATCTGTGCTTTCACTTTCGGTTTGAGGCTCTCCTGGGAACCTAATTTCTCTCCCAGTCTGCGCTGATCTCCCCCCTGGCCCCGGAACCAACCTTTTTTTAGAGGACTGCAGATTTTCTTCGTCGGGTGAGTTGTTCTACTTCTTATCTTTACGAATTGTAGCAGTCAAGACTATTTTTGAGGCTCGATATAATATTGATAAAGAGGGTAAGAGAAGAGCTTAGAAAGTCACGTGTGCCTTTTCCGCCATCTTGGCTCCGCCCCTCCAGACCCTTTCCCTTTGACCAAAAGGAAAATATCAAGATATTAGGAGATACCCTGTTTCCCAGAACCAAGGTCCAATGACCAAGCTGTACCCGAAATTTGGCTACACATTATAACAATTCTTTGTCCTCACCCTCTGGATGATCTTGCTTTCTGGCAAAATCACATAATTATTGTATCCCTTGATCAGCACTACATGTTCTCTGAGCTTGGACAAGCACCAGGCAAGCTCAGACAAGTATCCATGTTCTGGTTAGGAAGGCTTGCTATGAATCAAATTTATAACATTTTTGCTGTTATCCCCAAATGCCTGGGCTGCTGCTCAATGTGTAGCCATTGATATAAGTATTGAGGTTTACTTTCACTAAAGCAAGTCCCCCAAGTAAGGGGGAGACCCCAGCATGTGTCATTGTTTGAAAGCTGTTTCCTTCACTTTGAAATTAAACTTCTGTTTGTTTCCTGCCTCTTGTCTCTACCCTACTCTATTTTTCTCTGGCCATCTATAAGTTAGAAGCCAGTTTGGTCCAGTTGATACTTTTTGTCTATCCAAGAATGTCTATAGAAATCTACAACTTACTAACATATAAATATAGATTGATCACTTCCTGTTTTAAAATGAAAATTTTCTACACTTGCTTCTTTGCTTAACTTGAAGTAGAATTTTTGGGGAATGGAAATTACAAGGATTTGTGGGAAGTGAATGTTTGTACTCTTCATGCTTAGCATCAGAAATATTTTATGGAGTAGGCTCGGAGGAATGATTTGAATGAGAATGGGATAGGACACTTGGTAAAAATGAGAAGATTTTCTAGTTACATGGAATTTTAAAATTCCAACATCAGAGAGAAGATTCATTTGCTTGAGAATAATCTCTTTCAAGTCAGTCTTTTTTCAGCAATTACTCCAATGATGTGGAAATGAGGAATGTCCTATAATGGCTTGTAATCTGGTCTGAAAAGATGGCAATTCTTTATGAGTAGATGTAATGGGCTGAGACTTGAGTTGATGCACTGAGGTCCCAAGGATGTGAGGCTAAATAGTAATTGGACTATACTCTATTAATATACATGCTTAGATAAAGAATGGCCCCCACCCACTCTCTGTGCAAGTCCTGATGTGTTGTATAGGAAATGACGATTTTGGTGGGTGGAGGCAGAGAGACAGGAAGAGAGGCTGGGGGAGATTGGGCCTGGGTTCTATGCTGGTAGCTGCTGGTCGTGTGGCTTCTGGTCTAGCTAGCTTCTTGACTCAGCTGCACACATTGCTATTGCCCATTCTCTTCCACCTCCGATCTTTCTTCACTGAGAATAAAGATTGACGATTTCCCCCTAACCTGAATTCCTGACTCCGGCTGATTTTAAAATACGTGGTCATCACAAGTAAAAATGTTTCCTATTATTTTGCCGTTAGAGATCCAGAAATTGCCAAATGACAAATACAATTATGTAATAACTAGTAAATGCCATGCTACACCATAAACACAGATTTATGATATCTTCCATCTAAAATAGAAATTAATTTAATCCAGAGAAAATGAATAAGGAAAATAGCTACTGTTTTAAACAGTTCATTTGTAATTTTTCCAAAAAGAAAAAAAAAAAACTAGCTACAAATCATTTTTGGGTGATTTAGCATGTTTTCACAGTCTTGTCAGGATCAAATTAATTTTTGGAATCTTTAGAACATAATATTTTCCATGGGGTTAGCCCTAAATAAACAAATAATAAGACTGATAGTGTTTTTTAAAGTAATATGACAATAGACTCATGAATTGTATTGTGAAAATGCTAGACTATTTTAAATGACCCTTTGTAAAATGTTTTCTATTTCAAGAGAATGCAAAGA
Source organism: Sarcophilus harrisii (assembly GCF_902635505.1). Lineage (NCBI taxonomy): Eukaryota > Metazoa > Chordata > Mammalia > Dasyuromorphia > Dasyuridae > Sarcophilus > Sarcophilus harrisii. Next base: position 235,127,265 of record NC_045429.1, on the reverse strand, counting down.
AAGCATTTTCTATGTACCACAAGATGCCTTGGACACATAATAAAAGCTCAATGTGTTTCTCTTAAACTATTATTTTCTTGCCATATATTCATTATCTACTTTAGCAAAAATCAACATTGGAATATTAAGAAATCTATTAGGTAGATATCAGTTAATATATTACCAGGGCAACTAGTTCCAGTTTAATCTATGAGCACATAGTTTAGAAGAGTAGATTTTAATCCCTGCATTGGATTTTCTGAATTTACAGGGAGGGAAGATGAATGAAGAGGAAGAAGCAGGGAAGAAGAAAAACATAAAATATCTATTTTGGCACAGAGGATGAGCCTGAATATATCATGAAACCAAGAAAATGTCTAATTCTACTTGGTAATGCTTATTCCCAAAGATTCCTGCTTCCTTTCTTTCTCCTTCCCATATCTAATATGAACCCAGCTCTTTTCTTTTTAACTTCACACCACGTACAGAATTTTCTAATTTTTTTTAATCCTATTCTCCTTTTCTCTCTCAGTTCCCAGAGAACATTGATGCATGCCTACTAGAGGTATTGTTAGGTGAAAGAATATGCAGGATTTTATAGCCCTTTGAGCATATATCATATCTTTTGGTCATTTATCATTGGGCTATGGTTCTTATTTTTTTAATAAATTTGACTCAGTCCCCTCTGTGTTTGAGAAATGCGTCCTTATCAGAGAAACTTGCTTCAAAAGTATTTTTATAATTACTCTTTCTAACTAATTTATTCTACTCTCTTTCTCCTTTCACCTTGTTCCTCCTCAAAAATGTTTTGCTATTGATCATTCCCTCCTCCAATATGCCCTGTCTTCTGTCACCCTCCCTCCTTCAGTTTGTAAAGGGACTTTTGAGATGAGGCCTCTGGAAGCTGCCACAGCTACTACTGCCCATGCCTTTTGCAGGATTCCCAAAGTCCTCTTACCCTATGGATAAATATTTCCTGCCAAACTTTGGTGGCTCTGGACTAAGACTCTAGAAACTACCAGTGCTGTTGCTAATTCAAAGATCCCATTCCTTTCCCAAAGCAGGCCCATTCCTGCTTTTCTAGTATTAGTGCTGGGCCATGGCTGCAGCAATGCCAGTACTATTAGCAGTGATCCTTTCTGCTGAAAGTTATCTTGGATGTCTCTGGGTTGATATGTCTGGAATCCCCTATCCAGTTCCTGTTTTGCTGTTGTCAGAGCTGGGGCTGGGGTTGGGACTTGAGCTATGGTGGCATGTCTGCACTGACACCTTTCCGGCTGACTTTTTTTTTTTTTTTTTTTCTGAGGCATTTGGGGTTATGTGATTTGCCCAGGGTCCCATAGCTAGGAAGTGTTAAGTGTCAGATCAAATTTGAACTCAGATCCTCCTGACTTCAGGGCTGATGTTCTATCCACTATACCAACTAGCTTCTGCTCCTGCTGATCTTTTAACTTGTATTCAACTGGAAAATTGCGCTACTCCATTTTTTTGTGTGTGTTCTGATGCTTTAAAATTAGTTTAGAATCATTATTTAAGAAATTTGAAGTAATTTAGGGAAGGGCATGATGAGCTCCTGCCTTTACTCCACCATTCCTGGTATTTTTTTTGACAAAGATATGGGGATATCTTGCCCTTTCCTTCCCTTAGCTCATTCTCCAAATGGTGAAATTGAGGCAAACTTGGTTAAGTGTCCAGGATCACACAGCTAAAAATTGTCTCACATCTCACTTAAACTCATAAAGATGAATTTTCTGAATTCCAACCCCACTATTCTATCCACTGCAAAATATACCATCCCTATTTCTGAAAGCATAAAACACTATAAAAAAGTGGTTATTACTGCTACTTTAGAATTGCTTCTCAGATTATGGTTGTTAGATATAATCACATGTAGAAAAATAAGCTGTCCTAGCCTTTGACTAGTCCTTAATGAACTCCAAAAGAAAAATCCAAAGAGTCAGATGGGTTCATAAATGAATTCTGCAAACATTTAAAGAACAATTAATTCCAATACTACACAAACTGCTTGAAAACTTAGGTGAGGAAGGAGTCCTTCCAAATTTTTTATGACATAATTATGGCACTGATATTTAAATAAGGAAGAGTTAAACAGAAAAATAAAATAAATTATGGACTCATTTACCTAATGAATATTGATGCAAAAATTTGAATAAAATAATAGCAAAGCATTACATTACATTACATTACAGCAATATATCACAAAGATTATGCACTATGGGCAGTTGAGATTTATGCCAGGAATACAAGGTTAGTTCAATATAGGAAAACTATATAATTGATCATATCAATAACCAAAACCAAATGGAATCATATGATTATATAAATAAATCCTGAAAAATATTTTGATAAAATACAGCATCCATCTCTATTAAAAATAAACACCAGTGCATTGGACTAATGTCTCTTTTTAGCAGGGCCTCATGACCAGGATGTGGTTTCTATAAGTGCTTGTCCAAGCTATCTAAAATCATTAGCAAGCATTATATGTAATGTAGATAAACTAGGATGCCCATTATCACCATTATTTCTCAATTTTGTACTAGAAATGTTAACAATAACAATAAGAAAAGAAAAAGAAAACCAAGGAATTAGAATAGGCAATGAGGAAATGATATATGCATAGGGAACTCTAGATTATCAAAGAAAAAATAATTTGAAAAAATTAATTTTAGCAAAGTTATAGGATAGAGGTTAAACTCACAGAAATCATCAACATTTTTCTATAGGAAAAAAAAAAAACCTAGGTTGGTCCGATAGGACCAAGGGCAAGAAAGAGAAATCCCATTTAATATAATTGTAAATAAAAAATACCTGGAAATCTACCTGACAAGATAAATCCAGCAACTATATAAACAAAATTACATAACACTTTTCACACAAATAAGGTCAAAACTAAACAATTGGAAAAATATCACAAGTATATATCTAGACACACACACATATACACATTTACACACATTTACACCCCCATATACATATATATTTAGACATATCTACATATATGTGAATATATATATGTTATAGGTATGTACATGTAAGTATGTATAGAGTATATGTATGCACATATATATTTATGAATATATCTAAATAGATATAGATGTGTCAAGACAAAGAATCAAGGAACTAGTATGTAAGGGCAGCAACATGGCAAATTTTTCTATTTATAAAAAGTCTCTTTTTAGCAGGGTCTCATGACCAGGATGTGGTTCCTGTAGGTGCTTGTCCAAGCTCAGAGACCACCTGGGATTGATTTCAAGATTTCACTGCAGCAGAACTCATCCAGAGAATGTGTGTGTGTGTGTGTGTGTGTGTGTGTGTTTATGCCAAGTTCAGGACATAGCTTGCTTGTTGGACTTTAGGCTGGAAAACTAAATATCTCCTAATAGTAAAAAAAAAAAAAAAATAAGAGAAATGGTCTTGTTGGGGGTTCTGACATGCCTAAAAGAACTCCTCTCACTCTGGAAAAGAAAGAAGCTTTAGTGAATCTTTCAATAGATCTAAGAGGTGTGGCAATACAGAAAAACACTACTGCCTGTTCTTAGTAGGGCATTGATGAGGGTTGAGGGATATCAGAGACAAGGAGATGGTGTCACACCATGAAGGAAAGAGAGAGAAAGAAAAGCTTAGAAGCACGTAATTGTTGGGACACAAAATTAGTGAGCCAGCAAAGTAGTAGAGGGCCAAATAGAAGAAAGCAAAAGAAAAAGCATTGGCTTCTGTACTTGTTAGCAGAAGGGCTTGATAGGAGTCTCTCCATTGGGGTTCAAGGGAATGTTTCCAAAGATGACATTTCTGGTATATTCAGCTCACTGAGGGAGGACTCTGAAGATAAAGGCTATTTTAGAGACTTTATACTATTATAAAAAAGTGACCTTAGTCTGGGTGGAGCCTTTCCAATGGTATAATGGCATGGGACACCTTGTGATAATCTCATAAGGAGAAGGAGAGAATTTCACAAATGGATGAAACCTAAGAGTTAATAGGGCAAGAGGAGAGAACTTAACCTAAGAGAGGTGAAAATCTCCATCAGTTTTCCCCACTGCATTTTAAGTAGTCCATTTATTCTTTCTATAAGATCACAAGATTGGGGATGATTAGGACAGTGCACATGCTAAACAATGGGCCATGACTTCAATTGTAAAAAGAATACAGATTCAGTAAAGTGAGTATCATAGTTAATGTGGTGTTTTGAAGGATTCCCCAAGTTAGGATTTTTTTTCAAGAATTGCCTTGTAATAGAAGCTACCATGGCTTGTCTAAATTTCCACCCATTGGGAGAATGTACATACAAAGATACTTCTAACCATTAGCAAGAGTGAGTGGGTAAAATTCATCTGCCGTACTTTGAAAGGTCCTTTGAGGGAGGAAAATGGTCAGCTGGCTAGAGGCTTCAAATGCTAGGAGAAGTTATACTATGGGCAGATGATATAAGTGGTACTGGCTGTCTTAGTAGCTCTTATAAACTGCCCTCATAACTATTTGCTTGCAAGCATTATTTATTTCTCTGAAGCCAGTGGGAGAGTAGGTGCAATGGTTCAGAGAATCAGGAAGAACTGAACGTCCATTTGGTTCATGCCAAAATCCACTCCTGAATTCCTTGGTGTATCCCTCCCCTTTCAGCCTGGTGATAGCAGGTTTTGGTGTAGTTTCTTATGCTAAGATGATCTCTTCTGGTGTAAGAACTAACAAGGAAGATTGTCTAGTCATGAGATTGAAAACAAAGTTGATGGAAATCAGGGCCTTGAGGTTGCTGCCTTTTTAATTCTTAATTTTTTTTAACACATTGCTTTATGAATCATGTTGGGAGAGAAAAATCACAGCATAAGGCAAAAATCATGGGAAAGATAAAAAAACAGAAAAAAGAAATGAACCTACCATGTGCAGCTATTTAGAGATATAAATTTCCCCTAAGAAAATCTAATTTTATTTTTGTTTTATCTGTGATCAGAATTGTTACCCCTGCTTTTTTTATTTCAGCTGAAGCATAACAAATTCTGTTCTAGCCTTTTACCAACATCCTGTGTGTGTCTCTCTGTGTCAAATGTGTTTTTTATAACAACAACATATTGTAGGATTATTTTTAATACATTCTGCTATTCTCTTCCTTTTTACAATAGAATTCATCCCATTCACATTCACAGTTATGACTATTAGTTCTGTATTTTCCTCCATACTATTTTCTCCCCTGTATATACTTTTGTTCTCTTTCTACCCAGTATTTAGTCCTATATATTTTTTGAACCCCTCCTACTACCTTGTTTACTATTCTCCTTCCCCGTTTTGTTTTTTTTTAACCCATCTTAACAACTACATTATCTCTTATCATCCCTCCTCCTTCTCTTAGTAGTTTTTTTTTAACCCAACTCTACCTTGTTTTCTATTAACCAATCCCCCTTTTCCCATTTTGTTACTGCCCTCCCTTCTATCCTATCCCTCCCTTTTCTTTTCCTCTCTCTACTCTTACTTCTTTTTTTAAAATAACTTTTACTGACAGAACATATGCCTGGGTAATTTTTTACAACATTATCCCTTGCACTCACTTCTATTCTAACTTTTCCCTTCCCTCCCTCCACCCTCTCCCCTAGATGGCAGGCAGTCTTACACATGTTAAATATGTTATCCTAGATACAATATATGTGTGCAGAACCTAACAGTTGTCTTGATGCACAGGAAGAATTGGATTCAGAAGGTAAAAATAATCTGGGAAGAAAAACAAAGATGCAAAGAGTTTGCGCTTATTTCTCAGTGTTCCTTCCCTGAATGTAGCTGCCATCACTGATCAATTGGAACTGAGTTAGATCTTCTCTTTGTCAAAGACATCCACTTTCATCAGAATGCATCCTCATGCAGTATTATTGTTGAAGTATATAATGATCTCCTGGTTCTGCTCATTTCACTTAGCATCAGTTCATATGAGTCTCTCCAAGCCTCTCTATATTCATCCTGCTGGTCATTTCTTACAGAACAATAATATTCCATAACATTCATATACCACAATTTACCCAACCATTCTTCAATTGATGGACATCCATTCATTTTCCAGTTTCTAGCCACTACAAACAGGGCTGCCACAAACATTTTGGCACATGCAGGTCCCTTTGCCTTCTTCAGAATCTCTTTGGGGTATAAGCCCAGTAGTAGCACTTCTGGATAAAAGGGTATGTATAATTTGATAACTTTTTGGACATAATTCCAGATTGCTCTCCAGAGTGGTTGGATTTGTTCACAACTCCACCAAGAATGCATCAGTGTCCCAGTTTTCCTGCATCCTCTCCAACATTCATCACTGTTTTTTCCTGTCATCTTAGCCAATCTGACAGGTGTGTAGTGGTATCTCAGAATTTTCTTAATTTGCATTTCTCTGATCAATAGTAATTTGGAACCCTCTTTCATCTGAGTGGAAATAGTTTCAATTTCATCATCTGAAAATTGTCTGTTCATATCCTTTGACCATTTATCAACTGGAGAATGGCTTATTTCTTATAAATTAAAGTCAATTCTCTACATATTTTGGAAATGAGACCTTTATCAGAACTTTTAACTGTAACGATGTTTTCCCAGTTTGTTGCTTCCCTTCTCATCTTGTTTGCATTAGTTTTGTTTGTACAAAGACTTTTTAATTTGATGAAATCAAAATTTTCTATTTTGTGATCAATAATGATCTCTAGTTCTTTGATCACAAATTCCTTCCTCCACACAAGTCTGAGAGGTAAACTATCCCATGTTCCTCTAATTTATTTATAATCTCATTCTTTATGCCTAAATCATGGACCCATTTCCATCTTATCTTGGTATATGGTGTTAAGTGTGGGTCCATGCCTAATTTCTCCCATACTAATTATCAGTTATCCCAGCAGTTTTTGTCAAATAATGAATTCTTATCCCAAAAGTTAGTATCTTTGGGTTTGTCAAACACTCGATTTCTATAGTTATTGACTATTTTGTCTTGTAAACCTAACCTATTCCACTGATCAACTCATCTATTTCTTAGCCAATACCAAATGATTTTGGTGACTGCTGCTTTATAATATAGTTTTAGATCAGGTACAACTAGGCCACCATCACGTGATTTTTTTTTTTCATTAATTCCCTTGAAATTCTTGACCTTTTATTCTTCCATGTGAATTTTGTTGTTATTTTTTCTAGGTCATTAAATTAGTTTCTTGGGAGTCTGATTGGTATAGCACTAAATAAATAGATTAGTTTAGGGAGTATTGTCATCTTTATTATATTGGCTTGGGCTATCCAAGAGCACTTAATATTTTTCCAATTATTTAAATCTGACTTTATTTGTGTGGAAAGTGTTTTGTAATTTTGCTCATATAATTCCTGACTTTCCTTTGATAGATAGATCCCCAAATATTTTATGCTATCAACAGTTATTCTTTTTTGAATGTTCTTTTTTTTAATTACACCTTTTTATTTACAAGTTATATGCATGGGTAATTTTACAGCATTGACAATTTGACAGTTATTTTGAAAGGAATTTCTCTTTGTATCTCTTGCTGTTGGTGATGTATAAAAATATTGAGGATTTATGTGGATTTATTTAGTATTCTGCAACTTTGCAAAAGTTGAATTATTTCTAATAGCTTTTCAGCTTTTTCAGCTGCTGGGGTTCTCTAAATATACCATCATATCATCTGCAAAGAGTGATAATTTGGTTTCCTTATTACTTACTCTAATTCCTTTAATCTCTTTCTCTACTCTTATTGCCAAGGCTAGCGTCTCTAATACAATATTGAATATTAATGGTGAAAGTGAGCAATCTTGTTTCACTCCTGATCTTACAGGGAAAGGTTCCAATTTTTCCCCATTACATATGATGTTACTGATGGTTTTAAATATATGTTCCTGACTATTTTAAGGAAAAGTCCATTTATTCCTATCCTCTTAAGTATTTTTATTAGGAATGGATGTTGGATTTTATCAAATGCTTTTTCTGCATTTATTGAGGTGAACCTATGATTTTTGTTAAATTGGTTATTAATATAGTCAATTGTGCTAATAGTTTTCCTAATATTGAACCAGCCCTGCATTCCTGGTATAAATCCTATTTAGTCATAGTGTATTACCCTGGGGATGATTTTCTATAATCTTTTTGCTAATATTTTATTTAAGATTTTATCATCAATATTCATTAGGGAGATTGGTCTATAATTTTCTTTCTCTGTTTTCAATCTACCTGGTTTAGGGTATCAGTACCATGCCTGTGTCATAAAAGGAATTTGGTAGGACTCCTTCGATCACTATTTTTTCAAATAGTTTATATAGTATTGTTAAATGTTTGGTAGAATTCACATGTAAATCCATCTAGTCTTGGGGATTTTTTCTTAGGGAGTTGGTTAATACCTTGTTCTATTTCTTTTTCTAAACTGGGATTGTTTAGTCTATTTACTTCTTCCTCTATTAATCTGGGCAAGCTATGTTTTTGAAGGTATTCTTCCATTGCACTTAAGTTATCGAATTTATTGGCATAAAGTTGGACAAAGTAACTCCTAATTATTGCTCTAATTTCCTCTTCATTAGTGGCAAGTTCTCCCTTTTCATTTTTAAGACTAACAATTTGATTTTCCTCTTTCCTTTTTTTAATCAGGGACTATTTTGTTGGTTTTTTCATAGAACCAACTCTTAGTTTTATTAATTAATTCAATAATTGTTTTACTTTCAATTTTATTGATCTTTCCTTTTAATTTTAGAATTTCAAGTTTAGTGTTTGACTGGAGGTATTTAATTTGTTCTTTTTCTAGCATTTTTAGTTGCAAGCCCAATTCATAGACCTTCTATTTCTCTATTTTATTCACTAGACCTCTGGAGATATGATATTTCCCCTTATTACTGCTTTGGCTGCATCCCACACATTTTGGGATGACATCTCATTACAGTGATTTTCTTGGGTGAAATTATTAATTATATCTATGATTTGCTGTTTCACCCAATCATTCTTTAGTATGAGATTATTTAGTTTCCAATTATTTTTTGATCTATTTTCCCTAACTTTTTGTTAAATGTAATTTTTATTGCATCATGGTCTGAAAAGGATGCATTTACTATTTCTGCCTTGCTGCATTTGAGTTTGAGGTTTTTATGTCCTAATATATAGTCTATTTTTGTATAAGTTCCATGAACTGCTGAAAAGAAAGTACACTCCTTTCTGTCTCCATTTCGTTTTCTCCAGAGATCTATCATATCTAACTTTTCTAGTATTCTATTTACCTCTTTGACTTCTTTCTTATTTATTTTGTGGTTTGATTTATCTAATTCTGAGAGTGCAAGGTTGAAATCTCCCACTTTATAATTTTGCTGTCTATTTCTTCTTGCAGCTCTGTTAATTTCTCTTTTAAGAATTTAGATGCTACACCACTTGGTGTATACATGTTTAATATTGATATTGCTTTATTATCTATGCTACCCTTTAGCAAGATATAGTGCCTTTCCTTATCTCTTTTAATTAGATCAGTTTTTTTTGCTTTCATTTGGTCTGAGATCAGGATGGCTACTGCTGCTTTTTTGACTTCACCTGAAGTATAGTAGATTCTGCTCCACTCTATGATCTTTACTCTGTATGTATCACCGGGCTTCAGGTGTGTTTCCTGTAAACAACATATTGTAGGATTCTGGCTTTTAATCCATTCTGCTAACCGCTTCCTCTTTATGGGGGAGTTTATCTCATTCACATTCATGGTTAAAATTATGAATTCTGCATTATTTGCCATCTTGTTAACCCCTGCTTTTCTCCTTTCCTTCCCCTTTACCCCCTCCCCAGTGTTAAACTTGTGGGCACCACTTGCTTCTTACAACCCTCCCTTTTTAGTATCCCTCTCCCCACCTTAGAGTTCCTTCCCCTATCTTACTTCTTTTCCTCACAATTTCTGTATTCCCTTCAGCTCAGCTTACTCCTTCCCTTTTCACTTTTCCCTTCCCACTTTTCAATGAGGTGGGAGAAGTTTCACCATAAATCAAATATGTCTAATATTTTTCTCTTTAAGCCAATTCTGCTGGCAATAAGATGTACACTATGTTCATCTCCCTCCATTCTTTCTCTCAGATATAATAAGTTTCCTTTGCATCTTCATTAGATAAGGTACCCCCACTTTCCCCTTTACTGGGAACAATTTCCTTTCTACCTCTAGTTTCTAGAACAAAGTATACATGTGTTCTTTATATATCTTTATAGCAGAAATATAGTTCCCAAGATTTCTTTTTACCTTTTTAGGTTTCTCTTGAGTTCTATATTTATAGATCAAACTTTTTGTTTAGTTCTGTTTTTTCATCAAAAATAGATGAAATTCATTTATTTTGTTGAATATCCATCTTCTTCCCTGGGCAAAGATGCTCATTTTGGCTGGGTAAGTTATTCATGGCTGCATACCAAGTTACTTAGCCTTTTGGAATATTATATTCTACACCCTTTGATCCTTTAATATGGATGCTGCTAGATTCTGGGTAATCATTATTGTGCATCTTCTATATTTGAATTTATTTTTTCTAGCCGCTTGCCGTATTTTTTCCTTTGTCTGATAGTTCTGGCATTTGGCCACTATATTTCTTGGTGTTTTGATTTTAGGGTCCCTTTCAATCAGTGACTGATGAATTCTTTCAATTTTTATTTTACCCTCTGTTTCTATAACTTCTGGGCAGTTCTTTTTGAGAATTTCCTGGAAAATAGTTTCCAGGATCTTTTTTTTTTTTTTCATATTTTTCAGGGAGTCCAATAATTCTCAGATTGTCTCTCCTAGATCTATTTTCCAGGTCTGTTGTTTTCCCAAGAAGATATTTGACGCTTTTTCCCATTGTTTCACCTTTTTGGTTTTGCCTGACTGATTCCTGGTATCTCTTTGAGTCATTCATTTGCATTTGTTCAATTCTGATTTTCAATGAAGTATTTTCTTCACTCACTTTTTAAATATCTTTTTCTAATTGTCCAATTTAGTTTTTGAGTGAGTTGTTTTGTTATATGGAATTTTTTTTTCATTTCACCAATTTTACTTTTTAGAGAGCTTTTTCCAATTCACTAATTCTGATTTTCAAGAATTTGATTTCTCTATCCACTGTCTCTGTAAATGAGTGGGATGGACTTCTAGCCAAGATGGCGGAGAGGAGGCACACAGCTGTGTAAGCTCCACATTTTCTCTCAGAATTCATTTCATGACAAGCCTCTGAATTAAAGCTTGACTGAACCCTCCCCCCTCTCCCACACAAATTGTTACCAAGAGGACATCCTTGAGAATTGCCAGGAAAGTCTGTTTTTGCTCAAGGGTGGGGATGGTTTTAGATAGGGTGCCGGCTAAGGGTAGGCAGTTTATAGTCGAGCAGACTGGAGTGGGGTGGGGTGTGATCTCAGCCGTATCTGCAGGGAGAGTTTTGCTACAGGATTGGATACTTTGCACTGGCAGCAAGTCAGTAGCCCAGCAGAGAAGCTAAAAACACCAGGGTAGTGGGGGGGGGTGACGAATACAACGCCAAACAGCTGGAGTTTCTTGGGACCTAGCCACCCCTTCCCCACAGTGTCTCAGCACACTCTCAGAGTCTCAGAGCACAGGCGCAGCACAGTCCTGCTAGTGCCTCACTGCTGCCCCCCACAGTCTATAGAGGAAGCTCGGTAACACCACCTAGCCCCTCCCCACAAAAAAGCAGATTCCTTTTGGGTTTTTTTCTTTTTTTCTTTGCTAGTTTGTCTCTGATTCTTCTCTGACAAAATGAGCAAAAAATTGAAAAGGACCTTAACAAAGGACAGCTTCTATGTGGATAGAGAGCAGACTCTAAACCCTGAGGAGACTAAAAACAGATTGTTTCCAGGTGAATCTCCAAAAGAGGAGATCATCTGTTCCTCAACACAGATGAATCTCATAGAAGAAATTAAAAAGGCTCTCATAAGAGAGCTAGAAGAAAAATGTGAAAAGGAGAGGATGGCTTGGCAAGTCATCCCTAATGATGACTCATTTAAAGACAGAGTGGATAAAGAAATCAAATCCTTGAAAAATAGGATTAGTGAACTGGAAATAGAAAATAGCTCTCTAAAAAATAAAATTGGTGAAATGGAAAAAAAATTCCATAGAACAAAACAACTCAATTGGATAATTAGAAAAAGATATTTAAAAAGTGAGTGAAGAAAATACTTCATTGAAAATCAGGATTGAATAAATGGATTTGAATGATTCGAGGAGAAAACAAGAATCAGTCAAGCAAAACCAAAAAAATCAAACAATGGAGAAAAATGTGAAATATTTTCTTGGGAAAACAATAGACCTGGAAAATAGATCTAGGAGAGACAATCTGAGAATTATTGGACTCCCAGAAAAATATGATGAAAAAAAGAGCCTGGACACTATTTTCCAGGAAATTGTCAAAGAGAACTGCCCAGAAGTCATAGAAACAGAGGGTAAAATAGATATTGAAAGAATTCATCGATCCCCTACTGAAAGGGATCCTAAAATCAAAACACCAAGAAATATAGTGGCCAAATGCCAGAATCCTCAAACGAAGGAAAAAATACTCCAAGCGACTAGAAAAACCCAATTCAAATATAGAGGAGCCCAATAAGGATCACCCAGGGTCTAGCAGTATCCACATTAAAAGATTGAAAGGCCTAGAATATGATATTCCAAAAGGCAAAGGAACTCGGTATGCAACCAAAAATAACTTACCCAGCCAGAATGAGCATCTTTTTCCAGGGAAGAAGATGGTCATTTAATGAAATAAGCAAATTTCACCTATTTTTGATGAAAAAACCAGAACTTAACAAAAAGTTTGATCTACAAATATAGAACTCAAAAGAAACCTAAAAAGGTAAAAAGAAATCTTGGGAACTATATTTCTGTTATAAAGATATATAAAGAATACATGCATAACTTGTTCTAGAAACTAGAAGTGGAAAGGATATTGTACCAAAAAAAGGGTAAAGTGGGGGTCCTACATCTCATAAAAAGGCAAAGGAAACCTGTCATATCTGAGAGAAAGAATGGAGGGGGATGAATATAGTGGGTATCTTACAGCCATCAGAATTGGCTTTAAGAGAAAAATTGTAGACATATTCAATTTATGGTGAAACTTCTCCCACCTCATTGAAAAGTGAGAAGGGAAAAGTGAAAAGGGAAGGAATAAGCTAAGCAGAAGGGAATATGGAAACTGTGAGGGAAAGGAGTAAGATAGGGGGAGGAACTCTAAGGTGAGGAGGAGAGATACTAAAAAGGGAGGGCTGTGAGAAGCAAGTGGTGCTCACAGGTTTAATACTGGGAATGGGGGTAAGGGAGAAAAAAGGGAGAAAAGCATAAAAAGGGGTTAACAAGATGGCAAGTAATACAGAATTGGTAATTTTAACCGTAAATGTGAACGGGATAAACTCCCCCATAAAGAGGAAGCGGTTAGCAGAATGGATTAAAAGCCAGAATCCTACAATATGTTGTTTACAGGAAACACATCTGAAGCAGGGAGATACATGCAGAGTAAAGGTAAAAGTTGGAGCGAAATCTACTATGCTTCAGGTGAAGTCAAAAAAGCAGGGGTAGCCATCCTGATCTTAGATCAAGGAAAAGCAAAAGTTGATCAAATTAAAAGAGATAAGGAAGGGCACTATATCTTGCTAAATGGTAGCATAGATAATGAAGCAATATCAATATTAAACATATATGCACCAAGTGGTGCAGCATCTAAATTCTTGAAAGAGAAATTAAGAGAGCTGCAAGAAGAAATAGATAGCAAAACTATCATAGTGGGAGATCTCAACCTTGCACTCTCAGAATTAGATAAATCAAGCCACAAAATAAATAAGAAAGAAGTCAAAGAGGTAAATAGAATACTGGAAAATTGGAATTTTATTTAATTGGAATTTAGTTAATTGGAAACTACATAATCTCATATTAAAGAATGATTGGGTGAAACAGCAAATCAAAGACATAATAAATTCACCCAAGAAAACGACACTAATGAGACATCATACCAAAATGTGTGGGATGCTGCCAAAGTGGTAATAAAGGGAAAATTTATATCTCTAGAGGCCTAATTGCACAAAATAGAGAAAGAGAACATCAATCAATTGGGCTTGCAACTAAAAATGCTAGAAAAGGAACAAATTAGAAACCCTCAGTCAAACACTAAACTTGAAATTCTAAAAATAAAAGGAGAAATCAATAAAATTGAAAGTAAAAAATACTATTGAATTAATTAATAAAACTAAGAGTTGGTTCTATGAAAAAAACCAACAAAATAGACAAACCCTTAGTAAATCTGATTAAAAAAGGAAAGAGGAAAATGAAATTATTAGTCTTAAAAATGAAAATGGAGAGCTCGCTACAAACGAAGAGGAAATTAGACCAATAATTAGGAATTACTTTCCCCAACTTTATGCCAATAAATTCAAAAACTTAAATGAAATGGAAGAATACCTTCAAAAATATAGCTTGCCCAGATTAACAGAGGAAGAAATAAATATCCTAAACAGTCCCATCTTAGAAAAAGAAATAGAACAAGCTATTAAACAACTCCCTTAAAAAAATCCCCAGGACCAGATGGATTTACATGTGAATTCTACCAAACACTTAAAGAATAATTAACTCCAATGCTATATAAATTATTTGAAAAAATAGGGATTGAAGGAGTCCTACCAAATTTCTTTTACAACACAGACATGGTACTGATACCTAAATTAGGTAGACTGAAAACAGATAAAGAAAATTATAGACCAATCTCCCTAATAATATTGATGCTAAAATCTTAAATAAAATATTAGCAAAAAGATTACAGAAAATCATCCCCAGGATAATACACTGTGACCAAGTAGGATTTATACCAGGAATGCAGGGCTGGTTCAATATTAGGAAAACTATTAGCATAATCGACTATATCAATAACCAAACTAACAAAAACCATATGATCATCTCAATAGATGCAGAAAAATCATTTGGTAAAATCCAACATCCATTCCTAATGAAAATACTTGAGAGGATAGGAATAAATGGACTTTTTCTTAAAATAGTCAGGAGCATCTATTTAAAACTGTCAGTAAGCATCATATGCAATGGGGAAAAACTGGAACCTTTCCCAGTAAGATTTGGAGTGAAGCAAGGTTGCATACTATTACCAATATTATTCAATATTGTATTAGAAACACTAGCCTGGGCAATAAGAGTGGAGAAAGAGATTAAAGGAATTAGAATAGGCAATGAGGAAACCAAACTATCACTCTTTGCAGATGATATGATGGTATACTTAGAGAACCCCAGAGATTCTACTAACAAGCTATTAGAAATAATTTATAAATTTAGCAAAGTTGCAAGATAAAATAAATCCCCATAAATCCTCAGCATTTTTATACATGACCAATAAAATCCAACAAAAAGAGATACAAAGAGAAATTCCATTCAAAATAACTGTTGACAACATAAAATATTTGGGAATCCATCTACCAAAGGAAAGTCAGGCATTATATGAGCAAAATCACAAAAAACTTTCCACACAAATAAAGTCAGACTTAAATAATTTGAAAAATATTAAGTGCTCTTGGATAGACCGAGCGAATATAATAAAGATGACAATACTCCCTAAACTAATCTATTTATTTAGTGCTATGCCAATAAGACTTCCAAGAAAGTATTTTAATGATCTAGAAAAAATAACAACAAAATTCATGTAGAATAATAAAAGGTCGAGAATCTCAAGGGAATTAATGAAAAAAAAATCAAATGAAGTTGGTCTAGCTGTACCTGACCTAAAACTATATTATAAAGCAGAAGTCACCAAAATCATTTGGTATTGGCTAAGGAATAGATTACTTGATCAGTGGAACAGGTTAGGTTCACAAGACAGAATAGTCAGCTATCGCAATCTAGTGTTTGACAAACCCAAAGATCCTAACTTTTGGGATAAGAATTCATTATTTGACAAAAACTGCTGGGATAACTGATAATTAGTATGGCAGAAATTAGGCATGGACCCACACTTAACACTATATACCAAGATAAGATCGAAATGGGTCCATGATTTAGGTATAAAGAATGAGATTATAAATAAATTAGAGGAACATAGGATAGTTTATCTCTCAGACCTGTGGAGGAGGAAGAAATTTGTGACCAAGGATGAACTAGAGACCATTACTGATCACAAAATAGAAAATTTTGATTACATCAAATTAAAAAGCTTTTGTACAAACAAAACTAATGCAAACAAGATTAGAAGGGAAGCAATAAACTGAGAAAACATCTTCACAGTTAAAGGTTCTGATAAAGGCCTCATTTCCAAAATATATAGAGAATTGACTCTAATTTATAAGAGACCAACCATTCTCCAATTGATAAATGGTCAAAGGATATGAACAGACAATTTTTAGATGATAAAATTGAAACTATTACCACTGATATGAGTGTTCCAAATCACTATTAATTAGAGAAATGCAAATTAAGACAACTTTGAGATACCACTACACACCTGTCAGATTGGCTAAGATGAAAGGGTAAATTAATGAGGAATGTTGGAGGGGATGTGGAAACCTAGGACACTGATGCATTGTTGGTGGAGTTGTGAACAAATCCAACCATTCTGGAGAGCAATCTGGAATTATGCCCAAAATGTTATCAAACTATGTGCATACCCTTTGACCCAGCAGTGCTACTACTGGGCTTATATCCCAAGGAAATACTAAAGAAGGGAAAGGGACCTGTATGTGCCAAAATGTTTGTGGCAGCCCTGTTTGTAGTGGCTAGAAACTGGAAAATGAATGGATGTCCATCAATTGAAGAATGGTTGGGTAAATTGTGGTATATGAATGTTATGGAATATTATTATTCTGTAAGAAATCACCAGCAGGATGAATACAGAGAGGTTTGGAGAGACTTACATGAACTGATGCTAAGTGAAATGAGCAGCACCAGGAGATCATTATATATGTCAACAACAATACTGTATGAAGATGTAATCTGATGGAAGTGGATTTCTTTGACAAAGAGACCTAATTCAATTTCAAATGATCAATTATGGACAGAAGCAGCTATACCCAAAGAAAGAACACTGGGAAATGAATGTAAACTTTTTGCATTTTTGTTTTTCTTCCCGGGTTATTTTTACCTTCTGAATCCAATTCTCCCTGTGCAACAAGAGAACTGTTTGGTTCTGCACACATATATTGTATAGGATATACTGCAACATATTCAACATATATAGGACTGCTTGCCATCTGGGGAAGGGGGTGGAGGGAGAGAGGGGAAAAATTGGAACAGAAGTGAGTGCAAGGGATAATGTTGTAAAAAATTACCCTGGCATGGTTTCTGTCAATAAAAAGTTAGTATAATAAATAAAATAAATAAATAAATTTTAAAAAAATAAGTGATTGTGATAAATTATCCAGACTCTCTTGCCAAACTTTCCTTTTCTTTTCCCATTTTTCTTTTAGCTCTCTTGTGAGAATCTTTTTAATTTCTTTTATTGTCTTGTGTGTTGAAGAACAGATCATTTTTCCCTTTGGGGATTCATCTGGAGATTGTATGTTTTTAGTCTCCTCAGAGTTTAAAGTCTGTTCTCTAGCCATATAGAAGCTATCAATGGTTAGGCTCTATTTAAATTTTTTGCTCATTTTGTCACAGAAGAATCAAAGAAGACAAACTAGCAAAAAAAACAAAAAAACAAAAAATGAAGTCTGCTTTTTTATTTTTATTTTTGGTCTGGATGGTATTACTGAGCTTCCTCTACAGACTGTGGAGGGCAAGGGGGCTGGGGAGGAAGGTGAGGAGGTGCAGCAGCAAGGCACTAGCAGGACAGCAATGGCTGCACTATGTCTGTGCTCTGAGACTCTGAGACACTGAGAGTGTGCTGAGATGCTCTGGGTGAGTGTGGCTCGGTCCTGAGAGGCCCTAGTTTTTTGGGGTTAAAATCTTTTCTCCCTGTGTTTTTAGCTTCTCTGTTTGTTTACTGGCTTGCTTCCAGGGCAAAGTAGCCAATATTATAGTAAAGCTATCCCAGCAGAGATGGCTGATATCAGCCCCCCTCCCCCAATCTACTCAATGTAAGTTGCTTGCTGTGCTCGAGCTGCCACTGCTTGTCCTCAGCCTGTGCCTGGTCTAACTGTCCTTGCCCTCGACCAAAAACAGACCTTTTCTGGTGAATTTTAAGGATGTCTTTCGAGGCTAGTCATGAAATAAATTCTGAGAGCAAAGACAGAGATTAACTAGATGTGTGTGTCCTCAGAATTAGTGCTTGACTGAAAAAACTCCCATAGTTAATTAATTCTTTATAGAGTTAGATACATTTCTATACCCAACTGAATGATTAAGTTATTTCCTCTTAGAGCCAAAACTGATGAGCTCAAGTTTCAAACAATGCTCTTCCCCATCCCTTCTTTCTCTAGATTGTAATAAGTCTTCTATACCTTTTCATGTGAACTAATTATCCCATTATACCTCCTCTTTTTTCTTTTTTTTCCAGTACAGACTTTTTTCCAATCCTTAATAACTTTTTCTTTGTTGTCATCTCATCAGAGTCTATTCACAATCACACCCTCAATCCATGTGGAGCCCCTTTCTGTCTGCTCCAGTGACAGATATAATTCTCAAGTTACAGATATTGTTTTTCCATATAGGGATATAAACAGTTTAACCTTTCAATATTTATTTTGCCCTCATTTACCTTTCTATGGTTCTCTTGAGTCCTGTGTTTATAGGTTACATTTTCTGTTTGGTTCTGATTTTTTTTCAGTAGAAATGATTGGAAGTCTCTTACTTCATTGAAGATCCCTTTCCTCCCATCATGGGCTTCAGGTAGGCCAAAATTTTTTGAATTGTCTTTTCTGGATCTATTTTCCAGGTAAACTGTTTTTCCAATGAGGTATTTCATGTGTTCTTCCATTTTTTTCATTCTTTTTGTTTCACTGATTCTTGCTATCTCACATAGTCATTAGCTTCCATTTGCTCTGTTTTAGTTTTTAATGTGTGATTTTTTTCAGTTAGCTTTTGTATCTCTTTTTTCCCTTTGCTTAATTCTACTGTTTAAGGAGTTGTTCAGACAATTTTTTCTTTCCTTTTCCAAGCTGTTGAATCTCTCATGCATACCTCTCATTTCCTTTCTCATTTTTAATTCTACCTCTTATTTGCCTTTTAAAGTCTTTTATGAGCTCTTCCAAGAAGCCTCTTTGGTCTTGAGATCAATTCATATCACTCTTTGAGATTTCTTCTGTGGACATTCTTTCTTCATCTGGGTTTGTGTTTTGGTATGCTCTGTCATCATAGCAGTTTTCTTAGGTGAAGATTTTTTTTTTTTTGTTTTTGTTTCTTGCTCATTTTCTTTCCTTTTCTCTTGGCATTTCCTCTTTTTTTAATTTTTTTAAATTTTTATGATTAAACTCTGCTCCTGGGGCAAAGGGAATGCTACCCCAAGCTTCCTGTGCAGCTCTAAATCTTGGCTTTGAGCACAGGGGTCCCATGTGTTTGCAGGTGGTAGCTTTGCTTATTCTTTTCAGAAAATAACCTGGTTTCCCAGAGTTTGCTTTCTGAGCTGGGACTGAAAGCTGCCCCACTGATTTGTGCTTCCACTGAAATAGGCCTGAGGGTCTTATTTGCTGATTTGCTGTGAATAAGACCCTCTCACTGGCTTTCTCAGAGTTTTTCTGATTTAGGCTAAACACCCTTTTCACCCCAGTGAGCTTTTTGAAAAATTTCCCCTTGATCTGTGAGCTATGTTTGCTATGCCCAAAAGGCAAATGCAAATACAAACTATTCAGGTAAGCATCTCTATTTCTAAAGTGGTGGTGGTTGTGCCTTTCACTTCATGTTATCTCTTTCCTTTGACCTGGAATTCCAAACTAAAAGCTCCAATATCCTACAAGTGCCTATAGTGTCCCTTTCCCATTATTCTGTACACTTCTGTATTTTTCAGGTATGATGGTCCCTTTTCCCCCAAGGCCACTTCTCAGCAGCACGGCTGGGCCTGACCTTCCTAATCAGTGAAGGTTCCCATAGTCCTCCCAGATTCAAATCCTTATCTCCCCATCCTGTCCAGGAGATGAAAGTTCATGTGTTTCAGGCTGAGGCTACCTTCAAATCCAGCTCCCCCAGGGAACCCTGCTCACTATTTCTGTGAAATTAGACTTGAGTTGTTTATAGTTCACACCCATTAAGCTCTAGTTTTTTGTTGTCATAGGAAGACTCCTGTTCAGTAACACGTCTTCTTTTTTCCCCACTACATTTGCCACGATATGCAATTTTGTTCTGTTTGTGTGAGAAATCCGGAGAGCTTGGAATTTTCTAACCTACTCTGCCATCTTCCCAGAATTCTCTCACCAGGGAATTTCTTTAGTCAAGTTATTCCAGTTATTAAGCTTGAAAAGTTATCTGTTCTGTGAACTAAAAGTGTATGACGTACAATTGTATTCTTTGGCAGATCATTCTTGTATCCAAATTTTCTATATTTAAACTGAAAGAAATGAACACAGAGGTACCTGTTCCAAAAAAAGTCAAGAAATGTCACTAAGAAGGGATGGCTGAATTCTCTTTTCACTCATGATCCAAAATTTCAGTCATTACTCTGTTTCAATCCTCCAAAGGGGAAGACCTTGATAGTGGGAGCTGGAGATGGGAAAAACACTATCACCTGCAAATTTACAAATAGAGTAAGGTATCATAACTATCTATATGAATGACATCTTGGATTGCATTGTGGAGGGCAGGGGGCTCTCCGTTTTCTGATTCTACTTCTGACACTACTGCCTTTGAGTTTGGGAATTAAAAAAGAAAAAACCACTTGCTACTACTTGTGAAGTTGTGAATTGAGTGGTTATAGGGGCTATACCTCAGATTGCACTGGAGGGGGCAGAATTATCTCCTTTTTTCCAATTTTACCTGACATCAATATTAACATTGAAAAATAAAATACTGAAGAGCTCATGGAAGTTACATAGAAAGAGTTTTCTTTACTCTGCTGAAAAAGAAAAATCTAGATATGCAGATTGGAATCTGGTTTGGCATCAAAGAAACCTAAGGCAGCAAGATTAAGCCTTGAGATCTATATCTATATCTATAGATCTATATATCTATATATAAAATCTATGGTAAGATAGAGAATCAAGGAATAAAAAAATAGGGAATAATGGCAATAATATGGTGTTTGCCTAGTGACAAGAAGTATATTTATAGTAGGACTTCACAACCAGGATGTAGTTCCTGCAGGTGCTTGCCCAATATCAGGGCCTGCCTGGGTCTGATTTGAGCCAGTTCTGTGGTAGAGTTCATCCACAATGATTGTTGTTATATCAGTCTCAGGATATAGCTTATTTGCTGGTTCTTATCCCTGGGAAAAAAGTGTTTCTTCATAGTATGAAAAGAGAAGAGTGGTCTTGGTGTGTGTGGGTCCTGAATATACCTACTTTGTCCATGTAAGGAAAGTATATGAAAAAGCTGTGGAATTCTTTGAAGATGAGCATATGAATGAATATCTCTATGTGACCTTTGCAAAGTTTGAAAAAAATCAGAAAGGATATGAGTGATCTACTCTGAATAGGATTTTGAAGCAGAAAGCCCAAGAACTCTTTGAAATTCACATAATCTTTGAAAAAGAAAATTAGTTGAAGACTGTGAGCAAATGGAGATTTCAGGGTGAAGAGAAGGGTAATACTAATCCATAGAAATATGATGCCTGGCTTGATTATTTGCAACTGATGGAAAATGATGTAGAACCAAATCCTGCAAGAATTGTATAAAAAGTATCAGCAGTCTGAAAGAAGAAAAGACACTGGAAGCTGTAAATATACTTCTGCATCAACCATGCAGTCTATGAAGAGATTTTTTTTTGATTGATAAGTTCTGAATCACTCTGCAGTTGTAATCAGATTCCAAGTCTTATCATTCAATTTTCACATCATTTCTCAAAGATATTTTCTCTATTCACAGTTAGAACACCATGTTGCTGTGATGATTTTATTAATCCTCTAATTTGTTTTCCTCTTTTATTCTCTTCCTCATCTAATCAATCTCTTACATAGCTGCCAAAATAATATTATGGTGTAAGACTGACCATATCATTTCCTTGCTCAAAAGCCTTTTATAACTCCCTCTCATGAGAAAATATACACTTCTTAAGCAAGATTTAGGTTGCTTTACAATCTGAATTCAGTTCAGCTGATAAAGCTTTATTTTATATTGCCACCTTTCTCTTTCTCTGTGTTCCAGCCAAACTAAAATAGTAGCTACTTTCCAAAATCAATGTGTCTCCTATCTTGCTGTATTTGTTCAAGTCTCTTTCTTTATTTATGGACCTTAGAATTCTCTTCCTCCATACTCATTTCTTCCATACTTGGATTGACGTTCCATCTGAGAATATTTTCTCCAGATTTTCCTAGAGCATCCCTTTACCTACCCATGGATATCTCCTTTGCCCCAGAATACTTTACTTTCTTATTTCTATGTATGTGACATAACATACCTATTGTAACTTCTTAGAGAAACAGGACTTTGTTCTTCTTCATCTTTGCACTTCTGCACCATTTTTGTACCTTGTACATAGTGGATACTTGATAAATGTTTATCAAAGTAGAAAAAATTTAATACCTTTAGTTAACAAGTAAAGAAAATGAAATCTAGAACAGTGAGGTAAATTGTTAAAGATCACTTAGTGATTTGGCTGGCAGGGGTTGGACTAGAACTCAGGTCTTCTTATTCCTATTTTTTCTGTTTAAGTGTTTACACATAAAAATGATAACAATCATCTTTCAACATCATCAACTTAAAAGAAAAGTTTTTTCTAGTGAAACATAATTAATACTCAACAATTAATTAGGCTGACATCTGATGTTCTGAACTTCGATTGCGCTTTCTTGTCTATTGTCTGTGAAGAGTCAAGTTTCAGAGACATCTTTGTGACAGGTTTATTTTTACCTGCTTACTTAATACTATCTTAAAATTCACTTCTGAAAGCAAAATAATAGATATAATTTAATGAGATAGTAGTAGTAGTTTAGTTGATGTATATATATATATATATTACTTTCCTGATTTCAGCTAGATTTTTGACCTCAAGACATATAGAATTGTTAGAATTTTTCTGTCATGTAAATTACCAGTAACCTAGATTTCATGCCTACTCAAATATTATTTTTGGAAGAGCCTTAATATAGTCTAGCAAAATTGGTCTTTGGTACTTATTCAATAGCCTCTTGCTATTGCTGCTGCTCCTGCCCTGAAATAAATTCACTGACACCATTGCTTTTCCATGATTTAATTTTTAGATATTTGGAGTTGATTTGTATACTGAATAGCATGACAAACAACACTGTACTGGGAGATCAAAGATCTGATTTCTCATCCCAGTTCTGCTACTATCTGGCTGTGTGAGTTTAGGGAAGTCATTTTGACTCTGAACTTTCATTATCTTATCCATAAACTATGTATATATGTGGAAGGGAAGATATCAAAGAAATGTTTGAATGTTGACTCAAAGATTATCTTTCAACTTTAAAAATCTATGGTACCAAAATAAAAATGAGAAAGGGGAGATAAAATACAAGATTCTCTGGCAATATAGTCATTGGTTTCTCTCAGTTTTATCCACTTCTGTGAGTAGATATAAAAATCTGTAAAGTTTTAGTACTTCAGCTAAGTTTTCTATCTATCCCTCTAACTTTATATCCAACATGGTTCTTCTATTGCTCTCTGTTTTGAATTAATAAACATATTGACCTCTTCCCACTTTTGCCAGCAATGTTCAGATTATATGTATCTCTATTTTTAACCTGTATCTATCTGTCTGTCTATCTATCCATTAATGATTGAAACAGGTAGTTAGAAGATCCACCCTGAGATCTCTAGGAAAATGTTCTATTAAAAATATAATCATGATTTAATTAGTAGTTAATTAGTAGCCTCATTAATAAAAATTACAGTCTTAAAAGCTTGCATTTGAGCTTACAAAATGACAGTTTCTCATGGATTTTAGGTTATAGCAATGCCAGATAAAAAATGACATCTGAGTCCTTAAATTTTTTACTTCTAAGAAGGATGGAGTTGTACCTTTAAGTTCCTTTATATTCATTGAACAGTTTCTTACAATTCAGAAATCTATTAAATGTAGTTCAAAAATTATTAATCAAAATATGCAAATATTTCACTTTCTGGAAATAGAACTTTATATTATGCTTTGATAACCTCTGCGTAATTAAGGAATTTTTACTTGGCATTTTATGAAAGAGGAAGAGTTATTTTGAGAATTTCTTTTATCATTGGTAGAATCTGCTATTTGCATTTTTTCCTAAGTTTAAGGTATCAAGGACAAATAAATCTTTTGATTTGCTTATGGAAAAACTAAAGAAAACTTCTTTTCCCTTTTAATGACTTTTAATTCCATGGATTTAACACTTGGATCCAAAGATAGTTTTCTTTTTTGGCCTTTGGAAAGACAAATAATTTAACCAAATTCATGAAGGTCTAAGAGCTGACTTCCAATTCTTCTTGTATTAGTTAGCTGACCGACTTTAGAGAAAGTCATTTAAGTTCTCCACAAAAAAGGATTGCAAAAGTAGGCAAAAGTATGTACTATGGGGACAAGTACCACATCAAATTTCACTTTGTTTGTACTAGGGATAGCTACTCCATCAAGGTGTCCCTGCTTGGTACAAGATCAAGTTCGACCATCTCTTTTGATGTTGGAAGAAAGAAGAAATGAGAGCAAAGGAAGGAGGGAAGTGATTTTGAAAGCAACTAATATCCAGTGTTTTTTTGTTTGTTTGTTTGTTTGGGTGGTGGTGATTTTTCCCTTTCTAATTTCATTTTTGTGTTGCAAACAACTTTGGGCCAAGGAAATATTTCTTGTAATATTTTTTCTTTGATTTGATAGTTCTCAAATTAGCCATGATATTTCTTGGGGAAAAACCTTAGGGTTTTAATTTTGAGATCTCTTTCAGGAGGCATTCGGTGAATTCCTTCAATGGTCATTTTACCTTCTATATCTATGATATCTGGGCATTTCTCTCTGATCATTTCCTGAAATTTTCTAGGCTCTTTTTTTCATCATGTATTTCAGGGAGTCCAATAATACTTAGATTGTCTCTCCTAGATCTATTTTCCAGATTGGTTGTTTCCCCAATTAGGTATTTTACATTTTTTTCTATTTTTTCATTTTTTGGTTTTTGTTGACTGATTCTTATTGTTTCATTGAGACATTCATTTCCATTTGTTCAATTCTAAATTTTAGTGAATTATTTTCTTCATTTACTTTTTTTTAAACTTCTTTTTGTATTTGTCCAATTGAATTTTTAATTGAGTTGTTTTGTTCTATGGAATTTTTTTTCCATTTCACAAATTCTATTTTGTAAGGGGTTATTTTCTTTTTCTGTTTCATCAATTCTGTTTTTCTGGGAGTTGCTTTCTTTTTCCATTTTATAAAATTTATCTTTTAATGAGTTACATGCTTTTCCTATTTCACTGTCTATTTTGTAGTGAATTTTCTTCAGATAATTTCTGTGTTGCCTTTTCCAAACCATCTTGCAAAATTTTCATTTCCTTTGACCATTTTTCTTCTAGCTCTCTTTTAAGATCCTTTTCAATTTCTTCTAGGAGAGCCTTGTGTCATGGGGATCAGGTTATATTGCCTTTTGCGGCTTCATGTGGAGACAGTCTGCCCTTAGTCTCCTCAGGGTTTGAAATCTATTCTTCTCTTTCACCATAAAAGCTATCAAGCATCAGAGTCCTCTTTATTTTTTTACTCATTTTTTTTTAAATTTAAGGTCTACCTTTAGGGCAGGGGAGGTTTTCCAAGGGGCAGCTGTGCTGGGTCAATGCTGATTCACTCCTGGTGCTGGATGGGTGTGGCCAGGTCCCATGAGATTCTGGCATTTGGGGTTCACTATTGATCTTTTGTCTTTGTATTGGATGTTTTGTATTGGATGTTTCTCTACAACCTTCTCTGCTGATCTACTGGTTTGCAACCAGGGCAGAATGGCCAACACTGCTGTTATTCCTCTCTGTAGATTCTCTGCCATGAAGAGTCTGCAATGCCCCATGGAGTCAGCAATGCTGTGGCAAAGTCAGCAATACCCTGGGATTCTAAGATGTCTGCACTGATGTTTGTGGTCAACTGTTTGTGTTAGGCTGCCTCCCTTCCATTTCCAATTGAAACAGATCTTTTCTGGCAATCTTCAAAATTATCTTCTGCTGACAATTTGTTGCATTCCAATTTGTGTGGGTTCTGCCCATCCAGAGCTAATTCAGAGGCTGGATTTAGTAATTATTGTGAGGATTGTAGAGAAATGTATGTTATTTCTGCTATATTGGCTCCACTCCAGAAATCCCCAAGAACTATTTCATTTTAATACTTTTGGGCATTTCTAAAGGATCTTTGTTTGGTGCTGAAACAAACAAATGATATAAAGAAAATTAAGTTTCTTTAAGAAGCCTCCAAAATGAATAGAGTTCAATGATAAAAGTTTAAATTCTGTGTTTTTTCACTATGGATTATAACAAAATGAGTATAAAAATGATTCATTCTTCAGCATAATATAAAGAAAACTCCTGACATTACAATTATTCTGAAATAGAATGGTGGTCCATCAGCAATCAGTTAATACTGATTGAAATATGGTAGAGAGAATTTTTATTATGAGTAGGTGGCTGAACTAGATATCTTCTGCAGTTGTTTTTCTAACTCTTAGATTTTATGAACAGATTATGAGGATCTCAGAGCAATTCCTTTTAAAAATGTTTTTAGATTCAAAATATTATTTTATTTATTTTTTAATAGTTTTTCTTCTTTTTTTTATTATTATGCCTTTTTATTTACAAAACATATGCATGGCTAATTTTTTTCAACATTGACCCCTGTAAAATTTCTGTTCCAAAATTTCCCCTCTTTCCCCCACCCCGTCCCCTAGATGGCAAGTAGTCCAATACATGTTAAAGATAGTTAAATTATATGTTAAATCTAATATATGTGTACATATTTATGCAGTTGTCTTGCTGCACACAAAAAATTGGATTAAAAAAAAACTTGAGAAAGAAAACAAAAATGCAAGCACAGAAAGTGTGAAAATGCTATGTTGTGGTCCATACTCAGTTCCCATAGTACTCTCTCTGGGTGTAGATGGCTCTCTTCATTACTAAACAATTGGAATTGGTTTGAATCAACTCATGGTTGAAGAAAGCAATGTCCATCAGAATTGATCATCACATAGTCTTGTTGCCATGTATAATAAGCTCCTGATTCTGCTCATTTCACCTAACATCAGTTCATGTAAGTCTCTCCAGGCCTCTCTGAAATCATCCTGTTGCTAATTTCTTAAAGAACAATAATATTCCATACTA
Organism: Sarcophilus harrisii; assembly: GCF_902635505.1. Classification (NCBI taxonomy): domain Eukaryota; kingdom Metazoa; phylum Chordata; class Mammalia; order Dasyuromorphia; family Dasyuridae; genus Sarcophilus; species Sarcophilus harrisii. Next base: position 235,099,999 of record NC_045429.1, on the reverse strand, counting down.
TTCATACACCATAATTTATTCAACCATTCTCTAATTGATGGGCAGCCATTCAGTTTCCAGTTTCTAACCACTACTAAAAGGACTGCCACAAACATTTTTGCACATGTGCATCCCTTTCCCTCCTTTAAGATCTCTTTGGGATATAACCTCAGTAGTAACACTGCTGGGTCAAAGGATATGCACAGTTTGATAACTTTTTGAGCATAGCTCCAACTTACTCTTCAGAATGGTTGGAACCATTCACAGTTCCACCAACAATGTATCAGTGTCCCAATTTACCCACATCTCCTCCAACATTTGTCATGATCTTTTCCTGTCATATTAGCCAATCTGACAAGTGTGTAGTGGTATTTCAGAGTTGTTTTAATTTGCATTTCTCTGATCAATAGTGATTTGGAGCACCTTTTCATATGACTAGAATTAGTTTCATTTTTTTTTTTTGTCAGAAAATTGTCTGTTCATATCCTCTGACCATTTATCAATTGGAGAATGGCTTGATTTCTTATAAATCTGAGTCAATTCTGTATATATTTTAGAAATGAGGTACTTACCAAAACCTTTGAATGTAAAAATGTTTTTCCAGTTTATTGCTTCCCTTCTAATCTTGTCTGCATTAGTTTTGCTTGTACAAAAGGTTTTTAATTTGACATAATCAAAATTTTCTATTTTGTGATCAATAATGATTTCTAGTTCTTCTTTGGTCACAAATCCCTTCCTCCTCCACAGGTCTGAGACGTAAACTATCCTATGTTCTTCTAATTTATTTATATCATTCTTTATGCTTAGATCATGAAACCATTTTGACCTTATCTTGGTATATGGGGTGTTAAGTGTGGGTCAATGCCTAGTTTTTGATATACTAGTTTCCAATTTTCCCAGCAGTTTTTAATCAAATAGTGAATTTTTATCCCCAAAGCTGGGGTCTTTGGGTTTTTCAAACACTAGATTGCTATAGTTATTAACTATTTTGTCCTGTGAACCTAACCTATTCCACTGATCAACTAGTCTATTTCTTAGCCAGTACCAAATGGTTTTGATGACCACTGCCTTATAATACAGTTTTAGATCTGGTATAGCTAGGCCACCTTCATTTGCATTATTTTTTCATTAATTCCTTTGAAATTCTTGACTTGTTCCAGATGAATTTTGTTCTTATTTTTTTCTAGGTCAATAAAATAGTTTCTTGGGAGTTTGATTGGTATAGCACTAAATAAATAAATCAGTTTAGGTAGTATTATCATCTTACTCAACCTATTCAAGAGCACTTGATAGTTTTCCAATTGTTTAGATCTTACTTTATTTGTGTGGAAAGTATTTTGTAGTTTTGCTTATATGGTTTCTGATTTTCCCTTGGCAGATAGATTCCCAAATATTCTATACTATTTATGGTTATTTTAAATGGAATTTCTCTTTGTATCTCTTGCTGTTGGATTTTGTTAGTGATGTATAAAAATGCTGATGATTTATGTGGATTTGTTTTGTATCCGGCGACTCTGCTAAAGTTGTGGATTATTTCTAATAGCTTTTTAGTTGATTCTCAGGGCTTCTCTAAGTATACCATCATACCATCTGCAAAGAGTGATAATTTGGTTTCTTTATTATCTATTCTAATTTCTTTAATCACTTTTTCATTTCTTATTGCCAAAACTAGCATTTCTAATATAATATTGAATAGTAATGGTGATAGTAGGCAATCTTGTTTCACCCTTGATCTTATTGGGTTGCAGTTTATACCTATTACATATGATGCTCACTGATTGTTTTAAATAGATGCTACTGACTATTTTAAGGAAAAGTCCAGTCATTCCTATACTCTCTAGTGTTTTTAATAGGATTGGGTGTTGAATTTTATCAAATGCTTTTTCTGCATCTATTGAGATTATCATATGTTTTTTGTTAATTTGGTTATTGATATAGTCAATTATGCTAATAGTTTTCCTAATATTGAACCAGTCCTGCATTCCTGGTATAAATCCTATTTGGTCATAGTGTATTATGGTGTAGCTTATTCTTGGCTGCATTCTAAGTTCCTTTTCTTTTTGAAATATCATATTCCAGGCCATTTGGTCCTTTAAGGTAGAAACTGCTAGATCCTGGGTGATCTTTATTGTGTCTCCTCAGTATTTGAATTATTTTTTTTTGGCTGCTCATATTTTTTTCCTTGGTTGTATAGTTCTGAAATTTAGCTGTGATATTCCTTGGAGTTTTAATTTTGGGATCTCTTTCAGGAGGTGTTTGTTGAATTCTTTCAGTGGCTATTTTACCTTCTGCTTCTAGGTCGTCAGAGCAGTTCTCTTTGAATATTTCCTGAATAATAGTGTCTAGGCTCTTTTTTTCATCATGGTTTTCAGAGAGTCCAATATTCCTTGTCTTTCCTAGAACTATTTTCCAGGTCAGTTCTTTTCCCAAGTAGGTATTTTACTTTTTTTTTTTTTTGGATTTGCTTGACTGATTCTTGATGTCTCATTGAGTTATTCATTTCCATTTATTCAGTTCTAATTTTTAATGAATTATTTTATTAATTTACTTTTTTTTTATTTCTTTTTGTCCAACTGAGTTTTTAAATGAGTTGTTTTGTTCTATGGAATTTTTTCCCATTTCATAAATTCTGTTTTTTAAGGAGTTTTTAAGGAGTTGTTTTCTTTTTCTGCTTCATAAATTCTGTTTTCCTGGGAGTTATTTACCTTTTCCATTTCATAAATTCTGTTTTTCAGGGAGTTGTTCTTTTTTCCATCTTGTCAAATCTGTCTTTTTGAGTTATATGCCTTTTCCACTCTCTCTTGCAAAGTTTTCTTTTCCTTTCCCCATTTTTCTTTTACTCTCTTTTGAAATCCTTTTTAATTTCTTCTAGGAGAGTCTTGTATCATGGGGTCCAGGTTATATCACCTTTTGGGGCTTCATCTGGAGATGATGTGCTTTTAGTCTCCTCAGGGTTTGAAATCTGTTCGCTTTCACTATAGAAACTTTCAATAATTAGAGTTCTCTTTGCCTTTTTACTTATTTTTCAAAGACAAGTTGGGATCTACTTTTAGAGCAAAGGAGGTTTTCCAAGCTTCCACTATAAGGCACAGCAAAGTGGCAGCAGCTGTGCTGGGATTGTGCTGACTCACTCCCAGTGCTGGGTTAGTGAGGCCATCTCCCATGAGAGTCTGGCACTTTGGTGTTCACTATTTACCTTTTGTATTTGTGTTGGATGTTTTATAACTTCTTTGCTGATCTACTGGCTTGCCACCAGGGCAGAGTAGTCAACACTCTAGTAGAGTCCTTCCCTTAGATTCTCCACCACACAGAGTCTGCATCACCCCATGAAGACCACACCCAGACCTGAGTCAGTGTGTGCTAGCATCCTGTGCCTGGCCACATCCCTCCATGCCCAACCAAAATAGACCTTTTCTGGAGATCTTCAAAATTATCTTCTGCTGGTAATTTGCTGCACTCCCATTATTCATGAATTCTGCAAGTCTAGAACTAATACAGAGGCTGAATTTGCTAATTAGTTGAGGGTCATTGGAAAAGATCAGAAAGAAACATGTGTCCTGTCCACCATCTTTGCTCCTCCCCTAGCTTTTTATTTTTCAAAATAAATACAAAGGTGGTTTTCAACATATACTTTTTAATTGAAGTTTTTTATTTTAAAAAAAATATGCAAGGATAATTTTTCAACATTAACCATTGAAATACCTTGGGTTCCAATTCCCTCTCATCTCTTCCCCTAGATGTAAGTAATCTAATATATGTTAAACATTGTAAAAATGCATATTAAATGTATGTAAAATGTATGTTAAATACAAAAAAGCATATATATTTATACAATTATCTTGCTGCACAAGAAAAATCATATCAAAAAGGAAAAAAAATGAAAAAGAAAATAAAATTCAAGCAAACCATAACAAAAGGCTCTCAGTTCCCACAATCCTCTCTCTGGGTGTAGATGGCTCTCATTATCAAAAGATCATTGGAATTGGCTTGAATCATCCCATTTCAACATATAATTTTGAAAAACTATGTGTTTTAAAATTTTCTTTCTTCCTTTCCCCCTCTTCATTCCTCTACACAGCAAGCAATACAATATAGATTAAATATATGCAACTCTTCTAATTATACTTCCATAGTTGTCTTGGACACAAGAAAAATCAGATTAAAGGGGAAAAAAGAAAACACAAGAAAGAAAAAAAGCAAGCAACCAACCAACAAAAACAACAAAAGATGAAAATACTATGCTTTGATCAGTCTCTGTAGTTCTCTCTTTGGATGCGAATGATTTGTTCTGTCACAAATATATTGACATTGTAGTGAATCACACCATTGTTGAAAAGAGCCAAGTCCATCACAGTTGTTCATCACATAATCTTGTTGTTACTATGTACAATGTTTTCCTGGTTCTACTCATTTCATTTAGCATCAGTTCATTTAAATCTTTCCAGGTTTTTCTGAAATCAGCATGCTCATAATTTCTTATAGAACAATATTATTTCATAACATTCATATACCATAACTTATTCAGCTATTCCCCAAATGATGGACATCGACTCAATTTCCAGTTCCTTGTCACTACATAAAGGATTGCTACAACATTTTTGCACTTGTGGGCCCTTTTACCCTATTTTATGATCTCTTTGGGATATAGACACTTTGGGATAGAGAAACACTGATGAACATGCACAATTTTATAGCACTTTTAACAATCAATATTTTAAAGAGAAAACATGGAAACTTTCCTAAAGATCAGAAGGTTAAATTAAAAACTTATTCCCATTTTCACCTTTAATCTCTCCTTCCTTTTCTCCATCAATTGTGGGGATGGGCTAATCACAATATTATGAATAAGTCTGAAAAGGTTTCCAACTTATTCCAGAAAAGGCCCAATTTAGTCCATTAGTATACATCTTGATATAGTTTTGAGAAGAAATAAAATGCTGTTTTAAAATACAAAATTCATGAAAATAATTTATTAATTTTCTGTTCAGACTTCCATATAACCTTAGTTCATTGAGTTTGGATTTTCAGCTAGCTTTTTTAACTTGCTGTGACTTGACAGGACCTACTTTAATTGTTGAATAAATATAGAAGTGTATAGAAAGTAGATCCAAATGTTAACTAAGCTATACCCTAATTTAATTTGAAAGATAAATTTGTCAGGCAAAAATTTTGAAGGTAAAGTATTTTGTAGTTTTGTCCTTTATTATGGGCCAAATTCCATGGCTGCATTGCACTTCCACACACATATATAGCTCTCTTTGAATATGGAATCAAATAATATGACAATAAATATGGCAATTCTTGCTTCCCTTTTCCTGTTTAAAACTATGGTTTTCACCTCTTCCAGACACCTGAATGTTATTATTAATTAATATCTTTTAAAATGACTTGTTTGCATGCAAATTATATTTAAATTCTCTAATCTAAAATCATTTTATTCATTATTTAACATTACAATTTTGCTTATTATTGACATATTTATTACTATGCTGACTCTTTAAAATCTATACATACAAAATCATAACCAAAAAATTCCTGTTTACTTCAGTGTGTTCAATCCACTGTGTCTTCTAACTGTCTCTATAAAAGATTTATTTTTTTTTTAACACTGCTAACTATTAAGATATTACCAAGACAACAAAGGTCAGAAGAAAATGAAATGATTTCACAAAGGTCAGAGTTTGATTATTTGCAGATTAATCCTTTATTTCACAAGAACTAGGGATATTATTCCTTATTTTCCCTGCAGGGTCATAATTCTGATTAATTTAAAAATCAAGGACAAGAAATTTGTCCACTTCAGGCAGTTTGAAAGTGACTCCTCTTTTGTGTTACTGTCTACTTGATAATTGGAGCATTTTGTATATATAATTTACTTTAGCATGAAATATCTTTATTCTAGAGCAAGAAAAGTTTTGGCATATCCATCTATAAAATATTTTAAAAATTACCTTTGTTGGCTCTTTCAAGGAATCTTATACAAAACTGACAAATGCACGGGAGATGTCTTTCAGGAGGACAGACTTGAAGACACTCTTACTTAAGCAAATAAAATGACTACTTTTTTCATAAACAACACACAGGAAACAGTGTGAATTTGTATTTTATATATCTTTTAGTTAATTATGTGATACATAAACAGATATAGATGACAAAGATAAATAGATAAATGGATAAATAGACAAAACATCTATTGAATACTCACAATTTGCCAGGCACTGTGAAAATAGCTGAAGATAAAAATTGAAGTAATCAAAATAATTCCTGCCTTTGAAAAATCTATATTCTAACGGTTAAGAGATGTAGCATATAAAAGGAAAAATAAGGGCATAGTTTGGATCTGACCAACTGGGAGATGGATGGAATCATTATGAGTAAAATAATTGGAAAGCTGACCTATCAGAGCCCAAGGTGGCTCTTAAGATGTGGTCCAAGTTTCTGGAAAAGAGAAAGTGAGTTTGATGACTTACGCAGAGGCTGACAAGCTTGTGTAACCATAAAGATATACACATTCCTCTTGTGCATAGCTGTAATTATTAGGAAGCTTTTGTTTATATCAAGTCCTAATTTGCCTCTTTGCAACTTATGGCTTCTGATTCTGGTTCTGGAGCTAAATATAACAAGCTTAATTTCTCTTCTGAATGAGAGCCTTTTAAGTATTTGAATACAGCTGTTGTTATGCTTACTCCTATTTGAGATTTTTAAGCCTTCCTTTTCTGAACTAAAGCATCTTTAGTTCTTCCAGTTATTTTTTTCCATAAACCATACACTCCAAATCACCCACCATTCTAGTTTTTCTTCTCTGGGGTGCTCTTTAGTTTATTAATGTTCTTTCTAAAATGTGGTCCTCAGAATTGTACACAATGTTCCAGATGTGGGTCTTACCAGGGCAGAATATAGTGAGACAATCAACTTTTTATTCCTGGAAGCTCTGCTGCTTTTAATTCAGGTCAACACTGTTTCATCCTTTTTGGTTGCTATGCCACACTGTTTAAATCACTCTGAGTTTGCATTCCATTTAGAGTTTGAGAACCATAATTTAAAATCATTTGGCAGCAGGAAATTGGGGGAAGAATGAAAGATTTCAGTAAAGAAGAACCAGGATTTATGTCCTTTGTCCAATATTTATGAGCTTTAAGGTATTATGTCAATATCAACCATTATTAATGAGAAATACAATGTCTGAATATAGAAGACATCTAATAAAGTCCCGTCTGTGTTAGACATCAGCTACTTTAAGCATACAGGTCGTGATCAAATGATAAGATTAGTTTTAGCCATGATAACAGTTATGTGTTTATTTAATTTATATCATGCATATCATGATTGTATATAATGTGCTTCACATATCATAGTCCCCTGTTTCTTGCTCCCTGCTCAAATAAGCAATTAAGGAAGTATTTTATCATGTGCTAAAATGAAAAATTTGAATATGGGAAAGGGAATCAGAAAGGAAAAGTCAGTTGAACTGCAGGGTTAGAGCAGGATTCATTGAATAGGTAGATTTTAAATATTCCTTAAAGAAAAGGTAAGATTTTGATGTACAAAGTAGGTATATCAGGTAGGGTTGGAGCAAAGAATTTGAGATGGCAATAAACAACTGGAATATGTGAAAAAATTGTCTAAATTTGAAGACAAAGTACAGAAGAAAAGATTGAGTTAAACAGCATAGAACCAGATTTTGTAAGATTTTGAAAATCAGGCTGAAAAACTTGTAAATAGTTGGAATTCATTAGAAGTTTTTGAGTTTGAGATGACATGATTAATTAATCTCAAAGTAGTAGTTTGTAAGATGAACTAAATTTGAATGGGAAAGTGATTGAATGTAGAAACTGAAGTAACTAAATCCAGTAAGAAGTCCATGAAATGGGGCCTTCCAGTCAAGATAGCTGCTTGAATAGAAAGAAGACCAGTATATCCAACACAATTACTCCAGCAAAATACTGACATTTACCCTAGACTGAATGATGACCAAGAAATGTAGTGGGAAACTCCAGTAAGTGATTTCTTTCATCTTTGACCTGCAGAACAATTCAGTTAGAAGTCTACAGCAATACGAAATAGTGCCCACTAATAAAGCCAGTGCCTACATAGTTTCATCTCCCATTGCTGTTTAAATGAGTCAAGACTTTTATACCATATATATATATGTCTAGAGAGAGAAAGAATGAAGAACACCTCTGAAGAAAGATGAAGGGTGATCAGAAAGCCCTAAGATGGGGATCTTGAAAACGCTAGTCAGGTAACCAGGTGGCACAATGGATAATGCTAGACCTAGAGTCAGGAAGATCTCTCAAAATCTAGCCTCAAACACTTATTAGCTGCATAAGCCTGGGGCAAGTCTTTTATTCTGACCTGTCTCATATTCCTCAGCCATAAAATTGGGATGATAATAATAACACCTCCATTCCAAGGTTATTGTCAGAATCAAATCATATAATATTTTCACAGTGTTTAGTGCCTGGTGTATTGTTGATATTTGATAAATGCTTATTTCTTCTTTTTGGAGAAGACATAATGCTATATAGCACTAAGACTAGGGTAGCCCTGGACAAAGGGCTTTAAGAATCTAAATATTATGTTGTAAGACTCTAGATGGGGCCTTGAAGAGCCAACATTCAGAACTTCAAATATACAGGGTATCAAATTTCAGGAATCAGAGATAGTGCAGGAACCAAAGGAACAGAGGTGAAACAAAGAATGGTTGACCAGTCCATCCAAAAATTCACTAGAGGCCAATTTTGGATTTAGGAATTAAAGCTGAAGAGATCAGTAAATCAAAGAAAATGTCCACTAGGATAAAAAATCACTGCAAATCTAGAGATTGACCAAAAGAAGTGAGTTAAAAAAAATCTAAGTGAAGACAAATGAAAACAATTGAATTTCCACAAGGACTATGTTAATAACTAGAAGAATGAAGCAACAGATAAAAAAATGAAATAATTAAAAGCAATCCCAGAAGACTTTGATCAGAGAATGCTATCTCCATCCAGAAAAAGAAGTAAGGAGACTGACTGTAAATCAACCCTATGCTAAGTTCACTTTTTTTTTTAATCTCTCCCATGGTTTCTCCCTTTTATTCTGATTTTTCTCTTATAACATGAATCATAAAGCAATATGTATTAAACAAATAAATGAATTTAAAAACCCTAAATAAAATATCTATAAGAAAGAAATGAAAGATTATAAATAACTTAGAAAAGAAAATGATAAATCTTATCTAAGAAAGGGAATCTCTGAAAATTAGAACAGACCAAAATGAAATGAATGACTCCATAAGACAGCAAGAATATTAGACTAAAATAAAGATTGTACAAAAATAGAACATATAAATATTTTAGCACTTAGCACAATACCTGACACATAGAAGTCGCTTAATGCATACACATACACACACACACACACACACACATACAAGTGACATGTAGTTCTCTTCAAAAAAGAGAACAGGAATCATTGGTATCATTGAAAACTATGATTTTAAAAACCTAGGCAATATATTTCAAAAAATCATAAATCAAAAGATCCCAGACTTATACTAATAGAAATAAGTGATGATAGAAAGAATCCACCAATCACTTTTCCCCAAAACCCCAAAAGGAAATGTCTTAGGATTATCATTGCTAATATGCAGAATTTTCATGTTAAAGAAAAAATTCTGTAAGTATTCAGAATGAAACAATTCAATTGCTAAGGAACTAAAGTCAGAAATGAATGAGATTTGGCATCTTCTACTCTAAATGAGATGAAGTTTTTGGAATATAATATTCAAAAAAGCAAAAGAGAAGTGCTTTCAACTAAATATGTAAAACTTATAATCCTATAAGAGCAGGGAATAAAGATCTGATGAAAAACCCAGAGCTGATTGAAAATTTGGCATAGAAATGTGGGTTCAGAAAAAACCTAGTAAATATATCTGAGCATTGGAAGAAGCTGCATAAGGGTATAGTGACAATATCTAGATAGGAGGGAGTTGCATATCTTTGGAAGCTTAATATCTTCAAAAGGTTTAGAAGGAGTTAAATAAGAATTAAAAAAAGGAATGTTAAACATAGATTGGTTCTGTTCTGAGCATTTTAAGAGAGGAAAAAAGGAAAAGTAAAAGAAATTCATTAGTTTTAGGCAGGAGGAAGAAAGACAAACTTCTTATTTCTCATATTGGGATACATAACAAGAAAAAGATACAACATTGGAGGAAGGTGTAAGAGAATGAGCTTCATTTTTATTTGAAAAATAAAGAACGATTAAATATATACATGCACATAGTTCAGTATAGAAATATACCAAGCTCAACAGGGAAACAAGGGAGAAGAGAGATGAGAGTTGAAAATTTGGGGAGGATGGGGAGAGAAGCATCATAAACAAAGCAAACTCCTTAATCCTGGAGAATTAAAAGCAATGGGAAAAAAACAAAACAAAACAAAACAAGAATCTAAAATAATGCTTTAGATTGTCTTTGACAATTAGGAAATGAATGAGCAAATTACAGCTTATAAAATAACAGAATATTTCTATATCACAACAAATTATGTTAGAAATGATTTTAGAGATTTCTGTATAAACTTAGAGCAAAGCTAGCAAAAGCAGGAAAACAATATATAACAGCATTGCAAAGAAAAACAACATTGGAAGATTTAAGGACTGATCTCCAAGAAAATTAACATTAAACATATAATTCACTTCTTGATGAAAATGTAATGAACACAAGATGTAGAGAAAGACATACTTTTTTTTTTGATATGGCCATTATATGGGTTTATTTTGTTTGATTATACTCACTGTTTGTATAAGAGTTTCTCCCTCTTTCTTTCTCTCAATTTTTAATAGTATCAAGAGAAGGGAAAAGAAGGTTAGTTCAGAGAAAATTTAGAAATAGTGAAAATAAAAAAGAGGGTTATTGTAACATTTAAAAATGCATAAAAGAGAAGTGAATGAAGTTCAGAAGCAATCACAGGTAAGAAGGACAGTTTTGAAAAGTATATGAATAGTATATCATAAACAAGCAAGTGTTATGAAATGGATTCATGATTTCATATGAAAAACTCTTTTTTGTGTTCTATTGTATATATATATATATATATATATATATATATATATAAACAAACTATTTTTGTTATTGTTATTAACAAAACAACCAAACTAAAATGACATTAATTGAACATGGTACATATTAATTGACTCTTAGAATTTCTAAATTAGAATTCCTTTGCAGAAATCACTTAGTCTAACTTCCTCATTTAATAATTAAAATGACTTGCTCAAGGCCATACATCTATCATGTGAGATTAGAAATGAGATGCTCTGCATATGAATCTAGAATTCTTTGAACTATACCATGTCAACTTACAGTGTAAGTTTCTTTCCACTATATCTCAAGTGTATATGTGAATCTAACTGCAGGATTCATTGGCAAAATTGATAAAAATAAGTAATGTACAAACTATCCCATTTGTCAGCTAGCTATGATCCTTGTAACAAACTACCCAGTGAATTTTCTTGTGGCACTTTTGCTTTTCTGATGATGTGACTAAAGGAAATACATGCTGAACATTCTGTTCTCACACTAGTGTCATCATTCTATTTCAAGAAAGGAAAAGCACACGCAATCTTATTGAGAAATAAAATTGATTTAAAAAAAAGATTCTGTAAGATTTCATGGTTATAAATAAATGAAAACCAGATATTATGGTCTCTCTTGACTGCATTATTGAAAACAGTTTAGAATGACATTTTTAAGTGTTAAAGGAAACCCTAGCCACAGTCAGCTATAGAACAGTTTCTTATTGACCTCAGGAATGCAAAACCTATTTAGTTTGTACAAGTGGAAAATAAGATCACTTTTAACACATCCATTTTAAGGCAAAGCAAATAAATCTGGCTAGTTTAAAAAAATTATAGTTAGGGTTCTGCTGTTTTCAAGAAAATAGGCTATAAGATATAATATTTCTTTTCAAGGAGGTGAAACTTTTCATTAGAAAGGAAATAAATTGTACATAACACTTTCTTTTTCTCCTCAATTCTTCTAAATACTGTCAGTTTACTGAAAGAAATCAGAGTAAGAATAATGATATGAAATATTTAATGTTCCAGATTAGGTTCCCTAACACCATGGTCCCTATAGCTTATCTTTTTATGTAGTTGTTTTGCTTTTAATTGTTGCTAATTTAATTGAAGCTAATTAAAGAAACTGAAAGTAAAAAAAACCCAAACAAAAATAAAGTAGTAAAAGAAAGAAAATGGACAGAAATATGCAGAGAAGAGGAGTGAATGAAAATATGAAAAGGCAGATGGAAGAGAGACAAAATTAAGAAAGAAAGAACAACAAAAGAGTTATCTACTATGTCCCAAGTCATCACCATTTATCTTGACTTTTGTCCTGCCACTGGACTTTGATGATTTAGAAAGAGATAACAAGGTTCATGGTTTTGTGCAACTCTGTTTCATTTAAATCTTTCATGCATAAGTCAAAATCACGTATTATGCCATTGGTCCCCTTCAAAAACAAAATACAAACAACAATCTAATATCTTAATTTAGAACATGAGCAAACTGAGGATCACAGAAGTAAAAAAAAATAACCAAACCACGCACATTTATAAAATAATTACCATGTGATCAATACTCTACTAATCATTAGAAAGGCAAAAGTTTTCTCAACGAGCTCACAGCAAGATGTGAGAATCAATTTGTAAGGGAAATAAAAATACAGGACAAATAGGAGATAATCATAAAAGGAAGGCAAAAATATTAAAGTGTATCATGAAAGGCTTCTTGTAAAAGGTGGGATATTAGCTGTGACTTAAAAACAGGACTCTAGGAAGCAGATATGAGAAGGGAGAGAATTGGGAATAGAGAGTAGAAATCCATAGTCAGAAGGCAGAGTATCTTTTTGGAGAGTTAACAAGGAGGCTAGTGTCATTGAGTTGTAGAGTATAGATAGCTGTAAGAAGACTATAAAGATAGGAATGATCCAGGTTATGGAGGACTTTTTTTTAAAGAGGGTTTTATATTTTATCCTAGAGGTAATAGGGAATTAATAGAATGGTTCTGTGTTTGTCTGTATTGGTACAAAATGGTTAGACTTGTACTTGAAAAAGCTCTATTTAATATCTGATTTAATGTTGGAATGGAGATATATGAGACAGGGAAACCAACCAGCAGGCAATTGTAATAGTCCGAGTGTAAGATGATAAAGTCCTGGACCAGAACTGCAATAGTTTCTTTTTTTTTTTCTGCAACAATCTTAATTGTTGAAGTTTTTTTTTTTAATAATTATAACTTTTTATTGACAGAGCCCATGCCTGGGTAATTTTTTACAACATTATCCTTTGCACTTACTTCTGTTCCAACTTTTCCCCTCTCTCCCTCTGCCCACTCCCCCATATAGCAAGCAGTCCTATACATGTTAAGTATGTCACAGTATATCCTAGATACAATATATGTGTGCAGAACCGAACAGTTCTTTTGTTGCACAGGAAGAATTGGATTCAGAAGGTAAAAATAATCCTGGAAGAAAAACCAAAATGCAAACAGTTTACATTCGTTTCAGAGTGTTCTTTCTTTGTGTGTAGCTGCTTCTGTCCATCGTTGATCAATTGAACCTGAGTTAGATCTTCTCTTTGTCAAAGAAATCCACTTCCATTGGAATATATCCTCATACAATATCATTGTTGAAGTATATAATGATCTGGTTCTGCTCATTTCACTTAGCATCAGTTCCTGTTAGTCTCTCCAAGCCTCTCTATATTCATCCTGCTGGTCATTTCTTACAGAAAAATAATGTTCCATAACATTCATATACCACAATTTACCCAACCATTCTCCAACTGATGGGCATCCATTCATTTCCCAGTTTCTAGCCACTAAAACCAGAGCTGCCACAAACATTTTGGCACATATAGGTCCCCTTCCCGTCTTTAGAATCTCTTTGGGGTATAAGCCCAGTAGTAGCACTGCTGGATCAAAGGGTATTCACAATTTGATAACTTTTTGAGCTAGTTTCAAATTGCTCTCCAGAATTGCTGGATGTATTCACAATTCCACCAACAGTGTATTAGTGTCCCTGTTTTCCCACATCCTTCAACATTCTACATTATCTTTCCCTGTCATTCTAGCCAATCTGACATGTGTGTAGTGGTATCTCAGAGTTGTCTTAATTTGCATTTCTCTGATTATTAATGACTTGGAGCATCTTTTCATATGGCTAGAAATAATTTCAATTTCATCATCTGAAAATTGTCTGTATCTATCCTTTTACCATTTATCAATTGGAAAATGGCTTGATTTCTTATAAATTAGAGTCAATTCTCTATATATTTTGGAAATGAGGCCTTTATCAGAACCTTTGACTGTGAAAATGTTTTCCCAGTTTGTTGCTTCCCTTCTAATCTTATTTGCATTAATTTTGTTTGTACAAAGACTTCTTAATTTGATGTAATCAAAATTTTCTATTTTGTGATCAATAATAATCTCTAGTTCATCTTTGGTCACAAATTTTTTCCTCCTCCACAAGTCTGAGAGATAAACTATCCTATGTTCTTCTAATTTATTTATAATCTTGTTCTTTATGCCTAAATCATGGACCCATTTTGATCTTATCTTTGTATATGGTGTTAAGTGTGGGTCCATGCCTAATTTCTGCCATACTAATTTCCAGTTATCCCAGCAGTTTTTGTCAAATAATGAATTCTTATCCCAAAAGTTAGGATCTTTGGGTTTGTCAAACACTAGATTGCTATAGCTGACTATTCTGTCTTGTGAACCTAACCTGTTCCACTGATCAAGTAATCTATTCCTTAGCCAATACCAAATGATTTTGATGACTTCTGCTTTATAATATAGTTTTAGGTCAGGTACAGCTAGGCCAACTTCATTTGATTTTTTTTTTTCATTAATTCCCTTGAAATTCTTGACTTTTTGTTCTTCCATATGAATTTTGTTTTTATTTTTTTCTAGATCATTAAAATATTTTCTTGGGAGTCTGATTGATATAGCACTAAATAAATAGATTAGTTTAGGGAGTATTGTCATCTTTATTATATTCACTCGGCCTATCCAAAAGCACTTAATATTTTTTCCAGTTATTTAAATCTGACTTTATTTGTGTGGAAAGCTCTTTGTAATTTTGCTCATATAGTTCCTCACTTTCCTTTGGTAGATAGATTTCCAAATATTTTATGCTATCAACAGTTATTTTGAAGGAATTTCTGTTTGTATCTCTTGCTGTTGGATTTTGTTAGTGATGTATAAAAATGCTGAGGATTTATGGGGATTTATTTTGTATCCTGCAACTTTGGTAAAGTTATGAATTATTTCTAATAGCATTTTATTAGAATCTCTGGGGTTCTCTAAGTATATCATTATATCATCTGCAAAGAATGATAGTTTGGTTTCCTCATTACCTACTCTAATTCCTTTAATCTCAGTAGCATTTCTGATACAATCTTGAATAATAATGGGGGCAACCTTGCTGCACTCCTGATCTTACTGGGAAAGGTTCCAATTTTCCCCCATTACATATGATGCATACTGACGGTTTTAAATATATGCTCCTGACTATTTTAAAAAAAAGTCCATTTATTCCTATCCTCTCAAGTGTTTTTATTAGGAATGGATGCTGGATTTTATCAAATGCTTTTTCTGAATCTATTGAGTTGATTATATGGTTTTTGTTAGATCGGTTATTGATATAGTCAATTATGCTAATAGTTTTCCTAATATTGAATCAGCCCTGCATTCCTGATATAAATTCTACTTGGTCATAGTATGTTATCCTGGGGATGATTTTCTATAATCTTTTTGCTAATATTTTATTTAAGATTTTAGCATCAATATTCATTAGGAAGATTAGTCTATAATTTTATTATTATTAACCTACCTGGTTTAAGTATCAGTACCATATCTGTGTCATAAAAGGAATTTGGTAGGACTCCTTCGATCTTTTTTTTTTTTTTTCAAATAATTTATATAACATTGGAGTTAATTGTTTTTTGAATGTTTGGTAGAATTCACACATAAATCCATCTGGTCCTGGGGATTTTTTGTTGGGGAGTTGGTTAATAGCTTGTTCTATTTCTTTTTTTCTAAAATGGGCTGTTTAGTCTATTTACTTCTTCCTCTGTTAATCTGGGCAAGCTATATTTTTGAAGGTATTCTTCCATTTCATTTAAGTTGTCAAATTTATTGGCATAAAGTTGGACAAAGTAACTTCTCATTATTGCTCTAATTTCCTCTTCATTAGTGGTGAGTTCTCCCTTTTCATTTTTAAGACTAACAATTTGATTTTCTTCTTTCCTTTTTTAAATCAGATTTACGAAGGGTTTGTCTATTTTGTTGGTTTTTTCATAGAACCAACTCTTGGTTTTATTAATTAATTCAATAGTTTTTTTTTTACTTTCAATTTTATTGATTTCTCCTTTTATTTTTAGAATTTCAAGTTTAGTGTTTGACTGGGGTTTTTTAATTTGTATCTTTTCTAGCACTTTTAGTTGCAAGCCCAATTCATTAACCTTCTCTTTCTCTGTTTTATGCAAGTAGGCCTCTAGAAATATGAAATTTCCCCTTATTACCACTTTGGTTGCATCCCACACATTTTGGTATGATGTTTCATTATTGTCATTTTCTTGGGTGAAGTTATTAATTATGTCTATGATTTGTTGTTTCACCCAATCATTCTTTAGTATGAGATTATTTAGTTTCCAATTTTTTTTTGGTCTATTTTACCCTGGCTTTTTGTTGAATGTAATTTTCATTGCATTGTGGTCTGAAAAGTGAATTTCATTGCATCGTAGTCTGCATTTACTATTTCTGCCTCACTGCATTTGAGTTTGAGGTTTTTATGTCCTAATATATGGTCTATTTTTGTATAGGTTCCATGAACTGTTGAGAAGAAAGTGTACTCCTTTCTGTGCCCATTTAGTTTTCTCCAGAGATCTATCATATCTAAATTTTCTAGTATTCTATTTACCTCTTTGACTTCTTTCTTATTTATCTTGTGGTTTGATTTATCTAATTCTGAGAGTGCAAGGTTGAGATCTCCCACTATTACAGTTTTGCTGTCTACTTCTTCTTGCAGCTCTCTTAATTTCTCTTTCAAGAATTTAGATGCTACACCACTTGGTGCATATATGTTTAATATTGATATTGCTTCATTATCTATGCTACCCTTAAACAAGATATAGTGCCCTTCCTTATCTCTTTTAATTAGATCAATTTTTGCTTTTGCTCGATCTGAAATCAGGATGGCTACTCCTGCTTTTTTGACTTCACCTGAAGCATAGTAGATTTCGCTCCAACCTTTTACCTTTACTCTGCATGTATCTCCCTGCTTCAGGTGTGTTTCCTGTAAACAACATATTGTAGGATTCTGGCTTTTAATCCATTCTGCTAACCGCTTCCTCTTTATGGGGAAGTTTATCCCATTCCCATTTATGGTTAAAATTACCAATTCTGTATTATTTGCCATCTTGTTAACCCCTTTTTATGCTTTTCTCCCTTCCTTCCCCCTTAGCCCCTCCCCATTATTAAACTTGTGAGCACCGCTTGCTTCTCACAGCCCTCCCTTTTTAGTATTTCTCCTCCTCACCTTAGAGTTCCTCCCACTATCTTACTCCTTTCCCTCACAATTTCCATATTCCCTTCTGCTTAGCTTATTCCTTCCCTTTTCACTTTTCCCTTCTCACTTTTCAATGAGGTGGGAGAAGTTTCAGCATAAATTGAATATGTCTACAATTTTCCTCTTAGAGCAAATTCTGATGGCTATAAGATACCCACTATATTTATCCCCCTCCATTCTTTCTCTCAGATATGATAGGTTTCCTTTGCCTCTTCGTGAGATGTAGTACCCCCACTTAACCCTTTTTCTGGTACAATTTCCTTTCCACCTCTAGTTTCTAGAACAAGGTATACATGTATTCTTTATATATCTTTATAGCAGAAATATAGTACCCAAGATTTCTTTTTACCTTTTTAGGTTTCTCTTGAGTTCTATATTGCAGATCAAAATTTTTGTTAAGTTCTGTTTTTATTTCATCAAAAATAGTTGAAATTCACTTATTTCATTGCATGTCCATCTTCTTCCCTGGAAAAAGATGCTCATTCTGGCTGGGTAAGTTACTTTTAGTTGTTTAGAGAGTTCCTTAGCTTTCAGAATATCATATTCCAGGCCCTTCAATCCTTTAATGTGGATGCTGCTAGATTCTGGGTAATCCTTATTGTGGCTCCTCTATATCTGAACTGGTTTTTTTTTCTAGCTGGTTGTAGTAGTTTTTCCTTCATCTGATAGTTCTGGCATTTGGCCACTGTATTTCTTGGTGTTTTGATTTTAGGATCCCTTTCAGTAGGGGATTGATGAATTCTTTCAATGTCTATTTTACCCTCTGTTTCTATGACTTCTGAGCAGTTCTCTTTGATAATTTCCTGGAAAATAGTGTCCAGGCTCTTTTTTTCATCATATTTTTCTGTGAGTAGAATAATTCTTGGATTGTCTCTCCTAGAGCTATTTTCCAGATCTGTTGTTTTCCCAAGAAGGTATTTGATATTTTTTCCCATTGTTTCTTTTTTTTTTTTGGTTTTGCTTGACTGATCCTTGTTGTCTCGTCGAGTCATTCAATTCCATTTGTTCGATTCTGATTTTCAGTGAAGTATTTTCTTCACTCACTTTTTTTTTTGTCATTTTCTAATTGTCCAATTGAGTTTTTTTAATTCTTTTTTTTCATAATTAAAACTTTTTATTAACAGAACTCATGCCTGGGTAATTTTTTACAACATTATCCTTTGCACTCATTTCTGTTCTGACTTTTCCCCTCCCTCCCTCTCTCCACTCTCTCCCCCAGGTAGCAAGCAGTTCTATACATGTTAAATATGTCACAGTATATCCTAGATACAATATATGTGTGTAGAACTGAACAGTTCTTTTGTTGCACAGGAAGAATTGGATTCAGAAGGTAAAAATAACCCGGGAAGAAAAACAAAAATTTCAAACAGTTTACATTCATTTTCCAGTGTTCTTTCTGTGGATATAGCTGCTTCTGTCCATCATTGATCAATTGGAACTGAGTTAGATCTCTTTGTCGAAGAAATCCACTTCCATCAGAATACATCCTCATACAATATTGTTGTTAATGTGTATAATGATCTCCTGGTTCTGCTCATTTCACTTAGCATCAGTTCATGTAAGTCTCTCCAAGCCTCTCTGTATACATCCTTCTGGTCATTTCTTACAGAACAATAATATTCCATAATATTCATATACCACAATTTACCCAACCATTCTCCAATTGATGGGCATCCATTCATTTCCCAGTTTTTAGCCACTACAAACAGGGCTCCAACAAATATTTTGGCACATACAGGTCCCTTTCCCTTCTTTAGTATCTCTTTGGGGTATAAGCCCAGTTAGTAGCACTGCTGGATCAAAGGATATGCATAGTTTGATAACTTTTCGGGCATAATTCCAGATTACTCTCCAGAATGGTTGGATTCATTCACAACTCCACCAACAATGCATCAGTGTCCAGTTTTCCCGCATCCCCTCCAACATTCATCCTTATTTTTTCCTGTCATCTTAGCCAATCTGACAGGTGTGTAGTGGTATCTCAGAGTTGTCTTAATTTGCATTTCTCTAATCAATAGTGATTTGGAACCCTCTTTCATATGAGTAGAAATAGTTTCAATTTCATCATCTAAAAATTGTCTGTTCATATCCTTTGACCATTTATCAATTGGAGAATGGTTGGTCTCTTACAAATTAGAGTCAATTCTCTATATATTTTGGAAATGAGGCCTTTATCAGAACCTTTAACTGTGAAGATGTTTTCTCAGTTTATTGCTTCCCTTCTAATCTTGTTTGCATTTGTTTTATTTGTGCAAAGACTTTTTAATTTGATACAATCAAAATTTTCTATTTTGTGATCAATAATAATCTCTAGTTCATCTTTGGTCACAAATTTCTTCTTCCTCCACAAGTCTGAGAGATAAACTATCCTATGTTCCTCTGATTTATTTATAATCTCATTGTTTATGCCTAAATCATGGACCCATTTTGATCTTATCTTGGTATATGATGTTAAGTGTGCCTCCAGGCCTAATTTCTGCCATACTAATTTCCAATTATCCTAGCAGTTTTTGTCAAATAATGAATTCTTATCCCAAAAGTTAGGATCTTTGGGTCTGTCAAAAACTAGATTGCTATAGTTGACTATTTTGTCCTGTGAATCTAACCTATTCCACTGATCAACTAATGTATTTTTTTGCCAACACCAAAGAATTTTGGTGATTGCTGCTTTATGATATAGTTTTAGATCAGTACAGGTAGGTCACCTTCATTTGATGTTTTTTTCATTAATTCCCTTGAGATTCTCAACCTTTTGTTCTTCCATATGAATTTTGTTGTTATTTTTTCTAGGTCGTTAAAATATTTTCTTGGGAGTCTGATTTGTATAGCCCTAAATAAATAGGTTAGTTTAGGTAGTATTGTCATCTTTATTATATTCACTTGGTCTATCCAAGAACACTTAATATTTTTCCAATTTTTAATCTGATTTTTTTTGCGTGGAAAGATTTTTGTAATTTTGCTTATATAATTCCTCACTTTCCTTTGGTAGATAGATTTCCAAATATTTTATGCTATCAACAGTTTTTTTGAATGGAATTTCTGTTTGTATCTCTTGCTGTTGGATTTTGTTAGTGATGTATAAAAATGCTGAGGATTTACGTGGGAAATAGGACTATTTAAGCATTTTGCTTCCTCCTCTGTTTATCTGGGAAGCATATGTTTTTGGAGGTAGTCATCCATTTCACTTAGGCCATCGAATTTATTGGCATAAAGTTGGGCAAAGTAACCCTTTATTATTTCTTTAATTTTCTCTTCATTGGTGAAAAGTTCTCCCTTTTCATTTTTAAGACTAGTAATTTCATTTTCCTCTCTCCTTTTTCTAATCAGATTTACCAAATTTTATCAATTTTATTGTTTTTTTTTCATAAAACCAACTCTTAGTTTTATTTATTAATTCAATAATTTTTTTACTTTCAATATTATTAATTTCTCCTTTCAGTTTAAGAATTTCAAGTTTAGTAATTGATTCGGGTTTTTAACTTGGCCTTTTTCTAGCTCTTTAAGTTGCAAGCCCAATTCATTGATCTTCTCTTTCTCTATTTTATTCAAGTAAGCCTCTAAGGATATAAAATTTCCCCTTATTACCACTTTGGCTACATCCCACAAATTTTTGTATGATGTCTCATCGTTGTCATTATCTTGAGTAAAATTATTAATTGTGTCTATAATTGCTGTTTCACCCAATCATTCTTTAAGATAAGATTATTTAGTTTCCAATTACTCTTTGGTCTATTTATACCTAACTTTTTGTTGAATGTAGTTTTTATTGCATCGTGATCTGAAAAGAAAACATTTAGTATTTCTGCCTTCGTGCATTTAATTTTGAGGTCTTCATGTCCTAATATATGATCAATTTTTGTGTAGGTTCCATGAACTGCTGAGAAGAAAGTGTACTCCTTTCTATCACCATTCAGTTTTCTCCAAAGGTCTATAATACTTAATTTTTCTAATATTCTATTTACCTCTTTAATTTCTTTCTTATTTGTTTTGTGGTTTGATTTATCTAATTCTGAGAGTGCAAGATTGTGATCTCCCACTAGTATAGTTTTGCTGTCTATTTCTTCTCACAACCCTCTTAACTTCCCCTTTAGGAAGTTAGCTGCTATACCACTTGGTGCATATATGTTTAATATTGATATTGCTTCATTGTCTATAGTACCCTTTAGCAAGATATACTTTCCTTCCTTATCTCTTTTAATTAGATCAATTTTTGCTTTTGCTTGATCTGAGATAAGGATGACTACCCCTGCTTTTTTGACTTCGCCTGAAGCATAATAGATTCTGCTCCAGCCTTTTACCTTTAGTCTGTATGTATCTCTGTTTTTTAAATGTGTTTCCTTTAAACAACATATTGTAGGGTTCTGACTTTTGATCCAGTCTGCTATCAGCCTCCACTTTATGGGAGAGTTCATCCCATTCACATTTATGGTTAAAATGCGTAAGTCTGTATTTCCTGCTATTCTAATATCCCCAGATTATGCTTTTCTTTTTCTTGCCCTCCTTCCCCCCTTCCCTAGTATTAAACTTTTGGGTCCTACTTGTGTCACGCAGCTCTCCCTCTTTAGGACCCCTTCCTCTTCCCTTTGAATCCCTTCCTCTTTCTTGAACCCTTCTCTTATTACTCTTTTTCCTTTTCCCTTTTCCTCTCCCACTTTTTAATGAGGTGAGAGAAGATTCACTGTAAAACAAATATGTCAATTATTTCCTCTTTGAGCCAACTCTGATGACAGTAAGATTCACATAATGTTCCTCTCCCTCTCTAAGTTCTCTCAGATATGATAGGTTTCCTTTGCCTCATTGTCGCATGTAGTTTCCCTCTTTTTATCTCCCCTTTTACCTTTTTCTGACACTATCCCCTTTCCATTTCTTCTTCCCTTTTTATGTTATATCAGTAAAATCAAATTCTACATGTGGTTTTTATATATATCCACAACAGAAATACAGTTCTCAAGAGTTCCTTTTACTTTTTTCTACTTCTCTTGAGTCATATGGTTGGAGATCAAATTTTTTGTTTAAATCTGTTTTTTTCCTTAGAAACAAATGGAATTGCTCCATTTCATTATATGTCCATCTTCTTCCATGTTAAAAATTGCTCAGCTTAGCTGGGTAGATTATTCTTGGCTGCATTCGAACTTCTTTTGCCTTTCAGAATATCAGATTCCAGGCCCTTTGATCCTTTAATGTTGAGGCAGCCAAATCTTGAGTGACCCTTATTGTGGCACCTTGGTATTTGAATTGTGTTTTCCTGGCTGCTTGTAATATTTTTTCTTTAATTTGAAAATTTTGAAATTTGGCCACAATATTCCTTGGAGTTTTTATTTTAGGGTCTTTTTCAGGAGGTGTTCGATGAATTCTTTCAATGACTATTTTACCTTCCGGTTCTATTACTTCTGGGCAGTTCTCTTTGATGATCTCCTATAAAATAGTATCTAGGCTCTTTTTTTCATCATAATTTTTTTTTAGTCCAATGATCCTCAGGTTATCTCTCCTAGATCTATTTTCCAGGTCTGTTGTTTTTCCAAGTAAATATTTGACATTTTTTCCCAATCTTTCATTCTTTTGGTTTTGCTTGACTGATTCTTTTGTCTCAGTGAATCAGTCATTTTTATTTGTTCAGTTGTGATTTTTAGTGAGTTATTTTCTTCATTACCTTTTTTTTTTTTACTTCTTTTTGTATATGTCCAGTTGAGTTTTTAAATGAGTTGTTTTGCTTCATGGAATTTTTTTCCATTTCACTAATTTTTTTTTAATGAGTTATTTTCTTTTTCCAATTCACAAATTCTGTTTCCCTGCCCTTCTTGGGAGTTTTTTACTTTTTCCAATTCACATTTCAGGAAGTTGTTGCTGTCTTGCATAGCTTCTCTTTCCTTTCCCCATTTTTCTTCTAGCTCTCTTTTAAGGTTTTTAATAATCTCTTCTAGGATAGCCTTTTGTATTAGGGACCAACAATTGTCTGGAGACTGTCTGCTATTAGTCTCCTTGGGGTTGAAAAGCTGCTCTCTTTCTATAGAGAAGCTATAGATCATCCTTTTGATTTTTTTACTCATTTTTTTAAGCCTGTAGGGTCTGCCTTCAGGGCCAGGGGGTTAACAGCTTCCTCTGCAGAGCAGTGATAGGTGTAGGGATGGGTAGCTGTCCTGCCAATGGGCTACAAAGGGCAGGTAGGTACTAAAGTGCTCTGGGAAAGAGTTCCCCATTCAGAAGTAACCAGGGCCAAGCTGGGAAAGTACCCTGCAAAGAATCTTACTGTGCGGGTTAATGACTGCCCTGGGGCTAGACGCTGGGCAGTGAAAGTTTCACTACTCCAAGCCAAAGCTTGCCCTGGGGCTGTGGGTATTAGCAGCTGGGCAGTGAATAGCCCTGCAGGGGCCTACCCCCAGGAAGCAAGGTCATGCTGGGGAAGTTCTATTGCCCCAAGCTGAGCCCCACACTGTGCAGATTAGAGGTTGCCCCAGACTGTGGTCCCTCCAGTGCAGATTTATAACTGCTCCCACAATAGCCCCATATTGCAGGATGTGGTTTCTGGGCTGTATTATGGGTCTGCCTAAGTCACTTCCGGTTTTGGGTGGTTAAAGCCAGATCTTGTTAGGTTCTACCCTCTGTGTTAGGCTTTAATTTCTCTGCCAGTTTACTGCTTTGTAATCAAGGTAGAGCAGTTAGCCTATAGCAGAGTTGTCTCTATAACTTCTCTAGCCACAGAGATCACTCCTGCCCCTTGTCTGCTCAGGACGCTAGTCTCTCCCTGCCTGCCTGCACTGGTCTGCTTCTGGCCCCTTAGGACAAACCTTTCCTGGTGATTTTCCAGATTATCTTTGGCTTGTAAATTGTGTGCTTCTAATCTTCATGAATTTTAGCCGTCAAGTGCTATTTTTGAGGCTGAATTTATTTGGTTGCGAGGGGATGAGAGGAGCTTAGAAAATCATATGTGCCTTCTCCCCTATCTTGGCTCTGCCTTCCAATTGAGTTTTTAAGTGAATTGTTTTGTTCTCTGGAATTTTTTTTCCATTTCACCAATTTTATTTTTTAGAGAATTATTTTCTGTTTCCAGTTCACTAATTCTATTTTTCAATGATTTGATTTCTTTATCCACTCTGTCTTTAAATGAGTGGGATGAGTTCTCTAGACTCGCTTGCCAAGCCTCCCTTTCCTTTTCCCATTTTTCTTCTAGCTCTCTTGTGAGTGCCTTTTAAATTTCTTCTATGAGATTAATCTGTGCTGAGGACCAGATGATATCTTCCTTTGGGGATTCATCTAGAGACAGTCTATTTTTAGTCTCCTCAGGGTTTAGAGTCTGCTCTCTATCCATATAGAAGCTATCAATGGTTAAGGTCCATTTAAATTTTTTGCTCATTTTGTCAGAGAAGAATCAAAGACAAAATAGCAAAGAAAAAAAAACCCAAATGGAATCTGCCATTTTTTTGGGGGGGGGGCGGGGTGTGGCTGGGTAGTGTTACTGAACTTCCTCTACAGACTGTGGGGGCAGCAGTGAGGCATTAGCAGGACAGTGATGGCTGTGTTGCGCCTGCTCTCTGAGACTCTGAGAGCATGCTGAGACACTGGGGGGGGGGTGGGGTGGCCAAGTCCTTAGAGACTCTAGCTGTTGGGGGTTGTATTCTTCATCCCCTGTGTTTTTAGCCTCTCTGCTTGTCTGCTGGTTTGCTGCCAAGGTAAAGTATCCAAAACTGTAGTAAAGCTCTCCCCGCAGAGATGGCTGAGATCACATCCCACCCCCTTCCAGTCTGCTCAACTGTGAGCCACCTGTTATGCTCTCGCTGCCACTGCCTGCCCTCAGCCTATGCCCAGTCTAAAGCTGTACCCACCCTCAAGCAAAAATAGACCTTTCCTGGCAAATTTCAAGGATGTCTTCTTTTGGAAATTATTTGTGTGTGTGTGTTTTTTTTTTTAGTCAAGCATTAATTCAGAGGCTTGTCATGAAGTGAATTCTGAGAGAAAATGAGGAGCTTACTCAGATGTGTGCCTTCTTTCTGACATCTTGGCTGCAAGTCCCCACTGTGATAGTTTCAAGGGAGAGAAGGGAGTGTATAAAAGAGATACAATGAGGAAAGAATTGATAGGATTTGGCAACTGATTTGTTGAGGGTGGTAAGAGAGAAAGTGAGGCATTGAGAAGGATACCTATGTTGTGAGTCTATGTGACTGGGAAGATAGTGGTACCCTTATTAGCAATAGGAAAGGTAGGAGGAGAGGGTTTGGGGTGCAGAGAAGAGAGTTATTGAGAAAATTCTTGTATCTATGAGTTTTGTGGAAAGGAGAACCCAATTGATAGAAATATGAGGAAAAGGTCACTTCTAATTTGCCTGTGCAATGGCTGTTTACTCCATAGATACTATGATATAGCCTATGTTTAATTATCCAAATGTTTTCAATAAACTGAATTTTGCCATATCCGTAAAAAGTCCAGGGATTGACGCTCTCCCCCCCCCACCTCTCTCTCTCTCTTTCTCTGTCTCTCTCTTTCTCTTTCTCTGTCTTTCTCTGTCTCTGCTTCTCTCTTTTTCATGTTCTTTCTCTTTCATTCTCTCCTACACACACACACACACACACACACAAACATACAATACACACTTAGAGAATAATATTTTACCTAGATATTACAATTTTTACCTAGGTATTTTACCTAGGTATTAAGAATTTTTCCTACCTTGGCACACAAAGTAACTGTAGTAAACTCAGAGCTTCAAAGAAAAAGAAAAGGAAATTACTGGACCTTGAGGGCCACTATATTGTGTCCTAGGTTTAAAATGACCCAATTATTATAACAGAGTGTTTTTGAGTGTGTCCTTCATTCTTGAAGAAAATCATAATATTAGGAAGGTGACATCATGACTTGCAAGTCAAGAAGCTTACTAACTTTATTCTCTCCTACAAAACCATTTGGGTTCAGTGACAAGATATAGATCAGGCATCTCCACTCTACCTATTATTATCCTGTTTCCATGCCTAATCTTTACAATGCCTAAGCGTTGACTGCCAAACTAAATCCACATTCTACAAATCTGACTTAGCTGCCTCATTGCCAAGCAAATAATATCAATGCATAACAACCTTGGCCAATCATGAGCCGGAGATCTGGACTCTGGATGCAGTGAGACCTTGGCCTTTTTAAACTAAGGTCTTTACTAGATCTCAAATTATGCAGTCATAGTTCATTCAGTGATTAAGGTTTGGTAAAAAATGAAGCAAAGACCTCTTTTACCAATCTAGAAAAAAATTAATCTGGAAGGGAAAGACTAAACTAAAACAGAAACAATTGTTATTTATGCACACTCTGAATCACTGAAACTCAAATAATGACCAAAGAAAGCTTGGGCTGGGATCTATTGTAACCAATGGAAGTCAGAGTGTTTTGGGTTTAAGGTATGGTCCTTAAAAAATGAAGTCTATAAACCATAAGATATCTTCTGAGATTTGAAGGATCAAAACCTGTATTCTTTCAATAGAGCACCTGTAGGTAAAGGTATAATTCCCTATGTGGACAGAGCGTGAGTAGGGAGAGGAAAGAGGGAAAGGAGAGAAGGAAGGAAGGAAGAAAGGAAGGAAGAAAGAAAGGAAGGAAGGAAGGAAAGAAGGAATAAGGGAATTAAATTGTTTATTGTACTGTACTGATAATGCACAATTGTAGCCCTCTTTTTGTCCTCCTCCAATAAAAGCTTCCATAGTTTAGGGACTTTTTTGTATCTTTCATATAAAAGATACTCATTGCATTTAGTTGAGTTCCTAGACTTTAGTGATCCTTCTATTATACCAATTAGCAGTCACCATAACTCCCTTAAATTAATGTGCTTTCTCTGTTTTTGGTAACTCCTTGATAGTTTTGTTTTACATTTTATTTCACAGTAAGGTTATTTTTATACTTGTCTTACTTATCCCTTCCACCAGACTGAGTGCAATTAGAAGGCAGTGCTTATCTTTTTATAGAGTACCTTGACAGCATGTATATTATGCATTCAGTAGATATCTCTTGAAGGTTGTAAAGATTATTTCAAAAGTAATTTTTTTTTAATTAGAGGAAACTTGAATACTATGATTGTTGTAGGAACTGAAGTTTATAGAATTGGCCTGGAGATATCACATCTGGTATAAAGACTCTACTCTCACCCCCACCCCCATCCCCAACTCAAAACATATTAGTGTTTCATGTACAGTCTCATTCTGGAACCTTATTTCTTTCTCTTTTTTCAAGAAGATTTTAAGGCTGAAGGTCATTAGTTCATCTTTCAATAATGTATATATAATCAGGCAAATTTGGAAAGGGCAGATTGTGAATTTTGAGGGGTACTGTGTGATAAACCAGAATTTTTAGCTATCATTTTCTAACTATTTGCTATGAGGACAACTTAAGGAAGGAATCTACTCTAACAGTTCCAAATCTGGGAACATTTGTGGAAAACAGTTTGTGGGCTATGATTGGAGTTATTTATGTGACCTTGATTCACATTTCTGCAACATAGATTTTTTGGAGTTTGACAGGTAACCTACAAACATTTGTTAGCAGAAGCTGTTTTTTGAAAATTATTGTTGGATCACTTAATAAAAATTCCAGGAAATTCAGAGGTTTCCAGGCAGCACATGTTAATTTATGGGAAAAGGTTATATCTTTTGGGAAAATTCTAAGCACCCAGATCTGATTCTGCACCATTGAACTATCCTTGAACTCTGCCTCTCTCCAAATCCAAACTCTGGTGTTTTCTGTTGCCTCTGGAATGAGTACTATTTGATGTGTGTGTGTGTGTGTGTGTGTGTGTGTGTGTGTGTATTGCCGTACTTCCTCTTTCCTTTAATGATCTATAAAACTTCCATTTTAACTTGCCCTCATTTTGTCTTGGTAGGCTTTATATTTGTGGGTCAGTTTGTAGCATGAATCTTTCTACTAGTTTTTTCCCTGAATGAACTAGGGAATTTAAAAAATAAAGCTTGGCTAAAATTAGTCATTTCCTTGGTTTTTATTATGAAATGATTTTGTATGCAATTTTGCATAATGACTAGCATCACTTTCCATGATCCTTTACACAACAGCGAATTTATTATACAAAACTTCTTTCAGTAAATTTTAATTTTATCTAAAAATTAAATTAAATTAAAATTTAGTTTTAGTTATTTTAATTTATCAAATTGTACTTTTCAGTTGGATGAATAGGAGGTCCGAGTTCAAATGTCAGAAAACTAGATAGAGAAAAGTTGTAGTGGATCATTTAGTTCAATACAAATGAGGAAACTAAGGACCAGGGACATGAAGTGATAACAAGTTTGTTACAACTGCAGGAGCAGGAATCAGGCTCATTTTCTTCCAATTTACTTTTTATTCAACTAAGTATCAAATATAATATTAGCTAAGCCCTAGGCAGCAAAGTGGCCCAAGTGGGCCACTTAATCCTGGACCTGGGGTCAGAAAGGTTTAAATTCAAAAACAATTTCAGTGTCTCATTATCTATATAAGTTACTTAATGTCTATTTCAGTTATTTCATCTGCAAAATTATCATGTTAATAATATATACCTCACAGGGTTGTCAATGTACATGTATATTTATATAACTTTATAAACCTTAAATATTAATACTACTTAT
Organism: Sarcophilus harrisii; assembly: GCF_902635505.1. NCBI lineage: Eukaryota > Metazoa > Chordata > Mammalia > Dasyuromorphia > Dasyuridae > Sarcophilus > Sarcophilus harrisii. The sequence goes on along the minus strand of NC_045429.1, from coordinate 235,070,821 downwards.
TATAATTATATCCGAAATTTATAAGATAATAAATCTAAGGTTAAAAGGTACTATAAGATTATCTTATTCAAACTTCTCATTTTACTAATGAGAAAACTGAGATAATATCCTCTTTTACTCCAATCTTAACCATATAATCAGCCATTTTATATGGTTTTTGACTTTGCTACCCCTTAATTGACACTCTTCTTGATGATGATGCCAGTGACAGGACTTCTTTAAATGATGATATGTTAAACAGAGCCTGGCTCTCATCAAAACAGATGGATGTGGCAGATGTGTGTGTATGCAGGTATGTGTATATGTTTGTATGCGTATGTGTGTGTGTGTGTGTGTGTGTGTGTGTGTGTGTGGTTGTTTATATATGTATAAAAATAGATGGCAGTTTATTGTTCCCCAAACCATCTGGTTCTTGATAGTTCTGCAGTTCAGAAAATTCAGCATTTTTTCTTTTGACCAAAGCAACTAACTCTTTAGGATCAATGCAAAATGAAGAATTCAGAAGACAAAGAATAGTTTGATTTATATTCTTTATTTTATTCCAATAACAAGGGAATATTGGGGGCAAAGAGTGGGAGAATGGTATGAGTTACTGTATGAAGTTTAGGGGAGATTTTCATTAAACTAGTAATTATAGCAGAGACTTTTTTTGTGGGGAAAAATCTAAAAGAAACAACAGTGATTTTTAAAGTTGCATTTACAAGAATGCAAATAGAGTAAAAAAGTCATTAGATATACTTAAACTGGAATAATTATTTATCCATTTTGTATATTTACATAATTTTCAAGCTTCACTTTTTTTTGTTTTCATTAAAAAGTGGGGATTTTGAGAATTCAAAGATTGTAGAGAAAGTAGTCCTAAGACTGTCAATGCTTCCAGTCTCTTACAGGAAAAAGCAGAGGAAAATTACTACTAAAGAAAAAGTTGGGAAGAGAATAGAGGTAATTGCAGAATAAAAATGATTATCACTTTCAGAAAGGATGGTCAAGAAAAAGTTGAAAATATAATGAATCAATTATATAATAAATATATAATGTGATTTAGCAGAATTCAAAGAAAAGAAACTAAGGAGTAAAAAGTAATAATAATTTGATAGCAATAGTATATTCAGAATCTAAGCTAGTACTATTTAAGTGATGTTTTCAGTTGTGTCTGATACTTCATGACCCCATTTCAGATTTTCTTAGCAAAAATAATGGAGTGATTTGCCATTTGCTTCTTTAGCTCATTTTACAGGAGAGCAACTGAGTCTGGGCTGGTTTAAATGATTTGCCAAGGATCATATAGCTATTAAGTATCTGAGGACAAATTTGACCTCAAGAAACAAAATCTTTGCAACTTCAGGCATGACTTTATCCACTGAGCCACCTAGCTGCCTCATGGCAAGTATTAAGAGACATCAATCTGAATAATAGGTAATTTAAATAAAATAAAAATAGAAATAATAAAAAATAATAAAATAAAATAGAGATTAATCTAATAAAATATTTGATATCCATATTTGTTACTAGTAAGAGAAAGAGAAAGAGAGACAAAGAGACAGAGACATGAAACATACACACATAGACTGATAGACAGACAGAGAAAGATATAGAGAGAAGAAAGAAAAAGAAAAAAATGTCAAATAATGCCAATTGCATATAGAAGTCTATAGAAAGTTTAAATATGATATTTCAATGAAAAATAGAACTCTTGCTAGAAAGCAAAATAGCAAATACAGACAAAAAACAGTAAAAACAAGATCAAAGAACAACTTAATTAGAAGTTTTGAAAATTTTGCAAACAAAGATGTCTGAATGAACTGAGACAGACAACAGATAGATAATTTTAGTTAACAGACGTCCTTTAAAATGTGATTGAGTCTGATCATTTATTTCCAGAAATAACACAAGTACATTTTCTAGAATAATTGAGATTGAGGGACAAACCTGATTTAGGAATGAATGATAGATTCAATGTACCCAGATACATTGTTATCAAATAACAGTGCTACATGCACAGAGATGATTTTACAAATGATTAAAGAAAAGCATCACTTATCAGAGAACATCACTTTGAAATCTTAGTCCAGATGAGAAAAATGGAAAAATCTGGAAAAACTTAAATGGCTTATTAAGATGTTTTTCCTCAATTCTCTTCTTTCCAGATAAACTAATAAATTATTTTATTTTTTAATGTGTTTGAAATTCTGCAACCTGTAATAAGCATTTTATGAAACAAAATAATCCTTTCTAGAGAGACATACTTCTGCAATTGAAATTAACATACACTGAAGCAACAAATTCTTGAGTACATTCAATTTTTGGTAAGGTTAGAAGTTACCAATAAAAGGGGGTATTAGTTCCTCAGCAAGACACTAGACCTAAATGAGAACTGACAGATTATTTTATGGACAAAAGGAGGAACTTACAAAAACTAGAAGACAGCATCATAGAAAGGGGGAAAATAAGGTTATTTACAAAGTCAGAAGCATCATAAATGTGGGGACAATATGATTGGTTGGAATTTTGGAGAGTAGAACTAGAAATATGAAAAGCTCATTGGTGATATCCACCTGCATGAATAGTATTGTCATAGTGATAACAAATCAAATTTTCACAAAGGATAGTCATTATTGCAGAGATAATAGACTAGATTTCCTGGCATCCACTTGTATGCTTCAAGGATAACAGATTTCCTTGACACAAGAATAGAATAATAATTAACAGGAAAAATAAACTTCTAAACTTAACTGAGAAACAAGAAGTGATTTACAGGAAACAACTCAGAACCTCCAAACTATTCAGAATCAAATGAAATGTGACTTAGGTAGGTACACAAAATGTTGACCATAATACAACATGAAATCAATCATAAAATAGAATCAATTTGATTTTCTCAATTTTCAGTACAGAGGCCATGGAAGAAACATAGGAGCTGTTTTCAAAGTTGTAAATGTATGTTCTTTATATGCTTAAAGAAACATTTTTATTAAATCTAATGAATATTGTGAATTGTATTTGTTTTGTTGTTGAGTCATTTCATTTGTTTCCAACTCTTTGTGAACTTGGCAAAGAAACTGTGTTGTTTGCTATCTTTTTCTCCAGCTCATTTTTACTGCAGCAAATAGGGATAAATGACTTGACCAAGGTTACACAGCTAGTAATTATTTGAGGTTAGATTTGGATTCAGAAAGATAAGTTTTCCTTGTTTCAAAGCTGGTACTTTATCCACTATGCCATTTAGGTGTCCCAAGATTATATATCAGATTCCAAAGGTCTTATTCTAATATCTCATTTGCCCAATAATGATATTGGGTAAGTGGAGTACAGGTTCCACCATTCATGATAGAAATGTTTTTATTACAATTAACATAGATTATTTCTGTTTTATAAAAACCAGATTAGCTAAGTACAGAAGCACGCATCAACAGTAATGTGACCACTTAGTGTATGATTATGACAAGCCATGAAGCACATAAAAATTTTAAATTGTTTCTCAATATTGTGCTCCAACTGTGAAAGAGTGACAGAAAAGGATCAGAGATTGATGAGAATAGGAATCTCTGCAATTCAAGGAAATGAAGGAAATAGCTTTATTGTTCATCTAAAGGAAGCAAAAAGCCATCATTACATAAACATTTGGTCATCTCATATTATAAGACTTGCAATAAGTACTTTTAAAAAGACTTGTTAAAATGATGTGTAAAGCTAAGCTGCAGAGAGCAAAAGGGAAAGGAAATTAGACATATAACTTGATAAAATCCTCAAATAGATAATGATGTACTTTGAAATTCATTGATTTCAATACAAAAGTGAGAGTAGGATTGGAGTGTGAACATATGTTGGAAAATATGCATAAGGAGTAGGAAAAGAAAGAGACCAAAGGAATTATTGACTACATAGAAGTTTCATAACTATATAGTATTAACAATTTTTTTTAAGAGTCACAGGACTCTGGAATTAGTAAGTACTGAATAATATCACCAAAAAAGGAACCTATCATTGTCTTAATATTGACTCGGCTCAGAATATCAATCTCACACAGAGGAAGGAAGCAGTTGTCCTTATATATTATTTAGTTGCTAGAAAGAAAAGATGGAGGGATATGTGGCTTAGAAAATATCTCCGAGTCCTACCCCTGCTACAGAGGAAGAGGAGAAGGCCCTATCTTTAGGACATATGATTTCCAGTTCAGACCTTGCTTATGACATTCCCTAATAAAAAATATGGGACATAGGTGTTCCTACTAAATCATTAGTTATAGTCTTAGATGAAACTTCACGCTTTTCAGCTTTTTTTTTTTTTGTAGTGGCAAAGAATTGGAAAATAAGTAGATGCCCATCAATAGGGGAATGGCTAAAAAAGTTATAAAATATAAAAGCAATAGAATATTATTGTTCTATAAAAAAATGAACAAGTTGATTTTAGAAAGGCCTGGAAAGATTTCTACAAACTGATACTGAATGAAACAAGCAGAACCAGGAATACATTGTACACTGAAGTTTTCTGGAGGCAGCCTTAGTTTCAGTTACAATCAATAATTACTCCAAAATGCAGCCAGCTGGTAAAAATGCAAACGTTTATTTCTCCTTCCAAATTAGCCCGGTTAGTTAAGGCCTATCTCTCTGCCTGGCTCCAAGAGACCTTGCAGCTTCATGCTTGGCTTCTGCCTCTTCTTTCTTCAGCCTCCAGCCAGCACCAAGGTAGAAGATACAATGAATCTCTCTTGCCTCAAAGATAGGGCTTGTAGGCTTTCTTCCAGAGTGTCCTGTGGCCCTGAGAGCTTCTTGCTTATATGCTGTGCACTGAGTACACACCCATCATTATATCACTGGGAAACCATTATTTGTTGTAGGATTAAATCAATGCTAAACTAGATTTAACCATTGTTTCTATCAGTTCCACTTAGTACCTTGTTTCAAATTCTGGCCCAAAATAGCTCTTTCTAAGATCAAATCAACTCCAATGGCTTAACAGTTTGTAAAGATTACAACAGTACACAATAACAAGAAGATTGTGTGATGATCAACTATGAATGACTTGGTTTTTCTTAGCAGTTCAGTGATCCAAGGCCATCCCAATAAGCATTGGATAGAAAATGCCATCTGCATACCAAGAGAGAACTATGGAGATTGAATGAAAATCAACACATACTAGCTTCACTTTTTCCGCTTTTTATTGTTTTTTTTCATGTTTCCCTTTTGTTCAAATTTTTCTTTTCCAACATGATTCATAAAGAAATGTGTATATAAAAGTATATATATAAACAGAAAAAAGAAAACAACAAAAAAAGGAAAAAAAGGGAAAAAAAAGATTCATACTTTTAAGAACTAGTATAATCAAGTGGTACATGGTATGAAATTAGAATAAATAGAAAAATTTGAAAAAAAGCAAGTTCAATTGAAGAGAGATGTACAGTGTCAGATAGTCAATCAAGGTAGATACAGGGCAGTCTGCTGGAATACTAGAGTTAGGCACCTAGCATAGGTGAACTAGATTGAGGTTTTATAGGAATGTAAGACAAACAGGATCTATCATTGGGAGCAGGGAGCAGGGAGCAAGGAGCAGGGAACTGAGGCCTAAGGGTTAGGTCAAGGTGCAGGAATCATGATAGGAAAACATGGAGGAAAATTGTTGATATTCAAACTTCCAATTGGTGAAAAAAGGCAGCTTTACCATTTCAGAAGCTTTTTTGGAGTTTCCCTGGGTCTTCTTTCTTTAGCAGATTTTGGAAGGCTATTGTATTCCTGATGAGTCAAAAATAATTCATTAGTCATGGGAGTCATTCATGAATTAAATCTTTTAAAAATATAGTTAATCACTAATTTAATAAGGCAAAGATTAAAAGAAAAGCAAACAGGCAGAAAAAATAAGAATGAGAAAAACACAAATGGTATACAATTAAAAAATTCCAAATTGATTTATTCAAACAACTTACTGATAACTCCTCTTTCCCTCCAACAGGAAATGGTTAAAAGAAAGGAATCAAAATTTATTATAATAATTTCATCTTGAAGTTCAAGTGATATAAATCAATTCCTATAGTGAGGAGGTCAAAAGAGTTTAAAACTTATTTTGATTAACAAATACTTGATCTTTTTTTGCTAAAGCAAGAACATGGCACCAAATGCAATATAAGTTTAGGATATAAGTATGGTTTTAAAATCTTATAGAGAAGTATGATAGAAGATTATGAGCAGTAAATGCATGACGTTATGAAATTGATATATAATATTCATGAACTTCTCAGGCATCCAAATTTTGACATAATTTCTCACAATCCCTCATGACTGATACTATTAAAGGCCATGGTCAAATTGAAAATTATTGTAACAGATTTCTGTTCAGGTCCTGGCATTTCTCCTGGAGTTGTAGTACAGTAACATTATATCAACCATTCTTCAACCTTTCTGAAGCCACACTGGCTCTCAGATAAATCATCTTCCATGTAAAGGATTAGATTACTAAAGAGGACTCTCACAAGAATCTTGTTAGCAATGACTAAGAGATAGATCTCTATGTGATTGTCACAGGATAATCGATTTCCTTTACCTTTATAGAGATAGAAAATCTAGGCATTCTTGAACTTCAAGGTGCTAACTCTTCTTGCTATATAACCTGGAAGATTTTAGTCTTATTTTTTTATGAGCAGTGGGCCCTCTGCTTTGTAAATATCAGCTGGAATAGAATCAGCTCCAGGCTTTACCAAACAAGAGGAGCCTAATAATATTCAAAACCTCTTCAATTAAAAATTTGGCTAGAGAGGGATTGACTGCAACCTGAGGTATATAGTCAATGATGTCAATGTAAAAATTGCATCTAAGTTTCATTTGCACAATACTTTTGATGGAGGTAAGCATTGTCTTCTTAGAAACAGAAGAACTATCTTGCAGGTAAACCCTATGGAGTTTTCATTTTTTTCAGCTTCTGAATTTTTCCATCATTTTATTAAACCAATCTTGATGTTTATGTATTTTCTGGCTCAGTTGAATGAATATGATGTTATATATGAAAGATGTCAGTGCATAGCATATTTCTGAAAGATGCTCATTCTTTTTCTTTTCTACTGTCACCAACCTGGATCAGTTTTCCCTACAATGAACTTTTCTTCCTTGAAGAAGCTCTTCTCTATTGACATAAAGTCTTCTGATAGACATCTTGCCTTGGGGATTATCTTGTTGAATACATATATTTAGTTTGGAGATAATAAGGCTATGATCAGTCCAGCACTTTGAACTATACAAAGCCTTTGCCATTCTAAATATCCTGTCTGTTTTTTTTTTCTTCTTACAATGATGTAGGCTCTTAAATAGCAGTTTGTTGTGAGGATGCATTCCCAAGTTTTATTGCATTTAGTTAAACAGAAAAAATGAGTGACTTCAGAAAGAGATGAGAAGGTCATGAGATGAACTAGACTACAGTAGTAAGTGACTATTGTCATTGTTTCCAATTCTATTCTTCCCAAGGGCAACTTGGCATGTCTAGTAGTCTGTGCCTATTTTTGCATTAAAATCGCTCAGAATTATAAGCTTTTCCTGCTTTAACACATTAATGATGAACGTATTCATATTCATAAAATTTTTCTTTAACCTCAGTAGAATTCATGATAGTGGAAACATAGGAAACATATGTACTGATATTACTGGTGTAGCATTTTCCTGTAAATTGTAATCCATTGTCATGAGCTTATCATTCATTTCTTTTTTGGTAAGCATATAAGCTTGTTGGCCAGATTAGTTTTGATTGCAAAACTTACACCAGCTTCATAGTGCTCCCCTTCCCTGAAGCCATTCCAGAAAAATGTATGTCCATTTCCAAATACATTAAGCTGACTTTTATATGCCAGTTTTTTTTCCACTTAGGGTTGCTGATTGGATTTGCTATCTGCTGAGTTCTCTTATAAGAGCTATTTGTCTTTCATGTCTACTGGATTTCAGGTTGTCCATAAGTGTTTACACATTCTATGTACTGGAGATGAGTGATATCATCTTTATGAAATTTTTTGAACATTTTTTGGTGTGTTTGATTGTGAGGGTAGGATTCCTACCTACCATGGTAAGCAGACCAAGGTTGGGAGAAGCAAATGATTTTGGGGGCACTTTTTCCAACCCCTTTTTCACATCAAGAAATGAGCAATACAGTCCTTAAAAAGACTATTCAAACACCTAAATGGCTGCCAAATACCACTGCTGCTTCCAGTGAAAAGATGACCCTGTGGCTTGGGCTACCTGTAAACAGGGTTGATTACAACTCCCAGGATACTTACATCTGTTGCTTTATCACTTGCCTTTTGAGATAGGTAAAAATGGTAAAATGGTATGGAAGTATGGATGATTCTTTTGATTCACATATAAATTGGACTTATGTGATGCAAAGTTATGAGAAGTCATCAGGCTCATTCTCTCTTTCAGAGTCATTGAAATCTAGTGATAAAATAGTCAAGACAAAGCTGACTCAAGATGTAGAGGATAACCTCTTCAATTTCTTCAATGTCTAACCAAGCTCTAAACACTCCATAATGCCTTTTTAAGCCATCTTCATGGAGCAAAGTGTTCTCATCTGCCAATTCAACAAGAGAAATCTTCATGTGTTTAGGGTAATCACCCCAATCTGCTAATAACCAATGGGTTTGAGATCCTCCAGTTATCCTAAATCTGGTTTAGCCTGTCTGCTGAAATGGTTTGCTGCAGTGTAATCTCTATGCCTTCTTGATGCCACAAGTGGGAGTTTGATGACAGGTGAATATGAAAGTGAAAAACTGTCCTGAAAAGGCTAAGGATCCCTTATACCACAAGTCTGAATCTTCCCTAAACACATCCTATATCCCTATGAATTATAAAGTAATATTATTCCTGAATTTGTACTCCTGGTCTTTAACTACACAACATTATTTTTATCAGGAAAACCCTCCTCTCTTCTCCCTCTATATGGCTTAACTCAGGAATCTCATCATTTCAAATGAATTTAATTTCAAATTCTAGAATGACTGTTCTCAAATATACTTATCCTGCCTTAATGTCTCTGCTGACTTTCAATCTATCTCCAACTGCCTTTCTGGCATCTTTAATTTGATGTCCAGTAGGCATTTCAAACTAAACATGTGCAAAACAGAACTCATTATCTTCCTCCTAAACTGTCCCTCTCTCTTAATCTTTCCTATTACTATAAAGGAAAACACCATCCTCTTAATCCCCCAGACTTACAACTTAGAGTTCATCCTCATTATCTCTCACTCTCCTCACCATATGCAATCTCTTGTTAAGGCCTATTGATTTCAACTCCTCTGAATCTGCAATCATTGTGGTTTTTAATCACCTCATGCCTTGACTGTTGCAATAATCTGTTAGCTGGTCTGCCTGACAAATTTCTCTCCTCTCTCCAATCCATTTTCATTCAGTCCTAAAGTGAAGGTCTAACCATATCATTTCCCAGTGCTTAATAAACTCCAGGGGTTGTTTTTGTTGTAAAAATATAACAGATTTTTAAAGTATAATTAAAATAAAACAAGACCCATTATCAGAAAGTAGTAATGGAAAGAACAACATTTTCATGACAAAAGGCATGAGTGACATTCTTAGAGCACAAGACAACTAAGTTTAAAACCTACAAAAGAATTTTTAAATAGTGATAACTTCATGAAAAATTAATAAAAGATAGAGATATATGTCTTTAGATTTGCTAAGTATAGTCAAACTAATATTATCAGGTAGAACCTATAAAATAATTAAAATCCAAAAAGAGAATGCAAAAACCTAACATGGGCAATATTTGCATGAATTCAGGTATCAGTGAGTTAACAAACACAGACCAAGTAGCTAAGTCATGCAGATTTGCTTGTGGAAAGAGGAAGGCATTCAGAACCAAGTCACTGACATCAGAAAGAATAAAAGATTGATTCTTAAGGAGTCTAAATTTAGTGATCAATAACATTATTCAAGGAAATGGTGAAGACTATCTAAAAAGTCACGGCTGACTATAAAAATTTAGCACCGAGTAAATATCTAGAATGATATACATTGTATATAAGATTCTACACCTTTTATGCCTATCTTTTATGGAGTAACAGATGTCAAATTGCCAGCTACAAATACAGATCTCAAAATATGACAGAAAATCCAAACAATGAAGTGTATTATAACCTTATCATAGCCTAAACTCTTTCTAAAAAAATAATCTATTTATTTACAAAGCATATGCATGGGTAATTTTCTCAACATTGATCCTTGCAAAACCTTTTGTTCCAAAATTTCCCCACCTTCCCCCTACCCCTTCCCCTAGCTGGCAGTTAGTCCAATAATGTTACATACGTTGAAATACATATTAATTTCCTATATATGTTTACATATTTATATAGTTATATTGCTGCACAAGAAAAATCAGATCAGGAAGTAAGGAAAAAAAAACTAAGAAAGGAAACAAAATGCAAGCAAATAACAGCAGAGAGAGTGAAAATGCTATTCTGTGTTCCACACTATGTTCCCATGGTTCTCTCTCTGGGTATAGAAGGCTCTCTTCATCACTGAACAAGTGAAACTGGTTTGAATCCTCTTATTGTTGAAGAGAGCCACATGTGTATAATGATCCCTTGGTTCAGCTCATTTCACTTAGCATCAGTTCATGTAGGTCTCTCCAAGCTTCTCTAAAATCATCCTGTTGGTTATTTCTTATAAAACAATACTATTCCATAACATTCATATATAATAATTTATTAAGCCATTCTCTAATTGATGGGCATCCATTGAGTTTCTTGCCACTATAAAAAGGGCTGCCACAAACATTTTTGCACATGCAGATCCCTTTCCCTCCTTTAAGATCTCTATGGGATATAATCCCAGTAGAAACACTACTGGATCAAAAGGTATGCACAGTTTGATAACTTTTTGCACATAGTTCCAAACTGCTCTCCAGAATAGTTGGATCCATTCACAATCCCACCAACAATGTATTAGTGTCCTAGTTTTCCCAAATCCCCTCCAACATTTGTTGTTATCTTTTTCTGTCATCTTAGCCAATCTGACAGGTGTGTAAGACAGAGAGAGTTGTTTTAATTTGCATTTTTCTGATCAATAGTGATTTGGAGCACCTTTTCATGTGACTACATACAGTTTTGGTTTCTTCATCTGAAAATTGTCTGTTCATATCCTTTTGACTATTTATCAATTGGAGAATGGCTTGAAGTATATATTTGAGTCAATTCTCTATATATTTTAGAAATGAGGCCTTTATCATATCCTTTGGGTATAAAAGTGCTTTCCCAGTTTATTGATTCCCTTCTAATCTTATCTGCATTAATTTTGTTTGTACAAAAACTTTTTAACTTAATATAATCAAAATTATCCATTTTTTGATCAATAATGGTCTCTAGTTCTTCTTTAGTCACAAATTCCTTCCTCTTCTACAAATCTGAGAGATAAACTATCCTATGTTCTTCTAATTTGTTTATAATACCATTCTTTTTGTCTAGATCATGAACCCATTTCAACCTTATCTTGGTATACGATGTTAGATGTGGGTCAATGCCTAATTTCTGCCATCCTAGTTTCCAATTTTCCTAGCAGTTTTTGTCAAATAGTGAATTCTTATCCCCAAAGCTGGGACCTTTAGGTTTGTCAAATACTAGATAGCTATAGTCATTGACTATTTTATTCTGACCTTATCCCATTGATCAACTTCTCTTTTTCTTAGCCAGTACCAAATAGTTTTGATAATTGCTTATAGGCTAAACTCTTTATTTGCAATTTCCTAGACACAATATTAGTCTATAAAAACTTAAGAACCACATTTTAAATTGATGTTGCCATCCCAATTAAGTATCATCTCCAAGATATATGGAACAGAAAACCTCTCAAACTATAGAGATTTGACTCCAGAGACCAAAATCATGTGTCAAGGGGAATACTCTGTGGTGTCATCTGCCCTTAGATTTGCACAGAAGATGATCTTTTATCTTAACACTATTATTCCACTGCCAAAAAAAAAAAATCTAATGCAATAACCCATAGACTCCAAATAGCTAATAGCTAGTATTTATACAATGCTTCAAGGCTTTGCATAGTGAAATATACATATACATATATATATATATATATATATATATTGATGTTCACAACAATCCATTGTCAATAGGTGTCATTATTATGTAGAATTTTTAAAAAATTTAAAAAATAGACATTTATCTCAGCACCCCATTGGAAAAAGACAAGAATGGGATAATCAATAGCAATAATAATCCCCTCAAAGTCCAATGCTTCAACAATGTCATGAGAATTGGGGAAGAAGCAAAATATGGAGTTTATAGGTAGGGTGATACATAGAAAAGACTCTGCATAGTGAATCTTTTTTAGTTTCAATGAAGTTCCTAGAAGAATCCTTGAAACACCAGTCAGTTGAGCTCTGATGATTGTACAAATTAGATAAACACTTCAGTGAATGTGAATAATAGATTCACTGTTCCTATGGATTTAAAAACTAGGCAGGACACCAGACCAACAATAGGCAAGCCTGTAAGTCAAAGTATCATGAAGATCAGCTTTATGTGTAGAGTAGCAAAGCAATTTGTTTTCCTTCATGTTTTGGTATCATTAGAATGCAAGATACATTGGGACAAATCAACAATACCAGTGTTTCATCTGCTAAAAATATTTTAGTATAGATTGTCCTGTACACTATGCCAGACAAACCATGGGTTCACATGAAATGTATTGAAGACCTGAATGCTTTTATTATAAGCCAAGTGACATCATAATAAAATTGGAAAAAAAAATCTTACCAGTTATAAGTAAAGACTTGCTACTTCTTTTTGTTAACCATGTTTTCAATTCTGTGCCATACAATAGCTTAATGCAGGGTAATCATCAGAAATAATTTAAATTTTATATCCATATTAAAAGAAATAGAAATTGGGGAGTTTCTTGAATCTGAAAGAACAGCTGAAGAACCTGAAAGCATTAAAAACCAGAACTTAACTCATCCTCTAGAAATGCTACATAATGAAAGCAATGACAAATATATGTTGATATCTTGAATAATTTTGACAGGGAGATGGATATATTTTGAATGGTATTTCAGAAAGCCCATTTTGTATTAGACAGGATGAATTCAAGTAATAGACCACTTAGGCAAAGTATAGTAATTTTAAAAATTCCCAGCCTACTATCACCATCCTAGTAAACACAGTCTTCAAAGATATTTGAAAGAGATTATGAAAAATACTTCAAGATTTACACACAAGAATGTATGCTATAGCTATAGGAGAAAACATGGGAATATTCTTTAGGAAAGACTTCAAATAGTACCATGGTAGAAGTGGTTTGAGAAAACCTGATGAAAGCATTCAAATATAACATCAACATCCAGTCATTTTTGTTCATTAGAACACATTTTTGACTGATTAAGGACAACACAAAACAAGTATAGAAATGGAATCCAGAAAATAAAAGTGTACCAAATTCTTGATCCAAGTAGTCAAAAATAGAAAAGTGAAAAAACAATGGACTAATATGATAGAATGGTAACACTAACATCATCTGAAAATTAGGTGTGTTATATTTTAATCCCCCCTCCCATTTTCCCAAGGTTCTGTAGAACCCTTATAAGGGCTGGAAGGGATTGTTTTGATTCTCAAATTACTCCAATCCCCACCAATGCTTTTTCTTCAACTGTAGGGATCATCCCTTGAACTTCAATTATATTCAACTACTAGCAGGTTAGCTTTTATATAACAATATTTACATCAAAATGTATAATAAAAATACACAGATTTACTTACCTAATATGTAGGGTCTTTACCCCTTGGATTAAGCAGAAAGATAAAAACTATCTAAATTTCACCAATTTGAAACATAAAGTCTATTTTGGTTCTATACTCAATCAAGGTAGCTATATTTACTCACAAGGTAGGGTATAAAGAAGTCATTTTAGGAGATTTGGTCATACGTAAGCAAACTATCTAGGTCATCTCCATATTAGTTGATCAGGCTGATCTAATATATTCCAAAGCCTTATTTTACAAGGAATCAACAGTTATGCAAAGAACCAAATCAGTAATTCAGTATCAATCAGTGGCTATACTATAAAGGTTTGAGAATCAGAGAAATTGAAGGAGAGAGAGGAGAAAGAGAATTATTGAAAAAGAAATATGTAAAAAGATTCTGATTGTCAAAAATATCCAACACAAATTGGATTAGATATCAAAAAGAAGCTTTTTTACTATCAATGTAATAGTTACTTGAGTGTCTTTAACTTTCTATTACTTCATTTGGAGTTCTCTTGACAAAGATACTGGAGTCATTTCCTTCTCCAGCTCATTTTATATATGAAGAACTGAGGTAAATAGTATTATGTGCCTTCAAACAGTCATACAACTAGTAAATGTTTGAGACTAGATTTGAACTCAGAAAGATTAGTCTTTTCTGACTTTGGGCAAAGCAGTATATCTAGTGCACAATCTAGCTGCCCCAATGGAGTTGAAACAAAGATATTTTGGTGAGTGTAAAGATGAGCTTGCATTTCAATATTCTTTTTTAATTAAAAAGTTATTTTATTCATCTATACAGTGTAGTGTTCTTTTCTCTAATATGATAGTTCTCTGGGAACAGGTTTTTTGGGGAGCTTCTAGAGGCAGCTTTAGTTTCAGTTCTATTCAATAATCACCTAAAATGCAGCCAGCTGTTAAAAGTTCAGTCCTTTATTGTCTCTTCCAAAATAACCCATTTAGCTTTCCTTGGTTCTGAGAACTCTTGTTGCTTTTCCTTTGCCTTTGCCAGCTTCAGCCTCCAGCTCTCTCTGAATCTCCAGTTCTACTGACTCCTGACTGAGGCTTGTCCCTTTATATGCTTTTTTAGAGGTGTGAACTTAAAGGTTGACTCCTCCTCTGAGAGAGTGGGATTGTGGGTTCCTGACTTGTGAATCTCCTCCATTGAATTTGTGAATCTCATACTGATCCTGACTTGTGAATCTCCCAAAAGTGTGAACTCCAATGAGTGCTTAAATACATTAGTGAGCTAGAGAACTTGCTAAGTACCATGCTAAAATTAGATAAGTGACTTAACACTTTGTAAGGATTCTAACAACACAGAACAGTAATTTTTTTTTAAAATAATAAAATAGTGACTTGTCTCAGGTCATTTTTCATTGAACATTTACAAAAATGATAAGAATAATTAGATTTAAAATGATGATAGTAATTTGACAGTTGACATTTATATAGCGTTTTAACTTTTGTTGACCCATTTTATTTACATCATCTCATTTACAAAGGGATCTCATTTGATCCTTGGATTGCCCTGTATGGGAGATTATTATCTTCATTTTTACTATTCCCCATTTTACAAATAAGGAAACCAAAGCTTATAGAAGTTAAATGACATCCAGGATCACATAACTAGTAAATTTCTGTGACAAGATTTTATTTTGATTTTAAGTCTAACACTATTCACTATGCCTCCATATACAGGAGCTACTTAAATTTTATATATGTATATCTATATAATTCAAGTTATAGTTGATCTTAGTATTCAAATTATAAGATTGAAAATATAATAAATGTTTTATAGAAAATGAATCCATAATGGGTAGTCCTGAAAAAGCCTAACAAATTATTCTTAATGTAATCTTTTCTCTCCCACCCCCCAAAGTCGCAATAATTTATTTTTGTTTTTTAAGAGATTATTTTCCTATATTGAAAATGCATTTCTTTTAAAGATATATATTCAAAAGGAAGAACACATCGAAACATATATCTCTTTGAATCTGTAACTTTATATCTACCCATAATTTTGAATCTACACTTTTGGTATGTTACTCTGGTTTTTATGTTCATTTAAAGGCAACAAAAACAAGAAAAAATTCAACATTGATTGAAGAAGACACAGCATGGGGGAATACACTTATGCTTTTGAATCTATGACAGGATTATTTCTGAGCCTTTGGTGCTTAATTTAGTATGATTAGACATAATAAATTATGAAGAGTGTGCCCAAAATAAAACTTCCTGATTTCCACAGATCCTTCTTTTATTTTAAAAATAGTTTAGAATAATTGAGCATTTTATATGTGAAAAGATACATTGTGTTGAGGAGAACAAGTTCAGAAACAAATCAATTATATTCAGTCTTTTTCTTAGTACAAATTAATCATTTCTTTCAAAAACACTTGGTGGGAGGTCAGAGCCAAGAGGTGGAGAGGACACACATTTCCTTCTGAGATTTCCTACTACCCTCACACTAATTATGAAATTCAGCCTTGATATAGTGCTGGACTGGCAGAATCCACAAATATTGGGAGTGCAGTAAATTAACAGCAGAAGATAATTTTGAAGATTGCCAGAAAAGGTCTGTTTAGGTTGGGCATGGGAGGAGGCCAGGAACAAGCAGGGAGGCAGAGCACAGAGTCCAGTGCATGTTGAGTAGACTTGGAGCAGGATGCAGTTTCCACAGGGCAGAGAATCTACAGGGAGGACTCTACCACAGTGTTGGCTACTCTGCCCTTGTTGCAAGCCAGTAGATCAGCAGAGAAGTTATAAAACATCTAATACAAACACAAAAGGTAAAGAGTGTACCTCAAAGCCACAGAGTCTCATGGGACCTGGCCACAGCCACCCAGCATCAGTAATGACTCAACACAATCCCAATGCAGCTGCTACTACTTCCTGGTTTCTGTAGAGTAAGCTTAAAAAGCCTTCCTTGTCCTAAAAACAGAACCCAACTTTTTTTTTTAAATGAGGAAAAAGGCAAAGCAAGCTCTAACTATAGACAATAGCACTAACTAAATATAGCAAGCTTCTATATTGAAAGAGAACAGATTTCAAATCCTGAGGAGACTAAAAGCAGATTTTTTTCCCAGATGAAGCCACAAAGGGTGACATAACTTGGTGCCTACCACACAAGGCTCTCCTAGAAGAAATTAAAAAGGATCTTAGAAGAGAGTTAGAAGAAAACTGGGAAAAGAAAAGAAAAACTTTGCAACAGGGTTTTGAAAAGGCATATAACTCATTAAAAGATAAATTGGATAAAAGAAAACAGGTCCCTGAAAAACAGAATATATGAAATAGAAAAGGTAAAGAAGTCCCAGGAAAACAGAATTTGTGAATTGAAGAAAGAAAATAACTTCTTAAAAAATTTGTGAAATGGAAAAAAAAAATTCCAGAGAACAAAACAACTCTTTTAAACACTCAAATGGAAAAATACAAAAAGGAGTAAAAAAAGTAAATGAAGAAAATAATTCATTAAAAATTAGAACTGAACAAATGGAAACAAATGATGAGACATCAAGAATCAGGCAAGCAAAATAACAAACAAACAAAAAAAGAAAAATAGAAAAAAATGCTAAATAATACTTGAGAAAACAACAGATCTGAAAAATAGATCTGGAAGAGATAATCCAAAGATTATTGGACTCCCTGAAAACCATGACGAAAAAAAAGACCTTCGACACTATTTTCTAGGAAATCATCAAAGAGAACTGCCTAGATGCCATAGAATTAAAAGGTAAAATAGCCATTGAAAAAAATTTTCAAACACCTCTTGAAAGAAATCCCAGAATCCTACAATATGGTGTTTGCAGGAAACACATTTAAAGCAGGGTGCTACATATAGAGTAAAGTTAAAAGCCTGGAACAGAATCTATTATGCTTCAGGTGAAGTAAAAAAAAAAACAAAAAAAAAACAGGGATAGGCATCCTAATCTCAGATCAAGCAAAAGCAAAAATTAATCTAATTAAAAAAGATAAGGAAGGAAACTATATCTTGCTAAAGGGTATCATAGATAATGAAGCAATATCAATACTAAATACATATTCACCAACTGGTATAGCATATAAATTCCTGAAGCAGAAGTTAAGAGAGCTGCAAGAAGAAATAGACAGCAAATCTACAATAGTAGGAGATCTCAACCTTGCACTCTCAGAACTAGATAAATCAAACCACGAAATAAATAAGAAAGAAGTTAAAGAGGTAAACAGAAAACTTAACTATGATAGATCTTTGGAGAAAATTGAACAGACATAGAAAGGAGTACACGTTTTTCTTGACAGTTCATGGAACCTATACAAAAATTGAACATATATTAAGACATAAAGACATCAAAATTAAATTTAGAAAGGTAGAAATAATAAATGCATTCATTTCAGATCTTGATGCAATAAAAACTACATTCAATAAAAAGCCATGGGAAAATAGACCAAAAAGTAATTGGAAACTAAATAATCTCATCCTAAAGAATGAATTGGAAAACAGCAAATCATAGACACAATTACTAGTTTCATCCAGGAGAATGCCAATAATGAGACAACATACCAAAATTTGTGGGATGCAGCCAAAGTGGTAATAAGGGGAATTTTTGTCTCCTGATGTTTACTTGCATAAAATAGAGAAAGAGAAGATCAATGAATTGGACTTGCAACTAAAAAAGCTAGAAAAAGAGCAAATTAAAAAACCCCAATCAAATATTAAACTTGAAATTCTAAAAATAAAAGAAGAGATTAATAAAATTGAAAGTAAAAAAAAAAACTATTGAATTAATAAATAAAACTGAGTTGGTTTTATGAAAAAACCAACAAAATAGATAAACTTTTGGCAAATTTGACTAGAAAAAGGAAAGAGGAATACCAAATTGTTAATATTAAAAATGAAAAGGGAGAATTTTCCACTAATAAAGAGGAAATGAGAGCAATAATTAAGAGTATTTTTGCCCAATTTTATGCCAGTAAATTTGGTAACCTAAGTGAAATGGATTAATACCTATAAAAATATAGGTTGCCAAGATTAACAGAGGAACAAATAAATTGCTTAAATAGTCCCATTTTAGAAAAAGAAATAGAACAAGCTATTAATCAACTCCCTGAGGAAAAAATCACCAGGACAAGATAGATTTACATGTGATTTATTTCCAATTATTATATAAACTATTTGAAAAAATAGGGAATGAAGGACTCCTACCAAATTCCCATTTATGACACAGACATGGTACTGATACTTAAACCATGTGGGACAAAAACAGAGAAAGAAAATTAGAGACTAATCTCCCTAATGAATATTGATGCAAAAATCTTAAATAAAATATTAGCAAAGAAATTACAGAAAATAATCTCCAGGGTAATATACCATGACCAAGTAGGATTAATACCAGGAATATAGGGCTGGTTCAATATTAAGACAACTATTAGCATAATTGACTATATCAATAACCATATTCATAAAGACCATATGATTATCTCAATAGATGCAGAAAAAAATTGATAAAATCCAACATCCATTCCTATTAAAAACACTAGAGAGTATAGGAATAAATGGACTTTTCCTTAAACTAGTCAATAGCATCTATTTAAAACAGTCAGTAAGCATCATATGTAATGGGGATAAACTGCAACTGTTCCCAATAAGATCAGGGGTGAAACAAGGTTGCCCATTATAACCATTATTATTCAATATTGTATTAGAAATTGTAGCTTTGGCAATAAGAGATAAAAAAAAGATGAAAGGAATTAGAGTGGGTAATGAGGAAATCAAATTATCACTCTTTGCAGATGATATGATGGTATACTTAGAGAACCCTAGAGAATCAACTAAAAAGTTATTAGAAATAAGCCACAACTTTAGCAAAGTTTCAGGATATAAAACAAATCCACATAAATCATCAGCATTTTTATAAATCACTAACAAAATCCAACAGCAAGGGACACAAAGAAAAATTCCATTTAAAATAATTGTCAATAGCATGAAATATTTGGGAATCTATCTACCAAGGTAAAGTCAGGAACTATATGAGAAAAACTACAAAACACTTTCCAAACAAATATAAAGTCAGATCTAAACAATTGGAAAAGTATTAAGTGCTCTTGCATAGGTCGAGCAAATATAATAAAGACAACAATACTACCTAAACTAATCTATTTATTTAGTGCTATACCCATCAAACTCCTAAGAAACTATTTTACTGACCTAGAAAAAATAAAAATAAAAATTCATCTGCAAGAACAAAAGGTCAAGAATTTCAAGGGAACTACTGAAAAAACAAAACAAAAACAAAAAAAAAAACAAAACAAAAAACAAACGAAGGTGGCCAAGCTGTATCAGATCTAAAACTATATTATAAAGCAGTGGCCATCAAAACCATTTGGTACTGGCTAAGAAATAGACTAGTTGAATGGTGGAATAAGTTAGGTTCAGAGGACAAAATAGTCAATAACTATAACAATCTAGTGTTTGAAACACCCAAAGACCCCAGCTTTGGGGATAAGAATTTACTATTTGACAAAAACTGCTGGGAAAATTGGAAACTATTATGGCAAAACTAAGCTTTGACCAACATTTAACACCATATACCAAGATATGGTCAAAATGTGTTCATGATCTACTCATAAAGATTGAGATTATAAATAAATTAGAAGAACATAGGATAATTTTCCTTTCAGACCTGTGAAGGAGGAAGGAATTTGTGACCAAAGAAGAACTAGAGATCATTATTGATCACAAAGTAGAAAATTTTGATTATATCAAGTTAAAAAGTTTTTGTATAAACAAAGCTAATGCAGACAAGGTTAGAAAGGAAGCAATTAACTGGAAAAAACATTTTTACATTCAAAGGTTCTAATAAATACCTTATTTCTAAAATATATAGAGAACTGACTCAAATTTATAAGAAATCAAGCCATTCTCCAGTTGTTAAATAGTCAAAGGATACGAACAGATAATTTTCTGACAAAAAATTGAAACTATTTCTAGTCATATAAAAAGGTGCTCCAAATCAGTATTGATCAGAGAAATGCAAATTAAGACAACTGAGATACCACTACACACCTGCCAGATTGGCTAAGATGACAGGAAAAGATCATGACAAATTTTGAAGGGGATATTGGAAAACTGGGATACTGAAACATTGTTGGTGGAATTGTGAACGGATTCAACCATTTTGGAGAGTATTTAGGAACTATGCTCAAAACATTATCAAACTGTGCATACCCTTTGACCCAGCAATGTTTTATTACTGGGTTTATATCCTAAATAGACCTTAAGTGAGGGAAAGGGACCCACATGTGCAAAAATGTTAGTGGCAGTCCTTTTCATAGTGGCTAGAAACTGGAAACTGAATGGCTGCCCATCAATTGGAGAATAGCTGAATAAATTGTGGTATATGAATGTTACAGAATATTATTGTTCTATAAGAAATGACCAACAACATAATTTCAGAGAGACATGGGGAGACTTATATGAATTGATGCTAAGTGAAATGAACAGAACCAGGAGATCATTATACATGAGAACAACAAAATTATATGATGGTCAATTCTGATAGATATGGCTCTCTTCAACAATGAGATGATTCAAACCACTTCTAATTGTTCAGTAATGAAGAGAGTCAGCTACACTCAGAGAAAGAACTATGGGAAATGAATGTGGATCACACCATACCATTTCACTCTTTCTGTTACTGTTTGTTTACATTTTTGTTTTCCTTCTCATATTGTTGTCTTTCTTTCTAGATATGATTTTTCTTGTGCAGCAAGATAACGGTACAAATATGTATACATATATTGGATTTAATATATTCTTTATTGTATTTAACATATATTCGACTACCTGCCATGTAGGGGAGTGGTTGGGGGAAAAGAGGGGAAAAGTTGGAATAGAAGGATTTGCAAGGGTCAGTGTTGAAAAATTACCCAGGCTTATGTTTTGTAACTAAAAGCTATAGTTTAAAAAAAAAAAAAGAAAAAAGAAAATGAGAAAAAAAAAGTACTTGCCATTGCTTCCAAGGATAATGAAGAATGGAGAAAGGGGTTTGGCTTTTCAATGTAAATCCATCATCATTTTTGATAAACAAACAAGCATAATACCAATGGGAGATTAATAATAGTATCTTTATAAATGAAAGTAAGGTAGTTTAATAATGAGATATTAAAACTGATTGCATATGGTTATCTTTTAAATACTAACAAAATATGTGCACATTTCAATTTAACCAATACTCCCATTTACTTCTTCCATCAGACTTACTTCATGATGATTATTACCAAATAGGTAGCAGCCAGCAGTTAATTGATTAAAGTAGAAAAGAGTAAACAAAGTAAATAACAATCCTTAAAATTTAAATCCTAGATTCAGAGCTGGAAGTGGCCTCAAAGACTATTTAGTCCAGCATCCTAATTATTAAGAGGAAGAAACTGAAACACATTGAAATTATATAACTTGACCAGGTTATTAAGCCTTGGAGATAAGATTGACTGGTTTATTATTATTTTTTCTAGATATAATCAAAGAAATTAAAAACCTATGCTTTAAAAAAAGTCTTTTACATAATAGCCATGTAATAATAATGTTCCAAACTTTTTGATCATAAGGGAAATTTCTATAAATTGAGTTCTCTTTATATTGAAATAATAAAATCACTACTAGATTCCCATAATAGCGAGAAAATGAAAGGGAACCTCTAATAATTAAAAACTTTTGAAAAGAATGGGTTTTACACAGGATATATTAACTTTATTTTAAAATTATACAATTTTATATTTTTTACCCTTATGCATTTACATAGTTTAAAATAATAAAGAGTATAATAATCTTAATGTTCATCTTTTAAATGAGAAGTCCTATATTTGTAGATTTTCAGAATTAAAAATATAATTTCCCTAATATGGTTCACAATATTTTTACAAAATACAACAATACAAACAATATTCTTTTTTCTCATTAGACAGCTGTTAGTCATTAAGATATTGCATTTTGAGCTTCTTCAACCTTGAAACATGTGCAAGTGTTTATACATTGTAGCTTGAGGAAAGATGTTTTTCTAACCTTTTGACCAAAACACACTTTAATCTTGACTTTGTTTTTTTGCATTATTACAATATTTCAGGTTCATCTTAAGATTGTTGAAGTTGCCAACTAACAAAAATGCTAATTGTAGCCAGTTATATTCTGAGAGTTGTTATGAGTTTAGTAGCTTACTGTTGTTGAAGTATTTGGGTCAAAGCTGACCTTAGAAAAGCTTAGAACTAAGAGTCAAAAGACCTAGCTTGGAATCCCAGTTCTAACATCAGAGAGTTGTGTGACCTTTGGAAAATGAGAATATTTGATTGACATTTCCCCTTCGAGATCATATCAGTAAATACCTATGAAGCTTATATTCATTCAACTTCTGCATAGCACTGATCCCCTAACTACAGTATTATGAATGCATTATAGACAGGGCAGAGAATATCATAAGCCTGTAATGTTCTTGTTTGGTTTTCTGGTGGTCTTGGAGCAGCCTTCTTTTCAGAAGATTAATCACCACAAAAATAGCCAGGTGTTAAAGTCCAAAAGTCTTTATTGTCTCCTTCACCTGATACTAAGCTAGCTTTCTTGTGGCCTTCAGAAGGGACTTGGTTTCAGTGGAGAAAATGCAGGAGGCCAGGCCAGCCACCAGGAGTCTGACCAAAGATGGAACTGAATCTCTCTGAGTCCCCTTATATACTCTTTATATATTTATATATTCTTATATACTTGCTTATACACTCTAAGTAGAAACCAATCATTATATCACTAGGAAACCATTATTTGTTGTAAGATTAAATCAATCATACTGAACTTAGAGAACTATTAATCACCATGCTAAATTAGATAATCATTGTATCATCAATTCCACTGACTTAGCACCTTGTAAGAATCCTTGTTTCAAGTTCAGAGTTCTGGCCCATAACATCTCCCACTTTCTTTTGTTTTTAAAACATAGGTGGTCATGTCCTCCCTGACTTCTCAGGGAGGCGAGAACCCCCAAAATAAAGTGATCATGCCTTCCCTGACTCCTCACAAAAGGGGTGAAAACACCAAAAAAGGAGGTGATTACGCCCTCCCTGATGCCTCAGGAAGGGAGATGAAAACAGCAAAGGAAATGGGGAATCAAACTAGATTAGTGGGTTTCTGAAGAGTCTCACTTGAACAAGGTATACATAAATCCATCAACATGGGAGTTATTACATAAGCACATAGCAATATAACACAGGCTACGAGTGATGTAACAAACAACATGTGTCAACATGAGGAATTATACATGTCCATAAGTGCTAGAAATAGTCCAGAAGCAATCTATTGTCCATTACTTTATGTGTTAGGAATCCAATAATTCCTGCAAGTTTTGAAATCCTGCAATAATCTCATCTTGTGTTAGGGAATGCAATGCCTGCAGATTTTGAAGTTCTGCAACATTCTTAACAACAATTTTTCATCTCAAAGAATCCAATGATTCCTGCTGGTTTTGAAGTTCTGTAAAGTCTTATTATCAGCCATGCTCTTTCAGTGCCAGATGTTTTTTAGGTCTTCTCCTTTGTTTCGAGGTTTTTCTCTTTAACTGTCTCTCTCCAGGTGCTCGTTGCCTTCTTCATCTATTTCCTTCTCCATCTGTAGAAATACAAGCAAACCCTTTCTCCCAAGCAGTTAACCTATCTAGTCTCTTACATTTACCACTTTCTAGATCTCTCCTCATCACCTGGCAATTACATTGGAGCTATTTGCACTGGAAAAAGCCTATATTCTCCCCAATTGTAATCCCTTTCTGCCATCTGATTGCTTTTCTGCTGATTGATCATGTAATCCCTTTCTCATGTCTGATTGTTTTTTGGCTGATTGATCATGTAATACCTTTCTTCTATCAGATTGCTTCTCTGCTGATTGATTATATCAGAGTGCTGAACTTCTAAAGACTCCCTGGGTGTAACCTTGGGTGCCATCATGCCCCACCTGTTTTTGTTAGATGTCTTAGAGCTGGGCCTCGCCTCTTGTTTCCCTGGGTCAATCTACATTCTGAGGCCCAATGGAAGTCTTCATTGCATGGGGATTTGGGTCTTGTTCTCTCACCCTGTTTTCTCATTCTATCTCTATCCCTACATCAAGCTTTTAGATGTCCTACTTTACCACACTGAAAACATCAACAAGTCTCTCTTGAAGTCCCTTGCCAAGAGGGACCCTGTCTTCCCATGTTCTGCATCATAGCCTGGGTATAAAAGGCATTTGCGCCCACTGTGGCACAGCGTCTTATGATCGCTTCTTGAGTATCTTTGTGTAGTCCTAGAATGATTCTTCTACAAACATCATTAGCATTTTCCTTAGCCAGTTGTCTTATAATTCCTGTAGCTGCATTTTCTCCAATAGTTCTTATGACAGTTGCCTGCAGACATTCCATAAAATCAGCAAAAGGTTTATTTGGACCTTGCTCTATTTTTGGGAAGGCTTCCCCTTGATCTTTTCCTGGGAGGGTGCCCTATGCTTTGATAGAAGCAGCAATTTGCTCATATGCTGCTATGGGGTAATTAATCTGTGCTGAAGTGTCTGCATACTGATCTTCACCTGCTAGTTAGTCAAAGGTGATTTGTATATTAACTCCAGTTTGTTTATTGCATTGGGCTTGTATCCTACAGAGCTCACTATACTCTGAAAGCCACAGCAAGTTTTGTCCAGACTCTAAACATGTCCTTGCTATAGATTTTCAATCACTAGGGATTAAAATTTCATAAGCCAAATTCTCTAATAGCATCTTAACATAAGACAATGTAGCCCCATAAAGAATGCAACCCTTTTTTAAATCCTTGATTTTTTTTTTCTAGATAAAGGAGTGTATCTTCTCTTGGCTTGACCTGAAGAATCAAATACTTCAATCACCAGGTATGCATTTATCAAATCCGATATATCCTGTCATTTTTTAGCTTTAACTAGTGCCTTTTGTAATCTTGTCATAGGCTGTTTCATAGGTGGTGCTGATTGTGTCACTGCCCCTCCCCTTCCCTCTTCTCCCTCCATCCATGAAGCATTAATTGAGGGGGGTAGGTCGGGAGTTGGGGAATGCCTTAATGGCTCCTGCTGTGAAGCACCACATTCCTTAATTTCATCAGAATTGTATTTAACTCCTTTCTTATCTGATTCTTCACCCTTTTCACCTAGTTTGTCAGTATCCTCTCCCTCTTGTACTTACTTCTTTTTCCTTATCCTAATACCTATATAACTTATTAAAGCCAATTCTTCTTTAGATATAGTCATGCAGCTAATATTTAAAAAACAAAACAAAACCAAAACCATTTTTGTGTCTTTTTTTGTTTTGTGTTTGTGGCCTGAGTATATGTATATGAATCTTACAATGATCTTCCCGTCCTCTAAGCTCCCATAACATTATCATCCTGCTTGTATTGTATCCTTATACTTTACTTATGTAACAGTTACCAACATACATTTTATCTCTTATATTAGACAGGACTTACTTTATTCTATAAGAATTTTTATGGTCTGAGAGCAATGATTATGTCTTACAAATTCTTGGGTAGTTGGTATTCAATTTTAACTGAATGAATGAATGACTAACACTGAATTGAATATAGATAATAGAATCATGCTTTTGTTTATCTATTAATATGCAGCCTCTAGTCACTACCCACTCTTATTTAATCAACAGAATAC
The DNA here is from genome assembly GCF_902635505.1 of Sarcophilus harrisii. Lineage (NCBI taxonomy): Eukaryota > Metazoa > Chordata > Mammalia > Dasyuromorphia > Dasyuridae > Sarcophilus > Sarcophilus harrisii. Next base: position 235,044,419 of record NC_045429.1, on the reverse strand, counting down.
TGATGAATCTTTTTTAAAAACAGCAGTAAATCATACTCTAATCTTGTCATTCAAGTTCAAAGACCTTGGTTAACACTAAATTAAATATCAAATCACTCTTCTTGGGATTTAAGATCCTCCACAATCTATCCCCATATTACCTAGGCAATCTAATTTCTTATTTCCTCATATAGAAGAGAGCTACTCCTCTTCCTTCCCTTCTTTTTCTTTTCTTTTTCCTTCCTTTCTCTCCTTTCCCCTGTCTGCCTCTCTCTTCCCTTTAACTAGATTAGGATTTTTTTTTTGTTGTTGTTGCTGTTCAAAAGAAAGAAGTCACTGATTGATTTAGTTAATAGAAATATCTCTTATTTTATCTTTGATCAGTTGGAAAAGAGGAGGCTATAGGAAGTGGTTAAGAAGGGATTGAACAGTTTTAGGAAAATTATTCACTAAGGGTATGTATGTACCCAAAGTTAAGAGACTATTATTCTGTTTAAAGAAGCTGATTGTTACTTGAACCTTCCTCTGAATAGTGTAACCATATATTATCATGCTGTACAATTTCCCTTGCACTAGGATCCTATAAAATAAGATTTTAAATTGTCTTTTGGAAAAAAAAGATATCTGAGAACATAAAAGTGAGGTTAATTCAGACATTTTTCTCTTTAGCAGAATAATGCTAGAATCTAGATGAATTATACATTGAGAAAATTATTTCTGGCAGACTTATGCTTTACAAAACAGAATACAGAATTTTCTTCTGTACTAGAATATAACCTCCATTCCAATCAGGCAATGCCTGTTTATGTTTTTTGGCTTATAATAACCTAACTTAAAATACTATCCCATCATTACTAGGACAAATTATACCTATATTCAAAGTCCACACCTTTTATCAAAGCCTTTCCCAACTACTCCAGTCCACACATCTTGACCTTTTCAGAACACTTACTATTCCTTACTTTCTGCATTAAAAAACTTGGCACTGAATTAGATCATATTTTCTTTTAATCTCTAGTTTTTATATAAATAAATCTCTCTAATAAAACATAGATCCTCAAGGATGTTTTCTATCATAATGCTTAGAATCATGCCAAGTAGATAATAGCTATTCAATTTGTATGGATCTGATTGAATTAAACAATTCTAAGGGTTATGGAATGATGCTATAGGTAGAGCAGTATTGTAATTGAAGACAAATATTTCTTCTTGAACATTAAATTGGCAGGGCATTTTATGAATCATGTTTGAAGTATTTCTCTGAACTCAAACGTCACCATTAACATGTTTAAAAGCAAAATATTCTTAGTTCTAAAAAATGATGTTCTGAAAAGTCCAATTTTTACTTTTTATTATGTCATATTTTACTAAAGAAATACTTAATTATTAAAATGCTCACTAACCCCTTAGTAATTTACTCTAGAGGTATGACTAAGAAGTTTGTTTTCTCATGAACAAAAGATGTTTGGAGAGCAGAGTAGTTGCCCAAAATATCTCAACTTTAAAAAACTAATTCATAAGTGATCTCTCTCTTGGGGACTTCAGATTATTAAAAATAATACAGTTCTTCCATTAAAAGACAGCTAGTCACAAACATCATTTGAGCAAGGTCTTGAACTAAAATGTACTTTGAAATATTATAGAATGTCTTCTAAAGTCTTACTATGATAGGGACTGAACCTGTAATCAGTGAGGTGAAGAATCCCTTGGTGAAGAAAAACTCCCTCTACCAATGTAACTTAGACCTTCTGCCACAATACAGTCTTAAAAATAGAAAGGCTAAATGAATTGCTCAGGGTCATATAGTCAGGATGAATTAGAGGTGGGAATTAAACCCAGGTCTTTCTGGATTCACACTAATTCTCTCTTCATTATATCACTAGTGCTTTTCAATGATAGTTAACATTGTTGTAATATATTTAAGATTTGTCAAGTTTAAATGTATTAATATAATTTTATCTTTATCTAATTGTATATTTATATAAACTTATGCATATTATTTCACACAACTCATATGCACTGTTTATATATACATATGCAAATAAATATGATTTAATACTCCTAAAATCCTAAAATACCCCTGCTATGAAATAATTTTCAATCATACCTTACTCTTCGTGATCCCATTTTAGGTTTTCCTGGCAAAGATACTAAAGTGATTTGCCATTTTCTTCTCCAGCTCATGTAATGTTCTCTTGTTTCAGTTCTCTTAGGGATCTCTTTTCCATTCAGTTCAGTAATCACCACAAGTGCAGACAGGTGTTAAAGTCCAAATCCTTTATTGTCTCTTTCAAAGTCTTGTCTACTTTCCTGGGGCCCGGTTAGCTTCCTTAAAGGCCTATTTCTCTCCTTAGTTTGTGCTTCAGCCTACAGCCACTACAAAGGTAGATGATGGAAATGAATCTGTCTCAGGCTCCGAGAGCTTTGAGTGCACTTGTTTCTTTTGGCTCTAAGAGCTTCTAGCTTATATGCTCCACACTGAGTATACACCAATCATTATATCACTAGGAAAACATTATGCATTGTAGGATTAAATCAATGCTAAACTAGATTTAACCATTATCTCCTCAATTCTACTTAGTACCTTGTTTCAAGTTCTGATCCATAACAAGCTCATTTTCACTAATGAGGATCTGAGGCTAAAAGGGTTAATTGTCACACAATTACCAAGTATTAGGAGTGGAGCCAAGAAGGTCAAGTAAAGTCAGAGATTCTCTGGAATTTCCCCCCCAAATTCCTCTAAATACCTTTAAATAATGCCTCTAAGCAAATTTTAGAATGTTAGAACCCACAAAAAGACAGAGTGGAACAATTTTCCAACCAAAGATAACTTAGAAGATCAGCAAGGAAGGTTTGCTTCACGGGAGTGGGACTGGAGTGCAGTCATAGCACAGACTGTGCCCCAGGAAACCAAGAGTGTGGTTTCAAAGATATTGAATTAGCAGTGGTGGCAGCAGTAGAAGGAGAAGCCCATAGGTAAAAGGGCTGAACAGCTGGGAGATTAAAGGGTCTCTTTCACAGCAATAAGGCAAGATTGTTGCTTTGCCCATATTCAATCTGGTTTGCAGTGCAGTTTCATAGAAAGAAAAAGAGAGCTCAACTTTACCAAAAAGTTAAAAGATGAGTTATAGGATAGGAAAATGAGCAAACAACAGAAAAAGATTCTGATGCTAGAAAGTTACTATTGTGAAAGGAATGATCAAAAAACACATTCAAAAGAAGATAACAAAGTCAATGATCCTATATCCAAAGTTTCCAAGAAAAAAAAAGAATTGTTTTCAGGTCAATGAAGGGATCAAAAGGGATTTTGAAAATCCAGTAAGGAACATAGAAGGAAAATTGGGAAGAGAAATCAGTGATGCAAAAGAAAATGGAAAAATCCAATGAGAAGAATGCCTTAAAAAGCAAATTTGGCCAAATGGGAAAAGGGATACAAAAGTTCATTGAGGAAAATAATTCCTCAAAAATTAGAATTGAGCAAATGGAGCTGACTTTATGAGAAATCAAGAACCAATAAAACAAACCATAAAAAATGAAAACAATGAAAAATATTTCATTGGAAAAAAACAATTGAATTGGAAAAATAGGTCCAGGAGAGAGAATTTTAAAATTATTAGTCTATCTGAAAGTCATGATAAAAAAATAATATCCTATACATCACCTTTCAAGAAATTATCAGGAAAAACTATTCTCTATTCTAGAACTAAATGATAAATGATAAATTAGAAAAAAATCCACTGATTATTTCCTGAAATATCTCAAGATGAAAACTCCTTGGAATATTGTATTCAAATTTGGGGACTCCTAGATCAAGAAGAAAATACTGCAAGCATCCAGAAAGAAATTATTCAAGTATAGTAGATCTATAGTCAGAAAAGCACAAGATTTAGCAGCTCATACATTAAAAGATCAGAGGGCTTAGCATTTGCTATTCTGTAGAACAATGGCTCTGGGATTACAACCAAGAATCATCTACCTAATAAAAAAAGTAACTATTCAGTGAAATAAAGGACTTTCAAGCATTCATGATGAAAATATCAGAGTTGAATAGAAAATCTGGTTTTCAAATATAGGACTCAGGAGAAACATAAGGAGGTAATTAGGAAAGTGATATCATAAGGAACTTAATATAGGCTAATCTGTTTACATTTCTACACTGGAGGATGATACTTTTAACAAGAATTTTCTCATTATTAGGGCAGTTAGAAGGAGCATGTGTAGACAGAGGTCAAAGTTATAAAATGAATATGCATGGAAAATATTTTAAAAATAAAATTAAGGAGTGAGAGCAGAATGTCTTGGTAGAAAGGAAAAGGGAGAGGTGGAATGGCATAAATTATGTGCCACAAAAGAGGAAAGAAAAAGCTTTTATAGTTTAGAGAAAGAGGGGAGGAAGGAAAGTGAGTGAACATTACTCTATCAGAATTGGCTTAAAAAAAATAACATACACTTTCAATGTGAGTATAGAAATCTATTTTACCCTGCAGAAAACCGGGGGGGGGAGGGGGAATAAATATAAGAAGGGATTATATGTGATAGAAAAGGGAGCATATTGGGGAAGGGATGGTTAGAAGCAAAACACTTTTGAGGAGGGACAGGGGAAAAGAAGAGAGAAAATAGAATAGAAGAGAAAGAAGAGAGAGGGTGAGCAATGCAGTTAGCAATAGTAGAAGTAGAAAGAAAATTGAAGCAAATTTCTCTGATGAAGGCCTCATTCTCAAATATACAGGAAACCGAGTCAAATTTATATATATATATATATATATATATACATATACATATATGTATGTATATATATATATGTGCATATATATATAGTACCATTCTCTAATAGATAAATAAAAGAGATATAATCTATACCCAAACGACTCTGAAATCATGTATGACCTTTGACCTAAAATACTTCTACTAGGCATGTATCCCAAAAGAGTTTAATAAAAGGAAAAGGATCCATATATACAAAAATATATATAGTAACTCTTTTGTTAAGGCAAAGAATTAGAAATTGACAGGATGCTCTTCAGTTGGGGAATGGCTGAGTAAATTGGGGTATTTGATATGATGAAATACTATTGTTCTGTAAGAAGTGTTGAACAGGATACTCTCAGAAAAACCTGGGAAGTTCTTGATGAGTTCAAGTAAAATGAAATGTACTGTGTACAAAGTTCATTTTTGAATGACTTTGCTATTCTCAGAAATTTTAATTAATTCAAAGACTACTCCAAAGGTTTTATGATGAAAATATTATCCATTTCTGGAGAAAGAATTGATTATATCTGAATACAAATTAAAGCATACAATGGGGAGGGTGGGATAGGAGAAAGGGAGAGATCATGGAACTCAAGTTTTAAAAACAAACATAAAAAATTGCTTTACATATTTAAAAGAAAATATTAAAAAAAATAAACTTCTGAATCACCACTGAACTCAGGAAGATGTGATCCCTAACTTCAACCCTGTCACTCTATCCACATTTCTCTGATCAATAGTGACTTGGAACATCTTCTCATATGACTAGAAATGGTTTTAATTTCATTGTCTGAAAATTGTCTGTTCATATTCTTTGACCATTTGTCAATTGGAGAATGGCTTGTATTCTTATAAATTTGGCTCAATTCTCTACATATTTTAAAAATGAGGCCTTTATTAGAATCCTTGGATGTAAAGATTCCCCTCCCCCAGTTTTTCACTTCCCTTCTAATCTTGGTTGAATTGGTTTTGTTTGTATAAAACCTTTTAAATTAATACAGTCAAAATTATCCATTGTGAATTTCATAATAGTTTATAATTCTTCTTTGGACATAAATTCCTTCTTTCTCCACAGATCTGAGGGATATACTATCCACTTTTCTCCTAATTTGTTTATAGTATCATCCTTTATGTCTGAATCAGGAACCCATTTAGAACTTATCTTATAATTTTGCTATTAGGTGTCATATAATTTTTGTTAATTTGATTACTGATGTATTCAATTATGCTAATAGTTTTCCTAATATTGAACCAACCTTGCATTCCTGGTATAAATACTACTTGGCATCATATTGGCAATATGCTCTAATCTCTTTGTTAATATTTTATTTAAGATTTTTGCATCAATATTCATTAGGGAAATTGGTTTATAATTTTCTTTCTCTGTTTTGACCCTTCCTGCTTTAGGTATCAGCACTATATCTGTGTCATTAAAGGGATTTGGTAGGATTCTTTCTTTCCCTATTTTGCCAAAATAGTTTGTATAGTATTGAAATTAATTGTTCTTTAAATATTTGGTATTTTTTACTTTTAAATCCATCTATCTTTGGAGATTTTTTCTTAGTGAGTTGATTTTTATAATAGCTTGTTCAATTTCTTTTTCTAAAATGGGACTATTTAAATAATTTTTTCCTATGTTAATCTGGGCACAGTATAGATTATTGTCAGATTTATTGACATACAGTTGGGCAAAATTGCTCCTAATTATTGCTTTAATTTCTTCTTCATTGGTAGAAAGTTCACCCTTTTCATTTCTGATACAATGAATTCAATTTTCTTTCCTTTTTCCAATCAAATTAACTAAAGGTTTATCTATTTTATTATTTTTTCATAAAAACAAGTTGTAGCTTTGTTTATTAGTTCAACAGTTTTATTACTTTCAATTTTATTAATCTCCCCTTTTAGAATTTCAAATTTTGTATTTAATTGAGGTTTTAAAATTTGTTCTCTTTCTAGCTTTTTTTCATGACAGGCCCAATTAATTGATCTCTCTTTCTCTATTTTATTTAATTAAGCAATCAGAGATATAAAATTTTCCATAAGAACTGCTTTGACTGCATCTCATAAATTTTGGTATGTTCTCTCATTTGGTATGTTCGTGTCATTCTCTTGGATGAAATTATAGATTGTTTCTATGATTTGTTGTTTCATCTGCTCATTCTTTAGGATTAGATTATTTAGTTTCCAAATAATTTTTGTTCTGTTTTTCCCTGATCCTTTGTTCCAGGAAATTTTTATTGCATCATGATCTGAAAAAGATTCATTTAATATTTCTGCCTTTTCTGTATTTGATTTTTAGGTTTTTATGCCCTAATACATGGTCAATTTTTGTGTAGGTTCCATGTATTCCTGAGAAAAAAGGATATTCTTTTCTGTTTCCATTCAATTTTATCCAAAGTTCTACTCTATCTAACTTTTCTAAAATTCTATTTACTTCCTTAACTGCTTTCTTGTTTATTTTGTGATTCAATTTATCCAGTTTTGATAGAGCAAGGTTGAGATCCCTCACTAGTACAGTTTAGTATCTATTTCTTCTTGTAGCTCTCTTAACTTCTCTAGAAAAATAGATGTTAAAGCACTTGGTGCATCTATGTTTAGTATTGATACTACTTCATTATCTATGCCACCTTTTAGCAAAACGTAATTTCCTTCCTTATCTCTTGTTATTAGATCTATCTTTGCTTTTGTTTGTTCTGAGATCAGAATTATTAGCCTTGATTTTTTTAATTTCAGCTGAAGCATAATAGATTCTGCTTCAGCCTTTTATCTTTACTCTGTATGTATCACTCTGCTTTAAATAAGTTTCTTGTAAACAACATACTGTAGGTTTCTTGCTTTTAATCCAGTCTGCTATCAACTTCTGTTTTGTGGGAGAGTTCATCCCATTCACATTCACAGTTAAGATTACTAACTCTGCATTTCCCACCTAGTTCATTTTGCCCAAGTTTTTATTTTTCTCTTCCCTTTCTTCCTTTCCCTCATTACCAGTGTTTGGTGAGGAGTGTTTTGCTTCTCACCACCACTTTTTTCCAATTTGCCTTCCCATTTGCTTATTCCTTTTCCCTTCCACTTTTGTTCTCCCTTCTTTTAGCCTCATGCCTTTCTTTCCCTTTTCTCCTCCTGCTTTCCTCTAGAGTAAGACAAGTTTCTATGTCAAATTAAACATTTTTGATATTCTCTTTTCGAACCAAATTCAATGACATTAAGATATAAAAACTACTTATCCCTCTCCCTTCTTTTCCTCAAATATAATAGGTCTTTTTTGGCCTCTTCATGTGATGTAATTTATACCATTTTACCTCCCCTTCCCTCTTTTTCCCATATAATTCTGTTTCACTCCTAGTTTCTTTTTATATATCAAAAAAGTCAAATTATACCTACACCCTTTAAGTATATGTCTAACAAAGATAGTTATTAAGAATTAAACATATCATTTCCCAATATGTGGATGTAAACATTTTAATCTTTAAAAATAGGGTTTTTTTGTTTCTCTTGAATTACATAGTCGAAGATCAAATTTTCTGCACAGCGCTTTTCTTTTCATCAAAAATTATTGAGAACCCTCCATTTCATTGAATGTCCATCATTTTCCCTGAATGATAATGCTTAATTTTGCTGGGCAGTTGATTCTTGGCTGCAGTCCAAGCTCCTTTGCCCTCCATAATATTATATTTCAGGCCCTTTGATTCTTTAAAGTGGAAACTGCTGATCCTGATTATGACTCCTAGATATTCAAATTATTTCTTTCTAGCTGCTTGCAGTATTTTCATATTGATCTGCTGATTCTGGAATTTAGCTATAAATATTTCTTGAAATTTTTACTTTGGGATCTCTTTCAGGAGATGATCAGTGAATTCTTTCAGTAGTTATTTTACTCTCTGGTTCTAGATCAGTTTTCCTTGATGATTTTGAAAGATGTTGTCTAGGCTCTTTTTTTCCTCATGGTTATCAGATAGTTCAACAGTTCTTAGATTGTCTCTCCTGGCTTTGTTTTCCAGATCAGTTGTTTTTCCAGTGAAGCATTTTATATTTTTTTCTATTTTTCTTTTTCATTTTATGTAATGGGCTGAGTCTTGAGTTGATGCACTGAGGTCCCAAGCACGTGAGGCTAAATAATAATTGGACTATACTCTATTAATATATATGCTTGGAGAAAGAATGGCCCTCACCCATTCTCGGTGCAAGTCTTGATGTGTTGTATAGAAAATGACGATTTTGGTGGGTGGAGGCAGAGAAGAGGAAGGACAGGAGAGACGGCTGGCTGGGTTCTGTTCTGGTGGCTGCTGGTCTTGTGGCTTCTGGTCTGGCTAGTTCTTGACTCAGCTGCACACATTGCTATTGCTGATTCCTTCTACCTCCAATCTTTCTTCATCTCTACTGAGAATAAATATTGAATATTTTCCCCTAACCTGAATTTCTGACTCTGGCTGATTTTAAAATATGCGGTCATCACAATTTTACTTTTTCATTTTGTTTGACTGACTTTTCATATCTTATTGAATCATTCACTTCCATTTGTTCAATGCTAATTTTTAGTGAATTATTTTCTTCAGTTAGCTTTTTTAACCTCTTTTTGCATTTGGCCAATTGAACTTTTAAAGAAGTTGTTTTGTTCATTGGATTATTGCATTCCTCCCTCCCCCCCATTTCAACAATTTTATTTTTTAGTGAGTTTTCTTTTTCCATTTCACAAATTCTTTTTTTAGAAGTTGTTTTCTTTTTCCATTTGGCTAAATATATTTATTAAGGACTTGTTTTCTTCACATCATTTCTTTTTCCTTTTCCAAATTCTCCTGCAGAGCTCTCATTTCCTTTCCCCATTTTTCTTCTCTCTTTTAAGATCCTTTTTGAATTCTTGCAAGAGTACCTTTGAGTTGGAGATGAACCCCTTGAAGCTTCATCTGGAGGCATTTTGCCTGTATTGTTCTCAGATTTTGAGGTCTGTTCTTCCCTTAAAGTCTCTATAAAAACCGTCTATGGTCAGAGCTCTTTTTGCCTTTTTACTCATTTTTAAAAGTTGAGATCTGCATCTAGAGTAAAAGGGAGATTGTCCCAAGCTTTTTCTACAGGTGATAGTGGCTTAATGCTACCCTGGGGCCAGTGCTGCCAGTTTCTTTTCGAGCTGGATGGGCATAGCCAAAACTCACTTGTTATGCTGTGAGTCAAAGGCTCACTATTTATCTTCTATGGTTTTGTTGGACATCTCAAAGCTAGTCTGTTGATCCACTGGCTTTTGAACCAGGACAGAGTAGTCAATGCTGCTGTATTTTGGCTAAGTCTCCCAGTATATTTCCCAGCATGGAGGCCTCTTCATCCTGGGCTTCCCTGGATTGTGCCAAGCCTTGTCCCTCTGCCTGATTGAGACAGATCTTTCCTTAATTTCTTCCAAAATATCTCTTGCTGGAAAACTTTTGTACTCCAAATATGTGTGGGTTGTGTCACTCCAAAACCTTTCAGAAGCTTGATCTGTTGTTGATGTTCAGGCAAGCCAGGAAAAGCTCAGACAAAGACCTGTCTGCTCTCTGACATTTTGGCTCTACTCCCATTATTATTTTCTTACAACTTTATGGGAACTCATTTGGAATGTAAAGAAGGATAGATAAGGATTGGTCAAATCAAGGAAGAAACAGTCTAAGATTCAGTGTGCATAGGTAACTGCGTCTTCTAAAACAAATAAATTTTTTTTCTGTATTTCAGCTATTTACTTATCTGTTTCAGATTGCATCTCCACATCTCCACAGTATAATGTAAGTTCCTTGAGGAAGGATTCAATTTACTTTCACTCAGTATCCTCAGAGCACAGGACAATGTCCGGCACATAACAATAAATAAATACTGGTTGATTGACTTTTATTAGGTACTCAATGTAGACTGAATTAAGAAGTGGTCATATTATACATCAGTATTAAAATCTTGTGTGATTCAACCTGAGTATTAAAATGCAATGGGAGGCAGGGTGTCTTTATCCATTCAGATAAAAAGAATGGACTTGAACTAGAAAAGGTACAAATTGACTTCAGTTATTAGATTCCTTACGACCTCAGAACGGCATTCAATAAACCTCTAATTCGGGTTAAGTTTTGTTGGTGGTGTTCATTCCTTTCAGTCATGTCTATTTTCTTTGCTGACAATAATTATGTTTAGTAGTTTCTGATAATTAAAAGATAATCATTACTCTGTTCACTGTGAATAACTCTAACTCATTTTGTTTTATTAATTCTGTTTTGTTATTTTAATCTCACTTTTTTTAAATTAGGCTAATGTTTTATTGATTTCATTAGTTTTTTCAAAAAGTCAGTTCTTTATTTTGTCCATAAATTCTTTAATCATTTGCTTTTAAGTCTACTTGTTCCCTAAATTTGAATATTTCTTCAGCCCTTGCTTTAGGATTATTTTCCAGGTTTTTATTGCAGTTTTATTCTACTTTATTAATCTGCATTTTCAGTGATTCATTTTTTCTCTGAAAGGTTGTAATTGTTTTGTCTTGAAATCTAATTATTATTCTCTGTGACATAATATTTGTCTAATCTTACTATTTGTTCTTTTCATCATTTAGTATTCAGAATTTCATCAGCCTCCATTTACAATATTCATTATTATTTCATTGCATTGTAGTATGTTATGAATGAGTTAATTATATTTGCTAGGATTTTTGTTTCTTTTATTTTGTTTTTTTGTATTTGTTGGTAATTTTTTTGTATCCTAACACATGGTCAGTTTTTATAAAAATATGTGTGTGATGCTGAGAATAAAAAAATCTCTATTACAAATATATCTAGTTAAAAATTGTCAGATGTCATTCAATTTTGTTTTTTCCCCAATATTGCTTTTCTTATTGATCTTTTTGTAAGATTTATGTAGCAGTGAGGAAGGAATGTTAAAGGTATTTATTGCTATTTTACTATCTTATTTTATTGAAATTTGCTGGGTTTCATCCTCCAATTGATAAATGGTCAAATGAACAGACCATTTTCAGATGGTGAATTGATCAGAAAAATGCAATCAAGACAACTCTGAGATACCACTACATACCTGTCAGATTGGCTAAGATGATAGGAAAAAATAATAATGAATGTTGGAGGGGATGTGAAAAAACTGGGACATTGATGCATTGTTGGTGGAGTTGTGAATGAATCCAACTGTTTTGAAAAGCAATCTTCAATTATTTCCCCAAAGTTATCAAACTGTGCATACCCTTTGATCTAGCAGTGCTACTACTGGGCTTATACCCCAAGGAGATACTAAAGAAGGGAAAGAGACCTGTATGTGCCAAAATGTTTGTGGTAGCCCTTTTTGTAGTGGCTAGAAACTGGAAAATGAATGGATGCCCATCAATTGGAGAATGGTTGGGTAAATTGTGGTATATGAATGTTATGGATATTATTGTTCTGTAATAAATGACCAGCAGGATCAATACAGAGAAGCTTAGACAGACTTACATGAACTGATGCTGAGTGAAATGAGTGAACCAGGAGATCATTATACACTTTAATAACAATACTGTATGAACATGTATTCTGATGGACGTGGATATCTTCAACAAAGAGAAGATCTAACTCAGTTCCAATTGATCAGCGATGGACAGAAGCAGCTACACATAAAGAAAGAACACAGGGAAATGAATGTAAACTGTTTGCATTTTGGGTTTTCTTCCCGGGTTATTTTTTACCTTCTGAATCCAATTCTCCCTGTGCAACAAGAGAACTGTTTGGTTCTGCACACATACATTGTATCTAGGATATACTGTAACATATTTAACATGTATAAGACTGCTTGCCATCTTGGGGAGGGGGTGGAGGGAGTGAAGGGAAAAGTAGGAACAGAAGTGACTGCAAGGGATAATGTTGTAAAAAATTACCCAGGCATATGTTCTGTCAATAAAAAGTTATAATAAAAAAGATCATATTAAAAAAAAAGAAATTTGCTGGCTTTTACTTTAAGAACCTGGACACTGAGCCATTTTGGGCAAATACATTTAATAATTTATTTTGATTCTCTATGTCACTTTAAGACTAATGTGTAAGGGTCCTTTCAATGGGTGGCCACAGTGCAACAGGAGATTTGAGTGGCCTGAAAGTAATCTCTGTGCGTATAGGACTGACCTTTGGGTGGGATCCTGTCCATATCCAGATAACTTCTTAACTGGAGAAAGCTCTCTCTCTGATTGACTGTATGTGTGACCTCACAGACCCTCTCTAAGCTCACTGTGGGCAGCAAGTCACTCTCTTTATCCTGGGGTAGCCAAGCGGAGTGGATGGATAGCCAAGAGAGGTAAGGAGGTTGATAGTGAACATGTAGGTCTTTGGACTAGGTATTCACTCGGGAGTTAACAAGTCAGGGCATTATGTGAGTAGGTATAATAAAGGCTTTAAGTTTGCACATGGCTGGCTGTTCTTGGGCATGCTATCAGTTATTAAACTACGATTCAAGAAATTGTGGCCAGAGGCCTCTGAGGGCCTCAGAGGAGGCAAGTTGGTAAAATTAGTTGACACTGAAAAGGTCAGTGGCCAGAGGTATTGTGAAGGCCTAGGAATCAGGAGAGATTGGTAATAGTAACTGCTATGAGAGCTTGTTACACTAATGTGGCTCCTGTTCTTTTGTTTTTCTCTCATATGGTCATTTTTTCTTATTGCTTTATGTGAGGTTGTCATGAACAACCTTTTTTTTTTTTTTAAGATTGCTACCTGATATGAAATAAATTTTATTTGATTTTCTTATTTTCACTAAATATGTTTTAAGTCTGCTATTTTTTCTAATCTTAATTTTTCTTTCTTTCTCTTCTCATCATCAGGGGTATCTTGAAGCAGAATGACTTGATTAGTAGGTCTTGTATCTAGCAAGGAGTTTCCTGATTCATGAAGAAGAGAACTGAAACATAGAAGTCTTGTGTTACCTGAAAAGCTCTCTGAAATATCTCCAAGATAGCTTGAGGGAATCAAGTTAGGAGGCTACAGCTTATCCCAACTTTATGGAATGGTTTTTGACCTGTCAGTTATTTTCCTTTTTATTCAATAAACATATATCAAACATACAGATATAGAACTCATGCTCTGGACATTGTGACTATAGCAATAAATAAGATGTCTTCCCTGTCTTAGAGAACTTATATTTTAATAGAGAAGGTAAGATAGATAAATGGATTTCACACTAGAGCATGATATGTCCACAAGAAGAATAAAACATTTTGAGAGACCAGATGGTATATCTTTAAGCTGCTGGATATGGTTTTGGAATATTTAAAGTCTTATTCGCTAACTTCTATCTTCTCCTAAATATACTATGCCATTTTATTCGCCAAATATAAGATGTAGTAGCTAGGTAGTTGCTAATTGACAAGAACTTGGAAACAGGGAAGGATACTGTGGAGCTGTTGGCAATGATACGGCTGAGCTAAGACCTAATAACTTGAGATGAAGCAGCCTTAAATGAATGCCATTTGGGTTATATTAAAAGAAACATGTTATAATTTCCAGGAATAAGGGAATGGCAGTCATTTTAACCTCTGTCCTGGTCAGACCATAATTTCAAGATTGTTTTCAGATTTAGGCACAACAGTTTCAGATAGACATTGATAAGCTGGAGAGTGTTCTGTAAAAAAGAGAGGGAGAGTAATATAGTACAAAGGGCAGAGATTTAAAATCAGAGGATGTTAATTAAATTTTCAACTCCTATCCTTGCAACCTATGTGATTTTTTAAAAATTTCATTTTGCTAAAAATTTTTCAATCACATTAAAATATTTTAAACATTCATTAAAAATTGAATTCCAAATTCTTTCCCTCCTACCCCTATCTGTTCTTTCTAAATTTGAGAAGCCTACTTTGTCCAGAATAGGTGGCCTTAAAATATACATAATCTTGACTGGAAGTAATTGAGATTGAGTTTAAATTTCTCCTTCATCAATACCTGTGTGACTTTAAGCAAGCTCCCCCTAGGTCTCTCTTTACTTATCTGTAAATTAGGGAGTTGGCTTTCATTGGCCTTTGAGGTCCATTTCAGTTGTAAGTCTATAATTTATGATTGATTCCTTCTTTTGTACTGGCCTCTTACTATATAATTGCACAAATGACACCGAACAGGTGTTTATTTGTGTGAGTTCTACCAAGGAAACTAGCCAAGGAAAATGTGCCAGGCCAGTTGTATCATTCTTATGATACATTTGTCCTGGCTTTTGACTGCCAATTTTATAATGAGTTAAGCCTCTTCCCAATATTTTAATTTCCAACAGAAATTTTGGAAATAAAAGACTTTACAAATGAGGTTTAGACCATTTGAACTTCAGAAAACATTAGCCTACATTCATTCAGCTCCAGTTGGATGGATAAACTCAGGCACATTAGAAGATATTAGTAAGGACTTTCATGACCTAGCAGAGGAATGACTTTACTTCGAGAATCATAATTGAGTTATTTACAGACTAATTAAAAATGAAACTCCTATTTGGGATAGAAGGGATAGAAACAGAGCAAGAAGGATAGAGGAGAAAAATATTAAGGATGAAAATATACAAAAAATAATTATAGGTTAGAATATAAATGAGATGAACTTTCATACATGAATGTAAACATAAAACAGTTTTATACAAATAAAGTTACATCTAAATAATTGAAATGATATTTATATTTTTGGGTAAAGTCAATACAATAAAAATATAACAATTTTATCTAACTAATCTATGTAACACCATTCCAATTAAATTACTAAAAAAATTACTATTAGAAAAATAATAACAAAGTTTAATTAGAACAAAAGCTCAGGAACCTCAAAGAAATCAGCAGGGAAAGATGTAAGGGAAACAGACCTTAAGCCACATTATAAGGTGAGAATATTGTTTAAATGTAAAATGGATAACTTTGACTTTTAAAAATTAAATGTTCATGTAAAATAAAACTTATATATCCAAGAATAGATGGAATGCAGAAAAATAAGAAAAATATTTTATAGATAACCTTATTTATAGAATGTAATTGGGTGGAATATTGTTGTGGTCTAGGAAGTGATGAACTGGTTGATTTAGAAAAAGATGGAAAACTTGAATTTATAAAAGAAGATGCCTATTTACCTTCAGAAAAAATAGAATACAAGTGGAAACAAGCATAGTATGGCCTCGCATACACGTGCATGGTATATATGTGCATATTTATAGATATCAATGTATACATATATGTGGACATATACAAATATGTGCATATGCATATTTACATATCTATATCTATGTCTAACTATAGCTTTTAGAGGAATGGGGAAAAATAAGTAAAAAGCTCACAGCAGGGAACCAAAGAAAACCTAAGAGGTCATTTGGGGTTAATGAATCATTTAACTTCAATAATTCTTTGTTTTTTCTTTTGTAAATGATAAAAATAATACTTGGACAGGGTTATGAAATTAAAAGAGGTAATGTATACAAAGTGCTTTGCAAAGTTCATCAAACTTTATCACCAGATTCCTTTTGAATGGTCATCTTCTACCAACATAATATTTATGCATTGTATTACCTCCTTTTTCAGTTTTCTTGCTCATTTTTCTCTCTTCATCAGCAAGGTGATTTCTTTTTCATTCCATCTCACTGCCCAATTTCTTAAAATTTTATCAATCCTCCATAATAGCTATTATTTCCTTATAAAAAGAGATGTTTTATCAATTTTAACTCCCTTCTCACAGGAGATGGTTAGGCTTCCTTTGGATAAAGTTGGCTTATCCCTGAGTTTAAGCAGGGAAGACTCTTCCGTATTCAATTTTTTTTTCAAAAGAAGGATTTCTCCCATTTCATCTACTTCCCATTCATACTTAGTAAACCTGAAATGCTAGAGGGTTACTCTCAATTTATATATATATATATATATATATATATATATATATATATATATATATATATAACTCTAATTTATATATATATATATATATATATATATATATATATATATATATATATATATATAAATTGAGAGTAACCCTCTAGCATACAAATAGGGTTTATATATATAAACCCTATTTGTATCTAACTCAGTGACCCTAATATATATAGATAGATACATAGATATACCCTATTTTTGTTATCTAATTCAGTGACCCTAAAAGTAGAAATTTCAGTGTTGTTGGAAAGAAATATCTTGCCCCTGAGTCTTTTAGCTCTCTCCAAATTGCATTTTTAGGGAGCAAAGCTAAGTCCTTCTTTGTAAATGACTGCTTGAAAGCATACATATAGATTATCCATTAATTGAAAGTAATTTAATTTCGAATACCCAGTTTTGAATGACATAAATAATGTGATCTTTAGAATAGAAGAAAATTCCTAATTTCTTATCATATTCTTTCCTTCCCCTTCAGTACATTAAAGATTATTTATTCTATTAATTCAGGGTCTTACACTGACAAAGGGCTAAAACTACATACTACGATTAAGCCAAAGTTATAGGTAGAAAAATTTTGTATATTTATTTTGAAGAACTATGTCTGTTCCTGAGGCTCAATTTGTATGCATATGTGCATATATATTCATATACAGAAAACTTTTGAAGGACAGAGAAAATAGTTTCCAATGTAAATTATTTTGAAATAAAGAAATTTTAGTGGCTCTGTTAATAAAGAGTATCTTTGTAGAAGAGTTACAATTAACATTGTTGGTTTCATCTGTGTATTCCTTCTGCTCTGTAGAGTTCAGGCTGAATATGGACTCGAAAGAAGTAAAACACTGCATAGAGATATATCTTGGGAGGAAATCATGAGAGTTACACTAAGGAAAAATGTTATGGGCCAGAACTTGAAACAAGGTGCTAAATCAGTGGAATTGATAGAAACAATGGTTATTTAGCATGGTGCTTAACAGTTCTCTAGTTCAGTACATATACTTAGTACTTACTATAGTTCTACAAGATTCACACCTTTGATAAGAGACCATATGAGCTGAGACAAATTCAGACAGAATCAGAACAAGACAGAGAACTGGTGGCAGACTACTGTCCTTCACTTCTCCACTGAAACCAAACTCTGGAAGGCCTCCAGAAAGCTGCCCAACCCCAGGAAGGAGGTAATAAAGGATCTGGACTACAAGAAAGCTAACCAGGCTCCAGGAAAGGAGACAAGACTTGGAAAGAGACAATAAAGGATTTGGACTTTAACCCCTGGCTGCTTGTGTGATGATTAATGAACTGAAATGAAGGCTGCCTCCAGAGACCCCAAGAAAACCCCAACTGTTATATTTTAGAGAGAATATTACAGAATAAAATGTAATTACAAGGTAAACTCAGAAAAGGTAACTACTTGGCATACATTGCACAAGAATTTTGAACTTATTCTATTCAGGTGCCTTATTTGTTCAAAGAAAAAGTATGCCCTCTGTTTGTTTGAGGAATGCTTTGAATTAATTATTCTTATTATGGCTGCTTACCTTTTGTCAAAAGCTAAATAAAGCTACAGGCTGATTATTAATGGTAAGCACAGCAGTGGAAAATTGTAATCTCTTTAGGGTAACACTGAATATCTTGAGAGGAGAAGTCAGCCTCTCTTTGCAGACTCAGCCAACTAAAGCAAACGAGGTAACCTCAGATAAGGTGCTAAACTGAGGTAAAGTTCCATCAAATTATTTCACTATCCTTTTGGATTATGTTGGGATTAAATAGGGATTTAGTAACTCTGATAAGGACAATTTATGCGTGATAAAAAGAGGGGGCAGGTGATGGTACTAGTTTGTTCTAATGTTCAGCTAAAGGAGAGATAATGTAGGGAAGATAAGAAAGCTGAGTGTTAGCTACTTCACAGTTTTACCTAAGGCCACCCAAAACTTATTTAAAGAATTGCCTAAGCACAGGCAAAAACGGGTTTGTTTGAAACTTTGAGTCAGCAGGCTTTGGCTCCCTCCTTTAGGGTAAACAGTATTCTAAGCCTAATCAGCAGCAGCTGGATGTTCCCAGGAGCTGCGGCTTCCCAAGGAGATCACTGGGGAGATCTTCTGTTTCCAACTGCAGTCCTGGTAACTAAAGCATTTAAGCAGTGGATTCAGGATTCAAGTCCCAGAATCTGTGGCTCCACCCAATTCTGCTGGCACAGCAGAGGCAATATGCTGTAATGAATGTAATATTGAATTTGAAGTTATGAAAATTTGCCTTATCTAAGCATTTACTAGCTGTGTGACTGTGGTCAAGTCACTTAAGTTTTCTGGCTTCAGTTTTCTCATCTATAAAGTTGTCTTAACTTAGGTGTAACAATGACTACCCTACTCCTGCACTGACTAGGCCAGGACTGTTATACTGTTATATTTCACTTTGAAATTTTACACACACACACACACACACACACACACACACACACCCCTCCTTTGAAAGATTATGTTATACTTTTCAAGGTTTTTTTGGGGGGAGGGTGGCAGATATCTCTCTAATGTCTTCCATTGGCTTAAGCCTCCTTTGATTATATTCCCTCAGTTTTAGGAGTCCAAGCATCTCAGTTGCATTGAGCCACTTAATTATTAGGTTAGCTTTTACAAAGAAATATTTGCTTCAAAAGTAGGACATAAACAATCATGTCATTTTTCCCCCTAAGGCAGTCCTATAACACTTATTTTCTGGGTAGGAGAGGGAAATTAGGTTCACAATTTAACTCCCCACCAAGTTTCAAATTAAAAGTATTTTTCCTCAGATCACTTTGTATCCAGATATCCTAGTTCCTCAGATTTCCTCTACCACTCAGGTGGCAACATGTTACATATAATCCTGGTTCTAATGTTGTCATGATTTGGACTCCTAAGTCTGAGATTCCACTTCCTAGATTGGGAACTGAAGAGCATAAATAAAAAAAAGAATAAAATCCAAAGCTTACTTTGGGGGCTCATGGGGTATGAAAATATCTTTTCCAACTCTGCTTCATACATGGTTTCCATCTTCTGGATGAATGTGTCCATTACCCTTGAATGCCACTAGAAGAATAGAGCACAGGAGTCTATGACAGTTTTAAGGATGCCAGCAGTTCCAAGTAGGTAGCCAGTGAGAAGAGACTGCTTCCACCCACGTGGAAGTAGAACCAAATTGTCTTCTTCCTGTGATATGGACACTTACCAATACCCTAATGTATTGATTTAGAAAGGTTAAGACAAATGATTTGACTTGATGGCCACTAAACCCTCATCGGACTCCAAATCTATGTTTCTATAACTTTTTCTTTTGTAAAAATTAGAAACTTCTCTTTGGTAACGTAACTCGGTGTCTCACTACCCTTATGAAATCAAAACTGTATCTTCAAATGTAAAATCACAACAAAAATAGAGGAAGCTGCAAAATAATTATGAGAAAAATTGTAGGGTTATAGATTTATAGCGGAAAGGACCTCAAGAGATCAAGTAGCTCACTCCCTTTACTTGATAAATAAGAAATTGAATCCTAAAAGGGTAAAGAATTTGCTTAACATTACACAGTTATGGTAATAAGTAAGTGGTAGAATGGAGATTAGAATTTGTTTTTAAAAACTCTAAATCTAGTGTTCTTTCTACTACTTTCTAGTACTGCCTTTGTTAGAAGAGGAGGACAAGGAAAATAAAAGTGGTATCCAGTTGAAGAAGCTTTCTTGGCAAGGGTGAGAACTGAGGTTGGAGTGGTGGTAGTAGAGGGGTCTTTGGGATAGAAAAGCAATTATTGGTTCTATGAGAATGAAAAGTCATTTTCCAAAGGAGATGTTTTTGTTTTTAACTAGTTTCTTATGTCTTTTCTTCACAGGCTCCTCTGTTTCATCTTCTTTCTTTTAAGAGTAAAGGTCTTGGAAGAATTCAGATATAGCATATGAAATTGAAGAACTAGGAATTCACTTTGAAAGTATCTTTAGCATCTTTTTCTCTTGCCCATTTTTTATTTAGTTCAAGTGCCACTTTCTACAGGAAACCTTTTCTTGGTCTCCCTCGTCTCAAAGTATTTTTGTTTATTCGAGAACATATTGTATACCTCCTAGAAAAATGTAATATATTGTACACCTCCCAGAAAAATGTAAGTTCCTTACGGAAAGAGATTTTTGTTAATGTTTTCTTTGTATCATGTATTCTTAGTACATTGATAGTAGGCACTTGATAAGCCTTGAGTTAAAATACCTGGAGAATTAGTAAAAAAAAATATAGCCACATATACTATTTTTAAAAAGACAAATGATATTGAAATTATTTTTAGTACCTCCTTCCCTCTTCTCCCCTCAAAAACCGCCTAATGACATCCTCTGTCTTTGCTTGCTCTTAAATTCAGTCTTGCCTATCTTGACAGTGTGTTCATCCATTAGTATTCAAGAAACATTAATTGAGAGCCTATATGGAAAGCATGGACTCACTACATGCTAATTACGTGTCTTTGTTTTTTCCTTTTTTCCTTCAAGTGTCTTTTTTTTTTTTTTTTGTCCAATAGAGAGAAAAGTGTTTTATCATCTCTCCTCTTGGATGCAAGGTTGTTCATTACATTTAATCTTAATCCAAATAAGGGAAAGATTTATGTGGACATATATTCAAAAGAAGTCAAAGAGAGAAAGAAAAGTTCTATATATATATACCAGGGCATTCATTGTAGCACATTTGGGAATAGGATAATTAAATGAAAAAAAATGAATCATTATGAATTGGCCATGCCTGAACCAATTGTTTTTAAGATAAGAAATGAAAAATATAAAGACCCTGGAGAATCATTGGAAAACTTAGCACTTGTAGAACAAAGAAAAGACCAAGAGATTGATAGAAATAATGATGGCAAAAATGTAAATGAAAAATACAGAAAGTCAACCAATTTCAGATTCAATGTAATGGCCAATCTTGTTTCCAGAGGAACAATGATGAAAAACACTTTGATTCTATTAATAGTGGGTTAAAGGATACAACATGTTGTAGGAACTATCACATGGTATATTTCAATTATTTGTTTTGCTTGATTGTCTTTTTTTTTTTTGGTATGTGTCCTGTGGATAGAATATTACAAGGAAGCAAGCATTACATTAAAAACAAAAAAACATTGCTAAAACATTAAATAAAACCTAAATGGATTAAAAAAAATATTGAGCACACTATGATATTAATTTGGCAGTGGTAAATTGAATAAGAAGACAAAAGACTGGATTATGTTAAAAAAAATTTCATACCACTTTAAATTACCCAAGTTTGTTTCCTGGCTAAAAGCATATCTTTTTGGAACAAAAACCACAATCTCCCAAGAATCAAAGGTTGCCATAAGAAAATTAAAGTATTCATAGTGGGCACCAGTAGGCTGCAACATATTTCCAACATGAGATCTCAAAAGGAGGTAAGTCAGTAATATTATAAGAACAAAGAATAACATATGGATTGTCCATATGTTTCACTAGTAGCCATGAAATGTGAAACAACATGGGGAAAGTTCTATATAGTAGGTTGAAAAGAAATTACTTTAAAATTGAATATTGACTATTTTTTCCCTATAAAATGGGTGGACAACCTGCTCCCTGCTCACTTATGTATACCAGGCTGTATGTGCCAAGGAGGTCCCATCAATTAGTCTTAATGGGAACTCCTATAAGCACTCTCCAACTCATCACCCAACTCATTTAGACTTACATACTATCATCTAATTTGAACTTTCCCATTCATTCATTTATTCAGCAAGTGCCACTTATTAAGCACTCACTATGTGCTAAACCTGATCCACTAAGCTGTGAAGTGACCTACCCAGAATTACATATTTACTATGTGTCATTGGTGGAACTTGATCTAAGGTATTCTTTATATCAGAGTCCTCAATGGGAACTCTCAATGCTGATGAAATCACAGTATTCCATCTCCCTCTTCCCATGTGCCAGGTAATGTATGAAGTACTAGGGATATTAAGAAGGAAACGAAATAGTCTTGGCCTTCAAAGTATAAATAAATGTGGAACATATATACAATAAATTAAAAACGTAATTCATGATGTCCCCTTTTTATTTGTTGTCATATATATATATATATATATTTCACATTGATCTATCTGTGTACCAGTTGCTCCCACCAGTAGACTATGAGCTTCTTTGGAGGTAGAGATTGTGGGGCGGGATGAATATACCAACAGCTTAAAAAATATTTGAAATAAGTGCCACATGTGCTGGGCTTTGAAGAGAGAGTGAGATTCTAAAAGGCAAGGATAGATGGGACTGCATTTCAGGCATGGAGAACAGATTATTTAAAAGTATTGAGACTAGAGATAAAATGCTGTGTTTGAGTAACAGTGACTAGTCAGTTTGGCTGAATTGGCTGAAATGGAAAATGCCATGAAGAGGAGAGTAATATGTAATAAATCTTGCAAAGTGCTAAGAAATCTGGAGCCAGATTACAAAAGGTTTTAAATGCCAAGTAGAAGATTTTTGGCTCTATTCTAGATGCAATTGGAAGCTATTAGGCCTTTTGAGCAGGGAAGCAAAAAGGTCAGACTTGTTCTTTAGGATCCTGAACAAGGGTGATAGTCATGGGAGTGGAATAAAGGGGATAGATGTGAGAGATATAGTGGAGATGGAATGGGTTAGGGCTTTGCAATTATTTGGAAGATAAGGGAGAATGAAAAGTCAAGGACTATTCTCAGGTTGTAAGTTCGACAGACTTAATGGTCATGATCTCAATAGAAATAAGGATAAAGAGAAGAAGTATGAGTTTCAGGAGAAATCTGAGTTATATTTTGAGCATGTTGAGCTTGAGATACCCACAGAACAGTTAGAGATGCCCAATAAGCAGTTGTAACTCATTTTTGGAATTCAGCAGAGAGACTAGAACTTGATATATAGTAGTCAAGTGACTAGCATAGAGCTAATCATTTGATTCATGGTAGATTATGGGGTCTCAAAAAAATAGGTTATAGGGAAGAAAGAGAATCTTGAACAATGCCTTCAGGTACAGACATACTTAGGGAAAGGGACATCATGAAAAAAAAAATTACAGTGTCTAGCATAGTTCCTGATAGTGTAGGGAACATTTATGAAGTGCTTATGGGTTGATATAGTGATTGAACAAATAAGACTGAGGAATGCCCAGAAAGACTAAAGAGGAAGCAGTGTTATGAAAACAGAATCTTCATAAAACTGGCAGATAATCTTTTACTAATGTTAAGTCACTAGGGGACCACTCAGCTGCTTGTAGATAGTTCTATGATAGACCAAATCAAATCTTTGCTTTTACCCCAGTTTGGTCTTCTAACTCTTTAATTTAATTTAATTTAATTAATCATGGGGCTGATGAAAGAATCAACCACATTTCGTTTTATTTTCAGAGAAACAGTATAATCTATCTTTTTTCTGTTTTAAGACGATATCTAATCATGAAATAGCTATAGTAAAACTTTTTAAAATGTGTTAATCAGGAATTCAGGAAATGATTTGTAAGGTAATCAATTGGTTGGTGTGGTAGATAGAGCACCAGCCCTGAAGTCAGGAGGACCTGAGTTTGAATCTGGCCTCAGACATTTAACACTTCCCGACTGTGTGACCCTGGGTAAGTCACTTAACCCCAATTGCCTCAGCCAAAAAAAAAAGTGCTAATCAGATTTCTACACTTATTGCAATGTGCCAGGTTTCTTTATTTGCAAATACAATGTTAGCCCAAGTATATTAAGTGTAAGTGGGTCAATGAGTTTACTCATTTTAATCCTTGCATCAAGAAACAGCACTGATTAATGTCATGAAATTTCTCTAGGTGATGCCAAACCAAACTCACGCAGTTATTGGATTTGGGAGAGTTACAAATATTCTCCAATTTTATTGCAATTTGCATTTGTTGTGGTTGAGTGCGCAGGATGCCAGCAAAAAGCAATTTCTGAATGTGGCAAATACAGCAGGTGAAGGTTCTTTGCCAACAGACATTCCTCATAGAAATTCTCTGTTCCTTTTCACTGAAAGTGGTTCCTAAAGAATGTACTTTTGTGCATGCCAAAGAAGTTTGATGTGGCTTGTAGATGAAGACTATAAGAATGACCATTGATTCATACTCACCATAGAAGGCCAGATGGTGAAAGAGCAATAAATAATTAAGTGTGAGAGGCTAAAATTTTCCTCAATTTCCCTAATGAGACAATTTTAAAATAATCAAAATTACTGGGAAAATGTTTCCTAAATCAATTCTATTTTATAAAGTTATAAGATCTTTTATTTAACTCCTAATTTAATCAGTTTCTTATGTAATAAAAATTATAATATTTAACAGTAAATAAAGCATTTATTTCTCATTAAAATAAATACATTATACACAGTAGCATATCTTCAGTAACACAGGTTACTTAATGACCTTACAACTCATTTCCTGAATTTTTAGAGATGAGGAATTTTTATTTTCTCAGGTTGCTTAATCATCTGTTTTTGTTACCGTGTTATGAATTCGGCAGCTACTAGGTAAATATTAATTGATGATGATTATAACTTTTTGTTGTTCAATCATTTCATTCAAATCTTCATGACCCCATTTGGAGTATCCTTGGTAAAGATACTATAGTAGTTAGCCATTTCCTTCTCTAACATATGAGGAAACTGAGGCAAACAGGGTTAAGTGACTTGCTCAGAGTCACAAAGCTAGTAAATATCTTAGACCACATTAAAATTTATGAAGATGAGTGATCCTGACTCCAAACCCAGCACTATATTCGCTGTGCCACCTAGCTACCCTGTAATACATGTGTTCATATGTTATTTCAAGGTTTACAAAAGGCTTCATAAATATTAACTAATTTTATTCTCTATGACCCTGGAAAGTAGGTGCTATTATTATTTCCATTTTAAAGTTGAAGAAACTGGGGCAAAAGGGATTAAGTGACTTGCCCAGGGTCACATGACAAGTGAATTTCCAAAATAAGATTTGAATTCAGGTCTTTTAAACTCTAAGTACTATGAATCACAAAACCGCCTAGTTGCCTAGGTATAGTACCCTAAATGTTTTTAAGTTCATGATGAAAGATAATAGAAAGAGCACTATATCTGGAATCCAATGACCTTAATTCCTTACCAGCCCAGCTACTTTTCCTACCTTACTTCCCTTTCTGGAAAAATTAGGGCTTTGTACTCCAGGAAAACTTCTAAAGTCCTTGGTACCTATAGATTCCTTAGTTCAGGTACTTTTTTGTTTAACAGTTTTATACTCAAAATGATAGATTCAGTACACTAATAATACAATTTTTCCAGATGAAAACACTTAGAAAATATCTATTTCTTTCTGGTAAAGGTCCAGGATTGTAAGACAACTATGATGCCATTGATTTCAAGGAATTCAGAATTTTCATGATTTTTACTTAAGGAATATTCAATCTGAGCATGAAAATAATCTTTTAATTATCCAGTGAGTGGCTTTGTCTTCTCTCCACTGTCATCAAGAATACTTAATGTCCATTTCCTCTTGTAAATATTTTTACTATTGGGAGGCAATTGTTCATGAAACATGCCAGAAAATGCAAACATTCTAATAAATGAATGTTCTTTTTTGTCTTTCAAATGTATGGGATTGTAGGACAAGAATTATGAGTGGCATAATAATTTTTTTATTATAACTTTTTATTGACAGAGCCCATGTCTGGGTAATTCTTTAATAACATTATCCCTTGCACTCACTTCTGTTCTGACATTTCCCCTCCCTCCCTTCACCCCCTCCCCCAGATGGCAAGTAGTCCTATACAAATTAAATATATCACAGTGTATCCTAGATACAATATATGTGTGCAGAACCAAACAGTTCTCTTGTTGCACAGGAAGAATTGGATTCAGAAGGTAAAAATAAACTGGGAAGAAAAACAAAAATGCAAGCAGTTTTACATTCATTTCCCAGTGTTCTTTCTTACAGTGATCACTGTAAGATCAGTGGTGTAGCTGCTTCTGTCCAACCTTGATCAATTGAAATTAGTTATTAGTTATTAGTCTAATTAGTTATTAGTCTAATAACTAATAAATTAGTTATTAGAAATTAGTTAGTTGAAATTGAATTGAGTTAGATCTCTTTATTGAAGAAATCCACTTCCATCAGAATACATCCTCATACAGTATCGTGGTTGAGGTATATAATGATCTCCTGGTTCTGCTCATTTCACTTAGCATCAATCCTCTCTGTATTCATCCTGCTGGTCATTTCTTACAGAACAATAATATTCCATAACATTCATATACCACAATTTACCCAACCATTCTCCAATTGATGGGCATCCATTCATTTTCCAGCTTCTAACCACTACAAACAGGGCTGCCACAAACATTTTGGCACATACAGGTCCCTTTCCCTTCTTTAGTATCTCTTTGGGATATAAGCCCAATAGAAACACTGCTGGATCAAAGAGTATGCACAGTTTGATAACTTTTTGAGCATAGTTCCAAATTGCTCTCCAGAATGGCTGGATGTATTCACAATTCCACCAACAATGTATCAGTGTCCCTGTTTTCCCATATCCCTTCCAACAATCCTCATTATCTTTCCCTGTCATTTTAGCTAATCTGACAGGTGTGTAATTGTATCTCAGAGTTGTCTTAATTTGCATTTCTCTGATCAATAGTGATTTGGAACACTCTTTCATATGAGTGGTAATAATTTCAATTTCATCATCTGAAAATTGTTCATATCCTTTGACCATTTATCAATTGGAGAATGGCGTGGTTTCTTATAAATTAGAGTCAATTCTCTATATATTTTGGAAATGAGGCCTTTATCAGAACCTTTGATTGTAAAAAATGTTTTCCCAGTTTATTGTTTCCCTTCTAATCTTGTCTGCATTAGTTTTGTTTATACAAAAACTTTTCAATTTTATATATCAAATTTTTCTATTTTGTAGTCAATAGTGATCTCTAGTTCTTCTTTGGTCATAAATTCCTTCCTCTTACACAGGTCTGAGAGGATTTATTTATAATCTCATTCTTTATGCCTAGGTCATGAACCCATTTTGACCTTATCTTGGTGTACGGTATTAAGTGTGGGTCAATGCCTAGTTTCTGCCATACTAATTTCCAATTTTCCCAGAAATTTTTGTCAAATAATGCATTCTTATCCCCAAAACTGGGATCTTTGGGTTTGTCAAACACTAGATTATTAAAGTCATTGGCTGTTTTGTCCTTTGAACCTAACCTATTCCATTGATTAACAAGTCTATTTCTTAGCCAATACCAGATGGTTTTGGTAACCGCGGCTTTATAATATAATTTTAGATCTGGTACAGCTAAGGCACCTTCATTTAATTTTTTTTCATGTTTTTTTCATATGAACTTTGTTGTTATTTTTTCTAGGTCATTAAAATAGTTTTTTGGGAATCTGATTGGTATAGCGCTAAATAAATAGATTAGGTAGTATTGTCATTTTTATTATATTTGCTCAGAGTGGCATAATAATTGAATATGAACCAACCAGCTCTTTGAGAGCAGGGATTGATTCACTTTTGTCTTCATATCGCCAACACTTAGCATAATGACTGGCACCTTTCAAATCTGTCCCAATTAATAGGCATAGTATGTTCATTTAGGTTCATCTTTATTATTTCAATGGGGCAATTATTATTCTCTCCATCTTCACTTCTTCCATTTAACTGAAAGAGCCACTGTGATCTAGGACAAAAGAGGTAAAAGTGACTTGTCCAAAAGCACCCAGATGTTAAATGGGATAGAAAAAGTTTAGAAAGTTGTTATCTAATTTGGAACTATGTCCAGAGGGCTGTAAAACTGTTTATACCCTTTGAATGAGCAATACCACCACTAGATCTATATCTCAAAGAGATCATAAAAAAAGGGAAAAGGACCACATATACAAAAATATTTGTAACAGCTCTCTTTGTGATAGTATTGGAATCAAGGGAATGCCTATCAATTGGGGAATGGCTGAATAAGTTATGGTATATAAATATAATAGAATGCTTTTTATTATTTTTAATTTTTAAATATAAATTTATTATTTTTAATGCTATTGTTCTATAAGAAATGATGAGCAGGTTGATTCTAAAAAATCCTGGAAAGTCTTATGTAAACTGATGCTGAACGAATTGAATACAGGAAACACTATACACAGTAACAGCAACTTTTTGTGGATGATCAACTTTGATAGACTTTGCTCTTCTCAGCCATTTAATGATCTAAGACAATTCTAAAAGATTCTTAAGGAAAAATGCTATCCATATCCAGAGAAAGAACTATGAAGTCTGAAATGCAGATCAAAGCATACTATTTTCACTTTTTTTTCTTTCTCATGATTTTTTTCCTTTTTTTTTTCTGATTCTTCTTTTACAATATGACTGATGTGGAAATGTTTAATATGATTGTATATGTACAACCTATATCATATTGCTTGTTGTCTTGGGGAAGGGGGAGTGAAATAAAATGGAAATAAAAATCTTATAAAAGTAAATGTCAAAAACTGTCTTTACATGTAGTTAGGAAAGATAAAATATTGCTAAGTAAAAAAAAAAACTATTATCGAAAAAGCTCAAATTTTATTGTCTAAAGCTTAGTAAGTATTTAGTAAATGTTTATAAATTTATTCTGACTAGGAAAATTTAGTGTTGAAAATTTTGGGAAAGCTTGGGTGACAAAATTATCTCCATTCTTATAATACCAATTTCCTTCATGCTTTTAAGGCCAACTGAGGAGAAAGGGCTCACTTTGGAACTGCTTTGTTTTTCTTTCATACAGGAAATATGTCACAGAAAAGAGTGAATTGAACTTGTAAAGATCTGGATTCAAATTTTGTCCTTGAAATTTACTTGTGCAACAAGACAGACAAATCCCTTAACTTTGGTCAGGCTCAATTTCTTCATCTACATAAAAATAATGATACTATATTTAAAGATGTTAGGATCTATGAAGTACTTTACATATATTTTCACATTTGAATCTCATAATGCTTGAAATAGGTAATATTTCTATTTCTATTTATCCCTCCCCCTTTTTTTTTCAAATGAGGAAACAGGTTAAAAACAGGGTAAGTGGTTTGCTTATGGCCTCATAGGTAGTAAGTGATAGTGATAGAATTCAAACTTAGTCTTCCAACTTCCATGTATATACCTTAATAATACCTTAGCTACTATGCCACGCTGCTTCCTCCAATAGTTATGAGAGGTGACATGTAGAATGAATAGATAGGCAGCCTTAAAATTACAAAGACCAAAGTACAAATCCTACAATTTCTCATATATGTTAGTTTATGTGACCCCTCAGTAATTCAGTTTACCTCTCTCAGTCTCAATTTATCTAATGTAAAATGGAGATAATAATGGTACTTATATTACAGGACTGCTATGAGGATCAAATGGTATACAGGTATAATATTTTGCAGGTACATATGCAGGTAAAGTATTTTGCAAATCTTAAAGTGCTATATAAATGCTCTTTATTTTAATTATATGAGAAACATCATGGAATAGTGGCTGGAAGGATCATCTTGGCATCAGAAAGAGCTGTCTGTATCCAAGTCCTGCTTCTGATAAACATTAGCTGTGGAGTCATGTGAAAATCATTAAGCCTATTCTCTTAAACTATAAATTGCAGATGAATTACAGATCAGAATCAGGGGAGGGATTTTCCCCTTTGGAAGTGTTTTGCATTGGAGAGATGATAAATCCAAACATAGGAATTAGTGATCTTTAAAAAACTTGGGAGAGCTGATTGTTAAATCTTCAGTATGAGCTTGTAGGTCTCCAAAATCAGCAAGAAAATTAGGGCCTAATTTAATATATTGTTGTTTTATAGACTTAAAGAAAATGTTAGTAAAACTAACTAAATTAAACTAAAAATATGTGAGGGACAAAAGTCAGGAGGACTTGAGTTCAAATCCAATCTCAGATACTTACTAGCTGTGTTATCGTCACCAAGTCACTTAATACTGTCTCTGAAAATTTAAAAAAAAGTGTGTGCATTTTTTCTATTTTTTATTAAAGTTTTTATTTACAAAATTTTCAGTATTCATCCTTGCAAAACTTTGTGTTTCAAACTATAGTCCCTCCCTTGCTTTACTCTCTCCCCCAGATAGTAAGTAATCTAATTCTGCTATATATCCTTCCACAATTATGTTGTTCAAGAAGAATCAGATCAAAAAGGAAAAAAAAATGAGAAAGTAAACAAAATGCAAGCAAACAATAAAAAGAGTGAAAATACTATATTGTGATCCACACTCAGTCCCCACAGTTATCTTTCTGGGTACAAATTGCTCTCTTTATCACAAGACCATGGGAACTGGCTTGAATCATCTCACTGTTGAAAAGAGCCAAGTCCATCAGAATTGATCATTGTATATAATCTTGCTGTTGCCATGTACAATGATTTCCTATTTTTACTCACTTCATTTAACATCAGTTCATGGAAGTTTCTCCAGGCCTCTCTGAAATCATCCTGTTGATTGTAGAGGGGCCAGGAGGTAAGTGTCCATTTCAGATAAATTAGCTCACCAATTTTCCTTACAATAAGCAATAGAAAGATATACTTGTTTAATACATTGATAAAGATCCTTGTGACTAAAACAAAATACAAATTTTATATAATAGATCAAAGACACATTTTTGAACTTAGAACAGGGAAATCAGTCCACGATGGAAACCAAAGACATTTGGGAGAAATGTACTTGAAGACATTGGTATGATAATTTTGTTCTGATGTGTATCATAACTATTTATAGTTTTATAGGCCAAAATCTGGGCCTAACCATTTGCATCTCAGTGGTTTGTTAGAACTGATACAGGAATATCAAAGAGTATACAATATATTGGCTCTATAAGCATTTTTTTCCCTCTCTGATTGTAATGCCAGAGAAACTGAGGCAGGATAGAGATTAGAGAACAATTTAATATTTTATTTAAAAGGGAGAGATTTACTGAGACCAGATGGATCTGTGGTTTGTTCCCAGGGCTGAATGAGACTCTTGTCTCCAAGAATCCAGCAGAGAATGGGGATACAAGATTCTTTTTTGGGTAACAAGAATGGTAACAGAATGGGGGAGGTACCTAGGATAAGGATGACATAATGAAGTCAGGCACCTAAGATGACATAATGGAGGGAGCTACCAGAGAGGCTCCTAATATTCTAATGATGTCTAAGATATAAGACCTTTATCCTATTCAAAACATTAAAAGGGAATGATTATAGCCTGAGGTCTAAGTTATAAGACCTTTATCCTATCAAACATTAAGAGGGAATGGTTATAACCTGAGGCAGAATAACTGAAGTAGGATAATTAGAGAAACTGGGTCAGGACATTAAAAGGCAACTGTGGCACAACATTCCACACTCTCTCTTCTGCTATTCAAATCATTGAATTACCTTCCTCTAGAAGGTCTTAGCACCATAATTTTGACCAACCCTATGTGAAGTAGATAAACTTCAAACCAAATAAAAACCAAAATAAAGCTAGAACAATGCAAGGACTTATGGCAAGGACAAGTCTCCCCCCTGATAATGCCAAAGTTAATCAGCAATACATAAAGCTTCCTATTGCAATCATGTTAGGTCCTCTGCAGTTGGGGAGCATATGGATAGTTCACTATGAGTTAAGTCTGTGGTCATTTGTGTATTCAACTCAGCCTCTGCTTATAGAGCAGCAGGGCTCAAGACAGTCATGCTGCTCATTCAGAGGGGCAACCCACTCCAGGGGAGAAGGGTGAGGGTTGGAGTAGCTCTACCTTTCCCCACCCAGAGTTACAGACAAGGCTGCTACTAGGATACAGATTTCTGAACAGAGGGTCAGAGTATGCAAAGTTAGATCAAGGCAGACAAATCCTGAACTTTTAGAGGCCTGATACCAAACTGCAAGGTCCTTTGAGAATGCTAACATACTAATTAAGAAACTGGGGTTACAGGAGTGGAGAAACAGATCAGAGAGACTGCCAGTCCTAGGACAGGTATCTGATTTTCTGGTTGTTTCTAAAAAATAATCCCAAAAACTGAGTCTGCCAAGGCAATTCCAACAGAATAATGGATTTCAAAGTTAAAACACCAGCAAATCATTGTTCAGTAAATTTAAGCAAGGAGTCAAAAATAAAACAGACTGTTTAAAGGACTTCCAATTAAATCTGAACTAGTAAGATAGGGGGTGGGGCAGAAGTGCCTAAGAAAATACATCCAATTTCCTATATCTTCCTCCTTTTTTTTTCTCACAGAAAAGAATTATCAAATAACCATACCACATATATATCCCAAGAGTGAATCAAAATTCCTATACATATACATATACACAACAGACTAAAAATCCCTCAAACATAACAGCAAGAGTTACACAAGTTTAATAATTTCTATCCCAAGTCTTAAACACAGCAATACAGTTAAATTTTTAGCAATAATTCAACCACTTTTCCACTCCCCCATATCAGTCCAAATTATATCCAGAGCAGGGACACTGGTCTTTTCAAAAACCACTTCCTGCTGAAGATGGGTGGAGATGCTCAGTCCAGGGAGTGGGATGGATGTGGTGTCATGCTGACAATCAAAGCAGATCTAGGTCTCAGAAGCAAGTCAATATATATGTAATTTGACTAAATCTAGAAGCAAAAAACCCACAAATCTAACAAAAAAAGGTTAGAAGAGCCTGAGATAGAAAGATTGATCCACAAGGACTGCTACAAGATGTGGCCTCTCGGTTAGAAACCTATAATGATTACAGACAACAAAATTGAAAACAGCAAGGTATGATATAATTGAATTGCATTAATAGTTTCTTATTGACCATTGCTCTGATTATAGAAATCAATTACAGGAGGAAAAAAATGCAGAGACATAACTATAACATAACATAAGTAATCAAAACTGATCCCTAAGCTCAAACAGGATAAATAGCCACTTTAATCCAGTTTACTCCAAATAATTGTCCCAATGGAGCTTTAAAACTCCCAAATAATATTAACTACAAGCCCAAGAAATTTTACCTCCAATAACAAATCCCATTAACCAAAGTTTTGGATAAATCCTAAACAGATATTAACCATAATCTTATATTTATACAAATCAGTTTGCTCCTTTTAGCCAAGAACCAGGTGGCTACAACTTGATAAAAAACAAAACAAAACAAACAAACAAACAAACAAAAATAACTGGAACACAGTTTGGGGGTGGGGGAAAGGAGAGGCAAACTAAATGTGGCTGCCCTTTGCCCACTCCACCTCTAAAAAGGCAGGGGGGAAGGAAGGCAAACTAAACTGCAGCCCAGGATAACTAGATGCTACATAGCTGAAGTAGCAGAGAGCAGTGCCGGTGAGTTTAATCTTCACCTTTGAAAACAATAGATACCTACCTCACCCAACCTTTAAAGTAGCAGAAAGCAGTGAAGGAGGTGGGGGGAAGATTCCATAAAACCCACATGTCTAGCAGAGCTAGATTTAAAGCATAACTTATCATGTTATAATATAGGTAACAAACTCTGAACCAAACTAAATACAGCTTTAAATTACCAATAATATAAAACTGCTTTTCCTATCATATTTCAAATAATGGATTTCACTAAACAGCATGGCCTCACATGGCCATTATTCCCAGTGGACTTTTCCTAAGCTCCAACCTTGGCCAGAGTTGGAGCCTTCAGAAAAGTCATTTCCTTTTTGCTACATACTTTACCTAATTAGAGGCATGTTACTCCTTTTAGGCAAGTTAACAGAACTTCACTTTAACAATTCACTTTAACAAAGATCTTATACTTAAAGATAACTAAATTTAGCCTGCATAGGCAACAATAAAATTATTTTCCACAATTTTAAAACTGCCCAAAAGAATACTCAGAACAAATCTGGCATGCAAAGGCAGTAGTAAAATTATTTCCCACAAATTTAAAATCATCCTAAAATTCATAATTGTAAGGGTTAAAAAGCCTCTAGAAGCAAGGAATGCGACTCAAGACATGTGGAAGGACCTGAGGGATGAGAGGTACCAAGGCGCAGGTGAGTACTACATGGAGGTGAGGGTTAGCCCCAAGAGGCAGTGTCTGACCTCAGGTGTCTCCCTCCTTCTTCTTGGGCCAATCCTATTATGATTTGCCCTTCCTGGTTCCTAGAGGACCTCCCCTTCCCCTGGATCCTCAGGTGGGTATAAATATATGCTATCTAAGAATAAAGTTCTCTTTCACTTCACAGCTACCTCCTGGTGGTCTGTCTCTATGTTATCCGGATTGGTGCCCGAACACAGGTAAGTGCGGCCTAACCTTGCTGTCAATGGATGGGCATTAAGAGTAGTTCTAAGGGGAGCTACAAGGTTAGGGTAGTGTTAAGAGATGCTACATTAATCAAATGTTTTCTCCAGCTAGAGTTCAGAAGTAACTATACTAAGTGCAGTTGCAACATTGAAATAACCAATTCCCAAATTTCTTGATCATTGTTCTTAAACTTAATAGAGCTCTTAAATTGACAAAATAAACAAATCACACAGAACACAGAACACGCAACAAATAAACAATGAAGTCAAAACATTTAACACATGCTCAGAACCAGATAGTACCAAAAGGTACTCAGATTCCCAAAGGGTACTTAAGAACCAGATAATGTCAAAAGGCATTCAGGTACCCAAAGGGTACTTCAGAACCAGATAATGCCAAAAGGGACTCAAGTACCCAAAGTTTACTCCCACTACATATGGTGCTTTCTCATGGTTTTAAATAGATGCTATTGATCATTTTAAGGAAAACTCCATTTATTCCTATACTGTCTAGTGTTTTTTTTTTTTTTTTAATAGAAATAGATATTGGATTTTGTGAAATGCTTTTTCTGCATCTATTGAGATAATCAAATATTTTTTTTTATTTTGGTTATTCATATAATCAATTATGCTATTAGTTTTCCTAATAGTGAACCAGCCCTGCATTCCTGGTATAAATCCTACTTGGTCATAGTGTTTTATCCTAGGGATAATTTGCTATAATATCTTTACTAATATTTTAAGATTTTTGCATCATTATTTATTAGGGAATCTTAAAGACCCTACTTGTCAAATACAGCATATCCCTTGAGATCAGACAAAGAACAAAAAAAAGCAACAAAAAATAACAATAAAATAGTAATAATAATAACCTGAAGCACCTGCCTCACCCAGCTATGTAAGTATCAGATGAAATCATTTATGTAAAAGGGCTTGGCAAACATTAAAACATCATGTAAATGTCTATGGT